>NC_053391.1:27881411-28606192 GCF_905171765.1 Bufo bufo | reverse complement strand
GAAAATTACTCAAAGCCGAAATCTGGACCTTAAGGGTACTGGGCTTTAGGCCTAGGTCGAACCCTGCCTGTAAAAAGTCCAGAATGCAGCCTATAGATGGGACCGAGATTCCTGGATGAGTGTCTGCGAGCCATGATAAAAACCTTTTCCATATCTTTAAGTATATGGCAGAGGTTACCGGTTTTCGGCTCTGCTGCAAGGTTGAGATTACCTTATCCGAAAGGCCCTTACTTCTCAGGATCTGCCTTTCAGGATCCAGGCTGTTAGCATTAACTTCTCGAGATTCGGGTGTTCCAGGGGCCCCTGAACGAGAAGGTCCTTCCTTGCTGGAAGGGCTATTGGGTCTTCTAGGAGTAAGTCCGTCAAGAGCGGAAACCAGGCTCTCTTTGGCCAGGCTGGGGCTATCAGGATAAGGGTCGCTGAGCAAGCCTTTAGTTTTTTCAGGACCAGCGGAATTAAAGGAAACGGAGGAAAGGCATAAGCTAATTCCATGTCCCATTTGTGGGATAAGGCGTCTACCCCCCTCGGATTGTCTCTGGGGTTCAGGGAGAAAAATTGATCTACCTGGGTGTTCTTTCTGGAGGCAAATAGGTCTATCTGTGGGAACCCCCATTGATGGCATATTTGAAGGAAAACTTCCCGGTTTAGACACCATTCGCCTGCATCGAGACAGTGTCTGCTCAGAAAGTCTGCCGTGGAGTTCTCTGTCCCCTTTAAGTGGACCGCTGTCACCGAGAGGACTTTCCTCTCTGCCCAGTGAAATATTTTTCCGGATAACTCCAGAAGTAGAGGGTTCCTGGTACCCCCCTGACGCTTCAGGTAACATACGGTGGTTATGTTGTCTGACAGCACTCTGATGTGGTGGTTGGAGAGAATATATTCGGCTGATATTAGTGTCTTCCATACCGCCTTCAGCTCCCTGTAGTTTGATGATCTGCGGCTGTCCAGGGTGGACCATTTGCCCTGGAAGACATGTCCTTCCAGATGGGCCCCCCAACCCCACTGGCTTGCATCCGTGGTGATGATTATAGAAGGAGAAAGGTTCCAGGCAACCCCCTTCATTAGGTTTCCGGGATTGGTCCACCAGGATAGAGAATCTAGACACCGCTTTGTAAGTGTTACCTTCGAGTCCAAGGACTGATGATCCCTGTCCCAAGCTGCCAGCACTGCGGACTGTAGGCCCCTGGAATGGAACTGGGCCCACGGGATCACTGAGATGCATGAAGTCATTAGGCCAAGGATCTTCATTGCCTCCCTTAAAGTATGACCCTTCTGTTTCTGGAAGGTCAAAATCTTTCTCCTTATCGTCTCCTGTTTGGATTCTGGAAGGAAGGAGAACTGACTTTCTGTGTCCAAGAGAACTCCTAAGAACTGTTTTTTGGTGTTTGGTACCAGGTCGGATTTGGGGTAATTTATCACCCAACCTAGATCCTTGAAGAGGGCTAAGGTCTGATGAATAGTGCCCTCTAGATTTTGTTTTGTGTTGGCTATAAGAAGAAAATCGTCCAAATATGGAACAATCCTTATTTGCTGCTTTCTCAAATGCGCCACAATTTCCGTGATGACTTTTGTAAAGATTCGAGGGGCTGAAGAGATTCCAAAGGGGAGACACTGGAATTGATAATGAAGAACCGTCCCCTCCTGAATGACTGCAAACCTGAGATATTTCTGGTGTAGGGGGTGAATCGGGATGTGGTAATATGCATCCTTCAGGTCCAAGGTGCATAGAAGGTCTCCCTCTGAAATCAACGGAATTGCCGACTTTATGGATTCCATTTTGAATTTGTGATAGGTTAATGATTTGTTCAGGGACTTCAAATTGATAATTGTCCTGAAGGATCCGTCTGGTTTCTTTATTAGAAAGAGACTTGAGTAATGACCTAGAAATTTCTGATTTTCCGGAACCTGGACGATAGCATTTAATTTTAGTAGCTTCTGCACGTCCAGACCTAATTGATTCTGCTGACTCACTGAATGGACTTTTGTAACCAGGAATCTTTCCGGGGGAGGACCACGGAAATCTAATTTTACCCCTTCTCGGATGGTTTTTAGGATCCACTGGTTTTGGGTAATCCGAGTCCAGGATTCCCAAAATAAGCGGAGCCTGCCCCCTACTGGCCTGATGTCATTGCTTACTTGGGCCTGAGTTGGGATTGAAGAGGAACCCCCTACCTCTCCCTCCTTTAGGGTAGCTCCATCTACCTGTTTTACCTTTCCCTCTCTCTGAGGGTGTATACTGTTTGGAGGTCTTACGAAAGGGCTGCACAGGCTTTTTTGCTTTTCCCTCCGGAAACCCTTTCTTTTTATCGGCTTCGCTTTCCAGAATGGAATCGAGGACCTGGCCGAAAAGGTATGTTCCGGTGAAGGGAATTGCGCATAATTTGTTTTTAGAGGCAATGTCTCCTGTCCAGGATTTGAGCCAGAGGGCCCGTCTTGCAGTATTCGTAAGAGCGTCGTTCCTGGCAGCGAAACGAATGGACTCTGCAGAGGCATCCGCCATGAAGGATGCAGCAAATTTTAATAAGGGTAAGGACTCAAGAATTTCCTCCCTGGAGGTTTTCATCTTGAGATGCTCCTCTAGTTGCTCCAGCCATAAGCACATAGCTCGAGCCACTGAGGTTGCTGAAATGTTAGCATTAATAGTGGCCGCTGAGGATTCCCAGGCCTTCTTCAGGAGTCCATCCATTTTCCGGTCCATGGGGTCTTTTAATTGTGAAGAATCCTCGAAAGGAATAGATGTCTTCTTCACCACCTTGGCCACCTGGATGTCGACTTTTGGAATTTCATCCCAAAGTTTAGTCTCCTCTGGATTGAAGGCCAGTCTGCTCTTGAATTCCCTGGGAATATAGAGCTTTTTGTCACCTTCTTCCCATTCCTCTTTGATCAGATCTTGAAGGTAAGAATTCACCGGGAAAATCTTTCTTTTCCTGGCCCTTAATCCGCCGAACATCTCGTCCTGTATAGAACGTTTCGGCTCCTCCTCCTCCACTGCCATGGTCTGCCTTACTGCAGTAAGGAGCGAGTCCAGCTGATCCGAGGAAAACAGGTATTTCCTTGGCTCCTCTGACATCGAAGGGGGGATCTGATCCTCCCGATCGTCTGAAGGGTACCCGGTTTCTTCCTCTGAATCCGATACTAAGTGTACCCTGGTACACTTGGACGGAGGGGAAGCGGGAACTGGAAGAGAAGGGGGCTGATTCATTCCGGCCGCCTGTACTTCCTCCCTGACGATGGTTCTCAGCTCTTCCAGGAAGGATGGTTGTTCTTCCTTCAGGATCCTTGCTAAGCAATCCATGCAGAGGGCTTTTTTATACGACTCAGACAGCTTTTTTGTGCATGTCGCACACTTCTTAGTTTTTTTCTTGGCGTCTCCATGCGGTCTATGTCCCGCCTCTTTTTCCACCTTAATAGGGGGAGAAGGAGATATAAAAACCAGCCTAGGGGGAACTATACACCTGCCAGCCGGATACTACTTACATTACTCTGGACGAGGGGGTCAGCTACCGCATCTAGCTTGCTCACACCTTGGCCCTCCATGATGCAACCGCCACATAAGCATACATCATAGCATTTAAATAAGGTTCCTACCTTACAGGCCCTCCCCTCATCGCCGCCGGGACCGCCTCCTCTTCTGGGGGACTCTTCCATAGAAAAATCACCCCCACATGCGAGGCCCCAAACCGAGGCCTCCAGCATGTATGCGCGCCGCCATCTTGGACGCGTCACTTCCGGGTCATCAGGAAGAGACGCCGATCGCATCATCGAGGAGGGCGGAGCCGCTGCTGAGCGCAGAGCTCCGTCGGAGAAGCCGCTCAGCGTCCGGGTACCTGCGGCCTGCCAGGAAAAAAAGGTACCGGACAAGCTAGGGGACCCCTCCCAGAGGGGTGCTGGCTTTTAGGCCCCACGGAGGCTGAAGAGGAGAGGCAAGAGCCCCCCGACCAGCCTCAGCCTAGTGTTTGCTCCCTACATTAAGCAGGGATCCACTCACTGCTCCTATCCCTGTAGGGACAGGAAGAACACTGGTGGGAGGGTAGGGGAGGGGCCTTTTAACCTCTCACGCTTCCTGTCCCTACAGAGATCCAATAGGACATCCTCCAGTGGGTACTGTCATGGAGGGACGTCCTGGAAAATATACTTTTTATTATTTATGCTTAAAATAAATGCCCCTTGTTGGTGGCTTGATGTCATCCATAGAGTGCAGGCCTCCAACCGGCTACTCTTATGGTATGATAGCATCCGCCACAGTCATGACATACAGACAATGCAGACTTACACAGTGTATAATGTGAATTGGAAGGTAGATGGTTGGTGTAGGAAATCTTTCCCTAGTGCACACTCTTTCTAACCTTTGCCCAGGGGTCGCCCCTAATGGTGGGGTTCCCCGTCCGCGTACCTTCCCTCCTTGCCCTATAACACCCTAACAGTGATAGTGTAGTGCAAACAAATAACAGATATACGATACTGCCACAACATAGATAATTGTTGTACAAAGCAATGGCCCAACGCGTTTCGCCCATTCAAGGGCTCCTCAGGGGGTCTCTGTTCCAGTGATACAGATAGTATGGTGACACCTGTTAGTGTTTATCCCAAGATATATACAGTAACACTTTTTGCAGTGTCTAGGTAGATGGTACAATCACCATATATACATTATCCCTTTCGTCGTCTCAAATAGGTATTGCAGACGTCATAATCCAAAATGGTACAACAGACCTGATCAGATGAGGGCCGGGTATCGCTCTAGCTCCTATTTTGATGGTAGGTGCTGCTACCTGTAATCCAACATATATAGTAAAAAGCAAGTACTAGAAGTAGATAGAGATGTATACAGAGAGACCCTTAGTCGAGGTCATATTCTTTACTTCAACATCCAGGGACATTCAGGTTCACTTACAGTTTAGCTCCCAGCTCCTGACGTGACTGCCTCCTCCCAGGGTCGATATGGCAGTGGCATACATGGGAAATTCTGTTCTTTTAAGATCGGCGCTCCTCAGGCACTTCCTGCCCGTGTAACGCACGCCGCGGCATAACTTCCGGTCTGGTGGAACGCAAACGTCACTTTTGGTTTTGCGATTCACCAGGACACCGGCCTCTAGCGATTGTTAGAGGTAGGAAGACACGATTGCACTTCTTTAAAGCCAAGCAGTGAACAGTTTAACCCCTAATACGCCTCCTAAATGGGGGGAGCGGTCCCCCAGTGACTTCTGATGCCATAATTCTATTTATTCATCCAATGATTAGGACATAGGGGAATCTCGGATCATTAGATCCAGATCCAGATTCATAACAGATCACAATCATGACTATGGTGGCGTCATCTTGTATTTGAGTACTTCCCGCACTCATGACCAATTTTTGAACTATCATTAATACCTTAAACAGAAGCTTAAGGGGCTTAGTCCTCTTTTCAGGGTGATCTTTTGGCTAAGAATTTTTATTTTTTTATTTTTTACTAGCCAATTCCATAACGTCCATCTATAATACGGTCCAATCCCACAGTCCGACCAGTTTCTCTTTTCCAACTGTGGGATTGTTTAACAGACCAGACCTACACTATTCAATGAAGCAGGTAACAGATAGTCTCTCGTTTAGGCCTAGGGGGCTTGAGACTTACATCTAAAAATCCATTCCGCTTCTCTTTGGAGGATTCTTTTTATTCCAGTCTCCCTTTCTAGGGGACATGGGTACACACTCCAAAGCAGAAAATTTTAGAGCCTTAGCACTTCCTCCATGGAATTAATTTACATGGTCGGCGACTGGCGTTACCTTCTTCTTCACTACATCATTTAGGTGTTCACAGATTCTTTTCCCGAGTTCCCTATAAGTCTTCCCTATATAATATTTTGGGCATGGGCATTAGCAGATATAAATCATCCCTTTAGTCCTGCAATTGATGAAATCTCTTATAGTGAAAACCCTGCCAGTCGCCGAGCACGTAAACTGTCTTACATGTGGAAATGGAGGTGCACGCCTTGTATGGTCCACATCTAAACATGCCCGTGGGTCTACGGTCCATAGAATGTGTCGGCAGATAAGAACCATTTGGTCCATCTAGTCTGCCAAATATACTGAATACTATGGATAGCCCCTGGCCCTATCTTATATGAAGGATGGCCTTATGCCTGTCCAGCCAAGTTCCTGACGGTGCCACAGGTACATAGTGGCTACTCACTAGCCTGTCTCTCAGGCTTCTGCCTTTGCGGTATGTGATACTTGGATAAGACACGATGTTCTTACTCACTTCGGGATCCATTTTAAGGATTGGCCAGTACTTTTCTAGTATTTCTTTTACTTCTTTATTTGCAGTATCATAGATAGAAATAAGTCTGGTCTGTGCTTTTTCATTTTTATCTTGTTTTTTTTAGGGGTAAGCAAGGCCTCTCTATTTGTACCCAAAGCCTACTGGAAAGCCTTCCTCAGAGTTGCATTGGGGTAACCCCTATCCCTTAGTCGGGAATATAGTTTAAAGAGGACTAAGCCCCTTAAGCTTCTGTTTAAGGTATTAATGATAGTTCAAAAATTGGTCATGAGTGCGGGAAGTACTCAAATACAAGATGACGCCACCAGAGTCATGATTGTGATCTGTTATGAATCTGGATCTGTATCTAATGATCCGAGATTCCCCTATGTCCTAATCATTGGATGAATAAATAGAATTATGGCATCAGAAGTCACTGCTCGCCCTCATTTAGGAGGCGTATTAGGGGTTAAACTATTCACTGCTTGGCTTTAAAGAAGTGCAGTCGTGTCTTCCTACCTCTAACAATCGCTAGAGGCCGGTGTCCTGGTGAATCGTGGAACCGGAAGTGGCGTTTGCGTTCCACCAGACCGGAAGTAAGGCCGCGGCGTGCGTTACACGGGGCGGAAGTGCCTGAGGAGCGCCGATTTTAAAAGAACAGAATTTCCCATGTATGCCACTGCCATATCGACCCTGGGAGGAGGCAGTCACGTCAGGAGCTGGGAGCTAAACTGTAAGTGAACCTGAATGTCCCTGGATGTTGAAGTAAAGAATAAGAACCTCGAATAAGGGTCTCTCTGTATACATCTCTATCTACTTCTAGTACTTGCTTTTTACTATATATGTTGGATTACAGGTAGCAGCACCTACCATCAAAATAGGAGCTAGCGCGATACCCAGCCCTCATCTGATCAGGTCTGTTGTACCATTTTTGATTATGACGTCTGCAATACCTATTTGAGACGACGAAAGGGATAATGTATATATGGTGATTGTACCATCTACCTAGACACTGCAAAAAGTGTTACTGTATATATCTTGGGATAAACACATTAACAGGTGTCACTATACTATCTGTATCATTGGAACAGAGACCCCCTGAGGAGCCCTTGAATGGGCGAAACGCGTTGGGCCATTGCTTTGTACAACAATTATCTATGTTGTGGCAGTATCGTATATCTGTTATTTGTTTGCACTACACTATCACTGTTAGGGTGTTATAGGGAAAGGAGGGAAGGTACGCGGACAGGAAACTCCACCATCAGGGGCGACCCCTGGGCAAAGGTTAGAAAGAGTGTGCACTAGGGAAAGATTTCCTACACCAACCATCTACCTTCTAATTCACATTATACACTGTATTGTCTGTATGGTCTGTATGTCATAACTGTGGCGGATGCCATCATACAATAAGAGTAGCCGGTTGGAGGCCTGCACTCTATGGATGACATCAAGCCACCAACACGGGGCATTTATTTTAAGTATAAATAATAAAAAATGTATTTTAAAAAGGGTCTGTAAATTGATAATGGTGATGGTTTTGGTTCGTGTGGGAATTTTTTCTCATGTATATTATAATTTTTTTCTTTTTTGTTTACTTTTATTAACTAATATATTTCTGCTACAAAAAGAACTTTGGGGGACACTGACTTATTTTTCACATTTTCCTTTTATTTGTATTTTATACATTTTTTTTTATAATCACTTTATTACTTATTTTTTAAATATATTCTTGTCACATAATATGTCCCCCAAAAGGGACAGTGAGCAATTATATATTGCAACTTTTTCTTTTACTTGTATTTTTTATTTTTATTTTTACATTTTTTGGTAAAGTTTTTTTTTTTTAGATATATATTTTTAGCCACAAAATATGTCCTCTAGGAGGTCTTAAAAAGAGCTCTGGGGGATCCTGACTTTTTTTTTTTAGCACTTTTTCTTAGTTTTTTCTTTTCTTTGTATTTTTTTTATAGTGTTTTCAATTTTTTTTTTACATTTTGTAACATATAATATATATATATATATGTGTGTGACGGACTAAATCGTCACTGGGGCTGCTGGAGAGGCCTGAGGGCTAGCCTCCTTCCTACGGACTATGGACCCAGAACTATGGAGACCCCCTCAGACCTTTTGGGGCTACAAGGAACTATGAACCCTGATTTATGTGTGGAATTTATATGCCACATATTTCCTATTGCCCATTAAAGGTGCAGGGTGTGAATCCAGCAACACAAAAAGGGTTAACTCTGCACTGAGACTCCCACTGATTGTGTTAGTGATGGGATTAAGATAGCTGACCCTAGGAGCAGCCGACTCCTAGATGAGTAGATCACCCTATGATACACTCAGGAGATAATCCCATCACATGTGTCTCCTCTTTCCCTATTCATTCATTATGGAGTGGGTGAAGATATCTGTTTGCATGTTGTTCATGGTTGATTGATTTATGTTTTTTAGACTTCTTGAACTGTATATATACTGAGTTGGTCTTCAATAAAGGAGTTCCTGTTTTACCCTCAACATATAGTGTCATCTCATGTGTGGGGGAACAGCTATATTTACTCTGGGGATTGCTATTGGTATTATACTCCCCTGGGATTACAATACGGTTCTACAAACTGGAAGTTGGATCCTGGTCTTGGGCCCAGGGTGGGTGGAAGACGGCGAGACCTCAACCAAGCTGCGGCAGTTTGCGGGGTCGGCAGTGATTACGGTGTCAAGTGGAGTGCTTGGAGCCCTCTGGAAGCACTAGGAGCATCCATCAACGGAGGTACTTAGTCGGGGTGCAAGGAGATCCGTTACAATATATTTGCCACATAATTTGTCCCAAACAAATGCTTTGAAATGCCTTTCTGACACAGCCTTTTTCTTTGCACTATTTCCATTGTAACTGGAGAATCAAAAGGAGCCCAAGTTACAGGGGAACCAGCCTGCTGGGGGGGAGCATTGTACAAGGCAGAGCTGATCAGCGTCTACTGACCCTGCAGCTCTGCGCTCCTCCGAGACACCCCGCTATCACATGATCGCCAGGGTCTAAACTGCATAGCGCTCCTTGAGGAGAAGGCAGAAGCACTAATAAACCGCTTCTGTCTTCTCAGCTCCCCCCGCTGTCACAACAGGGGACCCGACCTGCTCCTGCTAGGGAGCACGAGATGTAGTCCAGTGCTGTGGGGCGCTCCGGGCAGTTGTGCACCCCTGATAAAGGGTTGTTTCGATACCAAAATTTTGATTCGGTTTCGATACCATAATAAAGTATTGCGATACTCGATACCATGCAAAAAAAAACGGTTTTTCTTTTTTCTTTTACGGCGTTCACTGCATAGGAGATTTTTTTTAATATTTTAATAGTTTGGACTTTTCGGACGTGGCGAAATGTAATATGTTTATTTATTTATTATTTATATATTTTATATGAAAAATTGGGAAAGGGGGTGATTTATACTTAATATTTTGGTGTGTTTTTTTTTTTTACTTTTTATTTAATAACTACTTCCCCCCTTAGGGGGTAGAACCTGGGATCTTTTCATCCCTAGAGCTCTATCAGGGTGAATAGGACTTGACACTCTCCCTGCTGCCCTGTGCACAGTACACACAGCAGCAGGGAGCTGACTATGGCAGCCAGGGCTTCAGTAATGTCCTGGCTGCCATGGTAACCGATCGGAGCCCCAGGACAACACTGCTGGGGCTCCGATCAGGAGCTGCTACTGCTGCCAATGAAAGGAGGTGAGAGGACTCTGTGGCCACTGCCACCAATGATTTTAATACTAGGGAGGGAGAAGGGGGAGGGCGCACTGCGCCAACAATGTTTTTAATACTGGGGGGGGAGGCGCACCCCACAACCAATGATAACTAACGTTTAATATATTACAAATACAGGCGGCAGAAACACATTGCCGGCACCCGACCTCTGACAGGGAGCTGCGATCAGCTGCGGCACATGAGGGGTTAATTGGCGCAGATCGTAGCGCCCTGTCAGAGGTTGGGTGCGGCAATGTGTTTCTGCTGCCTGTATTTGTAATATATTAAACGTTAGTTATCATTGGTGGCGCAGTGCGCCCTCCCCTCCTCTTCTCCACTTGGTGGCAGCAAGTGGAAAAATTTGATACCCGAAACAACCCTACCCTGATACAGAACATATACTGCCCCGCAGGAGAAGTCTAGTAGAAAGAGTCACTACAACAATCTATAGAGGATTTGTAGAAATCTCACCTGATGATCCAGTGGGACATTTTTCTTTTCCTCTGGCCAATCTTGGGAATATAGAGGACTAGGACATCTCTCTGGTGGATTTCTCCTACTGGACTCATCTATAGGAAATAAACCCAGTGACTGAATACATTGTCTATATGTGATGATGAGATGGTAGGTGAATCTAGGTGATCCTCAAACCTGGTCTCCTCTATAATGAAGGAAGATCTCTTACCTGGTGATGTGAGGGGCTGGTGATCCTCCATCATGAAGTCCTTGTACAGATCCTTGTGTCCTTCTAAATATTCCCACTCCTCCATGGAGAAATAGACAGTGACATCCTGACACCTTATAGGAACCTGACACACACAATCATACAGTCATCGTCCAGACATCTCCTTGGCATTATTGTATAATGTCCCAGCATTCCCAGCAGCGCTCACCTCTCTGTTCAGCAGCTCAGTGATCCTGGTGGTAAGTTCTAGGATCTTCTGCTCATGTATCAGTGAATGAGGTGGAGGCTCGGTGATGGCTCCCGGGGTCCTGCTCCATTCTCCTGACACATGGGGTGTCACACACTCACCAGACGACTTCTTCACTACTGTGTAATCCTGTGTATGGGGAGACACCGATCACTACATGTATTCTAAGAGTCCTTCACCTTTCCAGTCATTACCTGTATTATTAATAGAGATAAGAGTGATGTCATGTGAGACTCTCACCTCTCCAGTTATCAGGTAGATGATCTCTAGGGTGAGGTCCAATATCCTTGCAGCCATGTGGTCTCTGTCCTCGTCCATCCTTGGTAGGTCATTAGTGAAATCGACTATTGTCTTTCAAACAGAACTTTACCTTTGAGGTACAAAGTATCTAAGGAACACAGAAGATTTAGTGCCAACATACATTTGAAGGAATATTTTTATTTTATTTTATGCACTTATATAGCGCTACTATATTCCGCAGCGCTTTACAGACATTAGCATCCACCTGTCCCCAATGGGGCTCACAATCTAAGGTCCCTATCGGTATGTCTTTGGAGTGTGGGAGGAAACCGGAGTACCCGGAGGAAACCCACGCAAACACAGGGAGAACATACAAACTCCATGCAGATGTTGCCCTTGGTCGAATTCGAACCCAGGACCCCAGCGCTGCAAGGCACCAGTGCTAGCCGAAAATATATGCAGATTATTATGTCTAACATTTGCTGGCCTCAGACAGGTTTAGGAATATGTTTCCCAGAAACCCAGAGGGACTTCTTCTGAACTACAATACTGCGTACATGTACTCAGCATACTACAGGCTCTCCATAATTTTCCTTTTACGTAATTCTATTCACAATTTAACACACATACAAGAATATAGGCATTTACCCCTAAAGGAGTTGTCCCACAAAAATATTGTACATTCAAACCAGTAAAGAACATTTTAGAAGTGAGAGTCCTGCATCCTAGGGAAAACCACGTGGATTGAATGGAGGCTCACATCTTACATGAAGCTCAGTGTCTCACCATTGGGAGTTATAGAGGTGTACTGATAGCATATGAGGGAGGTGACGCTGGGATTGAGATATATAAATCTGAACAAAAATAATCCAGGGCTCAGAGACAAAATGAGGCTACGGATAGAAAATCATTAGATATGGTGACTTACCGTACACTGCACAACACAGGTCAGTTGTCCTTATCATCCATATTGGAGATGATTTTCCCCTGATACGTAATCAGTGCTCCACCACCAGTCCTCCAAATGTTCTAGAGCTCCAAGGTCTAATTACTGAATATACAGGTTTATAATAAAAGTCCTTGTAACACGTTTTAGGGGGCGAGAGCTCCTGACTTCATCAGACATTAAAGAGAACATTATAATTACATCCCATAATGACTGACTGGGAGTAAAATGTATTGATTAAACACTGCCTGGCTACAAGAAGAGACTTGTGACACACAAATGGGAAGTTAGTGTTCAACAGACAGGAAGTACCATGTGTTCCAAACGCAGGAAGTCTCTGTTCCACAGACAGGAAGTGCCATGTGTTCCAAACATAGGAAGTCTGTGTTCCACAGACAGGAAGTACCATGGGTTCCAAACGCAGGAAGTCTCTGTTCCACAGACAGGAAGTACCATGTGTTCCAAACGCAGGAAGTCTGTAGTCCACAGACAGGAAGTACCATGTGTTCCAAACGCAGGAAGTCTGTATTCCATAGACAGGAAGTACCATGTGTTCCAAATGCAGGAAGTCTATGTTCCATAGACAGGAAGTACCATGTGTTCCAAACGCAGGAAGTCTGTATTCCATAGACAGACAGTACCGTGTGTTCCAAATACAGGAGGTTTATGTTCCACAGACAAGGCACACCATGTGTCTCATAAAAAGTAAGGTCAAATACACACTTCAGTTATTTCTATCAGTTATTGTGAGCGAAAACTAGTTGCGAGTCAAAAGCACAGAACAGGTGCAAATCTTTCCATTATACCTGATCACTTTACTGGGCATATTACTGTCAGGGGGCACTTTACCGGCCATAACTACTGTGAGGGGGCACCTATCTGACCATGACCACTGTGAGGGGGGCACATATGTGGGTATCGCTACTGTGAGGGGGCACATATGTGGGCATTGCTACTGTGAGGGCACATATCTGGGCATCGCTACTGTGAGGGGACACATATCTGTGCATCACTACTGTGAGGGGGCACATATCTGGGCATCACTACTGTGAGGGGGCACATATCTGGGCATCGCTACTGTGAGGGGGCACATATCTGGGCATCGCTACTGTGAGGGGGCACATATCTGTGCATCACTACTGTGAGGGGGCACATATCTGTGCATCACTACTGTGAGGGGGCACATATCTGGGCATCGCTACTGTGAGGGGGCACATATCTGGGCATCGCTACTGTGAGGGGACACATTTCTGACCATAAATACTGTGAGGCGGCACATATCTGGGCATAACTACTGTGTGAGGCACATATCTGGGCATAACTACTGTGATGGGGCACATATCTTGCCATAACTACTGTGAAGGGGCACATAACTCGGCAAATTTCTGTGAGGGGCCACATATCTGGGCATGTTACTGTCAGGTGGCACATATCTGGTCATAACTACTGTGAAGGGGCACAATGCTGGCATAACTACTGTGTGGTGGCATAAAGGAGGAATAATTACTATGTGGGGGCATTTAGGGGACTGTTTGGGATTAGGTGATTAGTTATGTTCTGGGCAGAGTTAGAGAAGTGGCCAAGTCCTAAAAAATGTGTGAATGTGACTGATATCAGCACCTCTCCTTATAATGCTCCAGCGCCGATATAACCTCCAGAGGCAGGAGCGGACACAGACAGCACAGGGCCCCTGTGCAAGGAACGTACCTAGGCTCCCCTCCCCCCCAAAACCATACAAATATAAATATATACTTGCAAATAAAAAACATCTTGTTAATATCGGTCAATATGCTTACAGTATGTATACATATTTTTTTTCATGTGCCTCTAACTATGCCCAAAGAATAACTATACACAACCAGTCCCCTTAATGCCCCCACATGGTAATTATTCCCCCTTTGTACCTGCACAAAGTAGTAACGCCCACACTGTGCCCTCTTCACAGTAGCTATGCCCAGAGATGCCCACTTCACAGCAGTTATGCCCAGATATCTGCCCCCTTCACAGTACATATGCCCATATCTGGACCCCTTCATAGCAGTTATCCCCAGATCTTTGCCCATTTCACAGTAGTTATGCCCAGAGATGCCCCCATCACAGCAGTTATGCCCAGATATGTTCCCCCTTCACAGTAGTTAAGCCCAAATGTGTGCCCCCTTCACAGTAGCTAAGCCAGATATGTGCCCCCTTCACAGCAGTTATAACCAGATATGGTATGTGCCCATTTCACAGTAGTTATGCCCAGATGCCCCCTTCACAGCAGTTATGCCCAGATATGTGCCCCCTTCACAATAGTTATGTCCAGATATGTGCCCTTCACAGTAGTCATTCCCAGATATGTGCCTACTTCACAACAGTTATGGCTAGACATACCCCCTTCACAGTAGCTATGCCCAGAGATGCCCACTTCACAGCAGTTATGCCCAGATATCTGCCCCCTTCACAGTACATATGCCCATATCTGGACCCCTTCATAGCAGTTATCCCCAGATCTTTGCCCATTTCACAGTAGTTATGCCCAGAGATGCCCCCATCACAGCAGTTATGCCCAGATATGTTCCCCCTTCACAGTAGTTAAGCCCAAATGTGTGCCCCCTTCACAGTAGCTAAGCCAGATATGTTCCCCCTTCACAGCAGTTATAACCAGATATGGTATGTGCCCATTTCACAGTAGTTATGCCCAGATGCCCCCTTCACAGCAGTTATGCCCAGATATGTGCCCCCTTCACAATAGTTATGTCCAGATATGTGCCCTTCACAGTAGTCATTCCCAGATATGTGCCTACTTCACAACAGTTATGGCTAGACATACCCCCTTCACAGTAGCTATGCCCAGATATGTGCCCCTTCACAATTGTTATGTCCAGATATGTGCCCCCTTCACAGTAGTTATGCCCAAATATGTGCCGCCTTCACAGTAGCTTCGCCAGATATGTGCCCCCTTCACAGTAGTTATGTTCAGATATGTGCACTTCACAGTAGTTATGTCCAGATATGTGCCCCCCTCACATTAGTTGTGTCCAGAGATTTGCCCCCTCACAGTAGTTATGTCCAGATGTGTGCCCCTCACAGTAGTTATGACCAGATATGTGCCTCTCACAGTAGTTATGGCCAGATATATGCCCCTCACCGTAGTTATCCCCAGATATATGCACCTCACAGTAGTTATGTCCAGATATGTGCCCCCTCACAGTAGTTATGTCCAGATATTTGCCCCTCACAGTAGTTATGTCCAGATATGTGCCCCTCACAGTAGTTATGGCCAGATATGTGCCCCTCACAGTAGTTATGGCCAGATATGTGCCCCTCACCGTAGTTATCCCCAGATATATGCACCTCACAGTAGTTATGTCCAGATATGTGCCCCCTCACAGTAGTTATGTCCAGATATTTGCCCCCTCACAGTAGTTATGTCCAGATATTTGCCCCTCACAGTAGTTATGTCCAGATATGTGCCCCTCACAGTAGTTATGGGCAGATATATGCCCCTCACCGTAGTTATCCCCAGATATATGCACCTCACAGTAGTTATGTCCAGATATGTGCCCCCTCACAGTAGTTATGTCCAGATATGTGCCCCTCACAGTAGTTATGTCCAGATATTTGCCCCTCACAGTAGTTATGTCCAGATATGTGCCCCTCACAGTAGTTATGGGCAGATATATGCCCCTCACCGTAGTTATCCCCAGATATATACACCTCACAGTAGTTATCTCCAGATATGTGCCCCCTCACAGTAGTTATGTCCAGATATTTTCCCCTCACAGTAGTAATGTCCAGATATGTGCCCCCTTTACAGTAGTTATGCCTAGATATTGTCCCCCCTTCACAGTAGCAGTGTGATGTGTGACACTACCTCCTGCTGCTGCTGTGGAGCCAGGGCCATATTTAGTTTTTATACTGCCCTGGGCACTTTAGTGCCGACTTCCTCCCCCAACTAAAGTCCATATTTTTTAGATAGCTGACAGTAAAGTGCTCTCTAGGCCTTCAGCTATTCCTGAAGACTTACTCATATGCTTGCACAATTATAGGGCTGACCTGTTGCATGTGCGCTTGGCAGCTGAAGGCATCTGTGTTGGTCCCATGTTCTTATGTGCCTGCATTGCTGAGAAAAATTATGTTTTATTATAAGAAAACGGGGGCATTACGATTACTCCTAGAGGCTCCGCTCTCTCTGGAACTGCCGCGCCCTCTGCACTTTGACATGGCCAGGTGTGATGACATTTTCACTGTCCTGTCAAAGTAGACTGGGAGCAGCAGTTGCAAAGAAACCGAAGCCTCTAGGTGTAATGGTAACGCCCCCGTTGCTCCTAGAGGCTCATTTGCATAAAATAAAACATCATTTTTCTCAGCAGTGCGGGCAAATAGGAACATGGGACCAAAACAGATGTCTTAACTACTGTGAGGTGGCACATATCTGGGCATAACTACTGTGAGGGGGCACATATCTGGGCATCTCTACTGTAAGGGGGCACATATCTGACCATAACTGCTGTGAGGGGGGAACATATCTGGCTATAACTACTGTAAGGGGGCACATATCTGACCATAACTGCTGTGAGGGGGCACATATCTGACCATAACTACTGTGAGGGGGCACATATCTGGGCATCTCTACTGTAAGGGGGCACATATCTGACCATAACTGCTGTGAGGGGGGAACATATCTGGCTATAACTACTGTAAGGGGGCACATATCTGACCATAACTGCTGTGAGGGGGCACATATCTGACCATAACTACTGGGAGGGGGCACATATATGGTCATATCTACTGTGAAGGGGGCACAATGCTGGCATAACTACTGTGTGGTGGCATAAAAGAGGAAAAGTTACTATGTGGGGGTGTAACATCCCAGAGTTATGTTACTAAACTCTTTTACCCCGCTACAACCTGTTAAGTGTATCTGCATTGTCATCCTGTGTAATTTTACATCACATCCTCACAAATGTGCATATTCTAAGCCTGTTACATGTATTTGCTGTAATTTTCTATGTACACCAGCAGGTTTAACCGCCTCTGCACCGTCTAGGGATCCCGACTTGCAGCAGGTTACAGCTGCTTTCAACAGGCTGTCTGCTCAGCCAGTACCCAAGGACACCACCAGAGGTCAGTGGCGTACCACTACTGCTGCAACTATGAGCTACCAGAGGCAAGAGCGCCCCCTGATGCGCTTTAGTAGCTCCAGCAGCGAGGAGGACATGGATGTCCTTCTCTAAGTGTCTTCCTCTTCAACAAATGAGGAACTATATGGGACCCACGTCGTGGACTGTTCCTGACGGGTGAGGACCCGTTGGCATTGTGTTCTAACGTTTTTATTTTCAGGTTGCCCTAGTTCAGTGATGGCGAACCTATGGCACGGGTGCCAGAGGCGGCACTCAGAGACCTCTCTGTGGGCACCCTCGCCTTGGAAAAAAGTCTATGGCGTACCAATATGCTTTAGACTTTTCCTGCCATTTATCAGCACAGGACGCACTATGAACAGCACAGGCAGCGCACTGAATGTAGGCTATTAAGCTATTATAGCTAAATGATAAAGTACATGGAAGATATACTATATTGGTATTCAGGTTATATTGCCGTGTTGGCACTTTGCAATAAATAAGTGGGTATTTGGTTGCAGTTTGGGCACTCGGTCTCTAAAAGGTTCACCATCACTGCCCTAGTTTGTCCTCACCCTGATGGTCATGAGCAGTAAGGACTCCCCCCATCATCATTTAACCCCTCATGTCCAAGTTCATTGTTTTACCCCCTTTCTCAGGTTACATGGTAACCTTATGGAACTATGGTTCTTAAATATGTGCTTTTATATAACATTTTATATCTCCCATTGGATTACAATTATCTTTTATTCCTGTGGATTACAATGGACTTTTTTACCTGTTTCCAGAGGATTCAACGTCAAGCACTTCAAGTCAAAGGACTCAAGTTATTTTTAAGCCTACTTCTGCATTAATAAAATTGCACTACCTTTATTAAAAAATGTTTACTGCAACATAAAAGCTTGCGCCCAAAGAAAAGACTCAAACGATTACCTGAGCTCTTTGTGATTTCCATTGTGATATTACTGCACTTATTACCAGTTTACCTGTTATGAAACGTTTAAGATAACATGCCCATTGTATGTATTCTTTTCCAGGTGCCGCAATGTGACCTTCCTGTACCAATTGTGACTATTGCACTTATCATTGCACTTAACCAAAAATGTAGAAACTTACCTCAGTATGCCTTATTTAACAGCTCATAGTCTCTCTGTTCTCTTTATACGGACTGCCTTCATGCGGAAGCTTAATACTAATGGCCTACAGCTGGAGTTATATATCCTAGGTACCCAGGTAGGACCAAGTGGTAAGTCCCGGCAGGTCCAGTAACTACACGGGTAACCCCGCTGCTTCGGGAATGGTTAGTAGTCATAGACCCCTCCTTCCCACTTGTTATATGTTCAGGATTGCTCCCATCCTGAGGTGTTTTACTTCCAGGAGTTTCATGGGATTATACTACCCTCCTCCTGTGACATTGCCAGAAGTGCATGGAGACGCTAAATACCTCCCCTTCTGAGCCTTTGCCTAAGGTATGGCGCCTCAAACCTTAGAGCCACAATTTAGCTACCCCTTAGTCACCATAGTTATTGTGCTATAAGCCAAATTTCTCAGGTTTCGGTGCAGGAAAGGGAATACAGGATAAAGCCACCCTTTCATTTGCGGGCATTCCATTACATAATGGTGGGACTACAGAGTAAAGACACCCCCATGCTTTCTTTGGTGTCTAGAGGCCAGGACACTACAAAGTCAGTCAGTAATGTTTGCTTAGTGCAGTATTTGGTTCACTGGTTATACCGAGAGAGGGAAACTGTGTGTTGGACACCCTACTCATGTGGGCAGGAACCTTGGGATAGCCGTTATATGTTTGTCTTTGTATGTTATATATGTATAAATAATGCAGCACTTTGTACTTAATTGGGTACCTCAGAGCTGGTTCCTCTCCCTCCTAAGCATAAGCCGAGGGCGGCTTAACTCGAAGTAAGGGGGAATGTAACATCCCAGAGTTATGTTACTAAACTCTTTTACCCCGCTACAACCTGTTAAGTGTATCTGCATTGTCATCCTGTGTAATTTTACATCACATCCTCACAAATGTGCATATTCTAAGCCTGTTACATGTATTTGCTGTAATTTTCTATGTACACCAGCAGGTGGCAGCAATGTCACCAGAGACTTAGTTCAGTTTAGCATTTCTAGACTGGAATAGTACATTCCAGTTTATCTCCCCCCTCTTTGAGCAGAGTGGGCTCGCCCACATCCTGCCTCATGGGTGGGGAAGGAAGTTAGTGTTAGTGTGCCAGCCACCCCTGCTAGGGGAAGGCTGTGCTGGTAGGAGCTCCCAGTTCTAGGGATCCCAACCCAGGATCTTGTCTCGGCTGAGACCAAAGATCTTCATTCCCAGTCTGAGCCCTTTAGCCTCAGCTGGCAACAAGCAAGCAGCCACCTCCAGAACTCCAGGAAGAATCATACCCTGTGAGCTAACTGTGAGTAACGTCCAAAGACCAGGAGAAGCCAAATTCCTCCTCAACTAGTCAGTCCGCAACACAGCAGAAGATAGTAATTCCTGCCATATTCTCCAGGCATATGATAGAAGCAGAAGACAGATTCCTGCCATACATTGCCAATACCTGCTGGGACTTCAGACTATTGCTGTACCTCATATGGATTACTGCTGCACCAGAGTAAAGACAAGTTTGAATTATATTTCAAGTCTGGATCTCATTCATTGCTACCAATTTCCTCAATTACTCCTACTAGCAACACTCATTTTATTGCAAGTGAGCCAGGATCCAGGAGTCCAGCCGCACCAAGGTAGGAGACACTGTTGACACTATATACTATTACCAAACAGAGACATTACACCACTCTGGCATTCCTAACCTATAACGTGAGTTGCAACACCTTAACGGGCCCTGCGACAGTACCCTGCGCACGCTGCAATTGGCGTCACGAACAAAAACTATTAACTATTACCTACACCTGACCCAGTCATTGCATATTATAGCGTCAGAGTGCATTATTCCAATCCAGTTTACTGCAGGGGCATTTAGGGAACTGGTTGGGATTAGGTGTTTAGTTATGTTTTGGGCAGAGTTAGAGGAGTGGCCTAGTCCAAAAAAATGTGTGAATGTGACTGATAGCACCTCTCCTTATAATGCTCCAGCGCCGATATAACCTACAGAGGCAGGGGCGGACACAGACAGCAGAGGGCCCCTGTGCAAGGAATGTACCTGCCCCCCACCTTAAACCATGCATACAAATATAAATATATAGCTGAAAGCCTAGAGAGCACTTTACTGTCAGCTATCTAAAAAATATGGACTTCAGTTGGGGGAGGAAGCCGTCACTAAAGTGGCAGTATAATAACTAAATATGGCCCTGGCTCCACAGCAGAAGCAGCAGGTAGTCTCACACATCACACTGCTACTGTGAAGGGGGGACAATATCTAGGCATAACTACTGTGAGGGGCACATATCTGGACATAACTAGTGTGAGGGGCACCTATTTGTGCATAACTACTGTTAAGGAGCACATATCTGGACATTACTACTGTGAAGTGCACATATCTGGCCATAACTACTGAGGTGGCACATATCTGGATATAACTACTGTGAGGGGGCACATATCTGGGCATTGCTACTGTGAGGGGGCACATATCTGGGCATCGCTACTGTGAGGGGGCACATATCTGGGCATCGCTACTGTGAGGGGGCACATATTTGGGCATCGCTACTGTGAGGGGGCACATATCTGGTCATAACTACTGTGAGGGGGCATATATCTGGCCATAACTACTGGGAGTGGGCACATATCTGAACATAACTACTGTGAAGGGGCCATAACTCGGCATATTACTGTGAGGGGGCACATATCTGGGCATGTTACTGTCAAGTGGCACATATCTGGTCATAACTACTGTGAAGGGGGCACAATTCTGGCATAACTACTGTGTGGTGGCATAAAGGAAGAATAATTACTATGTGGGGGCATTTAGGGGACTGGTTGGGATTAGGTGTTTAGTTATGTTTTAGGCAGAGTTAGAGGCGTGGCCTAGTCCTAAAACGTGTGAATGTGACTGATATCAGCACCTCTCCTTATAATGCGTATATATTATGTAGTATGAGACTGGCACTCCCTCGCATGGAAATAGAGCAATAGTAATAGTGTTGTTACACAATATTTAATTGGCAAAATATATTAAAATACAACATCACAATACAATATTAAAATAACAATCGCTGCAGCGGAGACAAAATCAGTCCCTAAAAATACCTAAAATCTAAAACTTCAATAAAAACTAAAAAAAAAGTCCAAAAAAGAAGGGGACCATACGTCCTGAATGTGCAAAAAATATCGCAAGCCAAAAGTGTCAGTCTATTCCTTATAATAGTATTGGCATTCCTTTCTTGTATGCAATATAACATGCAAAATCCATGCAAGGCACCTTTTCAAATATTCAGAATTGTCCGATATAAATATTCAATAAAGTATCCAATCGGACACCAAGTTGTTACTCACAGGTGAATGTCGATTATCCTGCAGTCCCAATGTTCAATCCTATTGATTTTTACTCACGGTATTTATTTACGTGGTTCTCAGTGATTAGCATCCCACCTGGTTCGTTCGTCTCTGGTCTCTCTCGAACGTTATCCACAAATCTCAGATCCGGTTATACGATCAGGGTGTAATATCGCGAGAGGTGAACTTAAACTTGTGCTGACCAGTTTGAATGGCTGAAAATCCGGGTCTTTATCTTTGGAGCGCTCCAATTTCTTTGTGTATCTCCGGATTTAAGTGGCCGAACTTCCAGTGGGGGTCACTTGTTGGGGATGTCTTTGAAAAGCACCAAACGCGTTTCAGGGATCTCCTTTCCCCTTCCTCAGTGGTGATAACGTTCGAGAGAGACCAGAGACGAATGAACCAGGTGGGACGCTAATCACTGAGAACCACGTGAATAAATACCGTGAGTAAAAATCAATAGGATTGAACATTGGGACTGCAGGATAATCGACATTCACCTGTGAGTAACAACTTGGTGTCCGATTGGATACTTTATTGAATATTTATATCGGACAATTCCGAATATTTGAAAAGGTGCCTTGCATGGATTTTGCATGTTATATTGCATACAAGAAAGGAATGCCAATACTATTATAAGGAATAGACTGACACTTTTGGCTTGCGATATTTTTTGCACATTCAGGACGTATGGTCCCCTTCTTTTTTGGACTTTTTTTGAGTTTTTATTGAAGTTTTAGATTTTAGGTATTTTTAGGGACTGATTTTGTCTCCGCTGCAGCGATTGTTATTTTAATATTGTATTGTGATGTTGTATTTTTATATATTTTGCCAATTAAATATTGTGTAACAACACTATTACTATTGCTCTATTTCCATGCGAGCGAGTGCCAGTCTCATACTACATAATATATACTTTTTATTACGCCTTTGTTGATTTGAGTGAATCAATTTGAGACTAGAGCACCCAATCCAGAATTGTAAGGAGAGTGAGCGGTTTGTCTATACTACTTTCTCCTTATAATGCTCCAGCGCCGATATAACCTACAGAGGCAGGAGCGGACACAGACAGCACAGGGCCCCTGTGCAAGGAATGTACCTGGGCTCCCCCCTCACCCCAAACTATACATATAAATATATACTTGCAAATAAAAACCATCTTGTTAATATGGGTCAATATGCTTACAGTATGTATATATATTTTTTTCATACTAGGCCACGCCTCTAACTCTGCCCAAAGCATAACTATACACAACCAGTCCCCTTAATGCCCCCACATAGTAATTATTCCCCCTTTGTACCTGCACATAGTAGTAATGCCCACACTGTGCCCCGTTCACAGTAGCTATGCCCAGATAGGTTGTTCCCCCTTCACAGTACTTATGCCCAGATGAGCGCCCCTTCATAGCAGTTATGCCCAGATCTTTGCCCATTTCACAGTAGCTATGCCCAGAGATGCCCCCCATCACAGCAGTTATGCACAGATATGTGCCCCCTTCACAGTAGCTATGCCCAGATATGTCCCCCCTTCACAGTAGTTATGCCCAATTATGTTCCCCTTCACAGTAGTTATGCCCAGTTATGTTCCCCTTAACAGTAGTTATGCCCAGTTATGTTCCCCTTAACAGTAGTTATGCCCAGTTATGTTCACCTTCACAGCAGTTATGCCAGATATGTGCCCACTTCACAGTAGCTATGACCAGATATGTGCCACCTTCACAGTAGTTATGCGCAAATATGTGCCCCCTTCACAATAGTTATGCCCAGATATGTGCCCCTTCACAGTAGTTATGCCTAGATATGTGCCCCCTTCACAGTAGCTTTGCCAGATATGTGCCCACTTCACAGTAGCTACGCCAGATATGTGCCCCTTTCACAATTCTTATGTCCAGATATGTGCCCACTTCATAGTAGTTATGCCCAGATATGTGCCTCTAACAGTACTTATGCCAAGATATGTGCCCCCTTCACAGCACTTGTGCCAAGATATGAGCCCCTTCACAGCAGTTATAACCAGATCTGTGCCCATTTCACAGTATTTATGCCCAGATGCCCCTTTCACAGAAGTTATGCCCAGATATGTGCCCCCTTTACAGTAGTTATGCCCAGATATTGTCCCCCCTTCACAGTAGCAGTGTGATTTGTGACACTACCTGCTGCTGCTGTGGAGCCAGGGCCATATTTAGTTTTTATACTGCCCTAGGCACTTTAGTGTCGGCTTCCTCCTCCAACTGAAGTCCATATTTTTTATGCGCATTTAGCCAAGGTGCCTGCTCAATGATTTGAGCAGGGACCGGGTTCCGATCACCGCCCGCTGGGCGGCGGTGATCGGAAATACACATGACGTACCGGTACGTCATGGGTCCTTAAGGACTCGGGAAACATGCCGTACCGGTACGTCATAAGTCCTTAAGGGGTTAATACCCAATTCTGACTCTCCACCCTCATATTTTAATTTAGGGGAGGGAAAGTCAAAGATCATCTGGAGAACCGTCACAGAAAAAAAAAAGTCAGATGTGAAAGAAGACATTATCCTCAACCACTAAAAAAATTGCTTTGTCAAAAGTGCATAAATAGACTGGTATCCGAGGAATCTCCATCTATTGTAGATAGCCTGAGATCCTTAATTTAGGAAGAGATTGGAGCAGCTATCAACGCAAGACTATCAGTAGTCTCTCCAAAACCATCCACCTCTAGAACTGTTCCTTCTGTGACCGAGGAACAGATTTCTGAGCCAGATGAACAGGGCGCGTCTTCTGATTCGGAGTCTAGTGGGTGTGAGGACTCCTCAGGCTGCCCCTTATGTTCTATTGAGGAAACTGAAAGCTTACTTAAGAACATCAGGGCAACAATAAATTTGGATCATTCAAAAGAACCTTTGACCGTCCAGGATCGGATTTTCTTAGGACTAGGGGAGAAATAAAAATGAGTCTTCCCGTTTTATTCAAACATTACAAAGTAAATCTTGAATGAATTGAAAGATCCAGAAAAGAGACAGGCAGCATCTAAAATGTTCAAGAGGAAGTATCCCTTTGCTGAGCAAGATTCCAGCTCTTGGGATAAAGCCCCAAGAGTAGATGCGCCAGTGGCAAAAATTACTAAAAGATCCGCATAACTCTTCGAAGACTTGGGAGTCCTTAAGGATCCTATGGACAAGAAGTGTGAGTCCCTGCTCAAGAAGTCCTGGGAATCTTCTATGGCTTTATTGCGTCCAGAAATATCAGCTACTTATACAGCAAGATCTCTCATTATGGCTGACTCAATTGGAAGATCATATTCAGTCGGGCACTCCAAGGGAGCACAGTCTGTCCTCCATCCCGATTCTGAAACAAGCTTCCAACTTTCTGGCTGACGCTTCCGCAGATGTCGTGAAATTATCTGCGAAATCCGCAGCTTTATCAAACGCCTCCCGTAGGGCGATTTGGTTAAGATTGTGGAGTGGAGACGCGGCATCAAAAAATAGACTTTGTGCCATCGCCTGTGAGGGGGATCGTTTATTTGGGAAGACACTAGATCGAAAGCCTCCGATAGGAAGAAGGGCTTCCCTACCGAGTGGAGATTTTTTTAATCAGACGTAATTTTCGTGCCCAAAGACGTCCTGCATTTGATCAGAAAAAGAAAAATCAGGGATCCTCATGACAATCGGCAAAAAACTAAAATAGAGGATTCCTCTTCGCGGATAAGTCCTCCCGTCCAAGTACCACACAATGATGCCAGAGGTCCAGTCGGGGAGAGATTTAAAAAATTTGACCAAGCCTGGGTGCAGATTCATGCATCACATTGGGTACTATCTGTAATAGCATCGGGATACAGGCTGGAGCCATCAAGTATTCCCCCAGACAGATACCTGGAGAATTCCACATTAAACAAAGAGAGACAAGAAGCTCTAGAATCACAGATTGCGCTTCTACTCAGAAAAAGTTCCTCCAGACGAAGAAAAAAAAGGGCTTCTATTCTTCAGTCTTTTTGGCAAAGAAACCAGACCAGTCATTCATATTGATAATAAATCTGAAAAATCTAAACAAATTTATAACATACTAGAAGTTCAAAATGGACACAGTCAGGTCCACAATCAACCTAATAAACAAGGACTGGGTAATGGCAACAATAGATCTATCTGACTCTTACTACCACATCCCAATCCATCAACATTACCAGAAATTTTGGAGAATGGCAGTCTGGATTCGGGGGAGAATCAATCATTTCCAGTTCCAGGTTCTTCCCTTCAGTCTATCCTCTGCCCCAAGGGTATTTACAAAAATTATGGAAGAGATCTCAAGCTTCTTCCATCAGTCGTAATTAGTCTTGATTCCGTACCTGGACGACTTGTTAATAACAGCCCCAACGACAGAGTCCCTTCTCTTGCAGTTACAGACTGTAGTCAAAACCTTATCAAAATTAGGTTGGATCATCAATATAAATTAGTCAGACGTAGTTCCACATTATCAGAAACTATTTCTAGGGGTTCTCCTAGATTCTCATCTAATGTCCTCCTTTCTTCTGGGCGAAAAAAGTAAAGACCTGGTGCGAGAATAGCAAAATTTCAAAAATTACGCAAGACATCCATAAGAGAAATCATGATGATTCTGGGGGTAATGACTTCCCAATATCATCAGTGAAATGGGCCCAGGCTCACTTAAGAGTACTTCAGTCCTTCCTGGTACGATCCTGGGATCGAAGACAGATATCTTTAAACAAGAAGCTGGAAATTCCTTTCCATGCAAAGCGCTCTCTTACCTAGTGGCTCAAAGAAGAGAACCTTTCCAGAGGTGTAGAATGGCGGCATACGGAGCAAGTAGTAGTGACAAAGGATGCAAGCAGCCATGGCTGGGGTGCTCACCTGAACCGCAGGACATGTCAGGGTCTATGGCAGAAGAGCCTTATCCGGTCCTCTTCCAACATGCAAGAGCTTGAGGCAGTCTGGCAGGCATTAAAATATTTCGCTCCATCCCTGGTCCAGAATCATGTAAAAATATTTTCCGACAACTCTACCACGGTTGCTTACGTGAACAAACAGGGGGGGACAAAAAGTCATCTCCTCTCGCAGGTGGCAGAAAGAATATTTGTCTGGGCAGAAGCAAACCTAAAATCTCTGATGGCGGTCCATATAAAGGGGAAAGAAAATCATCTAGCGGAGCAACTGAGACAGGGAGAATGGAGCTTAAACCAGACAGTATTCGACCAGATCTTGGCAAGATGGTCAGACAGACCTCTGCAAGTGGATGCTTTAGCACACAAATGGCCGAAGGGTCTCCTGTACGCCTTCCCTCCTTTCTCTCTAATAGCAAAAATCATGACAAAAGTGGTAGAAGAAACATCCCAATTGATATTAATAGCCCCGCATTGGCTCAAAAGGACTTGGTTTCCGATACTCAAGTCTCTAGCAGGGGAGAATTACTAGAGCCTTCCCCTTCTTCCAAATTTCCTACTCCAGGGTCCGGTTCCTCATCTCAACAGTCTGCAACTCCATCTGACTGCCTGGAGATTGAACGGAACATCTTGAGAAGGAAGGGGCTATCCGAAAAGGTGATACTTTTCTGCATAGCAGAAAATTTGTTACTTCAAAAATATATTTAAAGGGGTTCTGCACTTTCATTTAACTGATGATCTAGTCTCTGGATAGATCATCAGCTTCTGATCGGCGGGGGTCCGACACCCGGGACCCCCGCTGATCAGCTGTTTGAGAAGGCAGCGGCGCGGCTAAGGTCCATACAACTGAACAGAGCTTAGCCGCGCCCACGCTAGTTGATACTAGTTGTGACGTCAGTGGGCCGGCGGCCCGGCAGTAAACAGTGAGAAGGCCGCGGCACAGCTGGAGCGCCGCTGCCTTCTCAAACAGCTGATCGGCGGGGGTCCCGGGTGTCGGACCCCAGCCGATCAGAAGCTGATGATCTATCCAGAGGATAGATCATCAGTTAAATGAAAGTGCAGAACCCCTTTAAGATTCTGGAAAGCTTTCCTGGCTTTTTCTAAAAATTCCTGCGACCCATTCAGACCCCCAGACCTAGGATTAGTACTAGATTTTCTCCAATCAGGACTAGACCGAGGTCTTAAAATAAGCACCTTAAAGGTACAGGTATCAGCACTAAGTGCTTTTATGGGTGAGAAGCTGGCTGAATCAGATCTAATTAGAAAGTTATTTAAGGGCGCTAGTAGATTACACTCAAGATTCAGATCCTCAGTCCCATCTTGGGATTTAAATCTAGTTCTTTCTGTCCTCTCGGTTTCTCCCTTTGAGATATAGCTATGAGACTGTTAACCTTTAAAACAGTTTTTTTGCTCGCAATTACGACAGCTAGAAGAGTCGGAGAGATTCAGGCTTTTTCAATTCAGCCCCCATACCTTACAATACTGGAAGATAGAATTGTTTTAAGACATTCTCCTGAATTTGTTTTAAGACATTCTCCTGAATTTCTTCCCAAAGTGGTATCTAAATTTCATTGCAGTCAAGAAATTTCTCTTCCTTCATTCTGTCCTCAGTCTTCTTCTGAAGAAGAGAAGAGGTTCAGTAACCTTGATGTGAGAAGATGTGTTCTTCAATATCTGGACATTACAAAGGACTTCAGAATGACTAATCAGTTATTGGTCCAGTACCTGGGCACTAACCGGGGTAGAGCAGCTAGCCAGGCTCCATAACACGGATTAAGTCCTGTATATCTCTATGTTACATTGAAAAAGAGATGACTTCCCCGTCGGGACTAAAGGCCCACTCTATGCAAGCTATGGCTGCCTCTTGGGCAGAAGGGGCCTCTGCCTCGCTTGAGTATACCTGCAGAGCAGCTACTTGGGTGACCCCTTCTACTTTTTACAAACAATACAAACTTGATGTGCTATCCAATAGAGACCTATCCTTTGGCAGAAAAGTTTTATCTGCTGTGGCACCCCCCTGAGTGGATTCTTTGTTATTCCTCCAGGAAGTTCCGTTGTGGAGGCGTGGGAAAAAGATGAAAATTACTCTTACCGGTAAATGGATTTTCCCTTAGCCTCCACAATGGCACAGGGAATTCCCACCCAAATTTTTTCTTTCTTTTGTTACATTTATTTTGAGATTATGGGCAGTTGACCCTTTCTTTCATTTGCATCATTATATGTCTTAACCTTATTAAAATGATGCATCTACTTGAAGTTCTAGGCGAATAACTGGTGAAGGTGAAGGGGAGGGGGCTTTTATGCATTGATCTTTGTATTTTTCTGTCCCTGAAGAGGCGGGTACCGTCCAGGAAGTGCCGTTGTGGAGGCTAAGGGAAAATCCAATTACTGGTAAGAGTAATTTTCATCTTTTTTTTTTCTCCAGTACTTTATTGGTACTGCCTCCATTTCTTTATTTTGGACACAGCTCCTGCAGGGGCGTGCACAGGTGTTTGGCTTTACTGAAGGGTGCTGTAAGCTTTTCTTCTAACAGAAGGGATTTGCTATAGGGGACGGAAGGGAAGCAAACCAAATACAACAAAATCCACAACACACCAGGCTAGGCCCCAAAGCTAGGGAACAGGGAAAGGTCACCACCTGACAATCCCTGAGTCTTTCCCTGTCTGCTGACAATATGTGCAAATCCTAAAGATGGAAGTGCTCATGCGCTGGAACCTAAGCCTAGCTGAAACTGTAACAAACCCTCAGCTAGGGAGCTGGAGAAAAGACAACCGGTTCCTAGCGCTTGGTGCAGGAACCAGCATCTTCCTGAGGCCTAGCCAGAACAAACAAAAAGGAAAGAATAGAACTTGGCTTAAGACGGACGGTGAGCAGGAGATTCGACAAACACCAGCTGAAAACTCCAGAAGCAAATATAAACTGCAAGGGCTATAGTGAAAGGCGGGTATAAATAGCACCACTAAATAGCTAATGAGCAGAACCTGTGGGGAGGTGGGATCCTGCCCAAAACCACAACAAAGAGAAACAGAACAATCTGTCAGATAGACTCAGGTGTAGCAAGTCTGTCAGATCTTCTCAGGCCTCTCACAGGGCAGGGCGTGACTGTCCCAGGTATGATGACTTCCTTTTCAGGGTTATGAAAGTGGCCACCCTATCCTCGCCTGCCAATGCAACCCATCGACAACGCATCAGCAAGCTATGTGAAGGCTGGTTTTCCGCAGGACGAGCTGAATCTTTCAATGGCACCATTTTGTGGTTCAAACAACTGTAACGCCCCTGAGTGGCATTACCCCTCCTACGCCCTGCTTTTATCTGTGTATGCTAATACAATGTCATCCTATGCATTTATTTCTAGTTCCCTAGACACTGTAATTTATAGTAATGTTATGTTGTTCATGTAATGTATATGGTTCACCAGCAGGTGGCAGCGTAAATGGCAGAGCTATACATTCCATTCTCCCCTCGTTTTTTGGTCAGAAGTGGGTCAGTGCTGTTTGCTACCAGAAAGAGGTAGGGAGTTTCTGGTGTGGTCTGGTTGAGACTCCATGCTGGAGCTGCCAGGATTCGAACCTATTCCCTGGCATAATCCAGAGTCAGACTACAGAGAGAAGTTGCAGCATCCTGCAGAAGCAGAGATTCTATTTAAGCCTGTCAACACAGCAGAGCCAGAGACAAACATATGTAGCAGAGCTGAGTGTGTTTGCCTGCCAGAGTTAATGCTAAAGCCTGCTGGAACCAAGATAAAGTCTGTAAACCGTTTTGGAGAAACGTTTATGCAAAGTAAAGCTGCCATTGAACTTCATCACAAGGTCTGGACTCAATTATTTCTTCAAATCCCTCAATTGTTCACCCTATTTGCCTGCTTCAGAGCCAACGCCTGGGGTACAAGCATATCCAGGTAGAAGCACCATGACACGTGCACAAAACATTAAGGGACATCATAGGCCACACTATACCACTCTGGCATTCCTACACCTCGGTACCATCCACAATATCACTAAAAGGGGACCTGTGCCCTTGTTGCTTCATTGCAACTGGCGTCACAAAACAAACACTTCTCTCATCTTAAAAGGGACCCCTTTCGGACAGATTTTGTTGCACAACTTACTATTTAATTCTCTTTGGGGGAATTGAAAAGATCAGCAATTCCGCCACTGTTATTGTATTTATTGATTTTTTTATTTTCAATTTTGCTCCACCCACTGTGTGGCATACATAACCAATTACCGTTATTTAACAGATCATTGTTTATAATGACACCAAATTTATAAAAAAAAAAAAAATTTTTATACACTTAAAAAATATTTGTCTTAAAGTCACATATTAGAATCATAACTTTTTTTTTATCTTTATGCAATGTTCATGTTTTTTTGCACCATGAGCTATAATTTTTATTGGTACCATAAGTCTTTTTGATCACTTTTTAATCTTTTTTGGGAGGGGGCAAACAGTGATTTCTCTCCATAGTTTGCGACTGGTATTGCAGCTTGTCTTTATTGCTGTGAATGGAGCAGAGCTACAATACCAGACACACCTCGTGGACAGGTGTGGCACTGCTTTTGGAAGAAAGCAGCTGTGATACATTAGAAGGCATCCTGAGGTCTTACAGTGGAGATGCCACATTTACTAGAATCTGAACATTACAATCACTTCTCTCTTGTGTGAATTCTTACATGGTTCACAAGTTTTGAACTCTGGCGAAAACATTTCCCACATTCTGTACATAAATATGGCTTTTCTCCTGTGTGAGTTCTTATATGGTCCATAAGTTTCGATCTCAAGCGAAAACATTTCCCACATTCTGTACAAGAATATGGCTTCTCTCCTGTGTGAATTCTCTGGTGGTTTACAAGATCTGATTTATTATTAAAAAATTTCCCACATTCTGTACATGAATTTGTCTTCTCTCCTGTGTGAATTCTCCGGTGTTTCACAAGATCTGATTTATGGTTAAAACATTTCCCACATTCTGAACATGAATATGGCTTCTCTCCTGTGTGAGTTCTCAGATGAACAACAAGACTTGACTTGTGACTAAAACACTTCTCACATTCAGTACATGAAAATGGCTTCTCCCCTGTGTGAACTCTTATATGGTTGATAAATATTGATTTCTGATAAAAACATTTTCCACATTCTGTACATGAATACGGCTTCTCTCCGATGTGAATTTCCTGGTGTTTCACAAGATCTGATTTATCGTTAAAACATTTCCTACACTCATGACATGAATTTAGCTTCTCTCCTGTGTGAGTTTTCAGATGAACAACAAGACTTGATTTGTGACTAAAACACTTCCCACATTCTGAACATGAATATGGCTTCTCCCCTGTGTGAACTCTTAGATGTTCCAAAAGATTTGATTTCCGACTAAAACACTTTCCACATTCTGAGCACATAAATGGCATCTTCTCTTTGTGAGTTATTTGATGTTGCACGAGATGTGATTTCCGAATAAAGCACTTCCCACATTCAGGACATGAAAATGGCTTTTCTCCAGTGTGACTTCTCTGATGTGAAACAAGATTCTCTTTCTGCCTAAAACATTTCTCACATTCTGGGCATGAAAATGGTTTCTCTCTTGTGTGAGTTTTCTGATGTCCAATAAGATGGGATTTCGTAGTAAAACATTTTCCGCATTCTGGACATGAAAATTGCTTCTCCCCTGTGTGAATTCTCTGATGTGTCACAAGACTTGATTTCTTACTAAAAGATTTTTCACATTCTGTATATGTAGATGAATTTACATCTTCGTGAATTTTCTCATGTGTGGAAAGACTACCATTCTTTTTAAAAGGCTTCCCACATTCAAAAATTTTAACCATTCTTTGCCCAGTTCTAGTTTTGCCAATCTGACATGAGTTATCATCTACGTCATTGGATGGAAATACAGGGAGGTGTGAATCGGATCCTCTCTTCAAGTCTTCATCTGGAAAAAGAAACAAAATTATTGATTTTCTTTCGCTTCCTTGTTTGCCTAAATACTGATTTATATATAGTCAGGTCCATACATATTGGTACATTGACACAATTCTAAGATTGTTGGCTCTATACAACACCACAATGGATGTGCTTAAACTGCAGACTGTCAGCTTTAATTTGAGTGTATTTGCATCCAAATCAGGTGAACGGTGCAGGAATTACAACAGTTTGCATATGTGCCTCCCACTTCTTAAGGGACCAAAAGTAATGGGACAGAATAATAATCATAAATCAAACTTTCACTTTTTAATATTTGGTTGCAAATCCTTTGCAGTCAATTACAGCCTCAAGTCTGGAATACATAGACATCACCAGACGCTGGGTTTTATCCCTGGTGATGCTCTGCCAGGCCTCTACTGCAACTGTCTAAATTTTCCTATTGGCTTCTGTGTAGCTGCTGGGTTGTAATAAAAGTAGCATGCCCGTACTTGATGTGGTAAAAATACAACAATAAATAGCATTCAACCCGCGCTTACTAGTAGGCACGTATCACTTCTTGTGGTGTATTGGTGCTGATATCAGTTGGATGTTAGTTCTGGTCCTTTGCCAGTATCCCTGATGAAAGAGACCTAGTTCTCTGAAACACGTTGGATTTTTCTTCTGGTTCCCAGAGGCTGCCAGTAGTATAGGGCTCCATGTCTCGTTAAAGGGCTTCTGTTACCCCCCAAAAGTCATTTTTCATTTTTAGGCTAATTAAAATCCTTATAGTGCAATTATTAAATATATAGTGCTCTTACCTTTTCCTGTGGCTTAGTTTCTTTAAAAACCCCACTTTTATAATATGTTAATTATCTCGCTACCAGCAAGTAGGGCGGTTACTTGCTGGTAGCCGCCGCATGCTCCTTTCAAAAAAACGCCCCCTCCTCCTGTTGATTGACAGGGCCAGCGAGCGCTCTCCTCCTCCGGCTGGCCCTGTCTGCAATTCAAATCCTGCGCCTGCGCCTTACGTGTCTTCATTCGGAGCAGGCGCTCTGAGAGAAGGACGATCGCTTCCTCAGCACTTCCTCAGTGCGCCTGCGCCGATGACGTCTTCTCTTTCGGGTTTAGAGGTGACGTCATCGGCGCAGGCGCACTGAGGGAGTGCTGAGGAAGCGAGCGTCCTTCTCTCAGAGCGCCTGCGCCAAATGAAGACACGTAAGGCGCAGGATTTGAAATGCTGACAGGGCCAGCCGGAGGAGGAGAGCGCTCGCTGGCCCTGTCAATCAAAAGGAGGAGGGGTGCGGCGGCTACCAGCAAGTAACCGCCCTACTTGCTGGTAGTGAGGTAATTAACATATTAGAAACTAAGCCACAGAAAAAGGTAAGAGCACTATATATTGAATAATTGCACTAGAAGGATTTTAATTAGCCTAAAAATGAAAAATGACTTTTGGGGGGTGACAGAAGCCCTTTAAAGGGAGTCTGTCACCTACATAACATGTTTTAAACTGATGATATAGCTCTGTGGGAGGCAGATCCATAACACTGATTGTACCCATGTTTAGTTTTTCAGAGCCTCCAAAGTACATAAAATGAAGTTTTAAAAATATGAAAATTACCTATCGCAAGTGCCCAGGGGCGGAGAGTGTGCTGCAAGTGCCCAGTGCTCCCCGCCTTACTTGCTCCTGACTCCTCCCCTCTGTATCGTCCGGCCAGCCCTGTATCCTTGCGGCGTCATTCTCATCTCCATTCATAATCTAGTGCCTGTTCTCTTCCGGGCATGTGCAGTACATTGCCCACTGTGGGCAGAGGCATACTGATATGCCATGCGCATGCGCCAGTTACGTACACCGGCGGTAAAGCGCACAGGCTCTGGATTATGAATGGAGATGAAAATGACCCAGCAAGGATACAGGGCTGGCCGGACGATACAGAGGGGAGGAGTCGGGAGCAAGTAAGGCGGGGAGCACTGGGCACTTGCAGCACACTCTCCGCCCCTGGGCACTTGTGATAGGTAATTTGCATATTTTTAAAACTTTATTTTAGGTACTTTGGAGGCCCGTTTATCTTTGTATATACCTGTTATTTATCTAGTTAACTATCTAGTCTAATTTAAGAGCGCCAGCCACGGCACCCGATTCTGTCTTCCCATTTTGACTTATTTCATAGCCGCATCTATCACAGAAATTCAACATATCTATCTTCTAATATGCCATCTGTCCATCCGTCAGGGTATACCTAAACATGATGAAGGCATATTCGGGCATGTCCTAAGACGTTATTTAAGTGCGGCAAAACCATTTTTGTTGCATTAGGAAATAGAAGCAACGGAGCGGGGCGCAGCATAGCGCAGTGCTAGCTGACTTAGGGGGAAGACTGCAGGCTAGGAAAGGGTTAAGTTATGGTGGTATGTGAAGGGGTTGGTAGAGTGAGGTGGGGAGGAGCAGGGTTTTCGGCGGGAGGATATAAGATTGGGAGGTGGAGCTTAGGTCAGTTCAGCCTTAACCAGCGTGAATTTCGGAGACATGGCCTCCTTGGATGAGCTGTTGGCGTCGGTGCGGGCCGCGGTGCAGGTACACGGGGTAGACTTTATGCAGCAATCTATCCAAGCTGCCCTTTGCCCCCCCGCCCCGCCGGTTGCAGTAGCTCGCGCTGCCAGGGCCAGGCGATCTGTCCCCCCTGAGCGCTTGAGCCCAGATGCCACCCCTCGGGTCCGCCGACGCATTCGAAGCCCCGTTAGGGACCCTCCGCTGCGGTCTGAGGTGTCCGTTGCCACCCGGACCCCCAGGCGCAGCGGGAGGAATTCCGTATCGCGTGGCAGGCCGGCGGGAGAGGGTCAGGCTTTGCCTAGGCCCGTCTCTCTTACAGCGAGGGGGAGAGAACGTTCACAAGCGGCGACGCCCCCGCGAGATGCTCCGCGCCGGGGGAGAGCCAGGAGAACCTCACCTGTGGTGGGCAGTCAAGTTGCGGCCGGGCTGTCCAGAGGCCTGGGCCTACCTTATGTGGAGGAGAGCTTGTCTTCGGCGCAGCGGCGGAGGGATCTGGGCCGGCAGCTGCAGAGTGAGTAGGATGAGTGCGCAACGGCCGGCTTGGATGTGGGAGCGGCGCGACCCCTTGTGGCGGGTCGGCGCCATGGCAGCCGGACAGATGCTGGGGACTATGCTGGGATTACTCACCCTGGACGGCGGCATGGTGGGGCGGCTGGTGGCCGGATGGCTACAGAGTCTGTGTCACTGGAGGCAGGAGAGGGACTAGAACTGCGGCCAGAGGATGAGGCCCGCCCGGCTGGGGTTCGGACTGTTACACTCCCCTCACGTCGGTGCCCTGAGGGGGAGGCATGGAGACTGGAGGAAGGAGAAGTGGAGTCTGGAGAGGAGGTTGCGGCAGGCGGAAGGGACGACGCGAGTCCAGGAGAAGCTGTGCCATGTGGAGTGAGCTCGCCGGTGGGGACGTCTGTGAGTGATTCGGCAGCTGCCGGAGGATCCATCCGGGGACGGCCAGGTGAGATGACGACGTGTCAGTTGCCAGTTGGAGGTGCAGTTCCGCAGGGGGTGGGGGGATCTGATGTTTTGGCACGGGAGGTTCTGTCAGGGATGTTGTCCTTGTTGTCACGGTTGGGGTCAGGGGCCCCTGCATCTCCGGCGTCGGTCTGGGCGCCTGTGCAGGCAGTGGGGACTTTAGAGCAGGGGACGGTGCAAGGTTCGGTTGGCGTTGGGGATGGCGTGGTCACAGGTGATGGGCAGGCCGCTGTGGCCGGGACTGGGGTTAGAAGTGATTTGAGGGATAGCGTTCGGTTGGCGGACGCGGCGAAAGGCGAGATTTATGTGTGCTTTGAGGGGCCGTTGGGGGCTCATTTGAAGCAGGAAATCAGGGAGAAGATATGGAGGGATGAATATGTCGAAATATTTTCATTGCTTCCTTTGGAAAAATTTAATCTGGACAGGGGGAAGCCGGATGAGAGTAAGAAAGAGGAGGAAGAAAGGAGGAGGTACAGGTTGATCCCGCGGACGTTTCAGAATTGGCTTCAGGCCTTTGCGATTTTGGCCAGTGTGGTTGGGGAAAAATCGCCGGAACATTGCTCAGCATTGTTCTGCTATATGGATGCGATAGGGGAGGCTCATCGGACTTATGGGGGTGTGGCGTGGCTTAGGTATGATGAGCAGTTCCGGCAGCGGAAGGCGGTCAGGCCTAGCATACGGTGGGATCATAAGGACATAGGTCTCTGGATGCGGTTGATGGCGGTGCCTAGGAGTGGCCCTCAGCCCTTTCGGGGATCGGCCGGGGGTGCCTCGGCTTCTGAATCCCAGGGAGGAGGTAGAAAAGGCTGTTGTTGGCAATATAACGAGGGACACTGTAGGTTCTTGTCAGATTGCAGGTATAAACACGAGTGTTCCGGTTGTGGTGGATCCCATAGTTTGTCGAGTTGCTTCAAGCGAGGGAGGGGTAAGGGACCCGAGGCTATGCAGAAGAGGAGTGACGCCGGTGAGGGTGGGAGAGATGGAGCCCTATTTAAAGAATTATCCAAATAGAGAGGTTGGGCAGTTGTTGTTGGCGGGGTTTACTGAGGGCTTCGTGATCCCGTGTAGTTCAATGGCGCCGTGTTTGTCGGCAAGGAATTTGTCTTCAGCGTTGCGCCAGCCTGAGGTGGTAAAGGAGAAGATTGAGAAGGAGGTGTCGGCTGGCAGGGTGGTAGGCCCCTTTAAGGAGCGGCCCTTGCCTGACTTGTGGGTGTCCCCGTTGGGTTTGGTGCCTAAGAAGGAGCCCAATAAATTTAGGCTTATTCATCATTTGTGCTATCCACAAGGGGGGTCAGTGAATGATGGGATAGCGGATGAGTTGTGCTCCGTGTCGTACACGTCGTTTGACTCGGCGGTGCGGTGGGTTAGGCGTTTCGGGCGAGGCGCCCTGCTTGCTAAGACAGATATTGAGGCTGCCTTTAGGTTGTTGCCCATTCACCCGGATAGTTTGCATTTACTGGGTTTTCAATGGGAGGGTTGTTTTTATGTTGATTGCTGTTTGCCTATGGGTTGTGCAATTTCTTGTTCACTGTTTGAGGCGTTTAGTTCTTTTTTGGAGTGGGTGGTGAAACAGGAGGCTGGATGGAATTCTGTACTGCATTATTTGGACGATTTCTTGTTCTTAGGTCCGGCGGGATCCAGGGTGTGTCCTGTGTTGTTGCATACGATGGAGCGAGTGGCTGCGAGGTTTGGCATTCCATTAGCGGGGGAAAAAACGGAGGGGCCTTCCACGGTGATGACGTTTTTGGGGATAGAAATTGACAGCATGGCCATGGAATGCCGGTTACCGGACAGCAAGGTGTCGGATCTGTTAGAGGAGGTTGCTTTTTTGCGGAGAGCTAAGAAGGTTCAGCTTAGGCGGGTCCAGTCTGTATTAGGAAAATTGAATTTCGCTTGCCGGATTTTGCCGATGGGGAGGGTTTTTTGCCGGCGTTTAGCGTTAGCTACGGCGGGGGTTGTCGCCCCTTATCATTATTTGCGTTTACCTGTGGCGGTAAAGGAGGATTTGGCGGTTTGGGAGGATTTTTTGGGAGAGTATAATGGGCTGTCTGTGTGGATGGAGGAAGCGATTAGTAGTGTGGATTTGGAGTTGTTTTCGGATGCCGCGGGTTCGTGTGGGTACGGTGTTTTTTGCCAGGGCCAATGGAGTGCGGGTGCGTGGCCGGTGGAGTGGGAGCAGGCTGGTTTCCTTAGTAATTTGGTTTTGTTGGAACTTTTTCCCATTGTTTTGGCTACGGAATTGTGGGGGGAGTGGCTCAAGAATCGGCGGGTTCGTTTCTACTGTGACAACATGGGTGTAGTGCAGGCGATTAATAGCCAGACGGCTAATTCTCCGCCAGTGTTGAATTTACTCAGGCATTTGGTATTGCGGGGGCTGCGGTTAAATGCATGTTTTGTTGCGGTGCATGTTCCTGGTGTAGATAACTCACTCGCTGATTCCCTTTCTCGTTTTCAGTGGGATCGTTTCCGCAGCTTGGCGCCGTTCGCCGAAGTTCGGGGGTTAGCATGTCCCCAGTGGCTCTGGAGCGTGGCCTTGGGGTGTCAGCAGACCTGATTGGTCAGTCGCTCAGTAGAGGTACGTGGTCGGCTTATTCGTCGGTGTGGTCATTGTGGGAGGAGTTGATAGACCGGGTTGGGGGGTGTAGTTCGGTTGATGACTTTAGGACCTTATTGGTTTTTTGGGTAGGTTCGTGTTATGCTAAAGGTTTGTCGTTCTCGGTGGCGTCTAAGAGGGTGGCGGCTGTCGCCTTCTGGTTGCGCTTGCGGGGTGTTGCTGATGTCTCTCGGTGTTTTTTGGTTCGGCAGGCACTAAAAGGATATCGGCGGGGAGTGATTCGCAAGGATTGTAGACGTCCGGTTTCTTTTGAGGTGTTACAGGTCCTTTGGGAGAAGGCAGGGTTGATTTGTGTGTCTGTATTCGAAGCGCTTTTGTTTAGGGCGGCTTTTTCATTGGCTTTTTTCGGAGCTTTTCGGATTTCGGAATTGGTATCCTCCAGTCGTATGCGCGATGGTGGTTTGTTGAGAGAGGATGTTCGGCTGGGGGATGGCGGTCTGCGGTGTGTGATTCGCAAGTCAAAAACGGATCAGGTAGGTAAGGGGGCAGTGTTGTGGCTCAGGCCTTTTGCTGGGTCGGTGCTTTGTCCGGTGCGTTGCGTGGAGGATTATTTGGGAGTGCGGCCTGATGGTAGGGGTTCATTGTTAGTTCACCGGGACGGTTCACGGTTATCACGTTTTCAATTTATTGCTGTTTTTAAAAAATGTTTGGGTGCAGCTGGTCTTCCCGTTAATGAGTATGCTTCTCATTCTTTTCGGATAGGGGCAGCGACTGAGGCTTCCAGGTGGGGGCTTGGGGAAGAGGTTATAAAACGTATTGGGCGGTGGGAGTCGGATTGTTTTCACTCTTATATTCGGCCTCATCTGTTGTGATTATTGATGGGTGTTGTTGGTTAACGGTATGTGGCATGTGGTGTAGTGTTGTCTCAACTGTTTTATTTATTTTAGGGGCGGCGCCGTGTCTCGCATGGATCTTCGGGCACTCATACGTCTATTGGGGGGCCTTACGAGCAGATGTGAGGAGGAATGGACGACAGTTGGGTTTTCCGATGGAGGAATTGCTGGTCCGGTGGATCGGTTTGAGAGGGCTTCTTTGGGGTAGGGTTTTACCCGAAATTCACGTTAATGCCATTTTAGATCGTCCCCCTGAATATATTGGTGCTTCATGTGGGAGGCAACGATTTGGGTGTGCGGCGCTCCCGGGATGTTATCCGGGATATCAAGTTGGATGTGCTGCGCTTATTGTCGGAGTTTCCGGACTTGTTGCTGGTATGGTCGGAGGTGGTGGCCAGACGTTGCTGGCGGTTTGCGAGGTCGGTGGAGCGGATCAACAAAGCCCGAGCGAAGTTGAATAAGGAGGTGGGGCGGTTTGTTCGCAGGCAAGGTGGTATTGTTGTGCGTCATCGGGAGTTGGAGGCGGCGTCGCCTCAATTCTTGAGAGAGGATGGCGTACATTTGAATGATGTGGGCATCGATATGTGGGCGTTGGGTATCCAGGAAGGTTTGGAGATGGCTATTAGGGTGTGGCGGGACGCCCACAGGTGAGGTGTCACCAGTGGTTGTCGGTGGCTGCTGGAAATTGGATCCTGGGGAGCAATTCAATGGTTAAGAGGTGCAGGACATGTTGGAGCCTGCATCTCAGATGGTTTGTTAATGCCGAGGATGGGGCCCCTGTTTGGGCTACAAGGCCTACAGGGGGGGATGCTAGGATACTTCAAGGAGTTGGTGCCCTTGGGTCGGTGAGTGCGGCCAAGGGTAAGTCTTGAAGTGCGAAGTGAGGCGGTGAAGGAGGATACGGCTCGTTTGGGTTGCCCTCCAGGATCCTTGGTACGGTGCAGTAGGTGTGTGTAATATGCCTGATGTTTATTATGGTTATTGTTATGATTATTATGATTATTATGGATGTTATATGGTGTACAATGTGGTTTTGTTATTTGTGAAATAATAAAGTAGGCCATCATGGTCATTTCACCAAGCGAGTAAGTGTTGGTGTGGTTATTTAAAGGGGATAGCAGGGTAGGTTTTGTAGCCGGAGGAGATTCTTCCATCCTATTAAGTCATTTGCTTTGTTATGTAATTATGTTCAATAAAATCAAATCCGTACATGATTAAAGCAAAATGTTTGATCACCGCATCTAACACAGATACGTAGCATTTATAAATATTAACAATCGCTAATTGCGGCACCCAACTTTCCGAAGTGTCGATTCTGTGTGTCAGGTTATGTTCGGACACGTTAAAGGGTTTCTACCAATTCGTTTCACATAATTAGCTGTCAGACACTAGCGATCCGCTAGTGTCTGCTCTGCCAAACCATCCTAATATAATTGCTTTTGGTGCAGCCGTTTCGCTAAAAAAAGAACTTTTATTGATATGCTAATGAGCCTCTAGGTGCTATGGGGGCGTCACAAACTGCCGCCGCCCAGCGCGTCCCTCCAGCCCGCCCATCTCCTCCTGAATGCGATCCTCCCTGTGAGCGTATGTATTCGGCGCATGCGCAGTGAATGTCTGACCGCTTCCCTGCTCAGACATCTCCACTGCGCCTGCGCGATGACGTCATAGTGCTCCGAGGAACAGGCGCAGTGGAGATGTCTGAGCAGGGAAGCGGTCAGACATTCACTGCGCATGCGCCGAATACATCCGCTCGAGGATCGCATTCCGGAGGAGATGGGCGGGCTGGAGGGACGCGCTGGGCGGCGGCAGTTTGTGAAGGTAGACCGAGCCTCTAGGTGCTAATGACGCCCCCATAGCACCTAGAGGCTCATTAGCATATCAATAAAAGTTCTTTTTTTAGCGAAACGGCTGGCCCAAAAGCAATTATATTAGGATGGTTTGGCAGAGCAGACACTAGCGGATCGCTAGTGTCTGACAGCTAATTATGTGAAACGAAGTGGTAGAAACCCTTTAAAGACATGTTCGTGCATGCCCTAAGACGTACCGGCAGTAATTCAGACGCCCGAAGACGCTATTTAGGAGCGCCAACCACGGCACCCAACTTTCCCGGGTGCCGATCCATCGTCTATTTTGTGAAATACGCCCACCCCATTTTGCGAAGCGCAACAGGGAATGTCCGAGCATGTTAAAGGCATGTTCTGACATGTCTTAAGACATTATTTAAGAGCGTCAGCAGCAGCACCCAACTTTACGGGGTGCTGATAACATATTAAAGACACATGCCTCCTTAGCGTCTTCATACAGATTTGTCTTTTGGCCTATCACAGCCGCAGCACCATGTGTTACGAGACATAGTCAGCCTAATGCACGAGCATCTGTGACAATAGCAAACAGTTGACAAAACATGCCAGGACATGTCCTAATATCTTTAAAAATAAATTATATTAGGGTTCTATTCTAACAATTTTTCAGCCGTAATCAATTGGCCATATGTATAAAAGTGCTACACGCTCAACAAAAACACAAACAATTTTTTATAGCCTGTTTTACAACCGCCTACGCCAGACTCGAATTATACACACTCCTAGACAGATTGCAAGAACGTTGTCTTTATCACGACACAGACTCCGTCATATTCGTAAGTAGAGACGGCGACTGGAACCCGCCATTGGGCGATTTTCTCGGAGGAACTAACTAGCGAAATACCCACCGACACGTACATTACCAAGTTTGTATCTGCGGGTCCAAAGATGTACGTCTACAAACTCAACAATGGGAAAACCGTATTAAAGGTTAAAGAGGACCTTTCACCTGGAAAAACATTGTGAACTAAGTATGCTGACAAGGAGAGCGGAGCCCGGAGATCTCACTGCACTTACTATTATCCCTGGGTGCCGCTCCGTTCTCCCGGTATAGGCTCCGGTATCTTCGCTCTGTAAGTTATAGTAGGCGGTGTCTGCCCTTGTCCTGTGGGCGTCTCCTTCTTCTAGGCTGCAGCGCTGGCCAATCGCAGCGCACAGCTCACAGCCTGGGAGAAAAAAACCTCCCAGGCTGTGAGCTCTGCGCTGCGATTGGCCAGCGCTGCAGCCTAGGAGAAGGAGACGCCCACAGGACAAAGGCAGACACCGCCTGCTATAACTTACAGAGCGAAGATACCGGAGGGCATAACGGGAGAACGGAGCGGCGCCCAGGGATAATAGTAAGTGCAGTGAGATCCCCGGGCGCCGCTCTCCATGTCAGCATACTTAGTTCACAATGTTTTTCCAGGTGAAGGTCCTCTTTAAGGGTAAAACTCGCAACGTCGCTAACACTCGACTTGTTAATTTTGACAGTTTAAAAGACCTTGTTTTGGATTACTCACGCAATCCCAAGACGCAGAAAACATTAGGTAAAGAGCAAGCATTTTCAGAAATAGGAAGCGCTGGGACATAGAGACAAGACCATTACTTAAAACTCAAAAGTGCGTCTACACAAAGAGACAGCTGACGACTCACTTTACAACGTTACCTTTCGGCTATTAAACATGGCCGTGCAATTTCAACACCCGTTTTCTTGTATTTTAGCAGGTCCCTCAAATTCCGGAAAGAGTTTTTTTTGTAAAACCGTTGTTAATACATGCGGATACGCTAATGTCGCACAAACCCGAAAATGTCATTTGGTTTACACATGTTGGCAGAAATTGTATGGTGAGCTAACCCGTTTGTTTACAAATATTAGGTTTATCGAGGGAATACCGCAAAATTTTACAGATGATGACGTATTCCCCCCGGAGAAGGTCAATTTGGCGGTTCTTGATGATCTTATTGAGGCGGCTTGCGAAAATTATGAAATACAAAACCCTTTCACCAAATATGTGCACCAAAGAAATTTGAGCATTATGTATCTTGTTCAAAATGTTTTTTGTCAGGGTAAGAAAATCCGAACAATAAATGTCAACACTAAGACATGGTTCTTTTTAAGAACCCACATTATTACGTAATATTAAGTTATTACGTTGGTTGGCAAATGTACCCCGGTAAAACATGTTTGTTTTTAGCAGCTTTTGAAGATGCTACACACGTGCCTTATGGCTATTTACTTGTAGATTTAAGATCTGACACACCCGAGGAACCACGTCTAAGAACTGGTTTGTTCCCGCCAGATCTTCCGGCGGTTTATGTGTGCAAAAAGAAGTTCTAAAATGTGATATTTCTCATCTCGACGGTCATTCTTGGTAGCGTCGCCGCTCCTGTAAAGATGTCGAACAGGATCCGACTAGTGTTGGGCGAGCATGCTCGGCTGAACACCAGTTCGACTCGAGCATCACTATGTTCGGCACATTGCGGTGTTAGTCCAAATATCGAGTGTGCTCGAGCGCCATTCTCGAGTCAGTGTATTTAAATCTAATTTAGCCTCTACTACTGAAAAGTCTCTGGCGGGATTCAAACTAGGGTTGGGCAATATACCGGTGTTAACGATATACCGCGGTATTAAGAAATGGCTATATCACCGTTTCTTAATTACTGCGGTATATTAGTGACATCATAGGAGCGATCACACTTGCACTGACCGCTTCTAAAACGTCTGCGTCCGGCCACCTGTGCACATTGCCTGCCAGTTCTCACTGCAACCGCCCCCTCCTCGTTCCTACTTTACCTGGACTCCACCCACTGACCCAAGAACTAGCACACATAGGCCACACTACGGCCACCCTGAAGCCCCAACTTTAGCCGCCAATGAGAGAGAAGAAAAGACAACGGCATCCTCACAGGCCAGCTGCGAGCCAGGCCTGTACCATTGTCCACAGCGGGGGAAAACACATGCAGACTAGGGTATTGAATAAACATGTCTCATAGGTAAAACCATCTCCTATCCTATCTTACCATCTATTGGCAGGCTCATCGGTTTTTACAGCAGCCCCTGCATATGGCAGTGCCAGCTCTAGCGTTGAGAAATAGTAACCAAAACAAAAATATACCACTTTACCATTTACTGCCCCCCCATGTACACATGAACGCCCGACTCCTCCCCATATACAGTGTACAGCACCCGGCCACCCCTGTATACAGTGTACTTTGTACAGTGCACATAGATGGGGATGTACTACTAGACCCAAGGGGAATATACAGGTCATGAGTCCCACCAGTACAAGCCCCATACAGTATAACATCTCCTTGTGGCCCCCATACACTATAATGTCTCCTTGTGGCCCCCATACAGTATAATGTCTCCTTGTGTTTTTTCTTTTAAACTGGTATTTATCGCGATATATATCGTTATCGCGATAAATTTCTTAATATCGTTATCGTCTGAATATTTTTGATATCGCCCAACCCTAATTCAAACTCACAACCTTCTACATTACAGCCAAGTATGTTAACCACTACACTATAGAGCTGCATGGCCAGTTACAAAAAAAAAAATTGACTTCTGCTGCATAGGAATACTTACTAGTATGTAAGTCTCAAATTGACTTCTGCTGCATAGGAATACTTACTAGTATGTAAGTCTCATTTTTTGTTTTTGTTTTTTAACTGGCCATGCAGCACTATAGTGTGGTGGTTAACATTCTGGGCTGTAATGTAGAAGGTTTTGAGTTCAAATCCCGTCAGAAACTTTTCAGAAATAGAGGCTGACTTTAATTTAAACATATATATAAGTTTTTAGCCATAATATATTTACATATATTATTATATATTTAGAATATATAATATAATACACTGCTCAAAAAAATAAAGGGAACACAAAAATAACACATCCTAGATCTGAATTAATTAAATATTCTTCTGAAATACTTTGTTCTTTACATAGTTGAATGTGCTGACAACAAAATCACACAAAAATTAAAAAATGGAAATCAAATTTTTCAACCCATGGAGGTCTGGATTTGGAGTCACACTCAAAATTAAAGTGGAAAAACACACTACAGGCTGATCCAACTTTGATGTAATGTCCTTAAAACAAGTCAAAATGAGGCTCAGTAGTGTGTGTGGCCTCCACGTGCCTGTATGACCTCCCTACAACGCCTGTGCATGCTCCTGATGAGGTGGCGGATGGTCTCCTGAGGGATCTCCTCCCAGACCTGGACTTAAGCATCTGCCAACTCCTGGACAGTCTGTGGTGCAACGTGACGTTGGTGGATAGAGCGAGACATGATGTCCCAGATGTGCTCAATTGGATTCAGGTCTGGGGAACAAGCGGGCCAGTCCATAGCATCAATGCCTTCATCTTGCAGGAACTGCTGACACACTCCAGCCACATGAGGTCTAGCATTGTCTTGCATTAGGAGGAACCCAGGGCCACCCGCATCAGCATATGGTCTCACAAGGGGTCTGAGGATCTCATCTCGGTACCTAATGGCAGTCAGGCTACCTCTGGCGAGCACATGGAGGGCTGTGCGGCCCTCCAAAGAAATGCCACCCCACACCATTACTGACCCAATGCCAAACCGGTCATGCTGGAGGATGTTGCAGGCAGCAGAACGTTCTCCACGGCGTCTCCAGACTCTGTCACGTCTGTCACATGTGCTCAGTATGAACCTGCTTTCATCTGTGAAGAGCACAGGGCGCCAATGGCGAATTTGCCAATCTTGGTGTGCTCTGGCAAATGCCAAACGTCCTGCACGGTGTTGGGCTGTAAGCACAACCCCCACCTGTGGACGTCGGGCCCTCATATCACCCTCATGGAGTCTGTTTCTGACCGTTTGAGCAGACACATGCACATTTGTGGCCTGCTGGAGGTCATTTTGCAGGGCTCTGGCAGTGCTCCTCCTGTTCCTCCTTGCACAAAGGCGGAGGTAGCGGTCCTGCTGCTGGGTTGTTGCCCTCCTACGGCCTCCTCCACGTCTCCTGATGTACTGGCCTGTCTCCTGGTAGCGCCTCCATGCTCTGGACACTACGCTGACAGACACAGCAAACCTTCTTGCCACAGCTCGCATTGATGTGCCATCCTGGATAAGCTGCACTACCTGAGCCACTTGTGGGTTGTAGACTCCATCTCATGCTACCACTAGAGGGAAAGCACCGCCAGAATTCAAAAGTGACCAAAACATCAGCCAGGAAGCATAGGAACTGAGAAGTGGTCTGTGGTTACCACCTGCAGAACCACTCCTTTATTGGGGGTGTCTTGCTAATTGCCTATAATTTCCACCTGTTGTCTATCCCATTTGCACAACAGCATGTGAAATTGATTGTCACTCAGTGTTGCTTCCTAAGTGGACAGAAGTGTGATTGACTTGGAGTTACATTGTGTTGTTGAAGTGTTCCCTTTATTTTTTTGAGCAGTGTATATGTAAATATATTATGGCTAAAACATCAGTAGTAGTTTCCCACATAATATGCATTCATATATATCAGAAGTATGATTATATATATACAGTCACCTAAAGAATTATTAGGAACACCATACTAATACGATGTTGGACCCTCTTTTGCCTTCAGAACTGCCTTAATTCTACGTGGCATTGATTCAACAAGGTGCTGATAGCATTCTTTAGAAATGTTGGCCCATATTGATAGGATAGCATCTTGCAGTTGATGGAGATTTGAGGGATGCACATCCAGGGCACGAAGCTCCCGTTCCACCACATCCCAAAGATGCTCTATTGGGTTGAGATCTGGTGACTGTGGTGGCCATTTTAGTACAGTGAACTCATTGTCATGTTCATGTTCAAGAAACCAATTTGAAATGATTCGAGCTTTGTGACATGGTGCATTATCCTGCTGGAAGTAGCCATCAGAGGATGGATACATGTTCTCATTCTGTTTACGCCAAATTCGGACTCCACCATTTGAATGTCTCAACAGAAATCAAGACTCATCAGACCAGGCAACAATTTTCCAGTCTTCAACAGTCCAATTTTGGTGAGCTTGTGCAAATTGTAGCCTCTTTTTCCTATTTGTAGTGGAGATGAGTGGTGCCCGGTGGGGTCTTCTGCTGTTGTAGCCCATCCGCCTCAAGGTTGTGCGTGTTGCTTTGCTGCATACCTCGGTTGTAACGAGTGGTTATTTCAGTCAACGTTGCTCTTCTATCAGCTTGAATCAGTCGGCCCATTCTCCTCTGACCTCTAGCATCCACAAGGCATTTTTGCCCACAGGACTGCCGCATACTGGATGTTTTTCCCTTTTCACACCATTCTTTGTAAACCCTAGAAATGGTTGTGCGTGAAAATCCCAGTAACTGAGCAGATTGTTAAATACTCAGACCGGCCCGTCTGGCACCAACAACCATGCCACGCTCAAAATTGCTTAAATCACCTTTCTTTCCCATTCTGACATTCAGTTTGGAGTTCAGGAGATTGTCTTGACCAGGACCACACCCTTAAAATGCATTGAAGCAACTGCCATGTGATTGGTTGACTAGATAATTGCATTAATGAGAAATAGAACAGGTGTTCCTAATAATTCTTTAGGTGAGTGTGTATATATATATATATATATATATATATATATAAAATTTATATTTTTTTTTAGTAATTACACATTTTTTACAATAACAAAAAAAAAATATATAAAATATATAATGTTGTGACTTCGAATCCCGCCAGAAACTTTTCAGAAATAGAGGCTAAATTAGGTTTAAATACACTGGGTGTCCCCAAGCACTGACCCCATATATGGACATAGCTATATATGGAGTCAGAGCAGGGACTCCTAAGCCTAACTAGAGTCCCGACACCCTCCCCTCTTCAGAGCAGGGGGTGCTGAAGGGTTAAATAGAATAAGCTATATGATCTGTATGAATGACTGGATGTTGGGTGACATCATACTAGAGGGTGAATATATTTACATTAGCCTTATTTCCATATAAGGAATTGTTTCGGCCCAGCACTATTGTACAGTATATGTGAGCCACATCTGTTTCCTGTATGGATGTAGGTATCAGAAGCTGTATTGTCAAGATTAAATCAGAGCTGTTTCAGTGACCATAGTGTGTGTGTCATTGAGACATAGCTCTCCAGCTATTCCTCCGCCTGTCTTTGGAGGTGACGGAGGAATCAGGGTGCATTCAGAAGCAGAACACTTTCAGGTGCCTGGTTTAATGCTCGGGTTCTCCCATTGACTTTCATTGTGAGCATCGGGAAATGTTCTACTCGAGCACCAGAGCACTTTGGTGCACAACCAACACTAGATCCAATGTAATTGGGATCTTTTAAAAGTGTTGGTCAAAACAAAACAGACGGTCCGAAAATAAATATTACGCAGCGCCAGTAATGATTTGATATCCGCTATTGGCGAGATCGCTCTCAACATCCTTAAAAGGAAAGATGCCTCTTAGAGAGCAACAAAAAAATATACTTAAAAGATGGAGCAAGGCTATAAAGAAATTATGCGATAAAAGCCACCCCATTAAAGACAAGAAGCGCATTTTGAACCAGAGCGGCGGTTTTATAGGTTCGCTGCTCGGCTTTGCGATACCTTTAATCACTAGCTTGATAGCTAATAGAGTTGGCAGCTCATAACGGAGTATGCAGAGAAAATGTTCCTAGTTTCTATACACGAGTTGAACCGCCTAAGAAAAAAAACAGCTGCAGGCCTCATGCACACAACCATTTTTTTTAAGGTCCGCAAAAAACGGGGTCCGTAGGTCCGTGATCCGTGTCCGTTTTTTCTTCCGTGGGTCGTCCTTGACGGACATGAAGAAAAAGTCGTTTTGGTGTCCGCCTGGCCGTGCGGAGCCAAACGGATCCGTCCTGACTTACAATGCAAGTCAATGGGGACGGATCCGTTTGACGTTGACACAATATGGGGCAATTGCAAACGGATCCGTCCCCCATTGACTTTCAATGTAAAGTCAGGAGTTAATATACCATAGGATCGGAGTTTCCTCCAATCCGATGGTAACAAGACCTTGGTCTGAATATACTCCATTGACTACAACCCTCTGTTGCCTGTCCCTCAGCCACTGCCTAATCCATTCAACAATATGGGAGTCCAAGCCCAATGACTGCACTTTATTGATAAGCCTTCTATGTGGGACAGTGTCAAAAGCCTTACTAAAGTCTAGATAAACGCTGGAGAGGATGAGGAAGTACCCCCCTACCCACCCGCGATCACTAGCCCTAAATGCCAGCATTTCTAAATTACTGGCCTTTGAAATGCTGTCATTCTGTCTGGTGGAGAAGGATAGTTTTAAAGGCCTTATGGCGGTGGCTGTCCCACAGTACGTCGTGCCCAGCCGCCACTACTTTTCCAGGTGAGCCATCCCTTCCCTGCACAACCAAGTGGGGGACAAAATCAGGTGTGCACTGCGCAACGCCATCTGTGGCAAGGTGCACCTGACTACGGATACGTGGACCAGTAAGCACGGTGAGGGCCGTTATATCTCCATAACAGCACACTGGGTAAATGCAGTGGCGGCTTGGCCTGAGGCGGATAGCAGTTTTGCGCATGTCCTTCCACCACCGAGGATTGCAGGGCGCTTCAGTTTGCCTCCTGTTGCTTCCTTCTCCTACTCTGCTTACTCATCCTCTACCAGCTCCTCATTCGGCCAGAGTAACACCTTCACCACCAAATTCAGCACAGCCAGGGGTCAACGACAGCAGGCAGTTTTAAAACGTATCTGTTTGGGGGACAAACCCCACACCGTGCAGGAGCTGTGGACGGGCCTTGAACAACAGACCGATGAGTGGTTGGTGCCAGTGAGCCTCAAGCCCGGCCTGGTAGTGTGCGATAATGGGCGAAATCTCGTACCAGCTCTGGGACTAGCCGGTTTGACGCACATCCCTTGCCTGGCGCATGTGCTGAATTTGGTTGTACAGAGATTCCTTAAAATTACCCCGATATGTCAGAGCTGCTGCATAAAGTGCGGGCCGTCTGTGCGCGCTTTCGGCGTTCTCACCCTGCTGCTACTCGCCTGTCAGCGCTGCAGCGTAACTTCGGCCTTCCCGCTCACGCCTCATATGCGACGTGAGCGGGAAGGCCGAAGCAGTTTTGTGGACAAGCTCAGCCAATGTGGACAAGCTCACGTTCATTAAAATGAACCTGGCATGGATCTCACAGGACTTGTCCGTACCTTGTGCAGAATAGACATGTATACCAGCACTAACCAGCCATTGTTATACTGTAGCGCAATTGCTCATTCTTGTATTTTGGATATTTCACACTCTTTTGGAGTGTACCCCAATTTTAAAAAATTTAATTAAAACAAAAAACCTGTGTTGGCTACCTCATCCTCCTCCACCACCGCTTCCACCTACACCGCTAAATCTAAATATTTTTTTTTATTTGTACGTATTTTATGTCATTTCACTACTTTGTCAGTTACATTTTCCGGTGAAATTCACCAATTTTTGGGTGTGATGTACCACTGCTATACCTAGTAGACCGGTAAAAAAAAAAAAATTATTAGTCTGTTTCATTTTCCGGTGAAATTCACCAATTTTTGGGTGTGAAGTACCACTGCTATGCTTAGTAGACAGTTTAAAAAAAATAAAAAATTGTCAGTTACATTTTCTGGTGATATTCACCAATTTTTGGGTGTGATGTACTACTGCTATACCGAGTAAACAGGTAAAAAAAAAAAAAAAAAAAAAAAAAAAAAAAAAAAGTCTTGCATTTTAAGGTGAAAATCACGAATTTTTGGGTGTAATGTACCCCTCCTCTACCTAGTTGACAGCTTGAAAAATTTCAATAATTTTTATTTAACATTTTCGGGTGACAAACAATTTTTTTCTGTCATAGAGCCCTGCTCTACCAAGTAGACAGGTTAATAAATTTCACTAATTTTTCTGTTACATTCTTGGGTTGACATTATACAATTTTAGACGTGAATAAACCCCTGCTCTGCATAGGTGACAGGGAATACAATTTAAGAAATTCTTCTTTAATTGATTCAATGCTTAAACTTTAACAAGTTTTACCACATTTGCGCTTCAATAATTTGTCCCACATTTCCGCTTTACTCTTTTGGCCCATATTTGGGCTTCTGTAATTTGTACCACATTTGCGCTTTAACAGCTTTTCCCACATTTCCGCTTTACTCTTTTGCCCCACATTTGGGCTTCTGTAATTTTTCAAAAATTTTCGCCTCAATAACTTTTCCCATAATTCCGCTTTAATCTTCTGGCCCACATTTGGGCTTCTGTAAATTGTCCCACATTTGCGATTTAACACCTTTTCCCACATTTCCGCTCGATCCCCAAAAAAATTATAAATTTATCTTTTTATGTTATTTAAAGTCATTTCCATATCCACATTTGTTTGCAGAGTGCTTGCCATGCTCTTAACCACATTTTGATGCCATTTGCAGCCCTCTAGCCCTTTCCATGACATTTTTACAGCCATTTTAGTGCTCCAAAGTTCGGGTCCCCATTGACTTCAATGGGGTTCGGGGTCAAGTTCGGCCGAACCCGTCGAATCCGAACATCCAGGTGTCCGCTCAACTCTAGTTACAATACCTGGTGTATAGTTATAATCGCATGTACCACAGAACCATAAGGTGTCGCCCCGTTTAAGTAACTAAAGAGAACTTTTTAACCATTTGGAAAAATATCTACGGCGATTACGCCGCTTTTAAATAAGTTAAACCGTTAATAAAAATAGGCAACCATGTCAGAATTGTTTGCTATAAGGGGACGTTCGCGAAGGGTTATGAACAAACCTATACGGGCGAGATATTTACCATTTACGCTGTAAACACTAGGGGCCTCAGACCCCTTTATAAGTTAAAAGACCTGTCCGATGAGCTCATTGATGGATCATTCAATGCGGAAGAAGTCCAAAAAGTACCCCTTGATAAGCGACGCATTTACCATATAGAAAAAATCGTGAAAAAGAAGAGGGTTAGAGGAAAAACACTGTATTTTGTAAAGTGGGTCGATTACTTCAAGTTTAACTCTTGAGTCACTAAATTAGCAAAAGCTGTCCATCTTCGCGGTCCTTATGAAGCAGCGTTAGTAGAGATTCAGTACCCCCATACATGGGAAACCTTTGGGCCCGGAGATGGTGTATTCTACGTCGCACATCGCGATTATCGGATTAGAGAGTTTTTTTGTTAAATCGGGATATTACCTTAATATGAACGAACTGATTAAAGCCATTAATAACAAACTTGATTCTATAAAAATACCGCCTGATCAATTGCGCCCAAGATACGACAATATTGACAGAACCATTTATGTAACAAAATCACCCTTATACTAGTTCATGCCTGTGAAAAGTTAGGCAATATATTGGGTCTTCATGGGTACTGACGCGATCGCTCGAACGAGAATGTAGGCGCGGAGCACATCATTTTGCACTACAACGAATCTGGTTTGTCAGTTTTAGAACATTTCGCGGCTGCTGATTTAGTTTTAACAAAAGAGAACGATTCTTTACCTATAAAGAAAAAAATTCACCCCGATATTAAAGCAGGATTTTATACAATGTTTGTTTATACCGATATCCAACATCGACTTGTTGGCGATCGCTACGTACAGCTTTTAAGAACTGTGGAACTAAGCGGTAAAAATTGCAAAATAGTCACGCAAAAGTATAACAGACCAGACTATATACCTTTTAGCAAACAACACTTTGATACCATTACAATATCGATACTCACGGATCAAGCTAAACCTGTTCAATTCAAATATGGGAAAACGATTGTGCGATTACACTTTAGACCTCGAGCTGTGACGATGCATAAAAATTTTGTCCCAGAGAGTATACACATTATTACATAGCGTCTCACTGGGTTATTTCGTGGGTTTGTCCGGTGGGTCATTCTACTATTTAAGAAAGATGTAGAACTTGTAAAAACGCAGGTAAAAACAGCTGCCAGGAATATCGCTAAAGGCGGAGATCTATTTTTCCGAATTTAGGAGGTGGGCTACGGATACTGAGTGTAACAATCCAGCTCTCCGTAGCCAGTTTTGTCAGGGATTATATGAGAGGCTGAAGTACGCTTTGGCCTTTTATGAGAATCCTGAGTCTTTGGAAGCCACTATGTCTTTGGCTGTACGTATTGATAGAGACCTAAAAGAGAGAGATCTAAGGGCCCGCTCTCTCAGGACGTTCTAATACATAACGTACCGTATTCCTTGGACTCTTTCGGTGAAGAGACTCCTAAGGTTATACCTGGGGAGGAACCTATGCAATTAGGGGGAGCGACTCCTGGATCTGTATTTGTTATTGATTCTGCCCCTCTTACTCCGAGGTGCTTGTCGCAAGTTTTGCATGATATCAGATTAAGGCCTCATGCACACGACCGTTGTTTTATTCCGTGTCCATTGTTCGTGATTTTTTGCGGACCCACTGACTTTCAATGGGTCCGTTGAAAACTCGGCTAATGTACTGTTTGCCATCCACGTCCATGATCCGTGGTTCCAGTCCGTCCAAAAAATATAACCTGTCCTATTTTTTCCATGGAAAACGGTTTGCGGACCCATTCAAGTCAATGGGACCGTTAAAAAAAACCGCAAAGGCACACAAGATTGTCATCCGCACGTCCGCGTCCATTTTTTTCCTATCATTTGCATGGCAAACTTGACTTAGATTTTTTTTTACTTTCCTTCATATCTGGTGATCCTCCAAAAATTAAGGAAGACACACGGAAACAAAAACGGAAGCGGATCACGGAACAACGGAACCCCATTTTGCGGAACGGAACACAACAACGGTCGTGTGCTTGAGGCCTACGAGTGGGTGACTTTCATCAAGAAGTTATCTTGTGTTTCGTCTTGGAAGGTCTCCCTGCACCTATGGTTCTGGGTTCACCGTGGCTTACCAAACATAATCCAACTATCGATTGGCAAGCTAGGCAGATTCTGGTTTGGGGGGACTATTGCATTGATAATTGTCTCAATACATCCTTTTCTGTGGTTACTACTAGGGCTGTGCCCTATATTATATCCGAGTTTACCGATGTGTTTTCTGAGAGTAGATGTCAGGATTTACCTTCCCAATGGGAATATGATTGCCCTGTCAATCTTATTCCCGGGACTAAATTGCCTAAGTCTAGGTTGTATAATCATTCTGAACCTGAAAGGCAGGCTATGAGAGAATATATTGCCGAGAGTTTGAAGAAAGGGCACACAAGACCTTCCAAGTCTCCAGTGGCTGCAGGGTTCTTTTTTGTAAAAAAACCCAAAAAGGATGGAAGTCTTCGGCCATGTCTGGATTTTCGTGAACTCAATCAGATTACTATCCGTTATCTTTAGCTTCTTCCTTTGATTCCTGATTTGTACCTGCTAACTGCGAAAACCTGTGATCAGTTGTTATGGCAACCTGGAGTAGGACCTGCGAGCGTCTATTGGCTAATAAGGGACATGTGACCGTGTAAATGGCAGTTTGGATTTAAGTGAAAGGCTTGCTGGGTTCTATTGGCTAATGCAGGTCATTTTTTGGGAATCTCAGGAACGGTAAGTCCTAAAGAGCTGAACCTCCCAGGACACCTGATGTACCTGTGTGCCAAATTTAGTGAGGATTGGTCCAGTTGTTTGGTCGCGCATAAAGAACGTTAAGACAGACAGACTGAAACTCATTTTTATATATATGAGATTAGGGACTGAATATACGCTCTATATGTATAAAGGTTGTCTCTGTCACGATCAGTGTGGGGGGAAAACTCCACACTGAACACAGGAGGGAAGGGGAACAATAACTGGGCCTGGAAACTAGTGAAGGAACAGGTCACCTCCTAAACAAACCTAATCCGGGCCCTAACTACCTATCAATGTACATAGACCTTGAAGGTAGGAATATTCATATGCAGGATACCTAGGCCCTTATTTCCCTATAATGCCCTGGAATAAGGTTAGGACCAGAGATAAACCATTCCTCCCCAGATGGATGAATGGAAGTCTCTGTCTCAGGCCCAAATACAAACAGGGAATATAACAAACACAATACAATAAGAAAAGACAAGACTTAGCTTAAAATAGAAAACTGGGAACTCCAGAAGCACCACAGAGTACAACTGACCAGTTAGTAAGAAGACAGGAAGAAAATCTATAAACCGCACCTCTAAGAGTGAGAACCGGCTACTTATGGGGAAGGTAAATTATCAACAAGCAACACCTGAAGCAAGGGGTGTGGCATTCACCAAAACACAGACACAATAAGATCCACAAGGAACTTGTCAATTTAACCCACATGTTGCCAATCTCTTTGATCTCCTGGTATCTGCCACGGGAATGTCCATGACTGCACGCCCCCTTCTATGGGTGACGTCCAGGCACCCAGGACCGACCTTATCTGGGTGAGATCTATGAAAGGCATTCACTAAACAATTGGCATTAATGTCGGATGCCGGCACCCACATCCTCTCCTCCGGTCCATAACCTCTCCAGGGAACAAGATATCGAAGGGATCCATGGAGAACTCGAGAGTCAACTATTTTTGCGATCTCGAATTCCAAATTACCATCCACCATGACAAGAGCGGGTGGCAAGGAAGATGGCTGTAAAGGTTCCACATTATGAATTTTCAGGGCCTGAGGAAGTTCAAGACGAAAAGCTACAGAATTAATAATGGCCATGATCTTATATGGGCCGATAATTCTTGGACCCAACTTCCAGTAAGGTACCTTCAACTTAATGTTTCTTGTGGACAGCCACACAGAATCACCCACACTTAGGTCCGGACCATTCATACGTTTCCTGTCAGCCACAAGTTTATATTTGTTGCCCATATTTTTCAAGTTATTTAGAATTTTTTGATCGTATACATTTCGTGGAAGCAAACGTCCGACAACGCTTTAGCCGTGGATCGGTTCGAATTTTTGAACGGGTACATTTTGTTCACTTTTGATTTATCGCCAAATCAAGAGCCCGGCAGACATTTCTCTCTAGTAAAAACTGGAAATCTCAGAGCTGAAATTAGATTTGCTGAGCCAGTGCTAAACACTATTAACACCTTAAGGACCCTGACATTTTTCATCTTAAGGACCGGAATTTTTAGCAAATCTGAATGTGTCACTTTATATGGTAATATCTTTAAAACACTTTTACTTATCCATACCATTCTAAGATTGTTTTCTCGTCACATATTGTACTACATGACAGTGGTAAAATTGAGTCAAAAAATGTAATTTTTATTTATAAAAAAAAATACCAAATTTACCAAAAATTGGGGAAAAGTTTCAAATTTCAATTTCTCTACTTTTATAATAGATAGTAATAACCCAAAAACAGTTATTACTTCACATTCCCCATATGTCTACATGTTTGGATCATTTTGTGAATGCCATTTTATTTTTTGGGGACGTTGGAAGGCTTAGAAGTTTAGAAGCAAATCGTGATATTTTTCCGAAAATTTCCAAAACCCACTTTTTAAGGACCAGTTCAGTTCTGAAGTCACTTTGTGGGGCTTACATAATAGAAATCACCCAAAAATAACCTCATTTTAGAAACTACACCCCTCAAGGTATTCAAAACTGATTTTACAAACTTTGCTAACCCTTTAAGTGTTCCACAAGAATTAAAGGAAAATGGAGATGAAATTTCAGAATTTTATTAAACATAATTGCGTAGCAAAGCAAATTTCCTAACTCAACACAAATGGTTTCGCCGCTCTTAAATAACGTTTTAGGACATGCCAGAACATGCCTTCATCATGTTCAGGCATACCCTGACGGATGGACAGATAGCGTATTAGAAGATAAGATAGATAGATAATGTTGAATTCTAATGACATTTTTGTACTATTAAACGAATGGTACAATGCAAAATTGCATCTGCTAACACCAATATTGTTTGCAGTGAAATGTCTTTGAACTATGTATGCATTGAATATAATTGGTTCAACAATAGCATTTCTGTACTATGATACACACAGTGCAGTGCAATAATGCATTCATTAATACCAATATAACAATGTAGTGTTTCTGGTGGGAGCGCCGCAAACTCTTCAAACAGCTGGTGGGACCCCTGCCGATCTTACAGTTGCAAGAAAAAGTATGTGAACCCTTTGGAATTATATGGATTTCTGCACAAATTGGTCATAAAATGTGATCTGATCTTCATCTAAGTCACAACAATAGACAATCACAGTCTGTTTAAACTAATAACACACAAAGAATTCAATGTTACCATGTTTTTATTGAACACACCATGTAAACATTCACAGTGCTGTAACCAACACCTCCAATCTCATCTCATTGATTGGACTCCAGTTGGCTGACACCTCACTCCAATTAGCTCTTGGAGATGTCATTAGTCTAGGGGTTCACATACTTTTTTCACCTACACTGTGAATGTTTACATGGTGTGCTCAATAAAAACATGGTAACATTTAATTCTTTGTGTGTTATTAGTTTAAGCAGACTGTGATTGTCTATTGTTGTGACTTAGATGACGATCAGATCCCCTTTTTTTGACCAATTTGTGCAGAAATCCATATCATTCCAAAGGGTTCACATACTTTTTCTTGCAACTGTATATTGTAGAAATATCCTTTAACTGCTCGCTGACCAAGAAATTCAGAAACAGATGAGCAGGTATCTATGTGATATATTCTCCACTATTGGAAAGCAGATAGAATTTGTTAAATAAACAGAATCTGCAATTTTTAAGGGCAAAAAATACACAATATTATGATAGTCTCTTACTGTTCACTGCCTCTGATGTGAGGTTTTCCTGTCTGATTATTTTTCCGCCATAAATTTCCTGCAGACATAAAAAAAAAAAGAAAAAGAAAAAGAAACGGACCGTATTTTATGTTAGATCATGGAAAAAATAAGAACCCCTTAGAAGACATGAGCCAATGTGCCCTAAAAGGCGAATGATTGCCCTGAGTGTCCATCAGAAAGAAACAACATTCAACCAAATAATCTGCTGCATGAAATAATCTGAGAAGATACTGAAGTGGACAGCGGTGCTCAACACCATTATTCAGTAACATCACAGCTTTTACAGTAAAGAAGCCTTTTATTAATGCTGGAGACTGAACCTTCTTTCCTCCAGAACATTCACTCTGGTCTTTTGTGGTGACCTTCCTGGAGTCGTCTCCTGAAGACTTAGTAAATGTCCTTCATTTTTCTATTTCCTCATATCTAAGGTTCTCCAGGCCTCTGTCATTTGTGTCTCTTCTATTTTTCAAACATGTTGGCCAAAACTATCCAGAGATTAGTTCATCAGTTATAAAGTATAGGAAAACCCCTGTAAGGCAGCAAGACTTTGCTGTTGTGCAAGGAAACATTTCTGAAAACCCCTGCCACACTCTTAGACGAACTGGCAACCCATTTCTAAAGTCGTACACTGCTGAGTCTAGTAAATGCAGAAAGACTTAAAGAGGTTGTCCGTTGTTCTCAAGACAGGTCATCAACAGCAGATCGGTGGGGATCCGACACCTGGCGCCGATCAGCTGTTTGATGAGAAGGCAGAACTCCATGCGAGCCCCGATTCCTGTTCATTACACTGAGCATCACTTCCAGAGCGGTGGCGTAGTGCAATTGTACAAGTACTCACTCCTTTCAAGGGAATAGAGTGAGTACTCGCCATTACACTGCACTTCTGAGACGAAAAGCAGCATAATGAAGAGGAAACGGCGCTCACATGGAGCGCCTCCTCTGCTTCAAACGGCTGATCAGAGGGGTGCCAGGTGTCGGACCACCGCCAATCAGATATTGATGACCTATTGTGAGGATAGGTCATCTATAGAGATATGACTGGACAACTCCTTCAATAAGAACCTTGTTTCATGCCTGTGATTCTGCTGCAAGACTGCAAAGTGTTCTTTAGAGATAACGCAGTAATATAACCACCATCTTTGTGCCTGTTCATATGTTTCTATTCACAAAATATTATAACTGTCATATCTTTTGCAATTGTGCCTTGATGCTATTTGTACTACTACCCCTATCATCAACTTAGTAAAGAGAGATTTATTTATTACAACTAATGGGACTGATCATTGTTTCCAATGATGAGTCCTGCCTTGCACCCAGCAAATCATCCAACATCAAGGGCACCCCAACCAACACCAGGCAGATGCCCCATTACCAGGGAGTAGAAAGTGTGCATCCTCCTGTCACTGCATGGCCCTGGATAAGCAAAATAACTACTCCCATCCTCCACTCACTCCTCCTGGGCCACTGCACAGTTATTACATCATCAATTCTACAGAGGACTTGAGGAAATCTCACCTCATTATCCAGTAGAACATTTTGCTTTTCCTGTGGACAATCCGGGGAATATAGAGGATTAGGACATCTCTCTGGTGGATTTCTCCTACTGGATCCATCTATAGAAAATATATACAGTGAGCCAGACTTACTAATCCTATAGGTGGTGTAAGCTTAAGGGCTATGTACAACTTTGGAGGCAATTCTTTTTTATGATTGCATGTTACTAATTTTTTGCAAAAATCTATTTTTTCAATTGGCCTTTATTAAAAATATTGAGCTGTCCACAAAGGGTTAACTGTTTTTCTAGCTGTGTGACTCATGTTTTCACTTGTGCCAGTCATCTAATAAAATCTGATTTCTAAACTACTGAGAGGTCATAACATAAACACTTATTTAACCCACATTCTTATCAATAAGATAGGAACTGAGCTATAGAGAGTGTTTAGGAGGTGTCACGGTCCCTAGGTGACTAATGTCAGGAGATCAAGGAGATTGGCTGAGCGTGGAGGAATCTAACAGCCTCCTTGATTTCTCTTGATTCAGTATTGATAGAGTTAATGAGACTTACCTTGTCTCAGCTGTTGCTCAGTGGTCATCACTTCTACCCTTTAGAATCTTACTCCACCCTTCTGACTATGCGGTAGATAGCTTATTTTGGGTTTGGCAGAGCTGGTGTGAGGTAGTCTCTGGTGTTCCTGCTCATCTATCACTACTGAAGTTAAGTGTCGCGTTTGTATTTGGTTATTCCCTTGTGCTTGTCTTTACTTGGCCTCAGGGAGACGCTGTTTCATTCACCTGGGAAGGAACCGGTTGTCTCTTTCCCTTTCACTACCTCTAGGGCATATCAGGGCTCCTAGGGTGTTTAGGTCTTGGCGAATGTATTTTCCCACATTCGGGGTCTATACATACTGACAGGAGTCAGGGTCAGTTCTAGGGGTTTCCTAGGAGGTGACCTTTCCCTTCTCCCTAACGTTAAGCCTAGTTGTTTGTCCTCTCCCTTCTGTCGTCGGTCTTGTGTCCCTCCTCTCCCCAATATTCATGACATTAACTACCGCCAAAAAAAACAAACAGGGACTGTCATTGGAGGTAGCTGACCTCCGCGCGACAGTCTTACAGTTTCAGAGACCACAGGCGGCTGATTCGGATGGTGGGTACCAGGCTTGCCCTGAACCAAAGGTGGCTCTCCCGGACAAATTTTCAAGGGGTAGTGACAATTTAATTTGGTTCAGGGAATCGTGTAAGTTGTACATTAAGCTGTGTCCATACACTTCTGGGGATGAGTGTCAACGTGTGGGTATGATAATTTCTTTGCTTAAAGATGATGCACAGTCTTGGGCTTTTATTTCTGCCGACCGGATCACCGTCCCTCCAGTCGGTAGATGGATTTTTTTAGAGCCTTGGGTCTTATTTATGATGACCCGGATTGGCTCTCTGAGGCTGAGACCAAGTTACTTGGTTTACAGCAGGGAGAACGCAAAATCTATTGCGCTGAATTTAAAGGGAGTCTGTCATATGGCCATATACAGTGCTTACATGGCTCTGTAGCACACCTATACAGGATTGTAACAGTACCTTTGTTCTTTTCTGTAGACTTGCACCAGCAGGAAAAACGAAGTTTAATTCATATGCAAATGAGCACTTGCAAGTGCCCAGGGGCGGCATTCAGTGTGTAAGTGCCCAGGCTGCTCTGCCTTCTTTTCACTTTACTCCTCCCCAGTCTCTGCCTTTGCCCGCCCTCCAAGTCTCTTGCCTCATCGATAGGTCCGGACTTGGAGGGCGGGCAAAGGAAGAGGCTGGGGAGGAGTAAAGTGAAAAAAAGGCAAGGCAGCCTGGGCACCTACACACTGAACGCCGCCCCTGGGCACTTGCGAGTGCTCATTTGCATATTAATTAAACTTAGTTTTTCCTGCTGGTGCAAGTCTAAAGAAAAGAACAAAGGTACTGTTACAATCCTGTATAGGTGTGCTACAGAGCCATGTAAGCACTGTATATGGCCATATGGAGGTAACAGACTCCCTTTAAGAGATTGGCTACAAATACAGAGTAGAATAATCCTGCTCTCTGTAGCCAGTTCTGTCAGGGTCTATCTGAAAGGCTGCAGGACGCGTTGGCCATTCATAAAAAACCTGATTCATTGGAAGCAGCTATGTCCCTTGCTGTACATCTGGATAGAGGCCGAAGGGGAAGATCGAAGGGTCCTCACCCTCAGGACGTGCTGTAAAATAAGGTGGCTGCTTCCTTTGACACTTATGGTAAAGAGACACCTGTGGTTATGCCTTGTGAGGAGCCTATGCAGTTGGGGGGAGCTACTGCTGGGGCAGCTGGTAAGAGCTCTGGTCTTATGAAGGGATTCTGTTTTTGTTGTGGGAAAAAAGGACATTTCGTGAATATTTGTCCGTACATTCAGCGTCAAGGTGTAAACAAAAAAAAATAAAAATGAATCTCCAGTTTACTAATACTATTGGTGGTATGGGTGGGGAGCAAGAAAATGTACTTTTAGCATTTACTGGTAGTACCTGATCTCTCCTGTCCACTGAGGTTGCACTAGAGTCCAAAACTTTGGAGGTATTTATCGACAGTGGGGCAGGGGTTAACCTGATTGATGGACAGTTTCTCTGTATTCATAGGTTGACTACTAGTGCACTAGAGAAAAATATTTCTGTCTTTGCAATTGATTCTGCACCTCTTACCCAAAAATGCCTGCCGCAGGTGGTAAATGACATCCATTTACAAGTGGGTGATTTCTATCAGGAATCTATCTCATGTTATGTGTTGGAGGGTCTGCCTGTTATGATGGTTTTGGGCTTACCATGGTTAAGCAAACATAACCCGACCATCGACTGGCAAGCGAGACAGATTCTTGATTGGAGTGATTTTTGCATGGACAACTGTCTTAATACTTCTTTCTCTGTGGTCACCACTAAAACTGTACTCGCGTTCATTTCCGAATCTTGAGATTAATTTTCGGAGAGTGGTAACCAGGAGTTACCTCTGCGTCGGAATATGATTGTCCCGTCAATCTCATTCCCAGGGCTAAACTGCCTAAATCTCGCTTGTATAATCTTTCGTAACCCGAAAGAAAGGCTATGCGAGAGTATATCACGAGAGCATGGCAAAGGGACATATCAGACCATCCAAATCCTCTGTGGCTGCTGGGTTTTTCTTTGTAAAAAAAAAAAAAAAAAGATGGTACTCTTAGGCCATGTCGGGACTTCCTTGAGCTCAACCTTATTACCATCCGTGATCCTTACCCCCTTCCTTTAATTCAGGATTTGTTTGATCAGATTGTCGGTGCCAAGGTGTTCTCTAAATTGGATCTGAGGGGGGCATATCATTTGTTTAGGGTCAAGGAGGGGGACGAATGGAAGACTGCTTTTAATACCCCTGAGGGTCATTTTGAGAATCTGGTCATGATGGGCAACAGGTATAAGCGTGTGGCTGACAGGAGACGTATGAATGCTCCGGACCTGAGAGTGGTTGATTCTGTGTGGCTGTCCACAAGAAACATTAAGCTTAAGGTACCTTCTTGGAAATTGGACCCAAGATTTATTGGTCCATATAAGATCACTGCCATTGTTAACCTTGTAGCCTTCCGTCTTGAACTTCCTCAGGCTTTGAAAATTCATAACGTATTTCATAAGTCGTCGTTGAAGAAATGTGTAGAACCGGTTGAGCCATCCTCCTTGCCTCCCGCTCCAGTCGTGGTGGACGGTAATTTAGAATTTGAAATCAACAGGATTGTGGACTCCCGAGTTCTCCGTCAATCCCTCCAGTATCTCGTCCAGTCGAATCATCTGGTGAAGGCCTTTCAGAAAGCCCATCCTGATGAGGTCGGTCCTGGGTGCCCGGAGGTCACCCGTAGAAGGGGGTGTACTGTCACAGTCCCTCAGGTGACTAATGTCAGGAGATCAAGGAGATTAGCTAAGCGTGGAGGAATCAAACAGCCTACTTGATTTCTCTTGATTCAGTATTAATAGGGTTAATGACCACTTACCTTGTCTAAGCTGTTGCTCAGTGGTCATCACTTCTATCCTTTATAGTCTGACTCCCCCTTTCTGACTATGCGGTAGATAGCTTCTTTTGGGTTTGGCAGAGCTGGTGTGAGGTAGTCTCTGGTGTTCCTGCTCATTCATCACTACTGAAGTTAAGTGTCGTGTTTGTATTTGGTTAGTCCCTTGTGCTTGTCTTTACTTGGCCTCAGGGAGACGCTGGTTCATTCACATGGGAAGGAACCGGCTTTCTTTTTCCTTTTCAATACCTCTAGGGCATATCAGGGCTCCTAGGGTGTTTAGGTTCCGGCATATGTATTTTCCCACCTTCGGGGTCTATACATACTGACAGGAGTCAGGGCCAGTTCTAGGAGTTTCCTAGGAGGTAACCTTTCCTTTCTCCCTAGCGTTGAGTCCTAGTTTTTGTCCTCTCCCTTCTGTTGTCTTTCTTGTATCCATCCTCTCCCCTATATTCATGACATGAGGTCAGAGAGCAGAGATAAGGAGTCCATAAGCTCCTGGTCTGACGGAATAGACAGAAAATCCAAAGGGTGCTACTAGAGCATGTCAGCTCTGTACAGAAAAATGGATGCCATATTTTAAATGGAGACCAATTTAAAACATATTTTTAGTTTAAAATTAGTACAATGCAATAGTTAAAAAAAATACCCCCAAAGGTGTACATAGCCGTTAAACAGTCTGTCTAGACCTGGACCAGATTTACCACAGGGGCTCAGGCTGGCTAATAAATGTGGTGCAGGGATATACAAGTTTATTTAACTCTATACCAGCTATTTGTTGGCTAACTTTGAGAGAGAATTTCATCTAAAACTATGGTACAATGGTGCACATTAGGCCACAAGCCTTTGAAGAAATACACACTCCTTTTCCAGTAAGCCATGTCTTCTTATCGAACTTTCTCAAATATTAGATGCACCAAATTTTAATACAGTTTACGACAGTATCTAGGTGCACTGACATTAGTAAATGCAGGCCAGTGACTGAATCCATTGTCTGTGATGATCAGATGATGGGTGAATGTAGGTGATCCTCAAACCTGTTCTTCTCTATAATGGAGGAAGGTCTCCTCTTACCTGGTGATGTGAGGGGCTGGTGATCCTTTATCATGAAGTCCTTGTACAGATCCTTGTGTCCTTCTAAATACTCCCACTCCGCCATGGAGAAATAGACAGTGACATCATGACACCTTATAGGAACCTGACACACACAATGATACAGTCATTCTCCAGACATCTCCTTGGCGTTATTGTATAATTTCCCAGCATTCCCGGCAGCGCTCACCTCTCTGGTCAGCAGCTCAGTGATCCTGTTGGTAAGTTCTGGGATCTTCTGCTCATGTATCAGTGAATAAGGTAGAGGCTCGGTGATGGCTCCTGGGGTCCTGCTCCATTCTCCTGACACATGGGGTGTCACACACTCACCAGATGACTTCTTCACTACTGTGTAATCCTGTTTGGGAAGACACAGATCAATACATGTATTCTAAGAGTCCTTTACCTTTCCAGTCATTTCCCTGCATTATTACTAGAGATAAGAGTGATGTCATGTGAGACTCTCACCTCTCCAGTTATCAAGTAGATGATGTCTAGGGTGAGGTCTAATGTCCTCGCAGCCATGAGGTCTCTGTCCTCGTCCATCTTTGGTAGGTCATTGAAAGAAAACTTTCCATGTGAGAGACCTGTACCTGAGGAATATGGGAAGGGGGGGAAGACAAATGAGAACTAGATGTAAACTCACATCTTACATGAAGTATAGAGTCTCACTAATGGGGAGTATTAAATGATTAGTTAGAGCATACAAATGTGGTGACTTGAGGTAGCGTTAACTGGGTTTCTTGGAAGTCTACACGACAGCACATCAGACATTGCCCCGTCCTGAAGGGAGAGGAAAAACACAGAGAGGTAAAAGAACACCATCCACTTTACCAAAAATCTAAAAAGGCAGAAGATAAGAAATATAGAAGGTCATTTCTGGAACTGGTGTAAAGTAGAACTGGCTTAGTTGCCCATAGCAACCAACCAGATTCCACCTTTCATTTTTCACAGCTCCTTTGAAAAATGAAAGGCGGAATCTGATTGGTTGCTATGAGCAACCAAGCCAGTTCTACTTTACACCAGTTTGATAAATCTCCCTTTAAATATTTAATCTATTTCAGCTCTGAATTTCTGTCCTCTCTCCGATGTTTCTTAGCCCACAAGGTGCATACATCGGCTTTCATTCTTTTATAAGATCAGTTGATCTGTTTATAATGTCCAGATTACAAATATTATCTGGATTCCCTTCCACCATAAATGCCTTTAGCATTGAGAAAGTACAAGGAAACTTCTTCCAACTGTTCAAAGAGCTGGACCCTGATAGAAGATCCAGAAGGACAACAATGAGACTTTGTCTTTTACCCATCAGCAGGAACATTTGCTATTTTGCTGCATGAAATGTTCTGAGCCGATCCTGAAATGGACAGCGGTGCTCATCACTAGGGGTGAGCGAATCGACTTCTGATGAAACATCCGAAGTCTATTTACATAAAACCTCGTTCTAATACTGTACGGAGCAGGACCTCCATACAGTATTAGAATGTATTAACTCCGATGAGCCGAAGTTATTGCTTCGCGAAGTCTCGCGAGACTTCGTGTAATAACTTCATAAATTAATTTGTACTGTAAATTTCTCGAACTCGGGTTTGGTTCCAAGGTACCACTTTTTTATTTATCAAGGGGAGAAAACAGAACTGGATCGCACATCCACAATGCTATGCTTAGATCTAATCAGACTCGCTTCTCAGCGCAATATTTAAAGGGGTTGTGATATACCCATAATATCACCCCGGCCAGAAGAAAGCCATTACTTTCAGCTAAAAACAATAAGGCATGTTGTGAGTTTGCGAAAAGGCATGTGGGAGACTCCCAAAATGTATGGAGGAAGGTGCTCTGGTCTGATGAGACTAAAATGGAACTTTTAGGCCATCAAAGAAAACGCTATGTCTGGCGCAAACCCAACACATCACCCAAAGAACACCATCCCCACAGTGAAACATGGTGGTGGCAGCATCATGCTGGGGGGATGGGGCTGGTAAACTGGTCAGAGTTGAGGGATAGATGGATGGTGCTAAATACAGAGATATTCTTGAGCAAAACCTGTCCCACTCTGTGCGTGATTTAAGGCTAGGACGGAGGTTCACCTTCCAGCAGGACAATGACCCCAAACACCCTGCTAAAGCAACACTTAAGTGGTTTAAGGGGAAGCATGTAAATGTGTTGGAATGGCCTAGTCAATCCAATAGAAAATCTGTGGTCAGACGTAAAGATTGCTATTCACAAGTCCAAACCATCCAACTCGAAGGAGCTGGAACAGATTTGCAAGGAGGAATGGGCAAAAATCCCAGTGGTAAGAAGTGGCAAGCTCATAGAGACTTATCCAAAGCGACTTGGAGCTGTGATTGCCGCAAAAGGTGGCTCTACAAAGTATTGACTTTAGAGGGGTGAATAGTTATACACATTGACTTTTTCTGTTATTTTGTCCTATTTGTTGTTTGCTTCACAATAAAAAACCATCTTCAAAGTTGTGGGTATGTTCTGTAAATTAAATGATGCAAATCCTCAAGCAATCCATGTTAATTCCAGGTTGTGAGGCACCAAAATACGAAAAAAAGTCAAGGGGGTGAATACTTTTGCAAGTTACTGTGTATATATATATATATATATATATATATATATATATATATATATATATACACACACACACACACACACACACTCACCTAAAGAATTATTAGGAACACCATACTAATACGGTGTTGGACCCCCTTTTGCCTTCAGAACTGCCTTAATTCTACGTGGCATTGATTCAACAAGGTGCTGATAGCATTCTTTAGAAATGTTGGCCCATATTGATAGGATAGCATCTTGCAGTTGATGGAGATTTGAGGGATGCACATCCAGGGCACGAAGCTCCCGTTCCACCACATCCTATTGGGTTGAGATCTGGTGACTGTGGGGGCCATTTTAGTACAATGAACTCATTGTCATGTTCAAGAAACCAATTTGAAATGATTCAAGCTTTGTGACATGGTGCATTATCCTGCTGGAAGTAATCAGAGGATGGATACATGTTCTCATTCTGTTTACGCCAAATTCGGACTCTACCATTTCAATTGTCTCAACAGAAATCGAGACTCATCAGACTAGGCAACATTTTTCCAGTCTTCAACAGTCCAATTTTGGTGAGCTTGTGCAAATTGTAGCCTCTTTTTCCTATTTGTAGTGGAGATGAGTGGTACCCGGTGGGGTCTTCTGCTGTTGTAGCACATCCGCCTCAAGGTTGTGCGTGTTGTGGCTTCACAAATGCTTTGCTGCATACTTCGGTTGTAACGAGTGGTTATTTCAGTCAACGTTGCTCTTCTATCAGCTTGAATCAGTCGGCCAATTCTCCTCTGACCTCTAGCATTCACAAGGCATTTTTGCCAACAGGACTGCCGCATACTGGATGTTTTTCCCTTTTCGCACCATTCTTTGTAAACCCTAGAAATGGTTGTGCGTGAAAATCCCAGTAACTGAGCAGATTGGGAAATACTCAGACCAGCCCGTCTGGCACCAACAACCATGCCACGCTCAAAATTGCTTAAATCACCTTTCTTTCCCATTCTGACATTCAGTTTGGAGTTCAGGAGATTGTCTTGACCAGGACCACACCCCTAAATGCATTGAAGCAACTGCCATGTGATTGGTTGACTAGATAATTGCATTCATGAGAAATAGAACAGGTGTTCCTAATAATTCTTTAGGTGAGTGTATATTTTATAGTGTGTGTGTGTGTGTGTATATATATATATATATACACATACACACACACACATACATACATACATATACACAACCGGGTTCCAAAAAAGTTGGGACGCTATACAAATCGTGAATAAAAACTGAATGCAATGATGTGGAGGTGCCAACTTCTAATATTTTATTCAGAATAGAACATAAATCACGGAACAAAAGTTTAAACTGAGAAAATGTACCATTTTAAGGGAAAAATATGTTGAATCAGAATTTCATGGTGTCAACAAATCCCCAAAAAGTTGGGACAAGGCCATTTTCACCACTGTGTGGCATCTCCCCTTCTTCTTACAACACTCAACAGATGTCTGGGGACCGAGGAGACCAGTTTCTCAAGTTTAGAAATAGGAATGCTCTCCCATTCTTGTCTAATACAGGCCTCTAACTGTTCAATCGTCTTGGGCCTTCTTTGTTGCACCTTCCTCTTTATGATGCGCCAAATGTTCTCTATAGGTGAAAGATCTGGACTGCAGACTGGCCATTTCAGTACCCGGATCCTTCTCCTACGCAGCCATGATGTTGTGATTGATGCAGAATGTGGTCTGGCATTATCTTGTTGAAAAATGCAGGGTCTTCCCTGAAAGAGATAACGTCTGGATGGGAGCATATGTTGTTCCAGAACCTGAATATATTTTTCTGCATTGATGGTGCCTTTCCAGACATACAAGCTGCCCATGCCACACGCACTCATGCAACCCCATACCATCAGAGATGCAGGCTTCTGAACTGAGCGTTGATAACAACTTGGGTTGTCCTTGTCCTCTTTGGTCCGGATGACATGGCGTCCCAGATTTCCAAAAAGAACTTCGAATTGTGACTCGTCTGACCACAGAACAGTCTTCCATTTTGCCACACTCCATTTTAAATGATCCCTGGCCCAGTGAAAACTACCTGAGCTTGTGGATCTTGCTTAGAAATGGCTTCTTCTTTCCACTGTAGAGTTTCAGCTGGCAACGGCGGATGGCACGGTGGATTGTGTTCACTGACAATGGTTTCTGGAAGTATTCCTGAGCCCATTCTGTGATTTCCTTTACAGTAGCATTCCTGTTTGTGGTGCAGTGTCGTTTAAGGGCCCGGAGATCAAGGGCATCCAGTATGGTTTTACGGCCTTGACCCTTACGCACAGAGATTGTTCCAGATTCTCTGAATCTTCAGATGATGTTATGCAAAGTTGATGATGATAGATGCAAAGTCTTTGCAATTTTTCGCTGGGTAACACCTTTCTGATATTGCTCCACTATCTTTCTGCGCAACATTGTGGGAATTGGTGATCCTCTACCCATCTTGGCTTCTGAGAGACACTACCACTCTGAGAAGCTCTTTTTATACCCAATCATGTTGCCAATTGACCTAATTAGTGTTAATTGGTCTTCCAGCTCTTCGTTATGCTCAAATTTACTTTTTCCAGCCTCTTATTGCTACTTGTCCCAACTTTTTGGGGATTTGTTGACACTGTGAAAATTGGAATCAACGTATTTTTCCTTTAAAATGATACATTTACTCGGATTAAACGTTTGATCTGTCATCTACGTTCTATTACAAATAAAATATTGACATTTGCCATCTCCACATCATTGCATTCAGTTTTTATTCACAATTTGTTTAGTGTCCCAACTTTTTTGGAATCCGGTTTGTAAAAAATTATGGTTCTCAGACTATGGAGACACTAAAACATGATTTTTTTTAAATTCAAAAATGCTGTTATTGTGTAAAACATAAATAAATAAAAAAAAGTATACATATTAGGTATCTCCACGTCCATAAGAACCTGCTGTATAAATATATCACATGACCTAACCCCTCAAGTGAACACATTAAAAAATAAAAAATAAAAAGTGTCAAAAAAGCAATTTTGTGTCACCTTACATTACAAAAAAGTGTAATACCAAGAGATCAAAAAGTCATACGCACCCTAAAATAATACCAAACTGTCATCTCATATCGAAAAAAATTAGCCCCTATATAAGACGGTCACCCAAAAAATAAAAAAAACTATGGCTTTTAGAATATGGAGACACTAAAAAATCTTTTTTTTTTTAAAACTGAAACAAAAAAACATATTTGATGATGTCGCGTCCGTAACAACCTGCTCTATAAAAATACCACATGATCTAACCTGTCAAAGGAACATTGTAAATAAAAAATAAAAATAAAAAAAGGTGCCAAAACAACTATTTTTTTGTTACCTTGTCTCACAAAAAGTGTAATATAGAACAACTAAAAATCATATTTACCTTAAAATAGTACCATCAAAACTGCCACCTTATCCAGGAGTTTCCAAAATGTTTTTATTTTATTAGAGTTTCTACTCTAGCGGTGCATCAGGGGTTTTCAAATATGATATGCCAGCTTAAAATTATCCCAGTGAAATCTGCCTTCCAAAAACCATATGGCGTTCCTTTCCTACTAAGCCCTGCCATGTGCCCGTACAGCAGTTTATGACCACATATGGGGTGTTTCTGTAAACTACAGAATCAGGGCAATAAATAGTTTTGTTTGGCTGTTAACCCTTGCTTTGTTACTGAAAAAAAAAAGATTAAAATGGAAAATCTCCCAAAACAGTTAAATTCTAAAATTTAATCTCCATTTTCCTTAAATTCTTGTTGAGCATCTAAAGGGTTAACAAAGTTTGTAAAATCAGTTTTTAATACCTTGAGGGGTGTAATTTCTAAAAATGGGGTCATTTTTGGGAGGTTTCTATTATGTAAGCCCGACAACGTGATGTGACTTCAGACCTGAACTGGTCCTTAAAAAGCGGGTTTTGGAAATTTTCAAGATCTGCTTCTAAGCCTTCTAACGTCTCCGAAAAATAAAATGGCATTCACAAAATGATCCAAACATGAAGTAGACATATGGGGAATGAAAAGTAATAACTATTTATGGAATTATTGCTATCTATTATAAAAGTAAAGAAATTTAAATTTGGAAATTTTTCCAAATTTGGGGTAAATTTCGTCATGAAGTATAATGTGTGATGAGAAAACAATCTCAGAATGGCCTGGATAAGTAAAAGCATTTTAAAAGTTATCACCACATAAAGTGACACATGTCAGATTTGCTAAAAATGGCCTTGGCAGAAAGGTGAAAAATGGCTTGGTCCTGAAAGGGTTAAAAGGGACCGTCCAGATCTATAGATGACATATTCTCTGGATAGGTCATCAGTATCTGATCGGTGGGGGCCTGACAAACGGCATCCCCGCCAATCAGCTGGATGAAGAGAAGGCAGTGCTCCATGCGAGGTCCGCTTCCTCTTCATTACACTGCTTGTCGTCTCGCAAGTGCAGTGTAATAAAAGTACTCACTGCATTCAGGTGAATGGAGCCAGTGCTTGTAATTATACTATGTCTCTGCTCCAGAGGAGACAACGCATAGTGTAATGACCAGGAAGCACCGCCTCCTCTTCATACAGCTGATCAGCGGGGTGCCACGTGCCGGACCACTGCCGATCAGATATTGATGACCTATCTTGATGATCATGAATATATATGGAAGGACAACCCCTTTCACCCCTTCAGGACCAGGCCATTTTCCAATTTTTACTTTTAGCCTTCCCGGAGCCATATCTTTTATAATTTTCCATTTAAATAACTGTATGAGGGCTTATTTTTTTTGTTTCGGGACAAATAGTATTTTTTATTGGCACCATCTACTTTTGAATTTGATGTGGTATAAAGCTGTAAAATCCAGATGGGGTGTAATGTAAAAAATAAATAAATCTGCCACAGTGTAATTACAGAGATACCACATTTGCAATTTTTTTCTTTTAATACTGATCATATATTCTTTTCTTTACTTCTCTATATTCCGATTCCCATTTCTGTTTTAGAATTCTGTCTACGTTGATGACTGAGGGCTCATTTTATGCGTTGTGATCTGTAGTTTTATTATTTATACCACTTTGGAGTGTGTGGGTGAGTGGGTTTTTGATCACTTTTTATTCTTTTATTTTAATGATTTTTTATTTATTTTTTCAGTTAAACCGTCCACTCTATGGGATACATATTTTAATAGTGATCGCTTATTTATTTATTTTTAAGTGGCAGTGACAAAGATAATTTATATTTTTACTTTATATTTATTTTTAGCTTTATTATGGAGAAAGAGGGATGATTTTAATTATAATATTTTAAAAAGCCCTCCTTATTTAAAAGCCCTCCTAAGGGATCTGAACATGGGATCTTTAGATTGCTTCTCCTATAGATTGCTGTGAATTAGAATTTGCAGTCTAAGGGCTCATGCACACAAGTGTGTGTGCCCCGTTCCTGTATTGCGGACAGCAAACATCCCATTGACTTGAATGGGTCTGCAATCTGCAAGATACAGAGTGGTATGGAGCGGAGGCACGGATCAGAAGCCCACGGAAGCAGTACAAAGTGCTTCCAAAGGATTTCTCTCCGCGCTTCTGCACCAAAAAAATAGAACGTGTTCTATCTTTTTGTGGTGCGGATTGTATCTTGCGGATCTCAGACCCGTTGAAGTGAATAGGTTCACATCTGCAAACTGCCTGCACTCGGCTGGTACCTGTGCATTGCGGACCACTATATGTGGGGCAGCACTCTTGGGGAAAGCCACCTCAGATGCTGTGGTTACAAAAGACCATGGCATCTGTCTGCGATCAGCATTATGGTCAATCACAGACATTAGCCCTGGGTCTCATTAAAACAGCAGAAATCCTTTCTGTATTTCAGTTATCTCACCAATCTGAGGTATCTGGGTGAGATATACACACCTTCCACCACAGTAGATATAGATAGATATAGAGATGTAAATAGATACAGTAAATAATGATTGATAGATATCTGTCCATCTTCACACACATTATACACTGGGAACACTTAAACAACACATTGTAACTCCAAGTCAATAACACTTCTGTGAAATCCAACTGTCCACTTAGGAAGTAACACTGAGTGACAATCAATTTCACATGCTGTTGTGCAAATGGGATAGACAACAGGTGGAAATTATAGGCAATTAGCAAGACACCCCCAATAAAGGAGTGGTTCTGCCGGTGGTGACCACAGACCACATCTCAGTTCATATGCTTCCTGACTGATGTTTTGGTCACTTTTGAATGCTGGCAGTGCTTTGACTCTAGTGGTAGCATGAGACAGAGTCTACAACCCACACAAGTGGCTCAGGTAGTGCAGCTTATCCAGGATGGCACATCAATGCGAGCTGTGGCAAGAAGGTTTGCTGTGTCTGTCAGCGTAGTGTCCAGAGCATGGAGGCGCTACCAGGAGACAGGCCAGTACATCAGGAGACGTGGAGGAGGCCGTAGGAGGGCAACAACCCAGCAACAGGACCTCTACCTCTGCCTTTGTGCAAGGAGGAACAGGAGGAGCACTGCCAGAGCCCTGCAAAATGACCTCCAGCAGGCCACAAATGTGCATGTGTCTGCTCAAACGGTCAGAAACAGACTCCATGAGGGTGATATGAGGGCCCGACGTCCACAGGTGGGGGTTGTGCTTACAGCCCAACACCGTACAGGACGTTTGGCATTTGCCAGAGAACACCAAGATTGGCAAATTCTCCACTGGCACCCTGTGCTCTTCACAGATGAAAGCAGGTTCACACTGAGCACATGTGACAGACGTGACAGAGTCTGGAGATGCCGTGGAGAACGTTCTGCGGCCTGCAACATCCTCCAGCATGACCGATTTGGCATTGGGTTAGTAATGGTGTGGGTGGCATTTCTTTGGAGGGCTGCACAGCCCTCCATGTGCTCGCCAGAGGTAGCCTGACTGCCATTAGGTACCGAGATAAGATCCTCAGACCCCTTGTGAGACCATATGCTGGTGTGGTTGGCCCTGGGTTCCTCCTAATGCAAGACAATGCTAGACCTCATGTGGCTGGAGTGTGTCAGCAGTTCCTGCAAGACAAAGGCATTGATGCTATGGACTGGCCCGCCCGTTCCCCAGACCTGAATCCAATTGAGCACATCTGGGACATCATGTCTTGCTCTATCCACCAACGTCACGTTGCACCACAGACTGTCCAGGAGTTGGCAGATGCTTTAGTCCAGGTCTGGGAGGAGATCCCTCAGGAGACTGTCCGCCACCTCATCAGGAGCATGCACAGGCGTTGTAGGGAGGTCACACAGGCACGTGGAGGCCACACACACTACTGAGCCTCATTTTGACTTGTTTTAAGGACATTACATCAAAGTTAGCCTGTAGTGTGTTTTTCCACTTTAATTTTGAGTGTGACTCCAAATACAGACCTCCATGGGTTTAAAAATTTGATTTCCATTTTTTTTATTTTTGTGTGATTTTGTTGTCAGCACATTCAACTATGTAAAGAACAAAGTATTTCAGAAGAATATTTAATTAACTCAGATCTAGGATGTGCTATTTTTGTGTTCCCTTTATTTTTTTGAGCAGTGTATATATATATACACACACACCCTGTACACCTATGTACAGATCCACACACATGTATGTAATTTATATATATCACATTGTGGGAAAAGCAGTAACCTTTATTCAATGCTGGGAATGTAGGATTGCTATCATGTTGATTTCTCTATGAAGTTATTTGACTGGTGAACTGATTTGGTGCTGTTGTCAGGTGCTGTAGTTTTATTAGGGGGAAACTGTACAAAAAGTATTTCAAAAAGTCTTTTTTAATTTAAACTATAGCTCATTGTTTAAATATGCAAATTATTATAATTCGTTTCCTATTTTGCATTGGATCGTTTTATTGTATAATATGTATAGTTTCACGTGAATAGGGTGATAATGGTGATGGTTTTGGTTGGTATGGGCATTATTTTCTTTTATGTATTTATTATTTTTTTTTTACTTTTGTTAACTAATATTTTCAAATCTATTTCTGCTACAAAAAAATTATGGGAGACACTGACTTATTTTGCAAATTTTCATTTTTTTCCCTTTTATTTGTATATCATTTATTTTGTATTTTTTTTAATAATCACCTTATTACTTATTTTTTAAATATATTTTTGTCAAAAAATATGTCGCCCAAAAGGTCATAAAAAGACTGTTGGGGGACAGTGAACAATATTATTTTGCACCTCTTACTTTTTATTTTTTTTATTTTAATTATATTTATTTATTTTTTTTTGGCAAAGTTTTTATATATATATATATATATATATATATATATATATATTAGACACATACACTGCTCAAAAAAAATAAAGGGAACACAAAAATAACACATCCTAGATCTGAATTAATTAAATATTCTTCTGAAATACTTTGTTCTTTACATAGTTGAATGTGCTGACAACAAAATCACACAAAAAAAAATAATTTTTTTAACCCATGGAGGTCTGGATTTGGAGTCACCCTCAAAATTAAAGTGGAAAAACACACTACAGGCTGATCCAACTTTGATGTAATGTCCTTAAAACAAGTCAAAATGAGGCTCAGTAGTGTGTGTGGCCTCCACCAGCATATGGTCTCACAAGGGGTCTGAGGATCTCATCTCGGTACCTAATGGCAGTCAGGCTACCTCTGGCGAGCACATGGAGGGCTGTGTGGCCCTCCAAAGAAATGCCACCCCACACCATTACTGACCCAATGCCAAACTGGTCATGCTGCAGACTGTTGCAGGCCGCAGAACGTTCTCCACCGCGTCTCCAGACTCTGTCACGTCTGTCACATGTGCTCAGTGTGAACCTGCTTTCATCTGTGAAGAGCACAGGGCGCCAGTGGCGAATTTGCCAATCTTGGTGTTTTCTGGCAAATGCCAAACGTCCTGCACGGTGTTGGGCTGTAAGCACAACCCCCACCTATGGACGTCGGGCCCTCATATCACCCTCATGGAGTCTGTTTCTGACCGTTTGAGCAGACACATGCACATTTGTGGCCTGCTGGAGGTCATTTTGCAGGGATCTGGCAGTGCTCCTCCTGTTCCTCCTTGCACAAAGGCAGAGGTAGCGGTCCTGCTGCTGGGTTGTTGCCCTCCTACGGCCTCCTCCACGTCTCCTGATGTACTGGCCTGTCTCCTGGTAGCGCCTCCATGCTCTGGACACTACGCTGACAGACACAGCAAACCTTCTTGCCACAGCTCGCATTGATGTGCCATCCTGGATAAGCTGCACTACCTGAGCCACTTGTGTGGGTTGTAGACTCTGTCTCATGCTACCACTAGAGTGAAAGCACCGGCAGCGGTGACCAAAACATCAGCCAGGAAGCATAGGAACTGAGAAGTGGTCAGGTCACCACCTGCAGAACCACTCCTTTATTGGGGGTGTCTTGCTAATTGCCTATAATTTCCACCTGTTGTCTATCCCATTTGAACAACAGCATGTAAAATTCATTGTCACTCAGTGTTGCTTCCTAAGTGGACAGTTTGATTTCACAGAAGTGTGATTGACTTGGAGTTACATTGTGTTGTTTAAGTGTTCCCTTTATTTTTTTGAGCAGTGTATATATATATATTTTTTTTTTTTTTTTGCCACACAAAATGTCCCCTAAAGGCCTTAAAAAGAGCTCTAGGGGATTCCTGACATTTTTTTTTATTTTTATTTTGCACCTTTTTCTTGGGTTTTAAATTTTTTTTTTTTTACATTTTTTAATTTTTTTTTTTTAAATATACATATTTGGCACATAATTTGTCCCCAAAAGGTGCTTTGAAAGGCCTTTGGGACACAGAATTATTATTTTTTTTGCACTATTTCCACTGTGACTGGAGCATCCAAAGGAGCCCCAGTTACAGGGGAAACAAGCCTGCTGGCGGCGGGGGGGGGGGGGGGGTTATTGTACAAGGCATATGTCACCGCCAGTTCTGTGAGAAGGTCTGTTTGATGTTCTTCTCTACCTCTTGCATGACGTTCTTTGTTTTGGTTTCACTTTGTCATCTCCTTTCCTTCTCCCAGCTGTCACCCTTTTACACTAATTGTCTCCCTTTATATTCCCTCCCATACTGCCTCACTTTGCGGTTTATACTTCTTCCTGGATGAGTTGTTCACTGCTGGAGGCTGCTACTGCTGATTCCTCAGATAAGTCTTTTTCCTTTATTTGTGTTTCCTTGCTGGCTTGATTCTAGGTGACCCTGACTCCGTTCGTATTAAGTGCAGGGAGCCGGTGGTCGTGTCCCCTCACTATTATAGGGTTTTCAGGTGTCACACAGTATTAGGTACGTGGGTATGCAATCGTCTACCATAAAGACCTTTGCATGGGCATAGCAGTCAGGGAGAGCTCTAGGGGTTTTATACGGCTCACCCATATGCTCCTTAGTTTGTGATCAAGCCAGTCGGATGTTTATTTATAAGTTCTAGCTTTCTGCAACACCATCCGTGACAGCATAGCTGATCAGCGTCTACTGACCCTGCATCTCTGTGCTCTTCTGCCCCCAAGACACCCGGCTATCACATAATCGCCAGGGTCTAAACTGCACAGTGCTCCTCAGTGGGGTACTAAGGGGGGGAGTGGGGGGCGGTCTGGCCCGTGTGCCGGCTCTCAGGGGGGTGCCAGAAGCAATGAGCACTTCCATCAATAAAGATGGAAGCGCTCACTGCTGGAGCGCTGGGAACTGATGTCCTGTCCCTCACCACTCAGCTCCCCGCGCTTCTCTCCTTCTTCAGGCAAGCGGCGCACAGAATGGTGAAGCAGGAAGACTTTTCCCTGCTCCACCATTCAGCCTGCAAGCACAGATTGCACTGCTGACCTGTGTGGGTGGAGCCTGCAGCCTGGGAATCTGAATAAGCTCCGCCCACACAGTGCTGCAGAGCGATCTGCGCCTGTAGGGAAGAGAGAAAAAGGGGTTGAGCGGCACTCCTTGTTAGAGGGTGGGCGGTGCTCTGTGGTAAAGGTACATCTAATTTTTATCAAAAGACCACGGCACTCTGTAGTTGATTATAAGTTGCTTGTTTTATTTCATTTCATATATTTTTTATCTTTTTTATCCATCCAAAAAATAGCCACTGGCCAACGTTTCGGTCTAGTCTTAGACCTTGTTCACGGCGTTAGTCTGTATAGTACGGAGTATATAGGATGGTGCAGGGAAGAGAGGACTGTGAACTTCAGGAACTGGACATGGTGAGTACTTTCTGTGTTATTATTTTTAATAGAGAGGGGGCACAGAGGACTTTATTACTATGGAAGGGACGCAGACAGAGAACATTACTACTATGGAGGGGGCACAGAGGGCATTACTAATGTGAAGGAAGCACAATGGGCATTTCTATTATGGAGGGGGCAGAGAGCCAGAGGGTACTACAATGATGTGGGCACAGAGGGCATTATTACTGTAAAGAGGGCACACTGGGGATTTCTACTATAGAGGGGGCACAGAGGTCATTACTAGCACAGTGGGCATTACTACTATTAAGGGGGACAATGGGCATCATTACTGTGAAGGGGGCACATTGGGGATTATTACTGTGAAGGGGGAACATTGGGGATTATTACTGTGAAGGGGGCACATTGGGGATTATTAATGTGAAGGGGCACATTGGGGATTATTAATGTGAAGGGGGCACATTGGGGATTATTACTCTGAAGGGGCACATTGGGGATTATTACTGTGAAGGGGCACATTGAGGATTATTACTGTGAATGCAGCACAAAGAGGGCATTACAACTGTGAATGGGGCACAGAGAGGGCACAATGTGGGCATAACTACTGTGAGGGGGCCCAACGTGGGAATAACTACTGTGAGGGGGCACACATCTGTCCAAAACTACTGTGAATTTTGTACAATGGGGGCAATACGACTGGGGGGTGTGACAATTTTTTTAAAGTATTGGGGAGGGGTGCCAGAGAAAGGACCCGCCCCGGGTGCCAAGGCGCTCCTTGAGGAGAAAGCAGAAGCGCTGATAAACCGCTTCTGTCTTCTAAGCTCTCCCGCTGTCACAACCGGGGACCCGACCTGCTCCTGCTAGCGAGCAGGAGATGTAGTCCAGTGCTGTGGGGCGCTCCGAGCAGTTGTGCACCCCTGATATAGAACATATACTGCTTCGCAGGAGAAGTCTAGTAGATAGAGTCACTACAACAATCTATAGAGAATTTGTAGAAATCTCACCTGATGATCCAGTGGGACATTTTGCTTTTCCTCAGGACAATACTGGGAATATAGAGGACTAGGGCATCTCTCTAGTGGATTTCTCCTACTGGACTCATCTATAGGAAATAAACCCAGTGACTGAATACATTGTCTATATGTGATGATGAGTTGATGGGTGAAACTAGGTGATCCTCAAACCTGATCTCCACTATAATGAAGGAAGGTCTCCTCTTACCCGATGATGTGAAGGGCTGGTGGTCCTTCATCATGAAGTCCTTGTACAGATCCTTGTGATCTTCTAAATACTCCCACTCCTCCATGGAGAAATAGACAGTGACATCCTGACACCTTATAGGAACCTGACACACACAATCATACAGTCATCCTCCAGACACCTCCTCGGCGTTATTGTATAATGCCCCAGCATTCCCAGCAGCGCTCACCTCTCTGGTCAGCAGCTCAGTGATCCTGGTGGTAAGTTCTAGGATCTTCTGCTCGTGTATCAATGAATGAGGTGGAGTCTCGGAAATTGCTCCAGGGGTCCTGCTCCATTCTCCTGACACATGGGGTGTCACACACTCACCAGACGAATTCTTCACTACTGTGTAATCCTGTGTATGGGGAGACACCGATCACTACATGTAATCTAAGAGTCCTTCACCTTTCCAGTCATTTCCCTGTATTATTACTAGAGATAAGAGTGATGTCATGTGAGACTCACCTCTCCAGTTATCAAGTAGATGATGTCTAGGGTGAGGTCTAATATCCTTGCAGCCATGAGGTTTCTGTCCTCGTCCATCCTTGTTAGGTCATTAATGAAAAGGACTATAGTCTTTCAAACAGAACTTGAGAGTCCTGAATCTAAGAAACACTGAAGATTTAGTGCTAAGATACAATTGGAGGAATACATATATTTTAGATGAGCGAACCTGAAAAGATTCAGTTTGTTTCAAGTTCACCAATTTTTTTTTCTCCATTTTCACATACTGGATTGGCAGAGATGCGTTCCTGCCTTTTAAACATGCTAATGTAGCAAAGCTCGAAAAATAGCTAAGCCAGCCTCACATCTGCAACTAGCTCTTTCAGGACCAAACCCCTTTAGCAGAGTAAAGCATATGAGAACAGCTTTTCAAGTGGAACCTCTGGGTGGGTACTACTTCTGTTATGGAGACCAGTTGATATACGTGAGGCTAAGCAACACTTCTCTTAATTTCTGTGGAACATATATGCTAATTATAATGTCTAACATTTGCTGGCCTCAGACAGGTTTAGTAAAGCTAATTTGAATATGTTTCCCAGAAACCCAGAGGGACTTCTTCTGGACTACAATACTGCGTACATGTACTCAGCATACTACAGGCTCTCCATAATTTTCCTTTTACGGAATTCTATTCACAATTTAACACACCATACAAGAATATATGCATTTACCCCTTAAAGGAGTTGTCCCACAAAAATATTGCACATTCAAAACAGTAAAGAAAATTTTAGAAGTGAGAGTCCTGCATCCTAGGGAAAACCACGTGGATTGAACGGAGGCTCACATCTTACATGAAGCTCAGTGTCTCACCATTGGGAGTTATAAAGGTGTACTGAAAGCATATGAGGGAGGTGACGCTGTGATTGAGATATATAAATCTGAACAAAAATAATCCAGGGCTCAGAGACAAAATGAAGCTAAGACACCACGAGTTACGGATAGAAAATCATTAGATATGGTGACTTACCGTACACTGCACAACACAGGTCAATTGTCCTCATCATCCATATTGGAGATGATTTTCCACTGATAGGTTATCAGTGCTCCACCACCAGTAACACCTTTTAGGGGGTAAGAGCTCCTGACTTCATCAGACATTAAAGAGAACATTATAATTACATCCCATAATGACTGACTGGGAGTAAAATTAATTGATTAAACACTGGCTGGCTACAAGAAGAGACTTGTGACACACAAATGGGAAGTTAGTGTTCCACAGGTGGGAAGTACCATGTATTCCAAACATAGGAAGTCTGTGTTCCACAGACAGGAAGTACCATGTGTTCCAAACGCAGGAAGTCTGTTCCACAGACAGGAAGTACCATGTGTTCCAAACGCAGGAAGTCTGTGTTCCACAGACAGGAAGTACCATGTGTTCCAAATGCAGGAAGTCTGTGTTCCACAGACAGGAAGTACCATGTGTCCCAAACTCAAGAAGTCTGTGTTCCACAGACAGGAAGTACCATGTGTTTCAAATACAGGAGGTTTATGTTCCACACTTTACCGGGCATATTACTGTCAGGGGGCACTGTACTGGGCATATTACTGTGAGGGGGTTACTGGGCATATTACTATTAGGGGGCACTTTACTGGGCAATTTACTGTCAGGGGACACAAAACTGGGCATAACTATTGTGAGAGGGCACCTATCTGACCATAACTACTGTGAGAGGGCACCTATCTGGGCACAACTACTGAAAGGGGCACCTATCTGGGCATCACTACAGAGATGGGGCACCTAACTACTGTGAGGGGGCACCTATCTGGGCATCACTACTGTGAGGGGGCACATTTCTGGGCATTACTACTGTGAGGGGGCACATATCTGGCCATCACTACGGTGAGGGGGCACATATCTGACCATAGCTACTGTGAAGGGGCACATAACTGGGCATATTACTGTAAGGGGCCACATATCTGGGTATATTACTGTCAGGTGACATATATCTGGTCATAACTTCTGTGAAGGGGGCACAATTGTGGCATAACTACTGTGTGGTGGCATAAAGGAGGAATAATTACTATGTGGCGGCATTTAGGGGACAGGATGGGATTAGGTGTTATGTTTTGGGCGGATTTAGAGGCGTGGCCAAGTCCTAAAAAAATGTGAATGTGACTGATATTAGCCGCTCCCCTTATAATGCTCCAGCGCTGATATAACCTCCAGAGGGCAGGGGGGAACAGTAAATAGGCATGGCTACGAGGGAAAGGGGGGGGGGATATAGGGTACTTTCACACTAGCGTTTTTCTTTTCCGGTATTGAGTTCCATCCTAGGGGCTCAATACCGGAAAAAAATTGATCAGTTTTATCCTTATGCATTCTGAATGGAGAGCAATCCGTTCAGTATGCATCAGGATGTCTTCAGTTCAGTCACTGTACGGTTTTTGGACAGAGAAAATACCGCAGCATGCTGCAGTATTTTCTCCGTCCAAAATTCCAGAACACATGCCGGATCCGGCATTATTTTACATTGAAATGCATTAATACCGGATCCGGCCCTAAGTGTTCCGGAAAAAAATGGATCCGGTCTTGCGGTCTGCGCATTCGCAGACCTTTAAAAATGTGAAAAAGATAAATACCGGATCTGTTTTTCCGGATGACAACTGGAGAGACGGATCCAGTATTGCAATACATTTGAGAGACGGATCCACATCCGCATCTGTCTACAAATGGTATCCGTTTGCATACAGATTGCCGGATCTGGCAGGCAGTTTCGGCGATGCTAGTGTGAAAGTTCCCTAAGGTGAAATAGTAGGTGGGCAGGGGTCTGGGAGGGGGCAATGGCTTTAAGGGGACACAAGATTTTTCAGGGGCTCTATGAGGTCAGGGGGGGGCACAGAATTACATTGTACGGAAGCTTATCTGTATTGATCACAGGCAGGTGATAGGCGGCACCTTTCGAACTTTCATAACTTTCCTCCCACAGTAACTTACCCCCCTGCTGCTGTGTGGAGTAGGAGGGATGCATGGACCAGTGAGGGGACTAAATGTCTTACCTCCAGCAACAGGTCAGAAGGTGCAGAGTCTCTGCTGGCAATTCTTATTATCTCCTTCACCCACTGCTCCTCTGTCAGAAGTCTCCGCTGCCTCCTCACATGGACTGTCACACTGCAGAGAGGAGGGGGACACTGTCTTGACTCGTGGGTTGAGTAAAGATTGATATGGGCCACTGGGGGCAGCTGTGAGCGGGCCCCTATTTTATTTCCTTTCAGCATGGCCCCTGACAGCAGTACTGCCCTGACAGTGCCTCAGTATTAAAGAGCGGTCTCATATATCGCCGTCTGCATCTTGTTGAACTGTTGCCACCATCCCCGCTGTGTCATGGGGCCACTACTTGAATCTTGGGGCACTGCACGGTTAAGTCCACGGTGATAAATTAGACCTGATTTTAACAGTGACCTGTAATACTGACGCACAGCGATTCGACAGCTAACAGAAGAGATTAAAAAGCATGTGCTTGCACTGTGACAACATGCATTAAAAGAGCATTTTTTTTCTCCAGTACTTTATTGGCGCTGCCTCCATTTCTTTATTTTGGACACAGCTCCTGCAGGGGCGTACACAGGTTTTTTGGCTTTACTGAAGGGTGCTGTAATCTTTTATTTTTGTTTAACAGAAGGGATTAGCTATGAATCTTGGTGCCCTGAACAGTGATAAAGACGACGATAAATACATCTGTAATGCTGATGGCACAGTACCTACAGAACGGATTCACTATGAATGTGGGTGCGCTAGAACGTAATGCACAAGGCGATACACTCTGGGTAGCCAGATATCTGGGGTCCTATAACGATATTTACTAGTGATGAGCGGCAGGTGCAATATTCGAATTTGCGATATTTCGGCGAATATTCGCGATTATTTACTTGATTGCGAAATTTTTCAAGCTGCTAGAAGTTTACTGAAACTGGAGAAAATGGTTGGCACGGCAGAACATTACAATAGCTTTATATGCAGATAGAGTGCTCCAATATATTCACGATTGCGCAAATCAACAATTAATGATGCGCATATTTTTCCGCAATACATGCAACTTCACATTTTAGCAGGTTTGACTACATATTACTGATTTGTGCACTAAGTATTGTTGTGAACTTGTGACATCACAGCACTATGTCTGTAGTATGTATGTATGGACAGCAAAACCAAAAATCACACTACCTAACACCCTGCACTGGAACCTATCAGCTACACTATATCAGGATATAACCTACACTAACTATCTAACACTAACTATCTTTATTATATATATATATATATATATATATATATATATATATTGTAGGAAGACGCAAGGGGCCGTCGTTGATGGAAGGTATGTGTTACCGAGATTCCTGGCCTCGGTGAGGTAAGAGCCGGTAGTTTTAAGTGTCAGCGGCAGCTAGTGCTGAATGACACTGTTTTGTTGTTAGTATGGCTGTAAAGTCGATCTGGGCCGGCTCTTACTGGGAGTTGGCCTATATAAAACCCAGCCAGCAGTCTCAGCTGGGTGTGGTTTTTCCTCCATCTGACAGAAGCTGGGGAGTCTCTGTGTTTTGGGACCTGCTGTGGACTGCGGATGGAAAACCGCTAACCAGGTGAAGATTTTGTTCTATGGACATTGCATGGTGTGAACAAACACCTAGACTGTGAACGGTCATTTTATTTTTCCTTATGTGTGAATAAACACCGAACTGTTTAAGTTAAAGACTATGTGATTGCTTCTATACTGCGTCCGCTAGCCTGTCTACCAGAGCAAAACCCCACAATATATATATATATATATATATATATATATATATACACATACACTCATCTAAAGAATTATTAGGAACACCATACTAATACGGTGTTGGACCCCCTTTTGCCTTCAGAACTGCCTTAATTCTACGTGGCATTGATTCAACAAGGTGCTGATAGCATTCTTAAGAAATGTTGGCCCATATTGATAGGATAGCATCTTGCAGTTGATGGAGATTTGAGGGATGCACATCCAGGGCACGAAGCTCCCGTTCCACCACATCCCAAAGATGCTCTATTGGGTTGAGATCTGGTGACTGGGGGGGCCATTTTAGTACAGTGAACTCATTGTCATGTTCAAGAAACCAATTTGAAATGATTGGAGCTTTGTGACATGGTGCATTATCCTGCTGGAAGTAGCCATCAGATGATGGATACATGTTCTCATTCTGTTCACGCCAAATTTGGACTCTACCATTTGAATGTCTCAACAGAAATCGAGACTCATCAGACCAGGCAACATTTTTCCAGTCTTCAACAGTCCAATTTTGGTGAGCTCGTGCAAATTGTAGCCTCTTTTTCCTATTTGTGGAGATGAGTGGTACCCGGTGGGGTCTTCTGCTGTTGTAGCCCATCCGCCTCAAGGGTGTGCGTGTAGTGGCTTCACAAATGCTTTGCTGCATACCTCGGTTGTAACGAGTGGTTATTTCAGTCAACGTTGCTCTTCTATCAGCTTGAATCAGTCGGCCCATTCTCCTCTGACCTCTAGCATCCACAAGGCATTTTTGCCCACAGGACTGCCGCATACTGGATGTTTTTCCCTTTTCACACTATTCTTTGTAAACCCTAGAAATGGTTGTGCGTGAAAATCCCAGTAACTGAGCAAATTGTGAAATACTCAGACTGGCCCGTCTGGCACCAACAACCATGCCACGCTCAAAATTGCTTAAATCACCTTTCTTTCCCATTCTGACATTCAGTTTGGAGTTCAGGAGATTGTCTTGACCAGGACCACCCCCCTAAATGCATTGAAGCAACTGCCATGTGATTGGTTGACTAGATAATTACATTAATGAGAAATAGAACAGGTGTTCCTAATAATTCTTTAGGTTAGTGTATATAAGCTAACTAACTAATGTGACAGCAAAACAGAGAGCACAGCAATGACACTGCTGCCTCTCTCATAACTAAAAAAAATGCAGAAAATGCCTGCTAGGGGTTCTTATATAGTAAAGGGGTAGGCAACTTTTTTGCTAGGGATGTTGCTAAGCTCAGACAAAGACATTGCTGCCTTCTCATTAACCCACAAGCAAGAAGCAGGGAGGGATCAGATGGAAAAAAAATGAATATTCTCGAATACGAATATATAGCACTATATTCTAAATATTCACAAATTCTCAAAGTGCCGATATTCGCGCCCAATACTAATAACTGCATGTAATTCCTGGCCAATAACAACCTCTTGGAGGCAGCGAGGGAAGGAGTTAAATATTGCAAGTAGGTGCCAAGTTTGGTAATTAAAGCTCTCATTTATCTTAGATTTCTAGTTTAATTCTGCATACTTTGTCATATAGATTATGGTTTCCATTCTGTATATTGTAGTGTCCTGCCTCACTGTCCCAGGTATGAGGTCTTCATTTTCAGGGTTATGAAAGTGTCCACGCTATCCTCGACTGCCAATGCAACCCATCGGCAACGCATCAACAAGCTATGTGAAGACTTGTTTTCCGCAGGACGAGCTGAAACTTTCAATGGCACCATTTTGTGGTTCATACAACTTACTGATTAATTCTGTCTAGTGGAATTGAAAAGAACAGCAATTTCACCACTGTTATTTTATTTATCGATTAAAAATTTGCTCCACCCACTGTGTGGCATATATAACCCATTACCGTTATTCAACAGGTCATTGTTTCTAGTGACACCAAATTTATTCTTTTTTTTTATACACTTAAAAAATATTTGTCTTAAAGTCACATTCTTAGAATCATAATTTTTCTTTATCTTTATGCAATGCTCATGTTATTTTGCACAATGAGCTATAATTTTCATTGGTACCATAATGGGGTACATAAGTCTTTTTGATCACTTTTTAATCTTTTTTGGGAGGAGGCAGTGATTTCTGTTCATAGTTTGAAACTGGTATTGCAGCTTGTCTTTATTGCTGTGAATGGAGCAGAGCTGTGTGAATTCTTACATGTTTCACAAGTTTTGAACTCTGGCGAAAACATTTCCCACATTCTGTACATAAATATGGCTTTTCTCCTGTGTGAGTTCTTATATGGTCCATAAGTTTCGATCTCAGGCGAAAACATTTTCCACATTCTGTACAAGAATATGGCTTCTCTCCTGTGTGAATTCTCTGGTGGTTTACAAGATCTGATTTATTATTAAAAAATTTCCCACATTCTGTACATGAATTTGTCTTCTCTCCTGTGTGAATTCTCCGGTGTTTCACAAGATCTGATTTATGGTTAAAACATTTCCCACATTCTAAACATGAATATGGCTTCTCTCCTGTATGAGTTCTCAGATGAACAAGAAGACTTGATTTGTGACTAAAACACTTCTCACATTCAGTACATGAAAATGGCCTCTCCCCTGTGTGAACTCTTATGTGGTCGATAAGTATCGATTTCTGACAAAAACATTTCCCACATACTGTACATGCATATGGCTTCTCTCCTGTGTGAATTTTCTGGTGTTTCACAAGATCTGATTTATCATTAAAACATTTTCCACACTCATGGCATGAATTAGGCTTCTCTCCTGTGTGAATTTTCTGGTGTTTCAGAAGATCTGATTTATGGATAAAACCTTTCCCACATTCTGAACATGAATATGGCCTCTCCCCTGTGTGAGTTCTCAGATGAATAACAAGACTTGATTTGTGACTAAAACACTTCCCACATTCTGGACATAAATTTGGTTTCTCCCCTGTGTGAATTCTCTGATGAATAACAAGACTTGATTTGTGACGAAAACACTTCCTACATTCAGGGCATGAAAATGGCTTCTCTCCTGTGTGAATTCTTAGATGTATAACAAGCTTTGATTTAAGGTTAAACCATTTACCACATTCTAAACAGGAATTCTCTCCTGTATGAGTTCTTAGGTGTTCTAAAAGACTTGATTTGTGACTAAAACTTTTCCCACATTCTGAACATGAATATGGCTTCTGCCCTGTGTGAATTAGTAGATGTTCTAAAAGCCTCGATTTCCGACTAAAACACTTCCCACATTCTGAGCACTTAAATGGCACCTTTCCATTGTGAGTTCTTTGATGTTGTACAAGATTTGTTTTCCGAATAAAGCACTTCCCACATTCAGGACATGAAAATGGCTTCTCTCCAGTGTGACTTCTCTGATGTGCAGCAAGATTCTCTTTCTGCCTAAAACATTTCTCACATTGTGGGCATGAAAATGGCTTCTCACCTGTGTGAACTCTTAGATGTTTCAAAAGACTTGATTTCTGACTAAAACACTTCCCACATTCTGAGCACGTAAATGGCATTTTTCCTTTGTGAGTTTTTTGATGTTGTACAAGATTTGAATTCCGAATAAAGCACTTCCCACATTCAGGACATGAAAATGGCTTCTCTCCAGTGTGACTACTCTGATGTGCAACAAGATTCTTTTTCTGCCTAAAACATTTCTCACATTCTGGGCATGAAAATGGTTTCTCTCTTGTGTGAGTTTTCTGATGTTCAACAAGATGGGATTTCCTACTAAAACATTTCCCGCATTCTGAACAGGAAAATGGCTTCTCCCCTGTGTGAATCCTCTGATGTGCCTCAAGACTTGATTTTTTACATTCTGTACATGCAGATGACTTTACATGTTTGTGAATTTTCTCATGTGTAGAAAGACTATCGTTCTTTTTCAAAGGCTTCCCACATTTAAAAACGTTAACCATCCTTTGCCCAGTTCTCGTTTTGCCAATCTCAGATGAATTATCATCTACATCATTGGATGGAGATACAGGGAGGCGTGAATCGGATCCTCTCATTGAGTCTTCACCTGGGAAAAGAAACAAAATAATTGATATTCCATCATTTGTATGTGATAACGCAGTACCACTAAGCTAAGGGTGCCCAAAAAATAGGAGTCATGTACTTCCTGCAAATTCATGGTCAATAAATCACTGCAAAAGGTGCACCACAATAATATGCAACTGACAAAACTGGCCAAACCCTCACGCTGATGTTAAAAACTGAGACTTTAGCCAATATAGTCCAGTCAGGAACATATCGGAGCCCAAGGCACCCCATCAAGGTATCTCAGTGTGGCATGGGTCATACCGCTAACCTACCTACAGTGTGTGAACACAGTCCGAAAGGTGCTGAGGTCCGACTCACAGCCAAGCTCCCACATACCTCCATAGTAAGATCACTAATACAATGGTCATGCACAACCAGATTTTCTTGCAGCTCCTTGTTTGCCCTCCTAGACACTCTACTAAAACTGCCTCACAAAAATAATCAATGTTCTAGATGAGATCTTCCTTTCTAAAAACTCTCATACACTTTAGTGGACTGCTGGACAAACCTACCAAGAATGGTGGAATCTATATGGGGAGCTCCCACTTCTTCCCAAACAGATGATGTCAGGGGAGAGAAGGATGGGACTAAATTTATATTTTTGCCTGATCCGTTTGATCTCCACAGAGCTAAACCACCACCAGTGGCATCTAGCAGAAGCTTTTTCCTCTCTTCTCATTAAATACAAATTTGGTTGAATATGTAAGTGGCCGGCTTAAAATAAATGCAAAAAATTAGGTATCTCAGGGTTGTTTTGCGAAATATAATGCCCCTAGCTGTGGCTTATGACTTTCTTTGATGGTGTTACCTCAAAGACCATTCTTAGACATTGTCTGTTGGGGAGGTTATTGTTTCATATGACATATGTCCAAACGTGAGTGTCCCACCACGTGATGGAAGAAGAAATGTCTCTACAGTTGTTACCACAAGAATGTTACCAATTAACAGTTTATGACAGTGTCTAGATGCATTGGCATTAGTATATGTGGGCCAGTGACTGAATACACTAGAGAAGACTTATCATACCCTCATTGCAGAATGTGATGGGTTAATCTAGGTGATCCTCAAACCTGGTCTCCCCTATAATGAAAGAAGATCTCCTCTTACCCGATGATGTGAGGGGCTGGTGATCCTTTATCATGAAGTCCTTGTACAGATCCTTGTGTCTTTTTAAATACTCCCACTGCTCCATGGAGAAATAGACAGTGACATCCTGACACCTTATAGGAACCTAACACACACAATCATACAATCATCCTCGAGACCTCCTTGGCGTTATTGTAGAATGTCCCAGCATTCCCAGCAGCACTCACCTCTCCGGTCAGCAGCTCAGTGATCCTGTTAGTAAGTTCTAGGATCTTCGGCTCATGTATCAATGAATGAGGTAGAGGCTCGGTGATGGCTCCTGGGGCCCTGCTCCATTCTCTTGACACACAGGGTGTCACACACTCACCATATGACTTTTTCACTACTGTGTAATCCTGTGTATGGGGAGAAACTGATCACTACATGTATTCTAAGAGTCCTTCACCTTTCCAGTCATTTACCTGTATTATTAATAGACATAAGAGTGATGTCATGTAAGACTCTCACCTCTCTAGTTATCAAGTAAATGATCTCTAGGGTGAGGTCTAATATCCTCGCAGCCATGTGGTTTCTGCCCTCGTCTATCCTTGGTGGGTCATTGAAAGAAAACTTTCCGTGTAAGAGGCCTGTATCTGAGGAATATGTCGGAAGACAAATGAGAACTAGGTGTAAACTCACATCTTACATTAAGTATAGAGCCTCACTAATGGGGAGTTTTAAAGGATTAGTTAGATCATACAATGGTGGTGACTTGAGGAACCGTTAACTTTGTTTCTTGGAAGTCTCCACGACAGCACATCAGACATTGCCACATCCTGAAGGGAGAGGAAAGACACAGAGAGGTAAATGATCACCATCTGCAGCGGACCACTCCACCCGAAGCCCCCACATCAAGTTGTTAAAGGAATAAAAGTTTTTGTTGTGACGCCAGTTGCATTTCAGCAACGAGGACATAGAGTCCCCTTTTAGTGATGTGGTTAGTGGTTCCCAATATAGGAATGTCAAAATGGTGTAGGGTGGCCTACAATGTCCCTGTAGATGTTGTTATGCACATGTCAGACTGAGGGAAATATGGGTGCTGTCATGGAGACTATGAAGAAACCCAATTACCAGTATACCTGTATATAATTGTTTTTAATCCCAGTTATCTCCAGAACAGTACAAGAGATTTAACAAATGTTTAATACCGGGAGGGGGGGGGGGGGACCTGTAACTTTAGGACGGCCCAGCGCCGTGTAGGCTGCCCATGACATCAAGTCTTTAGACTTATGTTGTCACTCTGCATATTAATTTTACAGGAGCTGACCCTTTCTTCCCAGGAGATCATCGTAAGAAAGGGTAGGGATTGCTTCAATCCCCACTGATTGACTTTCTCCAAGAATTAAGGGGGGAATTTATCAAACTGGAGTAAAGTAGAACTGGCTTAGTTGCCCATAGCAACCAATCAGATTCCACCTTTCATTTTTCACAGCTTTTTTGAAAAATGAAAGGCGGAATCTGATTGGTTGCTATGAGCAACTAAGCCAGTTCTACTTTACACCAGTTTGAGAAATCTCCCTCTAAATATTTATTTTATTTTAGCTCTGAATTTCTGTCCTCTCTCCGATGTTTCTTAGCCCACAAGGTGCATACATCGGCTTTCATTCATTTATAAGATCAGTTGATCTGTTTATAGTGTCCAGATTACAAATATTATCTGGATTCCCTTCCACCATAAATGCCTTTAGCATTGAGAAAGTACAAGGAAACTTCTATCAGGGTCCAGCTCTTTGAACAGCTGGAAGAAGATCAAGAAGGAGAAGCACAACAAGGAGACTCTGTCTTTTACCCATCAGCAGGAACGTTTGCTATGCTGCTGCACAAAATGATCTGAGCCGATCCTCAAGTGAAAAGCGGTGCTCATCACTAGGGATGAGCGAATCGACCGGATGAAACATCCAAAGTCAATTCACATAAAAATTTGTTCTAATACTGTACGAAGCAGGAGCTTTGTACAGTATCGGCTCCGATGGTAACTTCATAAATCAATTTGTACTGTAAAAAAAACATTTCCCGAAATCTGGTTCGGTTACAAGGTACCACTTTTTAATTTGTTGGACAACCAAAATAATTTTTGTAGCTTTTTATTACTTGACACAGGGCTTTTTAGTATATAAATATTTTTTTTTATTATGGGGAAACTGTATGTCAAAAAATGATTTTTATTTAAACTATAGCTCATTGTTTAAGTATGCAAATTATTATAATTAGTTCCCTATTTTGTGTTGGATTGTTTTATTGTATAATATGTATAGTTTCACTTGAATAGGTTGATAATGGTGATGGTTTTGGTTGGTGTGGGCATTTTTTTCTTTTATGTATTGTATTATTTTTGATTTTCTTTTTTTACTTTTATTAACTAATATTTTCAAATATATTTCTGCTACAAAAAGAACTTTGGTGGACACAGACTTATTTTGCACATTTTCCTTTTTTTCCTTTTTATTTGTATTTTATTTATTTTGTATTTTTTTTTTATAATCACAGTTACAGGAGAAACCAGCCTGCTGGGGGGTCATTGCACAAGGCAGAGCTGATCAGCGTCTACTGACCCTGCAACTCTGTGCTCCTCTACCCCCGAGACACCCGGCTTTCCCATGATTGCCAGGGTCTAAGCTGCATAGCGCTCCTTGAGGAGAAGACAGAAGAGCTGATAAACCACTTCTGTCTTCTCGGCTCTCCCGCTGTCACAAACGGTTACCCGACCTGCTCCTGCTAGGGAGCAGGAGATGTAGTCCAGTGCTGTGGGGTGCCCCTGATATAGAACATATACTGCCCCGCAGGAGAAGGCTAGAAAGAGTCACTACAACAATCTATAGAGAATTTGTAGAAATCTCACCTGATGATCCAGTGGGACATTTTGCTTTTCTTCAGGACAATACTGGGAATATAGAGGACTGGAACATACCTCTGGTGGATTTCTCCTACTGGACTCATCTATAGGAAATAAACCCAGTGACTGAATACAGGTGAAACCCCAAAAATTAGAATATCGTGCAAAAATCCATTTATTTCAGTAATGCAAATTAAAGGAATTGCATTAATGCAACTTAAAATTAGAATTTTGTAAAAGGTTCAATATTCTAGGCTCAAAGTGTCACACTCTAGTCAGCTAATTAATCCATATCCCCTGGGTACCTGAAATTGTGACTTTGGGGTTTCATAAGATATAATAATCCAAATTATAACAAATAAATGCTTGAAATATCTCGCTTTGCATGTAATGAGTCTACCACATATATTAGTTTCACCTTTTAAGTTGCATTACTGAAATAAATGAACTTTGCACGATATTCAAATTTTTTGCGTTTCACCTGTACATTGTCTATATGTGATGATCAGATGATGGGTGAAACTAGGTGATCCTCAAACCTGGTCTCCTCTATAATGAAGGAAGGTCTCCTCTTACCTAGTGATTTGAGGGGCTGGTGATCCTTCATCATGACGTCCTTGTACAGATCCTTGTGTCCTTCTAAATACTCCCACTCCTCCATGGAGAAATAGACAGTGACATCCTGACACCTTATAGGAACCTGACACACACAATCATACAGTCATCCTCCAGACACCTCCTTGGTGTTATTGTATAATTTCCCAGCATTCCCAGCAGCGCTCACCTCTCCGGTCAGCAGCTCAGTGATCCTGTTGGTAAGTTCTAGAAACTTCTGCTCATGTATCAATGAATGAGGTGTAGGTTCGGTGATGGCTCCTGCGGTCCTGCTCCATTCTCCTGACACATGGGGTGTCACACACTCACCAGATGAATTCTTCACTACTGTGTAATCCTGTGTATGGGGAGACACCGATCACTACATGTATTCTAAGAGTCCTTCACCTTTCCAGTCATTTCCCTGTATTATTAATAGAGATAAGAGTGATGTCATGTGAGACTCTCACCTCTCCAGTTATCAGGTAGATGATCTCCAGGGTGAGGTCTAATACCCTCGCAGCCATGTGCTTTCTGTCCTCGTCCATTCTTGGTAGGTCATTAATGAAAATGACTATTGTCTTTCAAACAGAACTTTACCTTTGAGAGTCCTGTATCTAAGGAACACGGAAGACTTAGTGCTAACATACATTTGGAGGAATATATATATTAAAGATGAGCGAACCTGGCAGGATTCAGTTCGTTTCAAATTCGCACATATTTTTTTCTCTATTTTCACATAGTGGATTGGCAGAGATGCGTTTCTCCCTTTCAAACATGCTTAGGCTACTTTCACACCTGCGTTCGGGTGTCCGCTCGTGAGCTCCGTTTGAAGGCTCTCACAAGCGGCCCCGAACGCATCCGTTTAGCCCTAATGCATTCTGAGTGGACGCGGATCCGCTCAGAATGCATCAGTCTGGCGGCGTTCAGCCTCCGCTCCGCTCAGCAGGCGGACCCCTGAACGCGCGGAGGCAAGCGGATCCGTCCAGACTTACAATGTAAGTCAATGGGGGCGGATCCGTTTGAAGATGACACAATATGGCTCAATCTTCAAACGGATCCGTCCCCCATTGACTTTCAATGTAAAGTCTGGACGGATCCGTTCAGGCTACTTTCACACTTAGAATTTTTTCTAAGTTATAATGCAGACGGATCCGTTCTGAACAGATACAAACGTCTGCATTATAGGAGCGGACCTGTCTGAAGAACGGCAGTGTGAAAGTAGCCTTATGTAGCAAAGCTAGAAAAATAGCTAAGCCAGCTTCACATCTGCAACTAGCTCTTTCAGGACAAAACCCCTGTATCAGAGTAAAGCATATGAGAACAGCTTTTCAAGGGAAACTCTTGGTAGGTACTATTTCTGTTTAGTGTTGATCGCAAATATTCTAATCGCTATTTTTATCGCGAATATCTGCACTTCGAGAATTTGCGAAGATGTAGAACATAATGCTATATATTTGCAATTGCAAATATTCTAGATTTTTTTTCCCATGACTAACCTGCCTCCTTGCTTGTGGGCCAATGAGAAGGCTGCAATGTCTTTGTCAGAGCTAAGCAACATCCCTAGCAACCAATAGGAAAGTTGCCTACACCTTACTATATAAGAACCTCCCCAGCAGCCATTTTCTGCAGTTCTGAGAAAGAGAGCAGCGTTATTGCTGTGCTCTGTGCTTTCATCTGGATCCTATTCCTTATCCAATTACATTAGATAGTTAGCTCATATATATTGTAGAGGGAAGTGGCAGGTAGGCATATATATTTGTGTTGGTCGAGCACCAAAGTGCTTGGGTGCTCGACAGGGGCGTACATAAAAATCACTGGGCCCCATAGCAGGAATCTAAATTGGGCCCCCATTCCCCTTTTATAGCCCCTCCCTTTGTTTCATGAACTATTCTTGCTGCTGCATTTTATAATTTATGCCATCAGGGCCGGATTGGGATTACAAAACAGCCCTGGCACACAAAAGAGGTATAATAGATGCAGATGTATATTATATACAGCAGTGTACAGTTATGTGAGGTACGCGGTATAATATATGCAGTGTGTACAGGTATATAGTATATTCCCTAGTGTTCTGATATGTGAGGTACAGGGTATAATATATGCAGTGTGTACAGGTATATAGTATATATAGCAGTGTACTGATATGTGAGGTACGGGTTATAATATATGCAGTGTATACAGGTATACAGTATATACAGTAGTGTAATATGTGAGGTACGAGGTATAATAGATGCAGTGTGTACAGGTATATAGTAAATACAGCAGTGTATTGACACCTCGTACCTCACATATCAGTACACCGCTGTATATACTATATATCTGTACACACTGCATCTATTATACCTCGTACCTCACATATCAGTGCACTGCGGTATATACTATATATCTGTACATATTGCATGTATAATACTGTGTAATATATTCTGTGTGTTGTACAGGACACCGGGGGTGGGTCCTGGACGGGTGCTATACGGCACCACTGTTTGGACTATGGTCCATTTAAATAGAGGTAGAAGGTTCAGGGGGTCACCCAAAAAGTGGGTGAAAAGTTCCAGGCAGGCGCTAATTCAGAGAGGACTGGCTCACAGTCTTCTCTATCTTAGTAAAGTAGTTTGGGGCCTGGAATTTTGGAGGCTCCAAAGTGTTATTTGGGTGGGATGAAGCCTCCACTCCTAAACCCTGGAAGCCAGCGCACAAGGGGTTAAGATCTCACAGACAACCACCCATTAAAGCAGGAAGTGATGCTGGAGGGAGTGAGTGAGTTGGGAGAGTGCACCTGTGAGGACAAGATGGAAGTCTGCTAGCTGCTCAGAGAGGACTTTTGAGTAGTTTGGAAGTGAAGCTGTGTCTGCAGGGAAGGTCTGGAGGACTTCTACTAAAAACGTATGTGCCTTTCTTTTGGTTGTTTTTCTGAAGAAAGACTTTTTCCTAATTTATGCTGGAAACAAGCAGGACTTTTGTTGTGACGTTTTGGATGCTGAAGAAAAGCTTTATTTTGTTTTGTTTGGTCACCAATAAAGACCCTTTGCTTTACTGACACGGTTTTACGCACTTGTCTCGCGGAGCTTAAAGACCCCCAAAGTTTACAACTGGTGGAGGATGCGGGCAAAGTGCATTTGCAGGCGCAAAAAAAAACGTTTAAAACTGACATTTAAAGAGACAGTCTTCTTATGGCATGTCTTGGGTGAAGTCAGCCCAGGCGTTGCAAACAGCAGACAAAGGCATGGAGGAGGTCGTTAAGGCTTTGGCACAAGCCACTGTGACCCAGCAGCAAGCCACTGTGGCCCAGCAGCAAGCGTCAGCAGAGTCAAACCGTCGCCATGAGGAAGCGATGGCTCAGCAGCAGCAGGCCCTGGCACAGGCTATAGCTGCGCAGCAGGAAAATACACGGCTGCTATCCGCCCAGTTTACGGCCCAGCAGGAGTCCACTCAAGCACAGATGGCTGCCTTGCAGGAGGCCGTACAGCAGCTGGCTCAGGGACAAGCGCAAGCGGTCGTTGCCGTTAGCAACCCAGTGTCTGTTAGAGCCAGCCATTTTTTGCAGAAACTAACACCCAGCGATGACGTGGAAGCCTTTCTTACCACCTTTGAAAGGATAGCAGAGAGAGAAGCGTGGCCCCGGGACCAATGGGCCGGCATTATATCGCCTTTTCTCACTGGTGACCCACAAAAGGCCTATTTTGACCTCCCAGCTGAGCACATCAAAGACTATGAACGTCTAAAAGCTGAAATCCTGGCCCGCCTGGGAGTGACCACAGCTGTCCGGGCTCAGAGGGTGCATCGCTGGCGGTACAAATCGGACCAACCACCCAGGTCCCAGATGCATGAACTAATTCAGTTAGTTAAAAAATGGCTGCAGCCAGAAAAGTTGTCAGGTCCACAAATGGTGGAACGAGTAGTGATGGACCGGTACCTACGGTCCCTACAAGATGACCTACAGCGCTGGGTAAGCCATGGAAACCCTACTAATGCTGACCAGCTGATCGAGCTGGTTGAACGGTATACCGTGGTGGAGGACCTGCTTGGGCCTGCCAAGCGTCGAGAACCCACGCCCAGGACACCCAGACCAGCCACCAACCTGAGGAGAGAAGCCTTGCCAGATGTTGGCGTCCGCAGGTTTACACCATCTGCCCTAGAACCACGGAGGTCGGTTCCTGTACCAAAGATGGGAGACATACAATGTTGGCGATGTCGGTCCTGGGGGCATACCCGGGCACAATGCCCACTGCAGGAGGAGCCTATGTAGTGCGGAACTGGTCGGAGAAGCTCCTTCTATATGCGAAGTGTGTGTACCACTCATCTTGACCTGGCTGCAGGACGGTTTGAGTGTGAAGTGTGGGTGAACCACCTTCCTGCCAGGGCCCTACTGGACTCCGGTAGCATGGTAACATTAGTACATGCCAGGGTACTTGGGAGGCTTAGACCAGTGACTAAAACTCTTCGGGTGGTATGCATTCATGGGGATACCAAGGAGTACCCCTTGGTTCCGGTGACTGTCTCTTATGGCCATGCCTCAGTTACACAGGAGGTCGGGGTGGTAAACAGTTTAATTCATGACATCATAGTGGGGCGGGACTGTCCACTATTTCTGGAACTATGGAACGAGGTGCAAATGGCACCACCAGGGGAACTGGGGGCACTGGGCCTGGAAGGGACAGGGTCCGAGGGGTCCGGAGCTGAAATACACCCCTCTGATATAGAAATACCTACCATTGATAATGAAGTCGCAGGGAATGCTAATGTGGAGGATAATGCCCCTGACCCAGGTCTTAAACCCGGGTTGATCTCTGAGGTGGGGGAGGTCTTCCCATTACAAGTCATGCTGGGGAAGGATGACGAGGAGCTCTCCCCAGTTGAGGAAGATGAAGGGGAAACATCCTCAAGGCCAGTACATCCAGATCTAGATGTGTCCAGAGGTGCATTTGGTACCGCCCAATTACGGGACCCTGCCTTGGTCAATGCTCGAGAGCAGGTTTCTGTTGTTGATGGGGTCCCACAAATGCCAGATGCAGACCAGAGGTTCCCTCACTTTGCGTTGAAGGGGGACTTACTGTATCGAGTGGCTGAGAGCCGAGGGGAAACTATAGAGCAGTTGCTGGTTCCCCAACCGTATAGGCGGATGCTCCTCGATCTAGCCCACAACGATGCACTGGGAGGACACCTGGGGGCGGAGAAAACAGAGGCCAGGATAAACGACCGTTTTTACTAGCCAGGGTTGAAGGCCGAGGTTAAAAGATACTGTGCGTCTTGTCCCATTTGCCAGTTAACCGCCCCAGTGCCACACTATAGAAACCCTCTGGTGCCCTTGCCGATTATCGAAGTCCCGTTTGAACGGATCGCTATGGATCTGGTGGGACCCCTGGTAAAGTCGGCACGGGGCCACCAATACATATTGGTCATCCTAGATTACGCAACTAGGTATCCAGAAGCTGTCCCTTTGAGGAAAGCCTCCTCTAAGGCCATCGCCAGGGAGTTGTTTCAAATGTTCTCACGAACTGGGTTCCCCAAAGAGATCCTGACAGACCAGGGTACCCCTTTTATGTCAAAGGTAATGGCGGACTTGTGCAAATTGTTTCAAATTAAGCAGTTGCGGACGTCTGTCTACCACCCACAGACCGATGGCCTAGTCGAAAGATTCAATAAAACCTTAAAATCCATGTTGAGAAGAGTAGTCCAGAAAGATGGGAAGGATTGGGATATGTTACTCCCTGCCCTGTTATTTGCTATCCGGGAGGTCCCGCAAGCATCCACAGGTTTTTCGCCATTTGAATTAGTGTATGGACGAAGGCCCCGGGGGTTACTCGATCTGGTAAAAGAGACATGGGAAAGTGAGTCCTCACCACACAAAACGGTGGTAGAGCATATCTCTCAAATGCGAGAGAGGGTGGCTAAGGTGATGCCACTGGTGAAGGAGCATATGCAGAAGGCCCAGGATGCCCAAAGAAGAGTGTATAACAGGTCGGCTAAAGTTAGACAGTTCCAAGTAGGAGACCGGGTGGCTGTTCTAATACCCACGGTAGAGAGCAAATTCTTGGCCAAATGGCAGGGCCCATTTGAGGTAGTAGAGAAATTCGGTGAGGTGGACTACAAGGTACACCAGCCAGGGAAAAGAAAACCATACCAGATCTATCACATCAATTTGTTGAAACCCTGGAGAGACAGAGAACAAGTGTCAGCGGTAGTAGGGGTACAGTCAGGGGACCATGCAGGGATCGACTTGGTGCAGGTTGCTTCTACCCTGACTAGACCTCAAACCCAGCAAACAAAAGAGTTTCTACAAAAAAATAGAGATATGTTTTCAGAGTTGCCCGGTCGCACCAACGTCATCGAGCATGACATTGTGACCGAGCCCAATGTAAAAGTCAGGTTAAAGCCTTACCGTATCCCAGAAGCTCATAGGGTGGCAGTGTCCGAAGAGGTTAAAAGAATGTTCGAGCTTGGAGTCATTGAAGAGTCGCAGAGCGAATGGTCAAGTCCAATTGTGTTGGTACCCAAGCCCAACGGCACCCTCCGCTTCTGCAACGACTTCAGAAAGCTTAATGAAGTCTCCAAGTTCGACGCATATCCCATGCCACGAGTAGATGAGCTAATTGAAAGGTTAGGGCCTGCCAGGTACATTACCACGCTAGACCTCACAAAAGGGTACTGGCAGATTCCCCTGACTAAGGAAGCCAGGGAGAAGACAGCCTTCTCTACCCCAGAAGGCCACTTCCAATATAAGAGAATGCCATTTGGTCTACACTCAGCCCCGGCCACGTTCCAAAGGGCCATGGACAAAACTCTGCGTCCACACCAACGGTACGCTTCTGTCTACCTAGATGACATAGTCATCTTCAGCACTGATTGGGAGTCCCACCTTCCCCGGGTTCAGGCAGTCGTAGACTCCTTAAGAAGAGCAGGGTTCACCATCAACCCCGAGAAGTGTGCCATTGGGATGGAGGGAGTAAAATACCTAGGGTATATTGTGGGTAGAGGGCTGGTAAAGCCCCAAATGAGTAAGGTGGAGGCCATACAGGACTGGCCCCGTCCCCTAACCAAGAAGCAGGTCAGAGCGTTTTTGGGCATAGTTGGCTATTATAGGAGGTTTGTCCCCAACTTTGCCACTGTTGCTGCACCACTGACCGACCTGACCAGAGGCAGAAAGTCAGTGATGATAAAGTGGAACGCCGAGGCCGAGACGGCTTTTCAAATGCTTAAGACAGCTTTGTGCCAAGATCCGGTGCTTGTAGCTCCAGATTTTACAAAAGATTTTGTAGTACAGACAGATGCTTCAAGCGAAGGGTTAGGAGCGGTCCTGTCTCAGGAAATCAATGGGGAGGAGCACCCTGTGGTCTTTCTTAGTAGGAAGCTGACGGCAGCTGAAAGAAACTATGCGGTGGTGGAGCGGGAGTGTCTGGCCATCAAGTGGGCTCTAGACTCCCTGCGATATTTCCTCCTGGGCAGAAAGTTCCGCTTGGTGTCAGACCATGCTCCGCTTACCTGGATGAGACAGAATAAACACACCAATGCCAGGGTAACAAGGTGGTTCCTTTCTCTCCAGGAGTTCAATTTCATGGTAGAGCACAGACCCGGGAGACAGCATCAGAATGCCGATGCCCTCTACCGAGTCCATTGTATGGTGTCTACTGTTGCCTCCAACACCTCCGCGTTGAGGCAGAGGGGGGGGATATGTACAGGACACCGGGGGTGGGTCCTGGACGGGTGCTATACGGCACCACTGTTTTGACTATGGTCCATTTAAATAGAGGTAGAAGGTTCAGGGGGTCACCCAAAAAGTGGGTGAAAAGTTCCAGGCAGGCGCTAATTCAGAGAGGACTGGCTCACAGTCTTCTCTATCTTAGTAAAGTAGTTTGGGGCCTGGAATTTTGGAGGCTCCAAAGTGTTATTTGGGTGGGATGAAGCCTCCACTCCTAAACCCTGGAAGCCAGCGCACAAGGGGTTAAGATCTCACAGACAACCACCCATTAAAGCAGGAAGTGATGCTGGAGGGAGTGAGTGAGTTGGGAGAGTGCACCTGTGAGGACAAGATGGAAGTCTGCTAGCTGCTCAGAGAGGACTTTTGAGTAGTTTGGAAGTGAAGCTGTGTCTGCAGGGAAGGTCTGGAGGACTTCTACTAAAAACGTATGTGCCTTTCTTTTGGTTGTTTTTCTGAAGAAAGACTTTTTCCTAATTTATGCTGGAAACAAGCAGGACTTTTGTTGTGACGTTTTGGATGCTGAAGAAAAGCTTTATTTTGTTTTGTTTGGTCACCAATAAAGACCCTTTGCTTTACTGACACGGTTTTACGCACTTGTCTCGCGGAGCTTAAAGACCCCCAAAGTTTACAGTGTGTATGTATGTGTGTATATATATATATATATATATATATATATATATATACACACACAGAACAGTGTATTGATGTGAGACATAGAAGGTATAATACTGTAGATGCAGTGTTTACAGAAATATGTGGTCAGTTATACATTATGGTCACTGTGTGTGTGAGGTACATGAGGTAGTGGTCACTGTAACTGTCTGAAGTATTATACATGAGTGAGCAATGAGTAAAAACAGGGCATGGGGGGGGGGTAAATGATAAAAAGTGGAGGACCTCCTCTTACCACTCCATTCCAATCTGTATGGATCAATGCAGAGCTGCTTGTGAGAAGAGGTAAGGAATTTGGTCAGGTGTTTGCTATTGTGCGTTTGCTAATGAGCCTAGCTCACTAAGGTGTTACATTTGTTGCTGGGGGAGGAGCTTGTGAAGGAGTGTGTGTATATATAGAGACAGACTCATTAGCTGGCCTAATTCATTAGCTGCAAGTACTACCTTCAAGTACTACATTAAGTACAGTGAAGAGATATTGCAGGAGACTAAAGAGATTGAAGAGATACTGCAAGAGATTGGCTTGGAGTTTGCAACTGGCTCATCTGTGTTTTTTTTGCTGACCATTGGGACCAATTTTGTTTAATATCTTCATAAGTGATATTGCAAAAGGCCTCGATGGTAAGGTTTGTCTTTTTGCTGATGACACAAAGATATGTAACAGGGTTGATGTTCCTGGAGGGAAACGCCAAATGGAAAAGGATTTAGGAAAACTAGAAGAATGGTCAGAACTCTGGCAACTGAAATTTAATGTGGATAAGTGCAAGATAATGCACCTGGGGCGTAAAAACCCAAGGGCAGAATATAGAATATTTGACACAGTCCTGACCTCAGTATCTGAGGAAAGGGATTTAGGAGTAATTATTTCAGAAGACTTAAAGGTGGGAAGACAATGTAATAGAGCAGCACGAAATGCCAGCAGAATGCTTGGATGTATAGGGAGAGGTATAAGCAGTAGAAAGAGTAAAGTGCTTATGCCGCTGTACAGAACACTGGTGAGACCTCACTTGGAGTATTGTGCGCAGTACTGGAGGCCATATCTCCAGAAGGATATAGATACTCTAGAGAGAGTTCAGAGAAGAGCTACTAAACTAGTACATGGATTGCAGGATAAAACTTACCAGGAAAGGTTAAAGGACCTTAATATGTATAGCTTGGAAGATAGAAGAGACAGAGGGGATATGATAGAAACTTTTAAATACATAAAGGGAATCTACTCGGTAAAGGAGGAGAGCATATTTAAAAGAAGAAAAACTTCCACAAGAGGACACAGTTTTAAATTAGAGGGGCAAAGGTTTAAAAGTAATATAAGGAAGTATTACTTTACTGAGAGAGTAGTGGATGCATGGAATAGCCTTCCTGCAGAAGTGGTAGCTGCAAATACAATGAAGGAGTTTAAGCATGCATGGGATAGGCATAAGGCTATCCTTCATATAAGATAGGGCCAGGGACTATTCATAGGATTCAGATATATTGGCAGACTAGATGGGCCAAATGGTTCTTATCTGCCGACACATTCTATGTTTCTATGTTTCTATGTTTCTATGTTTCTAATACTTTCTGTTAGGGGTTGAAGGACCTGTGATGATGTCATCACAGGTCCTGACAGATATACCTTTGAAATCTAGGAACTACACCATTTTTGGTGCAGTTCTTTGCTAGATTCTGCAGGACCTGTGATGTTGAAGATGATGTCATCACAGGTCCTGGCAAATGCACTGTTCTAACCTGGGAACTGCACTTTACACTGTGCAGTTCCCTTACAGGACCTCTGATGACATCAAAGGTCCTTTAGCTTTAGAAAGATAAACAGGAGCAATTAGGGGGCAGGGCCTCACCTCCACTTCGGGCCCCTCTTTCTCATGGGCCCCATAGCAGCTGCGTGGTCTGCCTATATGGTAGGTACACCACTGGTGCTCGAGTAGGACACCTCGGGATGCTTAGGTGCTCTACCGAGCACAGTGGAAGTCTATGGGAGAACCCGAGCATTAAATCAGGCACCCCCTGCTCTGAGGAAGGGATGGTGTCTGGTACACAGGAAAAGGTCCAAAATTGATGGAAACACCACTGAAATGGTTCGGGAACAGCATGGGGAGGATGTCTGGATGCATCTTGGACTCCCAGGTAGCTGCTGGGAACGATGTTGTCCGAGTATTACGCCACTTTTGCAGACTGACAATAATATGAACAAAACCGAAGATAAAATCGATTTTAGAGGAAAATTTGTTAGGAAACATTCTTTCCTGTATATTTACTTGTACCACTCCGATACAACCTATATATCACATAAAGGAGGGTCTCATTCACATTGTGGTACAATTGTTCAGGTAGTGGGACACCTACACTCATAAATCCTATGCACTAAGTGATAGGGCTATGCATGGAAGATTCGCTGTCCGCCCCTGTCAACTCTGCTTATATTTGTTACTCGTATCCCGGATTAAATAAAGGATCATTTTATGTATCACTGCTGGGTGAGTGCCGCCTTATTATCTCCCTTTACATTGGAATTTGTGATTGCCTGTTTGGAGTGGCGTTGCACCACAGAGATGCAGTTTTAGACAAGGTGGTGCGCTGGATGTCTGTGTTTGAACGATCGGTACATAGGGGTTAGCAAGGAGTGTGGAGCTGTGCCGCCCGGTTTCTCTCTTACTTGCATCTAAGTGAAAGGTCTGCCAAAAATTACAAGGAACCGGCACTCCAATGCACCCTTTATTACACATAAAGGAGGATATCATACACACCCTTTAAAAATTATGATTGATGGCCTGCTGGTGACCCTCAACAACATTAGGAGCAAGGGTCTTCTGGTGACCATTTAAAACATTAGGGGTAAGCGTCTGCTGCTGAGCTGCCCCTCTAAATCATTAGGGGTGAGGGTCTGCTGCTGATATTACTATTTAAAACATTAGGGGCGAGGGCCTGCTGCTGATCTGACCATCTAAAACATTATGGGCGAGGGCCTGCTGCTGAGCTGACCATCTAAAACATTATGGGCGAGGGCCTGCTGCCGAGCTGACCATCTAAAACATTATGGGCGAGGGCATGCTGCAGAGTTGACTATCTAAAAAATTAGGGGTGAGGGTCTGCTGCTGAGCTGGCCCTCTAAAACATTAGGGGCGAGTGCTTGCTGATGTTCTGGCCATCTAAAACATTAGGGGCGAGGGCCTGGTGGTGACCCTCAAAAACATTATGGTTGAGGGCATGCTGGTGACCCTCAAAAAAGTTATGGTTGAGGGCCTGCTGGAGACCCTCAAAAACATTATGGGTGAGGGCCCGCTGCTGAGCTGACCCTCTAAAACATTAGGAGCGAGGGCAGCCTAATCAGCATGTTGATATGATGGAGGAGGAGGACGAGAAAAGGGAGGTTAAACCATATACCCTTTTTAGTGGTGGAAGGGGTGCATGGGAATACAGTGTATTCAATACACCATAAAGGCCACATTTAGAGTGCCTTTATGTTCAGCAGCTTTCCTCTGGTGGAGTAGAGAAGTCAAGGGCTGTGGCTCTCACTACTTAACCTACAACCAGGCATGGTTGTGTCCGATAATGGCCGTAACTTGGTGGCAACTTTGGAGCTCAGCAAGCTCACACACATCCCATGCCTAGCCCACGTCTTTAACTTAGTGGTTCAGTGGTTTCTCAAAAACTACCCTAATTTGCCTGAGCTACTGGTGAAGGTGCGCCGCATGTATGCACATTTCCGCAAGTCATCGTCAGCTTCAGCCGGCCTGTCAATGCTGCAGCAGCGTTTGAAATTGCCAGGTCACTGGCTGTTGTGCGACGTGAGCACGCGCTGGAACTCGACGTTCCACATGTTGGCCAGGCTTTGTGAGCAGCAGATGGCAGTAGTGGAATACCAGCTGCAACATGGTCGTCGCCTTTCAAGTCAGCTTCCGCTCTTCACAAGTGAGGAGTGGGCACGTATGTCTGACCTCTGTGAGGTTTTAAGAAACTTTGACGAATCAACACAGATGGTAAGCGGCGTTAACGCTATTATCAGTGTAACCATCCCACTTCTGTGTCTACTCAAACACTCACTGCTCACAATTAAGGCCAACGCTTTGGATGTGGAAGAGGTGGAAATGGGGGAAGACGACATTACACAGGGTGATAGCCAGACCACCCTCAGTTCGTCTTGTCAGCGCAAATTGGACGATAAAGAGGAGGAGGAGGAGCAGGAGACGGTTACCTCCACTACAGAGGGTAGTACCCATGGAAGTTTAATTTTATCGGGTCAGCATGTGAGGACAGAAGAGGAGGAAAAGGAGATTGAGAGTCATCCTCCTGATGACAGTAAAGTCTTGCCTGTTGGTAGTCTGGCACACATGGCTGACTTCATGTTAGGCTGCCTTTCCCAAGACCCGCGCGTTATACGCATTTTACACAACACGGATTACTGGGTGTTCACCCTTCTGGACCCACGCTACAAAGAGAACTTCTCATGTCTCATTCCTCTGGTGGAGAGGACGAGCAAAATTGCTCCAAAAACTTCCATCTGACAACACTGGCGGCAGAGTCCGTACTTCCTTGGCCAACCGAGGAGGGGAGACAAGGGGAACACACAGCAGTTTCAACAGAGGCAGGGCAACACTCTCTAAAGCCTGGGACAGTTTCATGACACCCCTCCAGCACCCTCACCCTGATGCGCGGCCTAGTGTCACAAGGAGGCAAAAAATGTGGAAGATGGTAAAGGAGTACATAGCAGACCGTGTCAGCGTCCTCAATGATCCCTCAGTGCCTTACAGCTATTGGGTGTCCAAGCTTAACACGTGGCATGAACTGGCGCTCTACGCCTTGGAGGAGCTGGCCTACCCTGCCGCCAGCGTTTTGTCTGAGCGGGTATTTAGTGCTGCTGGTTGCATTATAACAGATTATTGATGTCGCGAACATAAAATTTTCTGAACCGGGCAAACCGCCATAGACTTCAATAGGGAGGCGAATTTTAAAACCCACAGGGACTCTTTCTGGCCACAATAGGAATGGAAAACTTGTTTCAAGGGGACTAACACCTGGACTGTGGCATGCCGGAGGGGGATCCATGGCAAAACTCCCATGGAAAATTACATAGTTGACGCAGAGTCTGGTTTTAATCCATAAAGGGCATAAATCACCTAACATTCCTAAATTGTTTGGAATAACGTGCTTTAAAACATCAGGTATGATGTTGTATCGATCAGGTAGTGTAAGGGTTACGCCCGCTTCACAGTGACAGACCAAACTCCCCGTTTAACGCACCGCAAACAACCGCAAACAGTCCATTTGCACAAGGTTGGATACCAAGCTAGCCATGTCCCGTTCCTTGTCCTCACTGATGTCATTGAAGGTCTCTTCCTCCACCCAGCCACGTACAACACCAAGGGTCCCCGAAAGGTGACAACAAGCCCCCTAGGACGCCTGCTGTGGTTGGTCTTCCACCTCCTCAAAGCCACCTTCCTACTCTGACTCCTCTTCTTCAGACTCCTCTCTCTGCGTTGCCTCTCTCTGTGTTATTATAAAGTGTGTTAAGTAGTACTATTCCTATCAGTTTAATCCCTGTTACGTCCCCTATCAGGGGACGTGTATATGGCATTAATTTTAGGAACGGGGAGATGGAAAAAAAAGCTTGGTCGGTCCTCCTACTTCAAATTTGGGGCACTGCGCGTGCAATCTAATGTGCCGCCAGATAGTTGTGGTGTGTTATGTTGTTCTATTCTTATCAGTTTAATCCCTGTTACGTCCCCTATCAGGGGACGTGTATATGGCATCAATTTTAGGAACGGGGAGATGGAAAAAGATGCTTGGTCGGTCCTCCTACTTCAAATTTGGGGCACTGCGCGTGCAATCTAATGTGCCGCCAGATAGTTGTGGTGTGTTATGTTGTTCTATTCTTATCAGTTTAATCCCTGTTACGTCCCCCTGGAACGCCTCAGACTCCACCAGCTTGTATGGTAAAAGCTGGCGGGCTAAGAGTTCAGACAAGCCAGCTGTCAGACGCCGGGCAAGGGGGTGACTTTGTGACATTGGCTTCTTACACTCAAACATGTCCTTGACAGACACCTGACTGTGGGCAGATGAGCAGGAACCACTGAAGGTGAGAGGCGGAGTGGCGGATGGTTGAGAGGGGGCAAGGAGGACAGCAGTGGTTGACGTGGCTGAAGATGCTGGACCAGGAGGAGGATGGCGGCTTTGAGTTTGTGTGCTGCTTGTACTCATGTGTTGATCCCATAGGTGTTTGTGATGTGCAATCATGTGCCTTCACAAAGCAGTTGTACCTAGGTGGGTATTGGACTTCCCACGACTCGACACGTCAGAGGCAGACACCCAAAAAAAATGCCACACTGCTGAGCTCTGCAATGACGGCATTCTGGTGGTGGCAACAGCATGCGTTGATTGGCGTGCTGTCTGGCTGACCCCAGGTGCCGATGCATGCTGTCTGACTGTGCCACTAGCTCCTTGCGACGACCTCCCCATGCTTCCAATTTGTCTCCTCCTCCTCTCTGTCTCCCCATCAGAACTTTCCCCCTGTTCTTCTTCTCTTCGAGCAGGCACCCACGTGACATCCACGGACACATCGTCATCATCAACCGCTTCACTTGTATCTGACAACTCAGCAAAGGAAGCAGCAGCGGGTACAACATCATCATCATCACACCGTACGTCCATGTGTGTAATGCTGCCTTACTGAGACATATCCCTGTTATCTACATCCTCTGGTAATAATGGTTGCGCATCACTCATTTCTTCCAACTGATTTGTAAATAACTCCTCTGACAAATCAAGTGAAGCGGCTGTGGTGCTAGTGTTGGTGGTGGCGGCAGGCGGGCGAGTAGTAACTTGAGAGGTGCCCAAAGCTGAGCTGGAGGAGGATGTTGCGTCAAGGTTCCGAGCGGAAGCTGTAGAAGATTGGGTGTCCTGTGTTAGCCAGTCAACTATGTCCTCAGAACTTTTCGAGTTCAGGGTACGTGGCCTCTGAACACTGGGCATTAGTCTAGGGCCAAAGGGAATCACAGCACCACGACGGCCTCTGCGGGATGGCCTGCCTCTGCCTGTCATTTTTTTTAGATTAGTTAAGTTGTACTATGCGTTCAAGCTACTGTGACACAAGATATGAGTTGCTCTGAAGTGACACTATGCACTGCACTGGGCCTTAAACACACAAACACGTGTGTAACTGACTGCTATTTATTCAGTCAAAATTGTTGTTTTTCTTTAAATGTAATCGAATGTGACACCAGATATGAGTTGCGCTGGTGACACTATGCACTTGCAGGGCTGTGAGCCTGACACACACACTGGCAGGCAGGCAACTGCAATTTGATTACACAGGAAGAATAAAAATAAAGCAGACTGATGTTCTAGCCCTAAAAAGGGCTTTTTGGGGTGCTGTCCTTACAGCAGAGATCAGAGGAGTCCTTCAGGACTGCAGTGGACACTGAATACACTAGCCTAGCTAACGCTTTCCCTATTAGATCAGCAGCAGCTACACTCTCCCTCCTCTCACTAAGAATGCAGCTTCCGAATGAATCTAAAATGGATGCTGTCCAGGAGGTGGGAGGGTCTGGGAGGGAGGATCTGCTGCTGATTGGCTGGAATGTGTCTGCTGACTGTGAGGTACAGGGTCAAAGTTTACTCAATGATGACGAATAGGGGGCAGACCGAACATCGCATATGTTCGCCCGCCGCCGCGAACAAGCTATGTTCACCGGGAACTATTCGCCGGCGAACTATTCAGGACATCTCTACAACAGATAAGCGTATCCGCCTGTCAACTGAAAATGCTGACAGGTTGACTCTTATAAAAATGAACAAGGCCTGGATTGCCCCTGACTTCTCTACTCCACCAGAGGAAAGCTGAGCTGATGAACATAAAGGCACTTTAAATGTGTTGTTTATAATGTACTCAATACACTGTATTCCCATGCATCCCTTCCACCACAAAAAAGAGTATATGGTTGAATCTTCCTCGACTCATCCTCCTCCTCCTCTTCCATCATATCAACATGCTTAATCGTAGCATATAATGCCCTTGCATATAATTTTTAAGAGGGTCAGCTCACCAGCAGGCCCTCACCTACAATTTTTTTTAGAGGTTCAGCTCACCTGCAGGCCCTCGCATACAATGTTTTACAGGGTCAGCTCACCAGCAGGCCCTCGCATACAATGTTTTACAGGGTCAGCTCATCTGCAGGCCCTCACCTACAATTTTTTTAGAGGGTCAGCTCACCTGCAGGCCCTCGCATATAATGTTTTACAGGGTCAGCTCACCCGCAGGCCCTCACCTACAAAGTTTTACAGGGTCAGCTCACGTGCAGGCTCTCACCTACAATCTTTTACAGGGTCAGTTAACCTCCAGATGATGACAGCGAAGTCTTGCCTGTTGGTACTCTGCTGGCACACATGGCTTACTTCATATGTTAGGCTGCCTTTCCTGCGACCCACACATTTTAGACACCACGGATTACTGGTTGTTAACTCTTCTCGACCCCCGCTACAAAGAGAACTTCTCATCTCCAATTCCTCTGGTGGAGAGGACAAGCAAAACGATGCTATACCAGAAGGTCCTTGTGGAAAAATTGCTCCAAAGTTAATAGGGAAGACATCCAAATGGATCGTCGACGTCACAGGGACGTACAATCACTCAGAAATTATTTAGAGTCAACAAAGCGGCAGCAGGCCCTCGCCCATAATGTTTTCAATTGTCAGCTCACCTGCAGGCCCTCTCATATCTGTGAGATACAGTGTACTTTTGCCGTAGACGCTGAAAACAGTGTCATTACCTCTCATATCTCTCCTGTATAACGTCTCCTTATCCTAAATACCCATGACATTCCCTGTAATTTTTTATTACTCAATCCAATGACAGGGCCTATAAAGAGTCCTGAATTGTTGTTTTATGACGCTACCTCCCCGAGTCGGGAGTGGGTAATTTGCCCGCCCCCAGTTGCCTTGCTTGGAAGTGGCAGCCGTAGCTGTTTTTCAGGCTCCCTCTTTGGAATCAAACCCTCATTCCCCGTTACCCGTGGTCACCATGGTAGGCACAAAAAATAACATTAAAAGTTTATAGGGCAGACATCCTAATGGATCGTCGACGTCATGGGACATGCGATCAGCCAGAAGTTATTTAGAGTCAACAAAACGGCAGCAGGCCCTCGCGCACAATCTTTTACAGGGTCAGCTCACCAGTAAGGCCCTCACCTACAAGTCCAGTTTCACTATCCAAGAGTCTGGTCAACACAATCCTCACCACCGGGGGTCACGTAACTAGTTAGCATGGAGGAGTCTCGTTCGTTATCGGAATTAACCAGACAAATCGCTCCACCCACTCAGAACGGCCATGCACCACCACCTACAGAATCGAGAAAGAGCTATCAATCTGTCGATCGTTTTCGTGGCTGGGTGAGGTTTTCCCGTGTTAAGGTCAAATTAAGCCGCAGGCTCCACTCCTGGTGGGGCCCTTCCGTCAATTAGTTTAAGTTTCAGCTTTGAAACCATACTCCTCCCGGGACCCAAAGACTTTGGTTTCCCGAAAGCTGCTCGGCGGGTAATGGAAATAATGCTGCCGGATCGTCTTCAAACCTCCAACTTTCATTGTTGATTAATGAAAACATTCTTGGCAAATGCTTTCCTGTGGTTTGTCTTGCGCCGGTCCAAGAATTTCACCTCTAGCGGCGCAATACGGATGCCACCGGACATCCCTCTTAATCATGGCCCCAGTTCCAAAAACCAACAAAATTTTTGGCAGAACTTGCACTTTATATACAAGTAAATATACAGGAAAGAATTTCCTAACAATTTTGCCTCTAAAGTAAAATTTACCTTTGGTTTTGTGCATATTATTGTGAGTCTGTAAAAGTGGCGTACTACTCGGACAACATCGCTCCCGGCAGCGCCATGGGAGTCCAAGATGCATCCAGACATCCTCCCCATGCTGTTCCCGAACCATTTTGGTGGTATTTCCATCAATTTCTTATCTTTTCCTATGAACCAGGCACCCTCCCCTCTTCAGAGCAGAGGGTGCCTGGTTTAATGCTCGGGTTCTCCCATTGACTTCAATTATACACAGGTGCTCGGTAGAGCACCCGAGCATCCCGATGTGCTTGGCTAGAGGACCTGAGCACTGTGGTGCTCAATCAACACTAGTCCCTGGCCAAAAGCACTTGTCCATATGTCAGTCGTTAAGTGGACCTTCCCAATAACTGCGTTGGTCAGGGCATGGGTGATGTTACGGGACACATGCTATTGTAAGACTGGGACTGCACACCGTGAAAAATATTGGCGGCTGGGGACAAAGTAACATGGGACGGCCGCCGCCATCAGGCTGCGGAAAGCCTCAGTGTCCATAAGCCTACATGGCAACATTTCCAGGGCCAGCAATTTAGAAAGGTGCGCATTTAGTGCTATGGCCTGTGGGTGGATGACTGGGTATTTACGCTTTCGTTCAAAGGCCTGGGGTATAGACATCTGTATGCAGCTCTGGGACACCGAAGTGGATGTGCTAGCTGATGGTGCTTGCGAAGGTCAAGGTGCATGGTGGAACCCGGGCCTGCGTCTTGGACAGGGGATTCGCTAGCAGGTAACACACGGGAAGAGGAGGCAGTGGTGTGACCCACAGACATTGGTTGTGGACCCAGGCATTCGGCCCACCTATTAGGGTGCTTTGATGCCATGTGGCGGATCATGCTGGTGGTGGTGAGATTGCTAGTGTTTACGTCCCTGCTAAGTTTTGTATGGCTCATGTTTTAAACTACAATTCTTTTGTTATCCGCACTTTTCTCAAAAAAGCGCCATACTGCGGAACACCTACCTCTTGGCAAGGGATATTTCAGCAAAGGCGTGCTCCGGGGGAACAGTTGCAGGCCTGTTTGGTGTGGCCCGCTTTTTCCCTTTTGCCACCCTACTGCCTCTTCCAGCCTGTTGCGGTGTTTTGCGGATCCTTCCTCCCTGTACTGCTGTCCTTGTTCGGCTTGCCACCTTCCCAGGTTGGGTCAGTGACTTCATCATCCACCACCTCCTCTTCCACTTCCTCATTCTGGTCATCCCCCTGACTTGTTGACCTAATAACAACCTCTGTTATTGACAACTGTGTCTCATCCTCATCATGAACCTCTTGAGACACTAATTGCCGTGGACTTATTGGCAACTGTGTCTCATCATCATCATCCACCTTTTAAAACACTAATTGCCGTTCCCCACCGTCATCTTCTTCTGACTGTGGATGCTCAAGAGTTTGGGAATCAGGGCACAAGATCTCATGTCCCTCTTCAAGCGGACTTGGCGAGAAGCCCAAATTAAGGAATGGCGATGAAAAGAGCTCCTTGGAATATCCGAGTGTGGGATCACTTGTTTGCCAAGACTCTCCATGGTGGGTGGAAGGAGTATCAGGGTGAGGATTCTGTTGACCAGTCTCTTGGCTACTGAGACTTGACTTTGTGGAAGAACAGGGTGGTGCTTAACTGACTGGAAGCATTATCTGCTGCAATCCAACCTACCACGTGGTCGCACTGCTCTGACTTCAAGAGTGATGTCCTGCGCTGCCCTGCAAACTGGGACATGAAGCTAGGTATCGTGAAAGAGTGTTTCTTGTGCTCTGGCAGCAGGCACAGTTTCACTGCGCCCAGGGCCACGTCAGCACGGCCACTTCCCCTGTCCCCTACTGCTCGCCTTGCGCATATTAAATGGTCTATATGTGCTTGCAAGTATGTCACAGAGTACAGTAGCGCAGGTTTTGTAAGTGCATGCGCAAATAAAGTACATAGAAAGTCACAGATATTTTTAGGATGCGCACGCGTTAAACAGGAGATGTAGCACAGATAATGTCGCTGTCACCACCCTCTAATAAAAAATTACACTGAATGAAAGTCACTGATATTTAGGATGCACAAAAGTTATACAGGAGGTATAGTGCAAGTAATGTAACTGTCACCACCGGCTAATGAAAAATGTCACAGATATTTAGGCCGCGCAAATGTAAAATAATAGATGTAGCAGAGGTTATGTCATTATCAGAAGCGGCACTAACAATTGCACGCAATTTAAAAAAAAAATTCTGCTTGGTGAAATCAAATCGAAGAAAAACAACAGTAGAACTCAGAGCTATGTTTAATAGTCGAAGTAATAGCATTTCCACACGCACAATGCAAAGGGAACTCAAGGGATTGGGAGTGAACAGCTGTGTAGCCGTAAGAAAACCACTAATCAGTGAGGCAAACCAGAAAAAAAGGCTTCAATTTGCTAGGGAGCATAAAGATTGGACTCTGGAGCAATGGAAGAAGGTCATGTGGTCTGATGAGTCCAGATTTACCCTGTTCCAGAGTGATGGGCGCATCAGGGTAAGAAGAGAGGAAGATGAAGTGATGCACCCATCATGCCTAGTGCCTACTGTACAAGCCTGTGGGGGCAGTGCTATGATCTGGGGTTGCTGCAGTTGGTCAGGTCTAGGTTCAGCAATAGTATGTGCCCCAAGAATGAGGCCAGCTGACTACCTGAACATACTCAATGACCAGGTTATTCCATCAATGGATTTGTTCTTCCCTGATGGCACGGGCATATTCCAAGATGACAATGCCAGGATTCATCCGGTTCAAATTGTGAAAGAGTGGTTCAAGGAGCATGAGACATCATTGTCACACATGGATTGGCCACCACAGAGTCCAGACCTTAACCCCATTGAGAATCTTTGGGATGTGCTGGAGAAGGCTTTGCGCAGCAGTCAGACTCTACCATCATCAATCCAAAATCTTGGTGAAAAATTTATTGACATTGGATGGAAATAAATCTTGTGACATTGCAGAAGCTTATCGAAACAATGCCACATCGAATGTGTGCCGTAATCAAAGCTAAAGTCTTTTTTTTGGTGGCAACCTTTTTTTTTTTGGACAGGTAGTGTATATTGCTGCCACATACAATAGTCCTTAAAAGGACTTTTGGGTCTATAACAAGTAGAAAAAGCTAAAATATTCTGATTTCACTCCCTACACGATCTCTCCCTGACTAATACTGAACCGAATACGTGTCAACAGGTGCTATATACCACCCGATGACGCTTTCCGTCCAGCCAATCACTGTAATGCCAGCAGCCAACATGGCTACGGTATTACAGTGAATGGCAGCACTAACCTGCACGTTTATTGGCTGCCAACACACGTGCGGGGAGGAGACTCGAGCATCGCGCTCGAGCACTACCGGTATTCGGCCAAACACCGCCAGCATGCTCGCCCGACACTACTGCTCGCCTAATAATATTAATTATTAATATTAACACCAAATAATAATTAATACCCCCTTTTACATATATAATACAGATAGTTAGTGGGAGATAGTCAGTGTAGGTTAGATAGTGATATAGTGTAGCTGATAGGTTCCAGTGCAGGGTGTTAGGTAGTGTGATAGGGATTACTGTTTCTCTGCTGTCCATACATACATGCTACAGACATAGTGCTGTGATTTCACAACACACAAAAGTTCACAACAGTACCTGCTAAAATGTGACGTTGCATGATTTGCTCAAAAAATATGCGCATCATTAGTGCCGATTTGCGCAATTGCAAAAATAATGACTCGAGATCACTAGAATTCGCAAATTTATTGCAAATCTTATGCGGAAAATTTGTGAAATATTGCGAAAACGAATATTGCCTATGTCGCTCATCATTACTTCTGTTATGGAGACCAGTTGATATACGTGAGGCTAAGCAACACTTGTCTTAATTTTTTGTGGAACATATATGCAGATTATTATGTCTAACATTTGCTGGCATCAGACAGGTTTAGGAAAGCTAATTTGAATATGTTTCCCAGAAACCCACAGGGACTTCCTCTGGACTACAATACTGCGTACATGTACTCAGCATACTACAGGCTCTCCATAATTTTCCTTTTACGTAATTCTATTGACAATTTAACACACATACAAGAATATATGCATTTACCCCTAAAGGAGTTGTCCCACAAAAATATTGTACATTCAAATCAGCAAAGAAAATGTTAGAAGTGAGAGTCCTGCATCCTAGGGAAAACCACGTGGATTGAATGGAGGCTCACATCTTACATGAAGCTCAGTGTCTCACCGTTGGGAGTTATAAAGGTGTACTGATAGCATATGAGGGAGGTGACGCTGGGATTGAGATATATAAATATGAACAAAAATAATCCAGTGCTCAGAGACAAAATGAAGCTAAGACACCACGAGTTACAGATAGAAAATCATTAGATATGGTGACTTACCGTACACAGCACAACACAGGTCAGTTGTCCTCATCATCCATATTGGAGATGATTTTCCCTAGAGCTCCAAGGTCTAATTACTGAATATACAGGTTTATAATAAAAGTCCTTGTAACACGTTTTAGGGGGTGAGAGCTCCTGACTTCATCAGACATTAAAGAGAACATTATAATTACATCCCATAATGACTGACTGGGAGTAAAATGTATTGATTAAACACTGCCTGGCTACAAGAAGAGACTTGTGGCACACAAATGGGAAGTACCATGTGTTCCATACACAGGAAGTATGTGTTCCACAGACAGGAAGTACCATGTGTTCCAAAGACAGGAAGTACCATGTGTTCCAAACACAGGAAGTATGTGTTCCACAGACAGGAAGTACCATGTGTTCCAAACACAGGAAGTACCATGTGTTCCAAACGTAGGTCCCCTTACGTCCTAACCAGTGGCACAGATGGGGTATTCTGCCCCTGTGGACTGGTTAGGACAGGTGGAAGTTTTAATGAAATAAAAGAACTGAACATATACACGCCCTCCCTGCCCCCAATAAAGAGGGGTGTGACCCTCAGGACATCGTGTTTTTTTCTGTCCTGCGGACAAGACAGGACGGGTGGTCTACTCCTCCATCCCTAGCGGTGGAGAGAGTGTTTTTATTTCGCTTTGGGAGCGCTTTTTCCGCTCCTTCGATGCTGCCTGAGGTCTAAGGCTCCCTTAGTCTCTGGAGCGTTCGGCCTTACCTCGTTCTGAGGACTGAAGCAGCGGTAACGGCGTCCTGCATGTTCTGCTGGGCGCCGCCATCTTGCGGAAGTGACGTCAGGTGACGTCACTTCCGGTTTTCTCCGGCCGATTGCAGCAGCTGCGTCTGGGGAGTAATTTCTGTGTTTTCGGCTTTTTTTGCGCCTTTATCAGATTAGGAGGCCCTCTCTGGGGTCCCAGAGGATGTTTTTATATAAGGCTAAAGAAGTAGGCTTTAAAGGTTTACCCCGCCGCTTTAGTGGGCGGAGCTTCTGTTTTGGCGCCCAAACACTCTATTTAAACGTGGTGAGGCTCCAGGTTCAGTCTCCTGGAGCGCAGATTTCTGTCAACCTTGAGATTGTCCGTGTGTGTTGGTTTGCTAGTGCTGTTTACTTGCAATCCTCTGTTATTGCTAATAAGCCTTTTTTCTTTGACCTTGCTAGGATCTTCTGGGTAAAAGGTCTGCTGTTAAAGGTCTTTTTTTCTTTGAATTTATGCTTAATTCATATCTCTTCTATTTTCAGCCATGTCTTCTACCGGGGACGGTGAGCGAGAGAGCAGGAAGTCCACTGGCAAGAGACGCCACCTGCAGTGCCATGACTGCCAGATCGTGCTGGAGGACACCTACTCCTTTTCCCGGTGCCCACCCTGTAGGGCCAAGACACTCCCCCAGCAGGAGCCGACGGTCCACGAAGTTGTCGATTGGGTAAAGGGCTATATGGAGACCAATATGAACCAAGTGAACGCTTCCATAGAAGAGTTAAAACATACCCTGGTTTCTAAACGCCGTTGTCCCTCCTCTCCCCATCGGGCGATGGAGGTATCGGGGATTCAGGATGCGAGAGACAGTTCAGCCTCTTCCTCCTCTGAGGAGGAGGACAGTTTTTCGTATTTTTTTCTGCCGGAAAAAGCCCAGCCGCTACTAAGATCCAATCGGTCGGGGGACCAGGACGTTGATCCGGGGGAAGCCTCATCTTCTGCCTCTAAGGGGCCTATGGCCTTTAAAGCAGATAGTTCTCTCCTGTCTCTGATGAAGACGGAATGGAGAAAGCCGGAGAAAGGTCCAGTGTTGACCAAAAGATTTAAGGCAGTATTTCCGGTCAAAGAGGATCAGGTATCTTCCTGGGGGCCTGTCCCAAAAGTGGACATGGCGATTTCGAAACTATCAAGAAGGACCCTAATCCCATCAGACGACGGGTCAAATTTGCAAGATCCAATGGATCGGAAGGCGGATTGCGCCCTTAGACGCGCTTATTCCTCAGCCTCGGCCTCAGTCTCGATTTCTTCTTCTGAAGTGGCGAATTTCCTAAAAACAAGATTCGCCCAGATTCAATCTGACCTAGACCAGGGGGTCTCTAGGGACGACATTCTGGCCTCATGTAAAACGGCCAGCCTTGCCATAGACTTCCTGTGTGACGCAGCTCCACAACAGTTGAAGCTGGCATCTATGTCCATGGCTCTCTCAACCGCGGGCAGGCGTCCGCTTTGGTTGAAACCATGGAAGGCCGATACGACCTCGAAGCACAATCTTTGTGCCATGGCATACGAACCCGGCAAACTCTTTGGTGCAGAGCTTGACCAAATAATGGAAGGGCTGTCGGACAAGAAGGGCAAGTCCCTTCCCCAGCAGTCCTTTCGTGGTCGGGGCAAAAGGTTTGGTTCCAGGTCGGAACCTCAACCCAGAGCCCAGAGGGATTTGGGCTCCCGTAGAGGAGGAAAATCCTCTCGGGGTTCTAGACCCCCCAAGAAGTCCTCGGCGCTCTGATTGCAGGCCTCCCAGAGGCTCTTGGTGTTTAGCCGGTCTGACTGGAAATCCCAGGCTCCCTTCTCCCCACATTCCCGTAGGCGGTCGCCTACAGCATTTTCTACCTTGTTGGCAGGATCATATCCATGACAGTTGGGTCCTGCGCATAATTTCTCAGGGCTACCTTGTGGACTTGAGCAGTCCACCTCCGGACAAGTTCGTCCAAACAAGGCTTCTTCCCAGCAACAAGCAAGAGATTCTAGAGAATTACGTGCTAGAATACTTTCAGAAGGGGGCCTTAGAAGAGGTTCCTCTCCAAGAGAGGGGAACAGGTATCTACTCCCCAGTTTTTCTGGTACCCAAGAATACCGGAGGTTGGAGGATGATTATAGATTTGAGGTTCTTCAACCGTTTCATAAAACAAAAGAAGTTCCGTATGGAAACTATCCAGTCGGTGACCAATCTTCTTTTGCCGGGAGATTTCTTGGCAACCTCAAGGATGCTTATCTCCATATTCCCATCCATCCTGGGTCCAGAAGATTCTTAAGGATCGCGGTAAACTTCAGGGGGGTCCTAAGACATTTTCAGTTTGTAGCCCTCCCGTTTGGGATTTCTTCAGCCCCACACACTTTCACCAAAGTGGTGGTCTCTGTAGTGGCCGCTCTAAGGCTTCAGGGCCTGAGTATAGTTCCATACCTGGACGACTGGCTCCTCAGAGCTCCTTCCCAAGCGATCCTGTCCCAACACATCCAACAGGCTGTTACATTCCTGCATCAGTTGGGATGGATAATCAATTGGGACAAATCCCAACTTCAACCAGCCACCTTGGTAAGATTCCTGGGGTTCATGGTGAATTTAGTCAGGGTGTCGATTCATCTCACTCCCGAAAGAAGGCAATCCGTGCAACGAACAGCCCGTTCTCTCTCTGTACCAAAACAGGTAACGATTCGAACATGGATGAAGATGTTGGGACTAATGTCTTCAACCGCAGAAGCGGTACCTTGGGCATTATGGCATCTATGTCCGCTCCAGTCGGAAGTACTAGCCAAGTGGAATCACAGTCCAGTGGGACTCAATTCCGTGCTCTCCCTGCCTTACAAAGTCCGATCCTCTCTAAGGTGGTGGTCCCACCTAGAGGACGGCAAGTCCCTGATCCAGCCCTCTTGGATCATACTTACTTCAGACGCATCCCTAGTAGGCTGGGGTGCGCATCTTCAGGACAAGACAGTCCAGGGAACTTGGACACCTCAGGAGAGGTTATTGTCATCGAATCTCCTGGAGTTTAGAGCGATCAGACTAGCTCTTTTTCATTTTGCTCCCTCCATTCGAGGGAAGGCCGTGAAGATACAATCAGACAGCATGACCGCTGTACTATATATCAACAAGCAGGAAGGCACGAGGTCACAAAGTCTCCTGAGAGAGATAGGGGTGATACTGGATTGGGCAGAAATGAACCTCACCCACTTGTCAGCTGTTCACATCCGCGGAGTTCACAATGTAATCGCGGACCGCCTGAGCCGAGGTCTTCCAACCGGAGAATGGTCACTTCATCCAGAGGTCTTCAAGGAGATAACGCTCAGGTGGGGCATGCCAGAGATCGATCTCATGGCAACAAGGTTCAACACCAAGGTGGAGAGGTATTGCTCCCTTTACAGGGAGGACAACCCGGTGGCTATAGATGCTCTGTCAATCCCATGGAGGTTCAGGCTGGCCTACATCTTCCCTCCAATTTCCTTGATACCAAGGGTTTTGATGAAAATCAGGCAGGACCAAGCGTCAGTCATCGCCATTATCCCATACTGGCCGAAAAGAGCTTGGTTTACCCAACTCTTACAGATGAGTCGGGGTCAATTTCTGAGGCTTCCCCCAGAGAGAGTACTGGTCTCAGGGGACACCCAGATCTCCTCAAATCTTCAAATGTTCAACCTGACGGCCTGGAGGTTGATCAGTCCCTTCCAAGGATAGAAGGGCTATCAGGGTCGGTCTTGAGAACCTTAGAGCACTCCAGATCAGAAGCTACCAATAAGGCCTACTTCAGAATCTGGAAGATTTTTTCATCCTGGTGTACTAGGCATCAGCAAACATCCGCTGAAGCTTCCATCCCGATAATTCTCCAATTTCTACAAGACGGTCTGGACAAGGGGCTATCACCCGCTACCCTTAAAGTGCAGATTTCAGCAATCTCTGCTTGTCTCAACAGAGCTGTTTCTCAAGACCCCCTTATCAAGAGATTCCTGAAGGGAGCCTCAAGATTAAAGCCTACAGTAATCAGACCTATCCCTTTTTCCCTGTTTGGGATTTATCGGTCGTGCTCAGGGGGTTATCATCTCCCCCCTTTGAGCCCCTAGAGGAGGCGGGATTCAAGTTCCTGACCTGGAAGATCACCTTCTTGTTGGCTGTTACCTCTGCAAAGCGAGTTGGGGAACTCCAGGCTTTTTCTGCCTTTGAGCCTTATACAAAGTTCCTGCAGGATCGGGTACTTCTCAAATTTTTGCCTACTTTCATTCCAAAGGTTCCTTCTTTTGACAATATCAACCAGGTGATCTCCCTGCCAACCTTGGCTCCACCCCCCTCCTCTGAGGAAAGAGGACTCCATACCCTCGACATTTCGAGATGTCCTAGGATTTACCTGGAATGCTCCAAGGTATTTAGGAAGGATGAAAACCTCCTTATCCTTTTTTCCGGTACCCATAAGGGGAGGAAAGCCTCTAAGCCCTCCATCAGTCGTTGGATTAAAGAGGCAATTTGGGAGTCTTATATGTCTCAGGGCTCGGAGCCCCCTGAATTTGTAAGGGCCCACTCTACTCGAGCAGTGGCCACTTCTTTTGCAGAGAGAAGCTTGATCCCATTGGACGTGATCTGTAAGTCAGCTTCTTGGAGTTCTCACTCCACTTTTATCTCACACTATAGAGTGGATGCTAGAATACATAGTTATTCCTCATTTGACCGGACAGTGTTATCTTCCGCCAGGCATGAGGACCCTCCCATGGGGGTTTCTACTTGCTAAATCCCCATCTGTGCCACTGGTTAGGACGTAAGGGAATCGTTAATTTCTAACGATAATTTGTTTTCCCTTAGTCCTAACAGTGGCACACAAATTTCCCCCCCTTTTTTAGTTTTATCGTAATTGTGGTTATTTTTGTCTACTTGTAATTACACGATGTCCTGAGGGTCACGCCCCTCTTTATTGGGGGCAGGGAGGGAGTGTATATGTTCAGTTCTTTTATTTCATTAAAACTTCCACCTGTCCTAACCAGTCCACAGGGGCAGAATACCCCATCTGTGCCACTGTTAGGACTAAGGGAAAACAAATTATTGTTAGAAATTAACGAAAGTCTGTGTTCCACAGACAGGAAGTACCTTGTATCCCAATTGCAGGAAGTCTGTGTTCCACCAAAAGAAAGTACCATATGTTCCAAACAGGAAGTCTAAGTTCCACAGAAAGGAAGTACTGTGTGTTCCAAATATAGGAGGTTTATGTTCCACAGATAAGGTACACCATGTGCCTTATAAAAAGTAAGGCCAAGTTCACACCAGTTATTTGGTCAGTTATTGTGAGCAAAAACTAAGTGCGAGTCAAAAGCACAGAAAAGGTGCAAATCTTTCCATTACACCTGATCTCTGAGTAGGCTTTCCCACTAGTGTTGAGCGAACTTGTATTTTAAGTTTTGGGTCCAAAGTTCGGGTTATCTAAGAATCCTTTTATGCATTTCAAATTCCGTTATGGTCCGTGGTAGCGGAATCCATAACGGGATTCTTCGATAACCCGAACCTGAACTTTGGACGCAGAACTTAAAACACAAGTTTGCTCAACACTATTTGTCACTGATTTTGCTATACCATATTACTGTCAGGGGCACTTTACTGGGCATATTACTATTGGGGGGCACTTTACTGGGCATATTACTGTCAGGGGACACATAACTGGGCATAACTACTGTGAGGGGGCACTTATCTGGGCATAATTACTGTGAGGGGGCACCTATCTGGGCATACTTCTGTGAGGGAGCACCTATCTGGGCATAACTACTGTGAGGGGGGCACCTATCTGGGCATAACTACTGTGAGGGGGCACATATGTGGGGATAGGTACTGCGAGGGGGCACATATCTGGGCATTGCTACTGTGAGGGGGTATATATCTGGGCATAACTACTGTGAGGGGGTACATATCTGGGCATAACTACTGTGAGGGGGCACATATCTGGGCATAACTACTGTGAGGGGCAGATCTGGGCATAACTACTGTGTGAGACACATATCTGGGCATAATTACTGTGAGGGGCACCTATCTGGGCATCACTACTGTGAGGGGGCACATATCTGGGCATCGCTACTATTAGGGGGTACATATCTGGGCATAACTACTGTGAGGGGGCACATATCTGGGCATAACTACTGTGTGGGGCACCTATCTGGCCATAACTACTGTGAGGGGGCACATATCTGGGCGGCATAAGTGTTGATCGAGCATGCTTGGCCGAACACCAGTTCGGCTCCAGCATCTCGATGCTCGGCACATGGCGGTACATTGCTAAGTACCGCATGTGCTCAAGCCCAATGCTAGAGTCTCCTCCCCGTACGTTTTTTGGCTGTTACGCAGCCAATAAACGTGCAGGGAGGTGCTGGCATGCACTGTAATGCCAAACCCATGTTGACTACTGGCATTACAGGGATTGGTTGGCCGGAACGCGTCATCAGGTGCTAAAAAGCACCCGATGACACGTGTTCGGCTCAGTCTTAGTCAGGGAGAGTTGGGCATAGGAAGGGACAAACAGTGTAGAGAGTGTTATTGGCAGATTTTTATTAGAAAAACTTTTCAGAGACCCAAAAGTCCTTTTAAGGACTATTGTGTGTGAGAGCAGCAATATATATTTTTTGCGCATCCTGCGCTAAATAGCGTCTAATAGGCTGCTGCGGACAGTTAAATTATCTGCGCCACATCTCCTGTGTAAAGTGTGCACATCCCTAAAATATCTGTGACATCCAGTGTACTTTTTCCATAGACGGTATCCGCTGCGGACAGTTAAATTATCCGCTCTGTAGTGGTTACCCCGGAGCGCAGAGGGGTTTCCACCGCTGGAGGGTGTCCTTTTCCCGATCGTTGTGGAGTCAGCTCAGCATCCAGTAGTGATCCAAGTGAAGAAGCTCTTCCAAGCGCTAGTGTGATAGCTGTATATTTGTTACCCTCAATAAGAGACAAGACTCTAGATTGAGGGTGAAGAAGAAATAACTTTATTAATGGCCACAGCTCGGCCTTTCATGCAGGAACACAAACTACAGCAATCAATCAATATACAGTAAAAGATAACACACTCGCAAACAGGGGCTTGATCAAATAGCTTACTAGCAGACACTCTGTCTTTAAGGGACCAGAGTGTTATCTTGTGGATTGTAATTAAGTAGGTCAATCTTGTGGTTAGAGCAGACTGAATGTCTGGAAGTGTGTGTACACATATGTCCCTGATACACATAGATGTCTGCGTCCATTGTTAAGAGTAGGTATCCAAGGCCCTGGCTAAAAACCATCTTTAAAACAGGGGGATCTGTTACACGCGCCACATCTCCTGTGTAAAGTGTGCGCATCCCTAAAATATTAGTGACATCCAGTGTACTTTTTCCGTAGACGGTGTCCGCTGTGGACAGTGACATTAGCTGCCCCACAACTGCAGTGTAACATGTGCGCTGAAAAAATGTATCAGAGACACACAGTGTACTTTTTCAATAGATGGTGTCCGCTTTTGATAGTGATATTACCAGGGCCACATCTAAAGTGTAACGTGTGCGTTTAAAAAATGTATCTGTGACATACAGTGTACTTTTTCAATAGACTGTGTCCGCTTCTTGCAGTGACATTACCAGGGGCACATCTCCAGTGTAACATGTGCGCATAAAATTTTTATCTGTGACATGCAGTGTACTTTTTCCGTAGACGCTGCGAACAGTGACATTACCTGTGGTATAACGTTTCCTCATCCCAAATACCTGTGACATTACCTGTAATTTTTTATTACTCATTCCAATGACAGGGCCTAGAAAGAGTCCTTTATTGTTATTTTTCCTCGCTACCTCCCCGAGTCAGGAGTGGGTAATTTGCGCGCCTGCTGCCTTCCTTGGATGTAGTAGCCATTTCTCAGGCTCCCTCTCCGGAATCGAACCCTGATTCCCCGTTACCTGTGGTCACCATGGTAGGCGCATAAAATAACATCAAAAGTTGATAGGGCAGATATCCGAATGGATCGTCGCTGTCACGGGGTTGTGCAATTGGCCAGAGGTTATCTAGAGTCACCAAAGCGTCAGCAGACCCTCGACCATAATGTTTTCGATGGTCAGCTCAGCAGCAGGCCCTCAACCATAATTTTTTCGATGGTCAGCTTAGCAGTAGGCACTCTCCCATATTTTTTAAATGGTCAGCTCAGCAGCAGACCCTCACCCCTAATGTTTTAGAGCAGGCATGCTCAACCTGCGGCCCTCCAGCTGTTGTAAAACTACAACTCCCAGCATGCCCAAACAGCATACAGCTATCAGACTACATAAGGGAATTGTGGGAATTGTAGTTTTACAACAGCTGGAGGGCCGTAGGTTGAGCATGCCTGTTTTACAGGGTCAGCTCACCACCAGGCCCTCACCTACAATATTTTACAGGGTCAGCTCCTCTGTAGGCCCTCGCATATAATGTTTTACAGGGTCAGCTCACCTGCAGGCCCTCACCCCAGGCCCTTACCGACAATCTTTTACAGGGTCAGCTCACCTGCAGGCCCACGCATATAATGTTTTACAGGGTTAGCTCACCAGCAGGCCCTCACCTACAATCTTTTACAGGGTCAGCTCACCTGCAGACCCACGCATATAATGTTTTACAGGGTCAGTTCACCTGCAGGCCCTCGCATATAATGTTTTAGATGGTCAGCTCACCAACAGGCCCTCACCTACAATCTTTTACGGGGTCAGTTCACCTGCAGGCCCTTACCCACAATCTTTTACAGGGTCATCTCATGTGCAGGGTCTCGAATATAATGTTTTATAGGGTCAGCACACCAGCAGGCCCTCGCATATAATGTTTTAGAGGGTCAGCTTACCTGCAGGCCCTAGTATATAATGTTTTAGAGGGTCAGCTCACCAGCAGGCACTCATCTACAATCTTTTACAGGGTCAGCTCACCTCTAGGCCCTCGAATATAATGTTTTACAGGGTCAGCTCACCTGCAGCCCCTCACCTACAATCTTTTACAGGGTCAGCTCACCTGCAGGGCCTCAAATATAATGTTTTAGAGGGTCAGCTAACCAGCAGGCCTTCACATATAATGTTTTAGAGGGTCAGCTCACTAGCAGGCCCTCACCTACAATCTTTTACAGGGTCAGCCCACCTGTAGGGCCTCGAATATAATGTTTTACAGGGTCAGCTCACTAGCAGGCCCTCGCATATAATGTTTTACAGGGTCAGCTCACCTGCAGGCCCTCGCATATAATGTTTTACAGGGTCAGCTCACCTGCAGGCCCTCACCTACAAGTCCAGTCTCACTATCCAAGAGTCTGGTAAACACAATCCTCACCGCCGGGGGTCTTGTAACTAGTTAACACGGAGGAGTCTTGTTCGTTATTGGAATTAACCAGACAAATTGCTCCACCAACTAAGAACGGCTATCCATCATTACCCACAGATTCGAGAAAGAGCTATCAATCTGTCAATACTTTCTGTGTCCGTCTTCAAACCTCCGACTTTCTTTCTTGATTAATGAAAACATTCTTGGCAAATGCTTTTGCTGTGGTTCGTCTTGCCCGGTCCAAGAATTTCACCTCTAGCGGAGCAATACGGATGCCCCCGGCCGTCCCTCTTAATTATGGCCCCAGTTCTGAAAACCAACAACATTTTTGGCAGCTCTTGCACTTTAAATACAAGTAATTATACAGGAAAGAATGTTTCCTAACAATATTTCCTCTAAAATCGATTTTATCTTCGGTTTTGTGCATATTATTGTCAGTCTGTAAAAGTGGCATACTACTCGGACAACATCGTTCCCAGCAGTGACCTGGGAGTCCAAGAAGCATCCAGACATCCTCCCCATGCTGTTCCCGAACCATTTCGGTGGTGTTTCCATACATTTTTTAAATTTTTCTATGAACCAGGCATCAACATTATTGGGCATCACTACTGTGAGGGGGCACATATCTGGGCATCACTACTGTGAGGGGGCACATATCTGGGCATTGCTACTGTTTGGGGGCACATATCTGAGCATAACTACTTGTCACGGCTGTATGTGAGCAACAATAGTATACACAGTAAAAGAGCTACTGACCGGACCCAAACTAGGGAGGATAAAGGGTGACCCCTGTCAGACCCTCAAAGCTCTCCCTATGCTGCTAAAGCACATGCCCGGATCCAAATGGCGAAACGAGGCATGCCCACGTACCTAAGACTGATGACCACTGTAACCCCTACAATAGTGGAAGGGGCACGGCCACCGGTGCCCTACTCAGTATATGGAGGGAACCGTGGCCACCTCAGATCCAGTCAGAAAATAATCAGGTACACAACAATGTCTGTACACTTAGCTGAAGGTGTTGCAGCCGCAGAGAAGACGGATCCAAGGACAGCTGGCAATATCCGGAGTGCTTTCTGCAGCAGAACACAGGTCCAGTGAACTGATAGCTACAAGTGAAGCTACTAAAGCAAGAGCTACAACTGAAATGAGAACTATAATCCACGCCCTACAATAGGAGGAGGGGTGATATAAAGAGAGGGAAATCAAACGCATGAGGAACAGCTGGGAGGAAGGAAACCAAAAGTAAACAGAGCAGTGAGAACTCCTCCCAGCTCTAGTAGTGACATCATCACAGGGGTGGAGAAACAGAGCTGTGAGAACGTCCCAAAGCTCTGGTAGTGACACTACTGTGAAGGGGCATATTACTGTGAGGGGCCACATATCTGGGTATATTACTGTAAGGTGGCACATATCTGGTCATAACTACTGTGAAGGGGGCACAATGCTGGCATAACTACTGTGTGGTGCTATAAAGGAGGAATAATTACTGTGTGGGGGCATTTAAATGACAGGGTGGGATTAGGTGTTTAGTTATGTTTTGGGCGGAGTTAGAGGCGTGGCCTAGCCCTAAAAAAAATTGAATGTGACTGAAATCAGCCGCTCCCCTTATAATGCTCCAGCGCTGATATAACCTCTAGAGGGCAGGGGCTCTGTCAGGGGTGGGGGGGGGGATTAAGGTGAGATAGTAGGTGGGCAGGGGTCTGGGAGGGGGCAATGGCTTTAAGGGGACACAAGATTTTTCAGGGGGTCTATGAGGTCAGGGGGGCACAGAATTTCATTGTACGGAAGCTTATCTGTATTGATCACAGGCAGGTGATAGGCAGAACCTTTAGAACTTTCCTAACTTTCCTCCCACAGTAACTTACCCCCCTGCTGCTGTGTGAAGTCTGAGGGATGCATGGACCAGTGAGGGGACTAAACTTCATACCTTCAGCAACAGGTCAGAAGGTGCAGAGTCTCTGCTGGCAATTCTTATTTTCTCCTTCACCCACTGCTCCTGTCAGAAGTCTCCGCCGCCTCCTCACATGGACTGTCACACTGCAGAGAGGAGAGGAACGCTGTCTTGTCTCTTGGGTTGAGTAAAGATTTATATGGGCCAAAGGGAGCAGCTGTGAGCGGGCCCATTTTTTACTTCCTGTTAGCATGGCCCTTACAGCAGTACTGCCCTGACTGTGTCTTGGTATTAAAGAGCGGTCCCATATATCGCCGTCTGCATCTTGTTAAACTGCTGCCACCATGGGGCCACTACTTGAATCTTGGGGCACGGCACGGTTAAGTCCATAACAAAAAATTAGACCTGATGGTATCAGTGACCTGTAATACTGACGCACAGTGATTCAACAGCTAACAGAAGAGATTAAAAAGCATGTGTTTGCACTGTGACAACATGCATTTGTCAGGAATAAGGACCACCTTATCCCTATTTATTATAATGTTTGCTGTGATATTATATGTTTTATGGTTATATGTTGTAGTGTAACCAGGGCAGTTTCTAGGGAAATTTACCAACAGGGCGAACACCAAAAAAGCGCCCCCCCCCCCCCCCCCGGTTGTGGGCGGATCTCTGCCGTACCCCATTGTAGTTGATGGGGGCGGCGGGTATTCAGTCTGCAGTGCCGGATCCAGTGAATTCCGGCAGGCTGCTCTCTGCTGGAACAGTCTGCACAGCCAGAATCACTAACGCAGTTGTGAAAGTAGCCTAATACAGCCCCACATACCTCTTACATCCAGTGCTGTCTCCTTTGATGTAGATGATCTCTTTCTTTATCTTCTCCATTCAGACCAGACCGCCATGATGATTTATTTCAGCCATCTCTTCTCTCTGCAGAGTTTGACAGACAGTTTTCTACTTTTCCATCATCCTCCCACCTTCTCAAAATCCCATCATGCACCACCAAAACTATACTGCATAAACTGATAAACCCCCTGAAAATACTAGTTACACACAAATAGCGTCCCCTTCAATAATTATTGGAACACAATGCTCTAAAAAATAACTGCACCCAGCAAATAGTGTCCTTGACACTAATAGTGTAACCATAATGTCCCCCAAAAACAACTGTGCTAAGCTGATACTGTACCAGGGTGCCCCCACAGTAATAGTGCTCCCAAAAATACCAACAATAGTGATAATACTGTGCCAGAGTGCACTTAGTAGTAATAGTGCTGCTATTGTGCCCCCAACAGTAATTGTGTCCAAGAAGTACTGTAATAATGCTCCCATAGTCCCTCAGTTGTAATAAAGCCCACCTGGTAGTAACAATTCTATTTATAGTGTGCGAAAAATACCCCGTTGTGTGTCAGTAAAAAAAGACAAAAAAAAAAAACAACACATCTTAGTGCCCCCAGTAGAGCCAATGTTCCCAGAATGCCCTTATGTGTTCCAATGACCTGTACTGTGTGCCACTAGAAAAAACACTTAGTGCCCCCAGTTGAGCTTAGGTGCCCATAGTGCCCCTATAATTTGTGACAGTATAAAATACTCCTATATAGTGCCTCCAGAAGATGCCCCATAATGCTCCTCCATAATGTGTCAGTATAAAATGCCCCTATAGACTGCCCCATATAGATGCCCCCATAATTCTCCTCTCCCCCTTCCCCATAGTGGCACCAAAATGGTTGCCAGTATTAAATGCCCCTATATAATGCCCCCATAGTGCTCTTCTCCCCCACTTCTTCATATAGCCCCCCATAATGGGATCCAGTATATAGAGCCCCCAGCAGATGCATCCCCTCTTCTCCATAGTGCCCCCCATATTGTGCCAGTATATTGGGCACCCATAGTACTTCCCCTCTTCTCCATAGTGCCCCCCTATAGTGCTTCCCCTCTTCTCTATAGCCCCCCATATTGTGCCAGTATATAGGGCCCCCAGTAGATGCGTCCCTTCTCCATAGTGCCCCCCCATATTGCGCCAGTATATAGGGACCCCATAGTGCTTTCCCTCTTCTCCATAGTGCCCCCTCCATATTGTGTCAGCATACAGGGCCCCCATACTGCGCCAGTATATAGGGCCCCCATAGTGCTTCCCCTCTTCTCTATAGTCCCCCCATATCGTGCCAGTATATAGGGCCCCCAGTAATGCGTCTCCTCTTCTACATAGTGCCCCCTCCATATTGTGTCAGTATATAGGGCCCCCATAGTGCTTCCCCTCTTCTCTATAGTCCCCCCATATTGTGCCAGTATATAGGGCCCCCAGTAGATGCGTCCCCTCTTCTCCATAGTGCCCCCCCATATTGTGCCAGTATAAATGGGCCCCCATAGTCCTTTACCTCTTCTCCATAGTGCCCCCTCCAAATTGTGTCAGTATATAGGGCCCCCATAGTGCCCTCCCATATTGTGCCAGTATATAGGGCCCCCAGTAGATGAGTCCCCTCTTCTCCATAGTGCCCCCCAATATTGTGCCAGTAAATAGGGCCCCCATAGTGCTTTCCCTCTTTTCCATAGTGCCCCCTCCATATTGTGTCAGTATATAGGGCTCCCATAGTCCCACTCCATATTGTGCCAGTATATAGGGCCCCTACCCCCCTTCTTGCCATACTGTACTATAATAAAAACAATAAACACATATACTTACCTTATGCTGCTTAGCAATGCAGGCCTCTTCCGGCCTGTGTCCCGCTCTGTACGGCTCAGGCGGCACGATGACGTCATCGCGCCGCCTGCATCGGCCTCTGATAGGCTATAGGCTTAGTGCCTGTAGCCTATCAGAGGAAGGGCCAAGGGAGACGCCTCTCCCCTGCTCCTCCGCACCATTTATCTGTATCACTGTGGAAGCGCTCATCTTCACTCCTGCTGCCTCCGGACAGAAAGGGCCCCCTGCGGCGCTGGGCCCTGCTGACTGCGCTCCACCTCTTCTGTCCTGAGGGATGCACCCCTCGCCCGCCTCTAGAAACGGCCCTGAGTGTAACATATTCCGGTGTGACTCACATATATATACAGTGTGTATTTATGTATTTGTATCAGGCAAGGAGAGAGGAAGAAACACGGCGGCACTGCCCCCACTGATGAAACCGCTACTATGTCAGCTTGCATGCGGTGTAAAGATATCCAGTGCGTGGTGCTCAGCAACGAAAAGCGCAAAGTGGAAGTTCACAATACGAAGAGAAGAAAGTAGCAGAGTTGCGGCACTGACCAGGATGTAGATAAGTATCTTTATTGAAGCTTCCTTGGAAGTCGATACATTAGGGATCCAGGGGCGGACACACTGTTGCAGGCGGCGACGGCCGTTTCGCGCATGGGATCGCGCTTCCTCATGCCGCTCCGTATTTTTATTACAAGGACAGCAGCCATTTATGAATTGGTTTGAAGCTGCATAAAGAGAGAGTTGAGCTGTCTGCCTCGGACCTGGAAAACAGCCAAATTGTCCCCATGAGGTAATTAGTACAGAGATGCTAATGAGGATGGGCCAATTTGCGGGTCACACCTGGGACAGGAGACTGCAGACTCTCTTGAACCTTTTGTCAGCAGGGGGCTTGTGGCAGGCACAGCACTATGAAGTGCCTTTTGCGCTGTGGCATTAGAAGAATTTTGGTATCTCTGACATTTTAGTCTAACCAGACTGTCTATTACTCTGTAATTCCTCTAGCGCTGTTCCATTGAAACAGTAGGTTTAAAGAGCACACCAAATGCTTGAAATAACTTCTTTATTAACTTCAACTTTTCTTCATATATAACACTGCTTCCTCCGCAGCTGATAGTCCATGTACAAAACACGTGTTGAAAAGATATCACAAAATGGCGGTATGCATAAGATGGTGGTTCAACTGTTCAATCTTTTCATTCAACATAAAATGGTGGATATAGTTCTCTCTTGAGTATCTGTACTCTCACTTTAAGTTATTTAAGCACTTTATGATCTCTCTGAGAGGTATATGTATATCTGAGGTCTAACTAATAATTCTGCTTACTCAACTTGGTTTGCATTTTGCAGTATGCAATTGCTTATGATCTGGTATGAGCAGTTCGCAGTTTGTATGCAATTTGTATGGAATATGGTTTGTATGCTTGCAATTTGTATTTGCAATTGTATGGTTGCAATTGTAGTTTGGTGGAACTGTAAGTAAACACATATTGTCACGGTCACCTACACACACAAGCAGGGGGGAGGATTGTGACCACTGCGCTCCACCCACACCCCTGGCCCTGCCTACTTGCCTCGCAAGACATAACGACAGGGGACAACTGGACAGCAGTCCCTAGCTTACAGTACGTGCTGGGAGGACAAACAAGACGAACAACTGATAGTGAACGGACCGAGTCAAAACCAAGAGTGTGACGAAGTACCAATGGATTAAGCAAAGAATATTCAGGAGAAGCCAGGGTCTAATACCAGGAGAGTAATACGGTGCCACAGGAATGAGAAAAAACAGGTCAGGTCACAAGCCGAAGGTCAAGCCAAGAGGTCACGTCAGGAACAAGGAACAAGCAGGAGCGGGTCAAAAACAGGCACAGGTCAAATCCAGATGGCACAGGTAACTCTATAGTAATTAGCCTTGGACAATTAATCACAGGCAACCTGTGGCTAGCAGGTTGCCTGTTTAAATACTGAAGGGGAGAGGTCATGTGACCTAGCCAGCGCCACACGACCTCCCACCATGTCTGACGCCGAGCGGCCAGCTCGGCGCTCAGCCCCTTATGCGTAACTATGGGGAAGGGGGACGCCGGCCACACAGAGAGGAAGCGTGCGGCCGGGCGCGCTCCGACCCCCGTTGCCCCAACAACCGATCCAGCAGAACACGGCGTGCGTGTCTGCCGCCGTGTTACACCAGGGCGCCGGCGGCGCAGGAGAAGGGAGGCACATCGCCGGCGCCCTGTGACACATATATATCTAGTTCAGTATACAGTTCTAAACACAATACTAACAATATGAACATTAGTGAATGTCTCTTCAGCTCCTGTCTCTGGTGAATAATGATTCTAGCAGCAGGAGCTGGGGGAATTCCCAGACAGGCTATCTGTGAGGCTGGCTGTAATTGGTAAAAACTCTAGCTGTGTGGGAAGCTGGCTGTGATTGGTCTAGACTTCTGCCCAGCAACAACAGATTAACACTATGCTTTCTGTCGTTTCTGCTGTGTCACTGACACTGAGCTTACCTTACACTATAAAATGAATCTTAAAGGCATATTATCTTTTTCTGCTTCTGTGAACACAAAATATAACAGTTATATGACTTCCAAAAAATGATGTCACAGTAAATAACTCTGCTTTTGTCTCTAACACATAAACATAGGAACTGTATTAAGGTTATTAGCAGGTTTAGCTGTATACACATATAAGGCATATTAGCAAACTAGGACAGGTCTTAGCTGGCCAGCTACAGAGCTTCCTAACCAGAAAATGAACAATAATTTTTAATCCTTCATAGCTTGTTCAGGAGGGGGTGGATGTCCCCAAAATCAAGCTCATCACCTCTGGTATGATGGGGGCATCACATGGACACCAGACATGGCGTATTAACACGCCTTCATCTTTTTAAAAGAAGGATCTTACCTTCCGAGCGTCCTGGACGTGTCACGTTTGAGATGCTAGGCCTTGGAACGGCGAGATATAAATTATGAAGACGGGCTGGGGCCTGTATCTTCACCAGTGCAACTGGGAAAATATCATTTGGATATTTTCATACCTGTTCCCTAGATGGCCAGGGGGGCAGGCTGCATGTGTAATGAAGCCCAGCCCAGAGGGGCTGAGTCAGAGGTGTGAGAGAGAATCCCCCATCAGGCCTGCCCCTTTAGGGAAGACATAAATATGTAATTCCTGGGATATATGGTGTCACAGAGTGGGAGATCCAATCAAATTGGTTTGTGCACCATTACTCTGCCCCTTTTGCGCAGGGCCTGTTGAATGCCCTGGAACATGAACTCAAAGACTCTGTGCCCAGGAACAGCCTGCAATGCACTTCGGTGCTGTACAGACTATTTCCTGGGATTCGTACAGTTGGAGCCATCCAGGAGGCCTGGCGCCTTATGAACTGTTTTACGGACGCTATATGGTTTGCCAGGAACCGGCTCATTCTCAGTAGGGAGAAGATGTCCGTCCTGGACTGCTGCAGACTAATCCATAGTCTGACGCGGGATTATAACATCTTGGACGTCGACAATGAAGAAGAGGACTAAACCCCTCTCCTTACCCCTCTCCCCCCGTTTGTTTCTGTCTTCTCAATAAAGCTGAGGGCATGTGATTTCCCTACCCCCTCCCCTCATCAATGTCTAAATGCTTTGTTAGAAGGTTTTGTGATTGAATAGGTATGCTAGTGTAGCATCCATTGTGATGTATAGTGTAGGTGAGCCTGTGCGTTACATAACAATGCCATGCTCGCAAAGATGACTGTAAGTAATTTATTAAGTGCTGTGCTGCGTCACAGTACTAAAGAATGTATAAATAAAAATGCAGAAGAAAAAGCGGCACTCACCGAAAATTCACAAATTGCAGCTTTAGGCCGAATGCACATGGCCGTGGAACACGGACATGAGCGGTCTGTGGTATCCCGGCCTGGCATCCTGCTGACCGCAGGAGCGTACGGCGTCATTGGTTGCTATGACACCGTGCGCTTCATGCCGCCGCTGCACTACAGTAATACACTCGTATAGATCATACGAGTGTATTACTGTAGTGCAGCAGCAGCATGAAGCGCACGTGCGCTCCTGCTGTCAGCAGGATGCCAGGCCGGGATACCACAGACCGCTCACGGCCGTGTTCCACTTGGCCTTATTGTCGGTTAAAACACAGCGGGTTATTATTTTCACTCTATTTTCAGCCAGAATCTTTGCTGTGGCCGAAACCTCGGCCTTCCCCTGGGTCCATCAGTCCTTTACTGTCTGTTCTTATCTGCTGCTTACTCTAGTAATTAATTATGTTGCTCTATATGTATGATATTATTCTTTAATAAAATAATTTTGCTTAGATATTTGTCCTGTGTACCACAGTCTGCTGTTGCAGATATTTTTTATATCATCTTCAATAAATTACTAATTTTGTAAAATTATCTATGTGTGGAGGTGTCCAATGTCTGGTTTAGTGATCGCATAATATGCAAATATTACGAGATCATTACAGGTGTGGGTCAAAAACGAATATATAGCACTATAGAATATAGTGCTATATATTTGTTTTTAAAATATTCATAATTTTTTACAATCTAAACTCTTGATTCCTCCCTGCTTAATTTGCTTGTGGGCAAATGACTGTTCACTTCAGATGAAGAAAAATGATGAATATTCTTAAAAACGAATATATAGCAATAGTGCTATATATTAATTTTTTAGAATATTCTGCATTTTTTTCCTATCTGAAGTCATGATTCTTCCCTACTTAAGTTGCTTGTGGGCCAGTGAGTCATTGGCCCACAAGCAAGAAGCAGGGAGGAATCATGACTTCAGATGGAAAAAAATGTCTAATATTCGAAAAACAAATATATAGCGCTATATTCGAAATATTCGCGAATTCTCGAAGTTGCGATATTCAAGATAAAAATTAACTTTTCGAATATTCGCACTTAACACTAGTATTCACCCCCTCTGTTAGGAAGCAACCAATCACCTTCAGAAGTCACATAATTAGTGAAATGATGTCCTCCTGTGTGCAATCTAAGTGTCACATGATCTGTCAGTACATATACACACTTTTTTTGAAAGGCCCCAGAGGCTGCAGCACCTAAGCAAGAGGCATCACTAACCAAACACTGCCATGAAGACCAAGGAACTCTTCAAACAAGCAAGGGACAATGTTGTTGAGAAGTACAAGTTAGGGTTAGGTAATAAAAAAATATCCAAATCTTTAATGATCCCCAGGAGCACCATCAAATCTATCATAACCAAATGGAAAGAACATGGCACAACAGCAAACCTCAAAGAAAAAATGTGGGGGGTTGAGACAGCACAACCCGTATGTAGGTGCATATCACTATGGCGAAATACATATACAAACGGAAAATGCAAATGTGATCGCACACTACATCCAGCACTCTGCCCTGCCTCCATGCTGGATGAGACATTGGTGTACATTTTGGCCAAAGCGTAATAAGCCACTCACCGCTTCAAGGTCGTCTCATTTGAGTGGTCCCTAACACTAGTTCCTACCTGTTTATGGGCCATGACAGCCACACAAAGTCCAGGGAATGCAGGTCAGCATGCAAGCCAAGCACACTCTGCTTTTAACCCCGTCCGGTGCCATTACAGCTTTCATCGGATCCAGGGATGCAAGTACCAACATGCATGCTGAGCCCACCATATACTTCTCCTGGAGCCAAATGGCTACTGGTAGGTTCTATATAAGCAGACTCAGTTTTATACTGACTTTAAAACCAGCCTCCAGGACAGATTGACTGGTCAGGTGTGCAATGACTCAAAGGAGATCGCCACACCTCCAATATAAACTACAAAGAAAAAATGTGGGGGGTTGAGTCAGCACAACCCGTATGTAGGTGCATATCACTATGGCGAAATAGTCACTCAAATGAGACGACCTTGACGCGGTGAGTGGCTTATTACGCTTTGGCCAAAATGTACACCAATATCTCATCCAGCATGGAGGCAGGGCAGAGTGCTGGATGTAGTGTGCGATCACATTTGCATTTTCCGTTTGTATATGTATTTCGCCATAGTGATATGCACCTACATACGGGTTGTGCTGACTCAACCCCCGACATTTTTTCTTTGTAGTTTATATTGGAGGCGTGGCGATCTCCTTTGAGTCATTGCACACCTGACCAGTCAATCTGTCCTGGATGCTGGTTTTAAAGTCAGTATAAAACTGAGTCTGCTTATATAGAACCTACCAGTAGCCATTTGGCTCCAGGAGAAGTATATGGTGGGCTCAGCATGCATGTTGGTACTTGCATCCCTGGATCCGATGAAAGCTGTAATGGCACCGGACGGGGTTAAAAGCAGAGTGTGCTTGGCTTGCATGCTGACCTGCATTCCCTGGACTTTGTGTGGCTGTCATGGCCCACAAACAGGTAGGAACTAGTGTTAGGGACCACTCCATAGAGGCGACCTTGACGTGGTGAGTGGCTTATTACGCTTTGGCCAAAATGTACAACAATGCCTCATCCAGCATAGAGGCAGGGCAGAATGCTGGTTGCAGAGTGCTATTGAATTTAGAGAACTGACCTAGAGAGAAAGTGTCACGGCTGAGGATGGGGGAAATCCTCAGCCGTGCGGTGGTGGAAGATGTCCAGTCGCTACTCGCCAGGAACACAGAATTAGGGAGCAGGTCACCTCCTGTTTCGTCCCTAACGCTGAGCCTGTCTCCTACCTGCATGGGCCGACCTTGATGGTAGGAGGACCCATGCGTAGGAACCTCGGATCCCTGACTTACCCTCCGACCGGTCCCTGGGCTAAGGAGCAGGGTAAGACAACCCACTCCTCCTAGGCACGGAGGAGCAGGAGTCTCACTAGCCAAGCAGCATGAAGAAGGGGGTACATAAACAGGACTATGGATAAGACAGGTGAACCAAACAGTTCCACACAAACCTGTCTCAGCCTTGCTGACTGGAACCCGTGCTAAGGAAAGGCTGTCCACACAGACAAGGTAAACAGCACACACATGAAGACACACAGGGACGAGGACATCCATAGCTGCACAAAACACAGAGACACAAGACATCAACAACACATCACGGTATTAGAACTTATGCCCGAAAGGGTGGCCCTTACAAGAAGATGGAAATCACAGGAGGCTGCAACAGCAAAGCATGACTGAAGCAACCTCCTGAGCCATGCCAAAGTGAGAGGCTTTATAGGCCTAAGAGGCCACACCCAACGGTCAGACACACCTAGTGACATCACACACACTGGGAAGGGAGTTAACCCTTCCAGCACCACAGGAAAGGGAAAACACCAACTTAAAGGGAAAGTGTCCAACACGACAAACACACTGTGGTTGTTGCCGCAGGCAACGACATGGGTGGCAACCGTGTCCTGGGTGTCAGCCCCAAGGCCGGGACACTGCCACCACATGTACACAATGCAACCAAACGTTGCCACGGGCAACCACAGTGAAGAGAAGATGTCAGTGCACACCAAATATAAAACAGAGTGCACACAGACATACAAAAGTGCATACATACACGCACACAACTCCAAGGAAACCGCACACATAACTGTTGTCCGCGGCAACCGCACTTGAGACAAACAACATTATGCCTCCAGCTGCGGTTGACACTACAACCCAAACCGCGGGCAACTATATGCGGCTCCCAAGGAGTCACGGCCATAAACATGGTCGTGACAGAAAGGGTGGAAAACCAGGTAGAAGACGGTCAATCATCAGCAGGTGGGCAGGAGAGCAGGAATTCATGAATAACCATGACTCTTCTCAGGTGGCCCTGACTCTTTTCCAGGCCTAGTCCGCAATGATTGTGATGTTGGTTCTCGGCAACCACTTACTTTTAACTTATAAATGACAGACCGCTAATATCAACTCGCATGTCTCAACTTTATGCTGCCGTTAGTATGGGGAGCATAAAGTTGATGACAGGTTCTTTTTAAGGTTGCTATGCTGACCAGTCAACCTCTAGCTGGTTGGCCAATCAGAAACTTGGGACATTGATGGTTCAAGCTTAGCATCCAATCAGAGGTGCAGGAAAGGGATTTACATTAGGTACTGTCTAAGGGCTCTTTCACACCTGCGTTCTTTTCTTCCGGGATAGAGTTCCGTCGTCGGGGCTCTATGCCGGAAGAATCCTGATCAGTTTTATCCTAATGCATTCTGAATGGAGTGAAATCCGTTCAAGATGCATCAGGATGTCTTCAGTTCCGGAACGGAACGTTTTTTGGCCGGAGAAAATACCGCAGCATGCTGCGCTTTTTGCTCCGGCCAAAAATCCTGAAGACTTGCCGCAAGGCCGGATCCGGAATTAATGCCCATTGAAAGGCATTGATCCGGATCCGGCCTTAAGCTAAAAGTCGTTTCGGCGCATTGCCGGATCCGACGTTTAGCTTTTTCTGAATGGTTACCATGGCTGCAAGGACGCTAAAGTCCTGGCAGCCATGGTAAAGTGTAGTGGGGAGTGGGGGAGCAGTATACTTACCGTCCGTGCGGCTCCCGGGGCGCTCCAGAGTGACGTCAGGGCGCCCCACGCGTATGGATGACGTGATCACATGGACACGTCATCCATGCGCATGGGGCGCTCTGACGTCCTTCTGGAGCGCCCCGGGAGCCGCGCGGACTGTAACTATACCGCTCCCCCGCTCCCCGCTCCTACTATGGCAACCAGGACTTTAATAGCGTCCTGGCTGCCATAGTAACACTGAAAGCATTTTGAAGACGGATCCGTCTTCAAATGCTTTCAGTACACTTGCGTTTTTCCGGATCCGGCGTGTAATTCCGGCAAGTGGAGTACATGCCGGATCCGGACAACGCAAGTGTGAAAGAGGCCTAAGTCAGCACCTTATTCACAATACAAGAACAGCACAAAGTCCCTCACCAACAAACTCCTGGAATGCAACAGAATCTCCTGCAGGTGAATCTACATCAAGCTTTAAAGTATACTTCAAAAAACCTCACACGACGTCCTTATCTCCATCATTTACAGTTTATTAAGGTATTCCAACAGGTACAAAAAGTGAGACGTTTTGAATATGTTCTAGCCTTTTTCAAGCTAGGTCAGTTCCTGTGATTGTGTATTGTGTCCCGACTCATTTCTGTTTCTGTGCCATGCCCCTGAACTTTCTACCTTATTGTTTGCCATCTGTTTACGGATCTTGGCTAGATTCACTGATTAATTTGTCGTTTACTGATCTGTCTACATCTGTAATCTCCAGGTTTGGACCTGGACTTGTTCTACTGATTAACCTCTTGCAGGGCCGGTGCAAGGATTTTTTCCGCCCTAGGCAAGATAAAAATTGCCGCTCCCCCCCCCCCCCCCCCTTATCAGATGATCTGCCCATATCATGACATCACATATGTTCCACCCCTTTCTCAGCTTTTAAATTAAAAGAACTGCTATGTTTCCCTTAGGGTTAATCCAGCTTCTTGTAGCTGTCTCTTTTTGCGGAACGGAATTGCGGACCCATACATTTCTATGGGATCCGCAATTCCGATCCTGAAAAAAATAGAACATGTCCTATTCTTGTCCGCAATAGCGGACAAGAATAGGCATATTCTCTTAGTGCCCGCAAAATGCGGAACGCACATTGCTGCTGTCCGTGTTTTGTGGATCCGCAAAACACACATGGATGTGTGAATCGACCCTAAATGTGAGGTAAATTAGTCTCCAATGTAGTATTAATAACTAAACAATTACATAATAAACATATTGCATTGTCTACTTACCACCAGGACAATAAGATGATCTGCTCTCTGGCTCTGGGGACTCCCTTGTCACTCTCTTCTCCCCCCCCTCCCTCCCTTGTCACTCCCATTCCAGCCCCCCCTCCTTTGTCACTCATTTTACCCCCCCTCCCTTGTCACTCTCATTGCAGCCCCCCCTTCCTTGTCACTCTCATTGCAGCCCCCCCCCCCTTCCTTGTCACTCTCATTGCAGCCCCCCCCCCTTGTCACTCTCATTCCAGCCCCCCCTTCCTTGTCACTCTCATTACAGTCCCCCCCCCTTGTCAATCTCATTACAGCCCCCCCTTCCTTGTCACTCTCATTACAGCCCCCCCCCCTTGTCACTCTCATTACAGCCCCCCCTTCCTTGTCACTCTCATTGCAGCCCCCCCCTTGTCACTCTCATTCCAGCCCCCCCTTCCTTGTCACTCTCATTGCAGCCCCCCCTTGTCACTCTCATTGCAGCCCCCCCTTCCTTGTCACTCTCATTGCAGCCCCCCCCTTGTCACTCTCATTGCAGCCCCCCCCTTCCTTGTCACTCTCATTGCAGCCCCCCCCCCTGTCACTCTCATTCCAGCCCCCCCCTTCCTTGTCACTCTCATTGCAGCCCCCCCCCCTTCCTTGTCACTCTCATTGCAGCCCCCCCCCCCTTGTCACTCTCATTCCAGCCCCCCCCCCCTTCCTTGTCACTCTCATTGCAGCCCCCCCCCTTGTCACTCTCATTGCAGCCCCCCTTCCTTGTCACTTGTAGTGGCCTCACGGACTAAGCGTGGGCACTACACGAGGGTCAATTGGGGTGTGCGTGACTTTTCTTCACCAGGGACAGGAGTGTCATTTCCAATTGTGCATATTTTATGTAAATTATAAAGTATTGTTTTTATATGTAATGTTTTTCCCTGTATTAGGTAGTTTCAGGCCTAGTCTCTGTAGTTAGTCATCCGAGACTCTAGAGGGAGCTAGAGTAGCCCTGATATAAGTATTCAGGCCCAGACAGGAGAAGGCAGTTCAGGTTCGAGTTCTGGGAGTTCAAGGTCAGGGGTCTGCTGAGACCAGTGAGGAGGCACAAGCTAGAGCCTCCCCCTGACATGCAGCTGGACAGCCCAGGCTGTTAGTTGTAACCAGGGGGCTAGTGGAGGGATCCTAGCCTACCTGAGGATAAAGAGAGCCTAGGTTAGCTCTGAAGACGCCCCAGTAGCAGGATAGCACCTCCTGGGAGAAAAACAGCAGTTATCCTCCAGTCAATTCAGGACAATACCAGGTCAGATAAGTACCATGATGGACAGAGGTTATATAGAATACAGCAAGTGCCGATATTGGAGAAAGGAACGATATACCAAGGATAAAAGCCAGTATTTAGGCATCCGGGCCTTGGCATCCAGCCAGCTAAAATAGCTGAAGGGGATAGAGCAGTGTTGCACTGTAAAGCAATCATTTTTGTGTTCCTCCAAGTATCTTGCCTGTTTATTTCCTGCCGCCATCTGACGTCTACCTGTTTGTGAAGTATTGTCTGAGGAACTGCATCACCACCGTTTATCAATTGAACTGTATGTATAAAGTTTGCACCGTGAACTTCAAGTAAAAAGACATTTGGTTTATCTACTGATTCCTCCATTATTCCATCTGTCACTATACGGCGTGCCACCGTTTAATTGGCACTGGCGTCACGAACCTTAAAGGGACCTTGCCCCAGGCACATAAAACACCTGCAACATCCAGGGCACCTCATCCACCACCAGGCCTGGTCCCTAAATACAGAGTGTGCCCCAGAGGACTTTTGTGCCAGCCTCTCCTTCACTGCTGTATGCTTGCCCAGGGTTCCCATATATAACTGTGAGTGACCCTCGCTTGCCATTGACCGTGACCTCACAATCGCATTACCCTGCAGGTCTGGCGTACCGCACACTCTCATTGCAGCCCCCCCCCCCTTCCTTGTCACTCTCATTTCAGCCCCCCCCCCCTTGTCACTCTCATTCCAGCCCCCCCCTTCCTTGTCACTCTCATTGCAGCCCCCCCTTCCTTGTCACTCTCATTCCAGCCCCACCCCCACCTCACCTCACCTCTCCTCTAATGTAGCGTGGCCGAGCTCTGTTCGGTCCGCGGTACAGGAGCATTTGTTTCCTGTACCCGGCCGGACTGAAAGGAAGTGCACACTAAGTGAGCACTTCCTGTCAGTCCGGCTGGGTACAGGAAACAAAAGCTCCTGTATCGCGGACCAAACAGAGCTCGGCCACGGACAGCACAGAGCAGACACAGAATGACAGCAGGCGCAGGCTGGCTGCGCAGCACTGAGCCGGCGGCCGGAGATTCTTTAGAGCGGCAAGCGCTCAGCCGCTCAGGAGGCGCAGCATGAGGGGCGCAGCCGGCCGGCCTTATATAACCAACTTTTATTTTTTTTTAAACTGCAACGGGCGCCCCCTGCTAAATGGCGCCCTAGGCGACTGCCTAAGTCGCCTTACTGGTGGCGCCGGCCCTGACCTCTTGTCTGCTGATTTGTCTGTAGTATCTTTATCCTCCTGGTTTTGCCTCCAGTTTGTTTTATTATTCTTTTTGCTTTCCTTCGTTCATGGTTGCGTCTTCTCCTGAGAACTCACATCTGCGTTGATACCTTACTCCGCAAATGCAACCTGGGTCCCTAGCAGCCAAGACCATCCTGCCTTACAGTGAATTCTGCGGCAGCAGAAGCAGCATAGCATGGAACATACAAGGCTGTCTATGGGTAGTAGTAGTGGCAGATGCTTTGCGTTAATGGTGGTGGTAATAGGGGATTAGCAGCAAGGAGCAGCAGCAGCTGAGGCAGTGACGGCTGCAGCAACAGCCATATGGGACATGTTGGCAGGCAAGCAGCAGCATGATGGAGGCAGCAGCAGCTTTAAGGAAGATTATGGTCGGCAGGCTGCAGCAGTGGAATCATGGTAGCAGTGGAATAATGGAGGCAGCAGCAGCCATAAAGAGCATGATGGTGGCGGAAGCAGCATCCGTACATTAGATGCTGGTTGCGAGGTCGCAGCAGTTGCATGATGGTGAAGGTGACATGATGGAGGCAGCAGCCATACATCTATACAAAACATGATGGTTGGCAGGTCGCAGCAGTGGCATGATGGAGTCAGCAGCGGCCGTACAAAACAGACAGACAGCAACAGTGGAAAGATGGGGCACCGCCAGCAAGAGTAGATTTATTCATCGGCCTCAGCAGGAGGAGTGGGAAAATCTTCATGAATCCAGGCTCTTTTCATTTTGACAAAAGTGATGTTTTGGACACTGGTGGCGGACAACTTAGTCTGTTTGGGTGTCATCACGCCCCCTGTGGCACTGAAACCCTCTCGAAGACACTGTAGGCTGGGAAAGAAAGAAAATAGCGTGCTATGGAAGTTCGGGCCACTGTTCTAGTCTGCCTGCCGAGAAGTCAATGGGGTCTGTGAACAGCATATGCACCATGGACATGCCACAATGTAGGTATGCCTAAACCTGGGCGTTGAGATAGAAGCTGTCGGCTTGGTGATTGGCCTCAGCCTGGAGCGGCACTTGGAAAATGTTGAGGAGACTGAAATGGCTACTGCGGCTTCTGCTGGTCATGGGGGAAGGAGTGGGCTGACTCTGCAAGGGGCAGAGAGAGAACTCCCTTTTAGACACTCTAGCAGCAGGTTTTGGCAAGCTGCGTGCACAGTGTTTCCTGGTAATAATGTAATTTGTCCTCCCTTTCTGCGAGAGGAAAACATTCCCCTATTTTGTCTTGATAGCAAGACTCTAAAAGCATGGCTATCCAGTAATAGCTCATTCCATTCCTGCTGCAGTTGTCCCTCATCCCCCTCATATGTATTTTTGAAGAGAAACTCATGCCTATGCAATAGATGGCGACAAAGGAGGAGGAAGAAGAACAGCTAACGCATCTTGCTGTCCACCCTGTAGCTGTTGGGGACCCACCATGAGAAATTCCCATGGGGAAGGAGAAGGAGGTGCTGCCACTGGAGGAGAAAGAGGAATCGGAGGAGCAAGAGGATGATGGGGACACTGACCAAAGCACCCACTCGTCTCATTGGGGGGCCGAGGTGGAAAGAGCTGGCTCCTCGGGCACACCGGCCAGAATGGTGACCTGAAGACTTACTTGCTTACTCAGTGACAGGCGCTTCATTCACATCAAGGATAGCCAAGTCTAAATTTTCTAAAATACATATCCAAGGGGTCAATAAATGATTAATATTTAACAACTCATTAATTACTGGAATTTAATAGCGCTCCACCAATATAGGTGTAATTTAGGACATTTGCAGAATGTATGTATCCAATCTGCTCTTTTTTTTAATTACATTTAGGACATTTATAATTTTGTCTATATACATAAATGCAGGCGCCCTATGCAGTCTAAACACAAAATCCTGTGAAATCCTGTAAGATTTATTAAAATAAAAACCTTTGAAATCTGTGCCACCTTATTTTCCCAATGTTCTAAATGAATTGACTCCCCGATATCCTATTCCCATTGTTTAACATGCAAATTAGAAAGTGCTCCCCTAAGCAATTCCTTAACCCTTAGGATACCCGAGGTTTTTTCGTTTTTGCATTTTCATTTTTCTTCCTCATCTTCCTTGAGCCATAACTTTTTTATTTTTCTGTTCACATAACTGTATGAGGGCTTATTTTTTTGTGGGACAAGTTGTAATTTCTAATGCCTCCATTTATTATGGCATACAGTATAGTGGGAAACGGGAAAAACATTCCAAATGGGGTGAACGCAATTCCTCAAACATTTCACGGGTTTTGTACCCACAACGTTCCCTTTGCGGCAAAACTGACATGTGCGCTTCATTTTCTGGGTCAGTACAATTACAACATTACCACATATGTATAGTTTTTTTTATGTCTAACTAGTGTAAAAATAAATTGAAACTTAAAAAAAAAAAAACTTTTTTTTACATCACCATATTCTGACTCCCTGTGTCTGGGCTCATATTTTGCGGGACGATCTGTATATTTTATTGATATCATTTTGGAGTGTGTGTGACTTTTTGTTCACATTTTGTTACATTTTTGGGGTAAGAGAAGCGATGAAAAAATGGCAAATTGGCCATTTTGACCGTTTTTTTCCATTACGCCATTTTTCACCCTTTAGATGCCGTGATTTCACTTGATCACGGCATCTAAAGGCTTTAACGACCACGATCGGCATTATTGCCGGTTGCAGTCATTAGCTGCAGTTCGCTGCTGTTTGAAAAAGCGGAGACCCGCAGGCCATGATGCCCAACACACACTCGAGCAGACGCCATGTTTGCTCTTCGCTCCAGTGTCGTACATGTACGGCGATGATAGAGAATGGGTAAAAATGCTAGACAACCACTAGAGAGGAAAAAATCCTTTCAGAGTCTGTTCGATTCAGGTTCACTGAAATTTTTCAAAAAGTTTGGTTCAGACCCAAATTGATTCTACCCAAACTAAACAACATCATCTTAGGACGCAGAATTTCTTGAGGAAAACATGTTACCTCTTACTTTAATGAATTTTTGCTTTTTATCCCCCTATTCCTAAGCTCTTAAACGAAGTGACAGCAACAATAAATGATGTCTGAGTGACACTGACATACATTATCTGTGGGTAAACGCACATTTGACAAAAACACACCATGCCGTCACATGTGTTATCATTTTTCATATTCCAAAGCTTCCAAAAATTTTCCCTTATTGGGATAGATGGTGTTTAAGTGCACAGTGTGTTGTGGGAAAGAAACAATGGCATATTGGGGGACCAAGCATCCAAAAATTATGCCTGAAAAGGGTAGGCGATATCTAACAGATTGTGGGAGTTCTACTTCTGGGACCCCCACAGATCACGTGAATGGGGGCTCCTGAAATGGAAGAAATGACTGGTCCGAAAAACACACCGCTGCTTTATTCATTTCAATGAGAGTGCCAGAGATAGCCGAGTACAGCGCTCTGATATCTGCAGTGCTCCAATAGACCAGCCGCTCCGTCCATTAACAGGTCTCCTGTTCTCTTGATCTTGGGGGTCAAAGAAGTAGGAACCCCACCAATCTGTTATTTATAACTTTCTTTAACCGGAATACTCCTTTAACAGGGGCAGAATGCTTACCCATATTTATACACACAAGTAAAAATTGTCAGAAGGAAGAGTTGCTGGTTCTGAATGAGCCTATAAAAAATTAAATTGGGAGCAGCAGGAGTACAGTGTGGATGTGGAAAGGGTAGGGCAATTGTGGCATGTGTTGCCGCAATAGTAGCAGCAGCATATTGTGGAATAGATAAGGCAGTAGATCGACTGTTTAGGGCTAGTAGAAGTAGTAGTATTAATAGTGGTGGTCAGTGGCGTACATAGAGAAGCAAGGATCAAACCAGTGCCCCCACACAGGACAGAAGGGTTTCCACCTAGACCCTTTTCAATGACCCTTGGGCCATTTTTTCCACTGCTTCATTTTCTAAAGGTTTTTCCTTTAGAGGGTAGAGTCCTGACCAAGTTTTCACCCCCAGTAGAAGAGGATATAATCCCAACTGGGCCCCCTCTTGCCCTGGGCCCCATAGCAGTCACATGGTCTGCCACTATGGTAGTTACACCCCTGGTGGTGGCAGTAGGGGATCAGCAGTGAGGAGTAGAAGTTGAGGAGGTGGTGGCAGCAGTAGCTATATGGCAGGAACATATTTGCTGGCAGACTGGCAGTGACATGATGGTGACAGCTGCAGCAGTACATAACATGATGGTAGGAAGGCAGACAGTAGCAGTGGCATGATTGTAGCAGAACATATCGTAAACAGCAGCAGTGCAAGATGAGGCTCTATTAGCAAAGCCAGATTTATCCAATGGCCTCTCCTGGAGGAGTGTGGAAATCCTCCCAGATCCATGCCTGGTTCATTTTGAAAAAAAAGTGAAGTTTTGGGCACTAGAGGAGGTTGACTTAGTTCTTTGGGTGTCACCATGCCCCATGTGGCACTTAAACCCCTCTCTGAGATGACTCTGGAGGCTGGGCAAGAGAGAACAGAGAGCGCATACTGGGACAGTGTGAACGACTGTTTCAGTCTGCTTGTCCAGAAGTCCATGCGCTCAGGGAACATGGTATGTGCAGTTGAAGGCCACAGTCATTTAAGGAACAAGACAATTTTGAAAATATTTTTGATAATCAAAATGGACAACTGTCCAGAAATACGAATATTGTACAGCATAATTAAAGTTTGGTGAAGGCGCAGAATTGCAACACATTTCCACATTGACAATTTTTGGCGGGGGACATGGCAGTTCCATTTTATAACAACTTAAAAACTGAACTGGCTGCTGCAACTTCTGCTACTTGCTATAGCAGAGACAGCTGAAAAGAGAGGACTAAAATTTGTGTCCAGGCTCAGAAGTGTGTCACAGTTGTGGACCAAGAAGAGTCAATTTTTGGAATGTGCCAATTGGAGGCGATATTCTTGCTGGCTAGGTGAAAATTCCCACCACAACGCCCAGGCCAGAGACCAGAAAATTACATTTGGGAGAAGGCGCAGAACTGCACTATATTTACCACAACTAAGTGGTATGGCAGCAACCAAACCACTAGCACATAAGCTAATTTCTGTTTGATAATAGTTTTTACATGGCCATACATTCCGTTATGGATGTCTCACAATAGAGAAGGAGGTGTCGGAGCAGGAGAAGAAGCAGCTGTTAATGATGACAAGGACACTATACTGCTTGGGGACGCGGGCTGGCTGCCGCAAAAAAAAAAAACCCTTTTACAATTACTGTTCTTGATATTGTACTTTGGGAACATTGCTGTATTGATGCCAGTAAGATCTCTGTCTACTGTGTTATTTGCATTTAAAAATGCATGTTCAAAAAGGACCTCTCTTTACTGTTAAGACACACATTGCATACTTGTACAAAAAGCGGTAATATTTCTGTCTACGGTGTAATTTGCGTTTATTTTCACTGATATAAAGATGGAATAAAAACAGAGTGAGCTCACATGCCGAGCTGGCACCCACCAGAAGTGACTGGGATCAGTGATGATGCCAGACCCAGTCATTGAACTCCTCAGATGCCATTGTCAACCGTGGCATCTGTGGTGTTAGAGAGAGGGAGGGGTTCCGTCTGTCCTGCAGTTGGACTCCCATGGCAAAATCGAGGGGCTGCAATCAGCTGATATATATATATATATATATATAAAAATCCAGGGCTGCAAGCTACAGTGCTGCCCATATACCGTATTTTTTGCCCTATAAGACGCACCGGCCCATAAGACGCACCTAGGTTTTTGAGGAGGAAAATAAGAAAGAAAATATATTTTTAACCAAAAGGTGTGCTTTTGGTGGGTTTTGAACTAATGGTGGTCTGTGCATGACACTATTATGGGGGATCTGTGGATGACGCACTGTTATGGGGGGGATCTGTGGATGGCACTGTTATGGGGGGGATCTGTGGATGGCACTGTTATGGGGGGTGGATCTGTGGATGGCACTGCTATATATGTGTCACCCACAGATCCCCCACCCCATAACCGTGCCATCCACATATGCCCCACCCCATAATAGTGGCATCCACAGATGCCCTAATATACCATAGCTAAACCTGTGGGAGGGGGGAGGGAGGAGAGGCCGGTGTCATGCAAATGCAGTAGGGCCGGTGCGGTCTCTGTACTCCGGCCCCACCGCTCACTCACTTCCTTAACGCCTAAACATTTTTATAATAGCTTTAATTGACGTTCCGATCCCCAGCCCCATCTGTACTACCGTACTTACTAAATGTCCTGTAGCAGGCAGAGCAGGGCGGGCTCCCCCGTCCAGCTGATACATCGCAGACTGCGATGTAAAATGGCAGCATTCGCCCCATAAGAAAGTGCGGGGGGAAAAGTGCGTCTTATGGGGCGAAAAATACGGTATATGAAAAGTGTTCTTTCTAAAATGCGTTGGAGGTTTGACCTATGCAGGTATCTTTAGCTCACAGAGTAATGTCACTAAGCGCTCTCATGATGCAGAAGCTTCTGGTATAGGAAAGGAGCATTGCCGCCAGCAGATGCATACTCCAGACACAAGTACATACCTTGCAGCCCTGGATATATACTGCCACAGAGAAGAAAAGGAATGTGCCATCAATAAGGAGGACAATGGTAAGAGGAATTGAGATACCTGCTTGTTTTATATGTATTGGCCGTCACAATATCTAAGGGCTCCTAGTAGTTAGTGGCGGTCACCAGAGGGGAGACACGTACTGAGTGATTGTGTCGGGTAAGCAGTTGTTCTTCTTTGTTTATTGTCCCTATTGCAGCAGTAGCTGTACTGCTGCGGCACTTCGGCATCAGATTAGTGGAAGTACAACTAGTAGACATCACATACCAAGGGTATGATTTTGGATCTAATGCTTTGCTATACTCCGTATATCAAGGCATTGCAGCCTGTCAGTGTAAGGCTACATGCACACGACCGTTCCGTTTTTTTGCGGTCCGCAAAACGCGGATGGCGTCCGTGTGCGTTCCGCAATTTGCAGAACGGCACGGACAGCCTTTAATACAACTGCCTTTGCTTCTCCGCAAAGCGCGGACAAGAATAGGACATGTTATATTTTTTTGCAGGGCCTCGGAACGGAGCAACGGATGCGGACAGCACACAGAGTGCTGTCCGTATCTTTTGCGGCCCCATTGAAGAGAATGGGTCCGCATTCGAGCCGCCAAAACTGCGGCTCGGATGCGGACCCAAACAACGGCCGTGTGGCCGTGTACATGAGGCCTAATAGGCATACAGTCATGGCAGGTCTGCAGGTCTTTGTTAAGCCCTGGGGTACCATGACAATACATTGAAAACACACTGACAAGCTATGTTTTCTGCAGGATAAGTTTACTTTCATAATGGTGGATCATACAACTCATTAACTCTTTTTGGGGCAAGAGGAAAAAAAACAGTCATTCTGCCAATTTTTTAAAATTTATCGATTTATTTTACATATTGCTCCATTCTCCGTGTGTCATATTTGACCTATTACCTTTATTCTGAGGATTGAACAGGACTGGCACTGCTTTTGGAGGGAAGCAACAGATTCCCTCACCCAAATTTTTTTATCTGCCAGTTAAAACCAGATAGCACATATCCTTTTTTCTAATTTTATTTTATTTTTTGATTACAGATTTTTTTATTCTGTTTCCTGAACATGATTATGGGGGTCGCCATTTTGTCTGTTCTTAACAGCATTGACAATGCATTAAAAACACATTTGCTTTACGGCAGCCCAATGGTCCATAGACACAATACTCAGGAGGGGGGCCTCATTGACTTCTTTGGGAGATATTTCTAGGCATGTTCTGTGACATTTGCAGAGGTCATTGTACAGGGAAGGAATAGATAAGCTCTGACAATCATTTATTATGAATGAGGATCCTGTCTTATCTATACACAGAGGTGATATCTTCTGAGCATTACAGACAGGTTTAGATTAATACATAACTACAGTAAAGTAATCTGTACAGACCAAGAAGTGGCGGCTATTATTAGGCTTCGTGGCCACCGAGAAAACTGCAGGAATTTAAATATATATTGATATGGAAAATTAAAATATAAAAAATTCTTTAAAATATGTTAAATATAAATATGGGATTTAATGGTAAATAGGTAATTTCTTTGATGACACATTTCCTTTAAGTTATACATCAAAAGGAATCATGAGGGTGAAGGTCCTTCAAAGAATCTCTACTTTTACTACAATCTGAACATTACAATTTTTTTTCTCCTGTGTGAATTCCTAGATGTTTCACAAGAGACGATTTCCTGAGAAAAGATTTTTTACATGACAAGACAGGACAAGAAAATGCCGTCTCCCCTGTGTGGATTCTTAGATGTTTCACAAGAGTTATTTTATGATTAAAACATCTCCCACATTCTGAACATGAATATGGCTTCTCTCCTGTGTGAATTCTTAGATGGTCCACAAGACTTGATTTGCGACTAAAACACTTTTCACATTCTGAACATGTAAATGGTTTCTCTCCTGTGTGAGTTCTCTGGTGTGCGACAAGTATGTGTCTCTGACTAAAACATTTTCCACATTCTGGACATGAATGTGGCTTCTCCCCGGTGTGAACTTTCTCATGTTTCACAAGACTCGATTTCAGACAAAAAGATTTCTCACAGTCTGAACATGTAAATGTTTTTTTATCTTTGTGACTTCTCTCGTGTGTGGAAACATTATGTTTTGCTTTAATTTGTTTTCCACATTTAGAACTTGCAAAAGGTTTACCCGCTCTATGTTCGGTTCTGTTTTTTCCAACAGGACATGGATCCTCTTCTACATCATAAGAGGGAGATAAATGGAGATGTAAATTGGAGCCTCTCATCCAGTCATAATCTGAAATAAGAAAAAAGTAATTGATATTTTAGCATTTATATGTGAAAAATTTCTAGCACTACAAAAGTCTAGTTTTAGGCTTATGGTAACAAAAATGAGGGGGGAAAAAAAGGGTGAAGTCATCTGCATTCTTCTAGTCATTCATGAATACCACATGCAAGCTCAACTCACTAGCGATTTATTTTATGTTTCCTTGTTTGGCCTCCCAGAGATTAAATTCTACAAAAAAAAAATACTTTGTTTTAATTGCCTTGGCAGCAGCAGCCTGACAATACATCTAAGGCTACTTTCACACTTGCGGTAGCCTTTTCCGGCAGGCTGTTCCAGCGGGCGATTAGCCTGCCGGATCTGTGCTACCGCAAGTCCACTGTGCTGTCGGAGGTCCGGTTCGGTCCCATTCACTATAATAGGGGCGGGCCGGAGGTCCAGCTGCAGCATGGCATACATGCAGATAGGCGGCCGGACAAAAACTACAACATGCTGCGTTTTTTGTCTGGCCGCCTATCGGCATGTTTGACGTGCTACGGCCGGACCTTCGGCCCGCCCCCATTATATTGAATGGTACCGGACCGGACTGGACCTCCCACGGCACTGTGGACTTGCGGTAGCACAGATCCGGCAGGCTGTTTCCCTGCTTGAAAAGGCTACCGCAAGTGTGAAGTAGCCTAAGTCTTTTTCAGTGGCTGCAGCAGGAAGTACAGGTGGGATGATTATGGTGGTTATGACGCCCTTTTCATCACTACACGGCTCAAGGGAGTGTCAGAGTGAGTACTGACTACTACTGCTATGTTTGCTACTATCATTCTCACAGGCTTATTGTACTAACAGCTAACAACATCCCGCCTTACGGCAGAATTTCTTGAATACCTAAGGGTAGCCTTAGTCTTTGCTGACCGGAGTGATGAATGATGACGGGTAGTTGAGTTTGTGGGCGTTGGTTTCGGTCAGGGATCTCTGTAGTTATCATTACAAACATTCCTTTGCGTCCTATAGGGAATACTAACTGCTCCAACTCACTCATTCAAAAACAGATGAGCAGATATCTATGTGATATAATCTCTTCCACTGGAAAGTAAACAATTTATTAGGGCAGAAAAAATATATAAGACGATGAAAGGCTCTTACCATCCACTGACTCCGATATGGGATTTTCGGTTGCACTTTCACCGTAAGTTTCCTGCATGAGTAAAAAAGAAAAAGGAACCATAGTTTATCAACCAGACAAAGATTAAAAACCCCTAGAAGCCATGAATCAATGTGCCCTTAAAAAAAAGCAGGAACTCCTCGAGTGGCAATCAGACAGGATCAGCACTACAATAACACGGAGTACAATGGTGGTTTAAAACAACTATAGTAACAAATACTGGCCGCATGGCCCAGGAAAACCCCCCCCCAAAAAATGCACATCCACTTAGTGTAAAAGCAATGCAAGAATTTTATTAAGCTACAAAAGACACACAAACATGATTAATACATATTTATACACAATTCTTTAATCATGCTTGTGTGTCTTTTGTAGATTAATATAATTCTTGCATTGCTTTTACACTCAGTGGATGTGCATTTTTTAGAGGTTTCCTTGGGCCATGCGGCCAGTATTTGTTAGTATCAGGTATTTTACCCATCAACAGAAATCTTTGCTGTTTTCCTGCATGAAATGATCTGAACCGATCCCGAAGTGGACAGCGGTGCTCATCACTATTATTCAGTAACATCACCGCTTTTACTGTAAAGAATCCTTTCATCAATTCTGGAGATTGCACCTTCTTTCCTCCAGCCAGAGGAAGGTCACTCTTGTCTATTGTGACCGCCTTGTGGAATCTGCTCAGTGTTTCTTGTGACTACTGTATATATTTGAACAGTTTTCTCAAGTCCCCACTGGGGTTCTCACTTTCACCTAATTTGCAGTTCACTGCCTGCTGCCGGGCTAGATCCGTCCTTAGTAACAGAGACTGTAGAGTAGAAGTGTGTGGGGGGGGGGGGGGGGGGGGTGTCACAGCTGAAAGGCCTCCTGCCTTTCTGCAAGTGTGATTTCCCCAACCTTATCTGCTCTGTGAGCTCCGGAGCTGCAACCAAACATAGTGGGAAGAAAGAGAAAGGATCTCATAGCAGTACAGGGCTGTCAGATTACACAGAAGGGAGACGCCCTCTGCTTCTGAGAGAAATTAGTCTAGTGCAGCTGAAGAGGGAAATAGTCTGAAAAAGGCATTAGGGAGGCCAGAAAAGACCTATGCCTTCCCAGTTATGATTGTACAAAGAAGAACAGCCATTATGCAAAGATGTCTCCCCAAGATCAAAGGGGTTATCCAACCCCTAAAATGCCTCTCCAAATGCCCAGACCCCTCACATAGATCGTTCACTTATGTCACTTCCGACACCTGCACGGCTGCCGCTGCATCTCTCCGTCGCTCGGATAAAAACATCCAGTAATAGGGGGAGCAGCCAATAGCAGGCTGCAATAGGAACGAGCCTCCCTAGTATCGCGGGTGACATGCGGGCATCAGAAGCGACGCAGGTGCCGTGGAGCGAGGCAAGTACAATCTGTGTGAGGGGCCCGGACATGTGGGGAGGCATTTTAGGGGTTGGGTAACCCCTTTAATCCAATAATACATTATTGTCTTTAACCTTACCCTGGTGCCCAAAACTGCACAAATGTTTTGTAAAGCAGTGAGATTATAACTTGTGAGTCAATGACTCTTACAATACATGACAGTATTTGAAGCAGCTGATTGGCATTGTTCTGTTATTAAAGGGTTTGTGCAGCGATTTATATTAGGATAGGTCATCAATATCAGACCGGTGCGGATCCGACACCCCGGCCAATCAGCTGTTTGAAGAGGAGGCGGCACTCCATGCGAGCGCCGCTTCCTGGTCATTACTCTACACGTTGTCTCACGTTACTCCACACATGTAATTTTGAAGGGAAAGCAGTGCTCACAGGATCGCCACTACCGCTTCAAACAGCCGATCGGCGGGGGTGCCAGGAGAAGGACTCCAAGCAATCTGATACTGATGACGTATACAGTAAGTCATCAATATTTAACTTCTGCGCAATCCCTTTAATTGCTAAGAGGTGGAAGTTTACACAAACTTTCAAGGAACCAGAAAGCACATTTAGCCATTAACTACCGTAGACAAGAACAAGATCACATACAGCACATGCTCCACTGCTACTGCTGAAAAATTCTAGCTTAAAGAGTCATTACATCAGTCTATAATGAATTTGTAGAAATCTCACCTGATGATCCAGTGGGACATTCTGCTTTTCCTCAGGACAATACTGGGAATATAGAGGACTAGGACATCTCTCTGGTGTATTTCCCCTACTGGATCCATCTATAGGAAATAAACCCAGTGATTGAATCACAGATGATGGGTGAATCTAGGTGATCCTCAAACCTTTTTTCCTCTATAACGAAGGAAGATCTCTTACCTGGTGATGTGAGGGGCTGGTGATCCTCCATCATGACATCCTTGTACAGATCCTTGTGTCCTTCTAAATACTCCCACTCCTCCATGGAGAAATAGACAGTGACATCCTGACACCTTATAGGAACCTGACACACACAATCATACAATCATCCTCCAGACACCTCCTTGGCGTTATTGTATAATGTCCCAGCATTCCCAGCAGCGCTCACCTCTCCGGTCAGCAGCTCAGTGATCCTGGTGGTAAGTTCTAGGATCTTCTGCTCATGTATCAGTGAATAAGGTGGAGGCTCAGTGATGGCTCCTGGGGTCCTGCTCCATCCTCCTGATACATGGGGTGTCACACACTCACCAGACGACCTCTTCACTACTGTGTAATCCTGTGTATGGGGAGACACCGATCACTACATGTATTCTAAGAGTCCTTCACCTTTCCAGTCATTTCCCTGTATTATTAATAGAGATAAGAGTGATGTGATGTGAGACTCTCACCTCTCCAGTTATCAGGTAGATGATCTCTAGGGTGAGGTCTAATATCCTCGCAGCCATGAGGTCTCTGTCCTCATCCATTCTCGGGGGGTCATTGATAGAAAGCACCATTATCTTCCAAAGAAAACTTTACCTGTATGTAAGGAACAAGGTGAATTTACTGCTAACTTACATTTGGAGGAATATATATATATATAACTCACATAAATACAATCTTAATAGCTCTATAAATCTACAAATAAATGTCCGTCAAGAAAGATGAGAAGAAAAAAATAATAATCATCATGTTCATATAATATATAAAGCTGAGTGTATGTGTGTGTATGTCCGCTAAAGGGATCCGCACTGTCGCATTTACAATCACGAAATTTGGCACACAGGTACATCAGGTGTCCGAGAAGGTTTTAGAACAGTTCTCAGCTCTCTAGGACGTACCGTTCCTGAGATATTCCCGGAAAATGCATTAGCCAATAGAAGCCTGGTCACATGATCCTTATCAGCCAATAGAAGCCCGCAGGTCCTCCAGCCTCCACATACAGTTTTACTCCAGGTTTCCATAACAACCCAGCCATTTATTTTCACTGCTGTAGATAAGCTGTAAAGGAAATCTGTCACCAGGATAATCGCTATTGAAGTAAAGCCAGGGCCTAATAGCACTTAGTACCTTATTTCCAGACGTGCCTTTGTTCCAGCAATAGATTTTTTTATCCTCTGAAAATCCAGTTTATTTGGTATGGAAATGAGCCAGTAAGAAAGAGGCCAGACACGCCACCTGCCACAATGTGTCCACCCTCAAAAGACAAACTTTAAACTCCGCCCCCAGGTCCCGCTTAGGCCACGTCCCTTCCACTCCTTATCGGACAGGAATTGAAAAAATGAAGTTAAAAATCAACTTCTGTCAGCTGCAGGGGTGGGAGGGAGGGTGGCTTTCTCCCTGCAGCTCACACTCAGACAGCACAGTGCTGCTGTCTTAGACTGAGCTGTTTAAAAGGTCACGCCCCCGATCCAGTTAGGCCACGCCCCTTACCACTCCTCAGCCGACAGGGATTGAAAAAAATGAAGTTCAAAATCAACTTTTAGGTCCCGCTAAGTCACGCCCCGATCTGGTTAGGCCACGCCCCTCCCACTTCTTATCCAATAGGGATTGAGAAAATTAGGTTAAAAATCAACTTCTGTGAGCTGCAGGGGTGGGAGGGACGGTGACTTTCTTCCTGCAGCTCACACTCAGACAGCACAGTGCTGCTTTCTGAGACTGAGCTGTTCTAAAGGGCATCCTTGTGTCCGTCCAGGCCCTGCGCCAGATGGAGGACAGGGAGTCTGAAATCCGGACTGTCCGGCCTAAAACTGGACCTATGGCCACCCTAGGGGCAGGCTGAGGTGGAGGTCACAGTTAGGGGGATGGTCCGCTATGGAGGTCAGTGTTAAGGGGCAAATTGCTGTAAAGGCCACTGTTAAGGGGGCGGGCTGCTGTGGAGGTCACTGTCAAGGGGGTGGTATGTTGTGAAACTTACTGTTAAAGGGGAAGGCTGCTGTAAAGGTCAAAGTTAAGGGGGTGGGCTACTGTGGAGGTCCAATTTTAAGGGACGGGGCACTGTGGGGGGCTCAGTGTTAAGGGGTGGGGGCTGTGGAGATCACTGTTAATGGGGTGGGGTGCTGTACATGTCACTGTTATAGTGGATACTGTCAATATCTTTTACGGAACCATTCATTTCAATGGATTTTAAATAAGAAAAAGGAAGGTACTCCGTATGCCTTTCGTTTCCGTATTTCCGTTCAAAGATAGAACATGTCCTATTATTGTCCGCATACCGGACAAGGATGGTACTGTTCTATCAGGGGCCAGCTGTTCCTTTCCGCAAAAAACGGAATGCACACGGACGTCAACCGTATTTTTTGCGGATCCGTTTTTTGCGGGCCGCAAAATACTGAAAAAGCCATAAGGTCGTGGGCAAGAGGCCTTAACGACACACACAAACATTAAATGAAATAGATTAAATATACCCGAGCGAAGCCGGGTCCTTCAGCTAGTATAGCATATATATTACTAATTGGAAATTATTAAGGACTACTGATAACCAGTGATGGCCAGTTCGCAGTGTTCGCCAGTGAACACATGCAGGCTGCCATCTTTAGTAAGGTTAGACTCACCCGTCCGGCATGTGGTAAGCCCTTACCTGTGCCTATGCCGCAAGCGGGTCTGAAATCAAATGTGGTCACCGGAAGCAGGCAGTTCCGAGAACAGCCCGATGAAGGCCCCCGGCGGCTGGTCTCTGAACTGCCTGCTCCCGGTGACCGCATTTGATTTCAGACCCGCTCGCGGCGCAGATGATCGGCGGGGGTGTCGGACTGTGATTTTTAATACAAAATGTCCACACTGCTGGGGGCACCCGGGAAGGGGGAAGGAGATCATTATATATACTAGGTCCTACTGGGGAGGAATGGAGGAGCATTATATACATACTGTCACTACGGTGGAAGCATTATATATTGGAACTAGTGGGAGGCATTACAGGGGGACATTAGAGCCACTGGGAGCATTATGGTTATATTATTACTACTAGAGTACTGTAGGGGTGTTATTATTTGACGCAATATGGAGGGCATTGCTATTAATGGGGGCTATCTTGGGGAGTATTATCACTATTGGAGGCATTAGTAATGAGGGCAGTCTGGGTGTATAGTATAGCATAGTGTTTGTGTCACGGTGCCTCTTGTGACAGAGGTGAGAAGATGGGATAGACTTGCTGCACGTGAGGCTATCTGACAGGTCTCTCTGTTTTCCTCTTTGTATGTTGTTGTTTGGCAGGATCTCGCCTCTCCTCAGGTTCTGCTTGTTATCAGTGATGAGGCTCTATTTAGGTCCGCCTCACACTGCTGACCATGCGGTAGATATTTCCTCTTGGAGTTGCTTGAGCTTGTTTGTCTTGGATCTCCTGCTTCTCCATACATCTCTAAGCTAAGTACTAGTTACCATTTGTGTTTGTTGTTCTCTGGTGTGTTTTGGGTCTAGGCCTCAGAGAGACGTGGGTTTCTTCATCTGGGAAGGAACCAGCTGTCTCGTTTCCCGCTGCCTATCCTAGGGCTCGTCAGTTTTAGCAGGGCATAGGTATACGGCGTATGAGCATTTCCACCCCAGACTGTTGTCCATTTCATTTGTGTGTACCTGGTGTTTTCCCCATTACCTGTGACAGTTTGTGGACATGGGGGGAGCAGAACAGGCACAGAATTGGGGGTAGCAGCTTTAAGAGGCTCTGCGGGTTTTTTCATATTGATGACATCAATATTAGATCGGCGGGGGTCTGACACCTGGCACTCCCGACGATCAGCTGTTTGAGGAGACAGCTGTGCGCACGTGCCGTCTCCTTCTCTCTTCCTGCTCTGCTGCTGTATGTCTATGGGACAGCAGTAGTGAACAGCACGCGCCGTCTCTTCAAACAGCTGATCGGCGGGGGTGTCGGACTATGATTTTAGCACTTTGTTACAAGATGTGGGCCTCCTCTTGATTTTGCCCAGGGCTACATTTGGTCTAAAACCGGCCCTGACTAGAGGGCAGTACAAATCACATCCACTTACCTCCGTCCTGGATCAGTTATCACCCTCAGGATCAAAGGTTCTTATTATGCATATTAGAGATTAGCGAATTTCTTAAAAGTTCGATTTGGCTGATTCGCCGAATTTCAAAATAAAATTTGCTTTGTGTCTAATTACTTCCTCACGAAGCATGTTTTTTTGGAAGTATCGGGTGCAATAACAGGGAGCTGCGATAGCGCCGCCCCCGTCATTGTACCCTTCAGATGCCGCGTTCATACATGATCGCGGCATCTGAGTGTAAAATTAACAATAAAAAAAAATTAAATCAAACTTACCTCCTCCATTTGCTCACGACTAGTGTTGAGCGAACTTCTGTTTTAAGTTCGGCTTCCAGTTAGTGAAGAATCCCGATATGGATTCCGAATTCCGTTGGGGTCTGTGGTAGCGGAATCAATAATGGCCGATTATTGATTCCGCTACCACGGACCACAACGGAATTCGGAATCCATATCGGGATCCTCCGCTAACCGGAAGCCGAACTTTAGACGCCGAACTTAAAACAGAAGTTCGCTCAACACTACTCACAACGAGCTGCCAGCCTCCATCTTGCTTGAAGATCCTCTGCGGCGCGAGATTACGTCATCACGCGTCTGGCGTGATGATGTAATCTCGCGCCGCACGGAATTTAGGCCGAGATCTTCAAGCAAGATGGAGGCTGGCGGCTCATCGCGAGCAAATGGAGGAGGCAAGTTTGAATTTTTTAGTTTTTTATACTATTTCAGGTTAAATCGATTTGCTGACACGAAGCACAAGGAAATTCGGCTTGTTCGTGGGATTAGATCATCTCTAGAGATAATTCTCCCACTGATAGGTCCTAAGTGCTCTACCACCAGTCCTACATATGTGCTGGGAATCGAAGGTTTATTGGAAGATAATAAAATTCCTTGTAGAATTTCAGGCAGTGAAAGCTCCTAACTTCATTAAACATAAAAGGAAACATATAAACAGTCCAAACTTATAAAAACATTTCAATCTGGCTGACAGGAAGTGTCCGAAACAGGAAGTAACATCATGCTGATCCTACACATTGAGTCAATGTTAATTCTACCTACCAAATACATTGATTAAACAATACCTGGAATATCCTGGAGTAATGACCTAATGGGAGCTCAGTCTTGATCCATATGAGATCCTATGCAAGGAGCTGTCTACAAGAAGTGCCTTGTGTTCCACAGAGAGGTAGTACCATGTGTTCCACAGACAGGAAGTTTGTGTTCTGCAGACAGGAAATGCCATGTGTTCCAAATACAGGAAGCTTGTGTTCCAGGGACAGGAAATGCTATGTGTTCCAACTACAGGAAGTTTGTGTTCCACAGACAGGAAGTGCCTTGTGCCTCAAAAAAAAATAAAAAAAAGTAAAGATTAATTGCATGATTCAAATAATGAAAGGAATGAAGTCCCTTATCTCTTTGAAGCGTTATACAGTTTAACCAATTGGTGAGAAAACTGATTATTCAGATGCAAACTGCTTTGAAAAAAATTGGGGAAGACTTTTAATAAGGTTTCTATTGTCACCAATGATAATAAAAGTAATACAGACCTCCCAAGTGTCCCTCTTTTGAAGGGACAGTCCCTCTTTTTGACCCAAGTCATAAATATTCCTCTTTTTGATCTGAGGTATAGATTTTCATTATTAAGTGTTCTTGCATAGCAAGAACACTTATTGTTATCTCACATATATATTATTATTATAGCCAAATTTGCCACCCTAACTCCTCCCACAGTTTTTACACTACATAGACAAAAATTTACCAAAACGTGCAGATTGTTCCCGATCGGATTGCTATTACTTTGTGGAGCGATCCCACCCCCGGGGCCCCGGTGGCGGGCCCCGGAAGCCCCCTTTTTTCCCATAGACTTTGACAGGGTAAATTTTCAAATCGCTCCCACTCGCCAGGCTTTGACGCTAAAGTCACCAAACTTGGGTCACTTAGTCATGGGGTCAACCCGAAAATTTTTGGCACATTTTGGGGACCATGAAAAGTGGGCGGGGCCACACAGAACCAATCAAAATCTCCCCATTGACTGTAATGAGACGTTCAAATTGCTACTCCTCCCACATTTTTAGGAGTACAAATTCCAAACTTTGCAGTCTTGGTCGGCACCCACCCGAGTACCTTGCTTGTGCTTTGTTAACCGATCCCACCCTCCGGGCCCCTGGGACGGGCCCCCAAAATCCACGTTTTTCCCATTGACTTTGACAGGGAAAATTTTCAAATTGCTCCCAGTCGCACAGATTTGAAACTAAAGTCACCAAACTTGGGTCACTTAGTCATGGGGTCAACGCGCAATTTGTTAGAACATTTCGGAGACCCTAAAATGTGGGCGGGGCCACACAGAACCAATCAAATTCTCCCCATTGACTATAATGAGACGTTCAAATTGCTACTCCTCCCACAGATTTAGGAGTATAAATACCGAACTTTGAACTCTTGGTCGGCACATACCCGAGTATCTTGCTTGTGCTTTGTTAACCGATCCCACCCTCCGGGCCCCCGGGGTGGGCCCCCAAAAACCTCTTTTTTTCTCCCATAGAGTTTTATTGGAAAAATGCAAACGTTTGTCACTCATACAGCTTCGGAGTTAAACTGACCAAACTTGGGTCACTTAGTCATGGGGTCAACCTCAAAATTTCTGTCACATTTTGGGGACATTAAAAAGTGGGCGGAGCTACAAACAACCAATCAGATTTTCCCTATTGACTTCAATGAGAACATTTTTAATTGCTGCCATTTCAACAATGTTAATGGCAGGGTTGTTAAACTTAATATATTCGGTTAATAGGTGACTAGAATTCAAATGTTTAAAAGTGGGCGGAGTCTACAACGGCCAATCAAATTTCAGCCATATGTTTTAATGGGAAAATTTAAAACTGCCGCTGCTCTTAGAGGGTCAATGGCAAAGTCACTAAACTTGGAACAGTTGGTCAATGGGTGACTGGGATTCAAATTTGAAAAAGTGGGCGGAGCCTAAAATAGCCAATCAAATTTCAGCCATTTAACTTAGACCACCAGGTGACCCCCCCCCCCCCCGGACTCCCAGGTGACCCCCCCCCCCCCCCCCCCGAACCAATCCAATCGCACAACAGTTACTCAAGCCACTCCACCCAGTTACTCCGCCCACTCCAGTTGTAAGCTACTGGTGGAGGCAAGAACACTTCACACAATTTCCCCAGAAATTGTACCTTTTCTAGTTCTTATTATTCTTATTATAGCCAAATTTGCCACCCTAACTCCTCCCACAATTTTTACACTACATAGACAAAAAATTACTAAAACGTGCAGATTGTTCCCGATCGGATTGCTATTACTTTGTGGAGCGATCCCACCCCCGGGGCCCCCTTTTTTCCTATAGACTTTGACAGGGTAAATTTTCAAATCGCTCCCACTCGCCAGGCTTTGACGCTAAAGTCACCAAACTTGGGTCACTTCGTCATGGGATCAACCCGAAAATTTTTGGCACATTTCGGGGACCCTGAAAAGTGGGCGGGGCCACACAGAACCAATCAAAATCTCCCCATTGACTGTAATGAGACGTTCAAATTGCTACTCCTCCCACATTTTTAGGAGTACAAATTCCAAACTTTGCAGTCTTGGTCGGCACCCACCCTAGTACCTTACTTGTGCTTTGTTAACCGATCCCACCTTCCGGGCCCCTGGGACGGGCCCCCAAAGTCCACGTTTTTTCCCATTGACTTTGACAGGGAAAATTTTCAAATCGCTCCCAGTCGCACAGATTTAAAAACTAAAGTCACCAAACTTGGGTCACTTAGTCATGGGGTCAACGCGCAATTTGTTAGAACATTTCGGAGACCCTAAAATGTGGGCGGGGCCACACAGAACCAATCAAATTCTCCCCATTGACTATAATGAGAGGTTCAAATTGCTACTCCTCCCACAGATTTAGGAGTATAAATACCGAACTTTGAACTCTTGGTCGGCACATACCCGAGTATCTTGCTTGTGCTTTGTTAACCGATCCCACCCTCCGGGCCCCTGAGGCGGGCCCCCGAAAACCTCTTTTTTTCTCCCATAGAGTTTTATTGGAAAAATGCAAACGTTTGTCACTCATACAGCTTCGGAGTTAAACTGACCAAACTTGGGTCACTTAGTCATGGGGTCAACCTCAAAATTTCTGTCACATTTTGGGGACATTAAAAAGTGGGCGGAGCTACAAACAACCAATCAGATTTTCCCTATTGACTTCAATGAGAACATTTTTAATTGCTGCCATTTCAACAATGTTAATGGCAGGGTTGTTAAACTTAATATATTCGGTTAATAGGTGACTAGAATTCAAATGTTTAAAAGTGGGCGGAGTCTACAACGGCCAATCAAATTTCAGCCATATGTTTTAATGGGAAAATTTAAAACTGCCGCTGCTCTTAGAGGGTCAATGGCAAAGTCACTAAACTTGGAACAGTTGGTCAATGGGTGACTGGGATTCAAATTTGAAAAAGTGGGCGGAGCCTAAAATAGCCAATCAAATTTCTGCCATTTAACTTAGTCCACCAGGTGACCCCCCCCCCCCCCCGAACCACCAGGTGACCACCCCTGGACCACCAGATGACCCCCCCCGAACCACCAGGTCACCCCCCCCTGGACCACCAGGTCACCCCCCAGAAATGCAAGAACACTTCACACAATTTCCCCAGAAATTGTACCTTTTCTAGTTTCATTTACAATATTAATCCTGAAAGTGTTTGTCCGATTCCTATCTGTATATTAGAGCCCGTCTTGTTATTTCTAGGGATGAGCGAATCGACTTCGGATGAAACATCCGAAGTCGATTCGCATAAAACTTTGTTTCAATACTTCAGAAATTGATTTATACTGTACCACTTGGAACCGAACCCGAATTCGGGCAATGTTTTTTTACATTATAATTCAATTTCTGAAATTATTAAGTGAAGTCTCGCAAGACTTCCAGAGGTAATAACTTCGGCCCATCCGAGACAATACATTCTAATACTGTATGGAGTGCTCGCTCCGTACAGTATTAAAATGAAGTTTTATGCAAATCGACTTCGGATGTTTCATCCAAAGTCGATTCGCTCATCCCTAGTTATTTCATATCAATTAGAATTTTAGAAAATTCTATACTCAGATAATTTTTGCTCTACTTCGTAAGAGAAATCTATTGAAGGGTTTAAATATGCAGGAAAAATTGATCTTTCATGCAATGAACCATAAGTGTCTCTTTTTGAATGTCCAAACAGTTGGGAGTAGAGTTGAGCGGACACCTGGATGTTCGGGTTCGGATCCATCTCAAAGGATGGATGGTTGAGGCTGTTAGAACTGTCTATTCTGCACAAGGTACAGACAAGTCTTGTGGGATCCAGGCCTGGTTCATTTTAATGAACGTGAGCTTGTCCACGTTGGCTGTGGACAGGCGGCTGCGTCTGTCTGTAATGACGCCTTCTGCCGTGCTGAATACACGTTCAGAGAGGACACTGGCTGCAGGGCAGGCCAGCACCTCCAAGGCATACAGGGCAAGCTCTGGCCATGTGGACAATTTGGAGACCCAGAAGTTTAATGGGGCAGAACCATCAGTCAGTATGTGTAGGCGTGTGCACAGGTACTGTTCCACCATGTTGTTCAAATGCTGCCTCCTGCTCAGGGCCGTCTTTACCAAGGGGCAAAAGGGGCAGCTTCCCCAGGCCCAGTTGCTCCTGGGGGGCCCAAGGCAGCTGCCTCTTGAGCCCTGCTAGCCACTGCCCCGGGTGTCAGGCTGTCAGCAACACAGTGGGTGCTGCCATGCCATGCCTGCCGGCACTGAGTCCAGCCAGCGTACTGTGAAAGCTGTGATCTAGTCTAGGACCTTAGATATCATCATCACCATGTGACCAGTAACCTAGCAATATTACTGGTCACATGGCTATGAGGTCATCACAGGTCCAAACCAGGAGTGTTGCGGGAGAAGTTTGGAGCTTTTCTTTTGTGAAGATTACATCAGAAAAAGGGGACAGGGGCTGTTATGCTAATATACTGTAAACTACAGTATAGTGGGGTGCTGTATACTGTGGGGGGCCTGTATACTGTGGGGGGGGGGGGGTGCCCTGTATAGTGTGGGGGCCCTGTATAGTGTGGGGGCCCTGTATAGTGTGGGGGGGCCTGTATAGTGTGGGGGGGCCTGTATAGTGTGGGGGGGCCTGTATAGTGTGGGGGGGGCCTGTATAGTGTGGGGGGGGCCTGTATACTGTGTGGGGGGCCTGTATACTGTGTGGGGGGGCTGTATAGTGTGGGGGGGCTGTATAGTGTGGGGGGCCTGTATAGTGTGGGGTGCTGTATACTGTGGGCTGCTATACTGCTCTACTATATACTGTGGGGTACTGTATATTGTGGGGCTCTATACTGCATACTGTGGGGTGCTGGGGTGCACTGGAACACTAGGGTGAGCCGAGCCCTGGTCTCCTTCCTGCAGAGCGGTGCCCACTTCCAGCCTGAGCCCAGCTGCCCAGAGCACTGACCCTGAGCCGCTGGAGTCTTCAGAACTGGAAGTATTTACAGTCATTCACTGTACTCTACCAGATGTGTGATTTTTTTTTTTGTGTGTGTGTGTTGTGGTGGAGGGCGTGATTGCCTGCTAAGGTGTGGGAAGGCGGGATCCAGGGGGCCCAAGTAAATTTTTGCCCAGGGTCCAATCAATATTAAAGACGGCCCTGCTCCTGCTAACACGCTCCATATCAGCAGTTGGGGCCGGTTGTTGCAGCGAGGTGACAAAGCTTTTCCACATGTCGGCCATGCTAACCCTGCCTTCTGAGGTGCTGGCGCTGCGTTGGTGACCTCTTCCTCCTCCCCTACCTTTGCCTTGTGCTTCCACTTGTCCCCCGGCGTCAGTAGGGAATGCTCTCAGGAGCGCGTCTACCAGCGTGCGCTTGTAGCATCTTCCGATCACGCTCCAGTGAGGGAATTTAAGGGATTCTGTCATGACATTTGAGGCCTATAACCTAAACATATGGCCAGGTCCCTACTAATAACCTGAATCCGAAACTGTCCTTATTAAATGTGCCTGTGGCTCTATTGGTGTCGAAGGGGACGTCGCTTCATACAGGGTGCCCGGCTGCCGCCTTCCCACTAGAAATCGCCGCCCTCCCTTTCTATAGAGCCGCCTTCCTCACCTCAGCGCCGCCTCCCACAGCCAGATCCCAGCTAGGTATAACCTGATGCGCCCGTGCGGACTCCTGGCAGTGGCCTCGTTGAGCGAAGTGCGCATGCGACGGCCGGCGTACTTCGCTCAAACCTGCCTTGACCGCCCTATTGCAGCCATCCTCTCACAGCTGCACGGTATCTGGCTGTGGGAGGCGGCGCTGAGGTGAGGAAGGCGGCTCTATAGAAAGGGAGGGCGGCGATTTCTAGTGGGAAAGTGGTGCTGGGCACCCTGTATGAAGCGACGTCCCCTTGGACACCTTAGGTAGATGAATGACAGGTTATTAAAACCTGTTTTTATGTGCTAATAGAGCCACAGGCAGATATAATAAGGACAGTTTCGGATTCAGGTTATTAGTATGGACCTGGCCATATGTTTAGATTATAGGCCTCAAATGTCATGACAGAATCCCTTTAAGGATGTCACATTGTCTTTGTAACGGGGATCCAGCAGGGTGGCCACCCAATAGTCAGGACACGTTAAAATGTGAGCAACTCTGCTGTCGTTGGGCAGGCACTGCAGCATGTAGTCGCTCATGTGTGCCAGGCTGCCCAGAGGTAAGTACAAGTTGTCCTCTGTGGGAGGCGTATCGTCTGCGTCCTCCGTATCCCCCCAGCCACGCACCAGTGATGGGCCCGAGCTGCGTTGGATGCCAACCCGCTGTGAACATGCTTCATCCTCATCCTCCTCCTCATCCTCCTCCTCCTTGTCCTCCAGTAGTGGGCCCTGGCTTGCCAACCAAGTTTGTACCTGGCCTCTGCTGTTGCAAAAATCCTCTTTCTGAGCCACTTCTAAAAGACTGGCCTGAAAGTGTTAGAAATGACCCCTCTTCCTCCTCCTCATCCTGGGCCACATCCTCCTTCATCATCGCCCTAAGTGTTTTCTCAAGGAGACATAGAAGTGGTATTGTAACGGTGATAACGGTGTCATCGCCACTGGCCATGTTGGTGGAGTACTCGAAAGAGCGCAACAGGGCACACAGGTCTCGCATGGAGGCCCAGTCATTGGTGGTGAAGTGGGTCTGATCCGCAGTGCGACTGACCCGTGCGTGCTGCAGCTGAAACTCCACTATGGCCTGCTGCTGCTCGCACAGTCTCTCCAGCATGTGCAAGGTGGAGTTTCACCTGGTGGGCACGTCGCATATGAGGCGGTGAGCGGGAAGGCCGAAGTTATGCTGTAGAGCAGACAGCCGAGCGGCGGCAGGATGAGAACGCCGGAAGCGCGCACTTTATTCAGCAGCTCTGACATGTCGGGGTAGTTGTGAATGAATTTCTGCACCGCCAAATTCAGCACATGGGCCAGGCATCGATGTGCGTCAAACCGCTAGTCCCAGAGCTGCAATGAGATTTCGTCCATTATCGCACACCACCAGGACGGGCTTGAGGCTCACTGGCAGCTACCTCTCGTCGGTCTGTTGTTCTATACACCGCCACAACTCCTGCGCGGTGTGGGGCCTGTCCCCCAAACACATCAGTTTCAGAACGGCCTGCTGACGTTTACCCCGGGCTGTGCTGAAGTTGGTGGTGAAGGTCTGTCGCTGACCGGATGAGGAGGTGGTAGAAGAGGAGGAGGAAGCAGAGTAGGAAGAGGCGTCAACAGGAGGCAAAGAATGATGCCCTGCGATCCTTGGCGGCGGAAGGACGTGCGCCAAACAGCTCTCCGCCTGGGGCCCAGCCGCCACTACATTTACCCAGTGTGCAGTTAGGGAGATATAACGTCCCTGGCCGTGCTTACTGGTCCACGTATCTGTGGTTAGGTGGACCTTGCCACAGATGGCGTTGCGCAGTGCACACTTGATTTTATCAGATACTTGGTTGTGCAGGGACGGCACGGCTCTACTGGAGAAGTAGTGGCGGCTGGGAATGACATACTGTGGGACAGCAAGCGACATGAGCTGTTTGAAGCTGTCCGTCTCCACCAGCCTGAATGACAGCATTTCAAAGGCCAGCAGTTTAGAAATGCTGGCATTTAGGGCCAGGGATCGAGGGTGGCTAGGTGGGAATTTACGCTTTCTCTCCAAGGTTTTTTAGATGGAGAGCTGAACGCTTCCGTGTGACATGGTGGAGATGCTTGGTGACGGAGGTGGTGGTGTTAGTGGCACATCCTCTGTTTGCTGGGCGGCAGGTGCCAACGTTCCTCCAGAGGCGGAGGAAAAGGCCGAGGCAGAAGAGGGAGCAGTAGGGGCCTGAGCCCTTTCTTGGTTTTGAAGGTGCTTACTCCACTGCAGCCCGTGTCTCGCATGTAGATGCCTGGTCATGCAGGTTGTGCTAAGGTTCAGAACGTTAATGCATCGCTTCAGGCTCTGATGGCACAGCGTGCAAACCACTCTGGTCTTGTCATCAGCACATTGTGTGAAGAAGTGCCATGCCGGGAACTCCTTTAAGCTGGCTTTGCTTTGCTCGGTCCCTGGTGATGGTGGCCAGTAGCAGGCGAACAGTTTTGGCGACAGCTGCTCTGCTTTTGCACCCTGCTCCCTCTTTTGCTACACTGTTGGCTCGGTCTCACCACTGCCTCTTCCTCCGAACTCTGAAAGTCAGTGACACGACCTTCATTCCATCGTCCCCTGCATCGTCCTCCACCCAGTCTTCCTCCCCGACCTCCTTTTCGGTCTGCACACTGCAGAAAAACGCAGCAGTTGGCACCTGTGTTTCGTCATCATCAGAGACGTGCTGAGGTGGTATTCCCATGTCCTCATCAGGAAACATAAGTGGTTGTGCGTCAGGTCTTCCACCCCTGGGGAAGGGCTAGGTGGATGCCCTTGGGAAACTCTGCCAGCAGAGTCTTCAAACAGCATAAGAGACTGCTGCATGACTTGAGGCTCAGACAGGTTCCCCGATATGCACGGGGGTGATGTGACAGACTGATGGGCATGGGTTTCTGGCGCCACCTGTGCGCATTCTGCAGAAGACTGGGTGGGAAATAATGTGAACCTGCTGGATCCACTGTCGGCCACCCAATCGACTAGCGCCTGTACTTGCTCAGGCCTTACCATCCTTAGAAAGGCATTAGGCCCGACCAAATATCGCTGTAGATTCTGGCGGCTACTGGGACCTGAGGTAGTAAGTTCAGTAGGACGTGTAGCTGTGGCAGAACGGCCATGTCCTCTCCCTGCACCAGAGGCTCCACCAACACCACCACCACCACGACCGCGTCCCTTATTAGATGTTTGCCTCATAGTTAGCGTTCACCAAGCAAAGTAAAAAGTGGTTGAGTCTGTTAAAAATAATTATCCGCCAATAAAAACCCTGATGTAGGGTATTGTAAATAATTATTTTTTTTTTAACTCTATATGACAGCGGTATTTGTGGCCTAAATTTTACAGTAACTTATGCACGTCTTATCCCAGATGTGCAGTATATCAGAGTTTTTTTTTAAACCCCAGTTAGCAAAAGCTGTATTTGTGGCCTAAATTTCACAGTAACTTATGCACCTATAATCACAGATGTGCAGTATATCAGAGGTTTTTTTTAACCCCAGTAAGCAAAAGCCGTATTTGTGGCCAAAATTTCACAGTAATTTATGCACCTATAATCCCAGATGTGCAGTATATCAGAGGTTTTTTTTTAACCCCAGTAAGCAAAAGCCGTATTTGTGGCCTAAATTTAACAGTAACTTATGCACCTATAATCACAGATGTGCAGTATATAAAACAGTGTTTTTTCCACCCCCGGTATGCAAAAGCCGTATTTCTGGCCAAAAATGAACAGTCCCTTATGCACCTATAATCCTAGATGTGCACTATATAAAAACAGATGTTTTTTTTTTTTTTCACCCCAGTATGCCCCAGTATGAGAAAGCCGTATTTCTGGCCTAAATTGAACAGTCTCTTATGCAGCGATAATCCTAGATGTGCACTATATGAAACAGAGTTGTTGTTTTTTTAACCCCAGTGTCTCAAAGCAGTATTTCTGGACTTGCAGACATGCAGATATCCTGTGCTGGTGCACTATCGTTGCATAAAATGGCTACCGATTATGTATTGACTAACTGAAGGAAAAAAAGTTCGTTTTCAGTAGTAGTTTGCTCAGGGCAGGCTTAAAACAATTGTGCACTGCACCCACAAAACACATTTGCTGTAGATCGCTGAGTAAAGAAGCAGTTCTATCCCTACACTAATCCGAGCAGAGTGACGGGCGGCGCTACGTGACTCCAGCTTAAATAGAGGCTGGGTCACATGCTGCAATTGGCCAATCACAGCCATGCCAATAGTAGGCATGGCTGTGATGGCCTCTTTGGGCAAGTAGCATGACGCTTGTTGATTAGCTGCTTTGCAGCCTTTCAAAAAGCGCCATAAAAATCGCCAAACACCGAACCCGAACTTTTACGTAAATGTTCGGGTGCCGAAAAACCTAAAGTTCGGTACGAACCCGAACTTTACAGTACGGGTTCGCTCAACTCTAGTTGGGAGGTATGGTGATATTCTGTATGTTGAATTGGAGGATGTGGTCAATCTAATCACTGAAGATCAAACTGGTTTCTACCTTTGATCCCCTTGAAAGCAATGGGCCTTACACAGAAACTTTCTATAATAAGGTGCTTAAAGGGGTTTTATGTTTTGTATCAACCTTCTTTAAAATAAAAGTTTATGAAGATAACCATGTCCTCTCAGCTCTTTCTTATTTCCTGTGTCCATGGGCGGGGCAGTTATAGAGGAGGTCTATGTAACTGGAGGGGTGGGAGGAGCTATAAACTAACTGGGCACTGTTAGGGGGCGGTGCTGGAGCTGTGGCTGAGAAAGGAAAAGGGCATCATGGGCTTGGTTGGTAAGAGCAACAGAAAGTGCTACATACAGGATGGAAACAAACCCGATTGATTTGTTTACATTGTGAAAACAGGTCAGGAACGTCCAGACTGAGCCCAAAAAAAAACATTAGAAAGATGAACATGAGGTAAGCAAGTACACGAGAATATCTGTTAAACATCATATTAATCCAAGAGAAGCCGTTTAATGACTTTACATTTCTTAAAGGGGTTCTCCGGGAATTAAGAAAATGAAAATACTTAAATATTACTTTTTATAAATACATAATCACTAGGTGAAATAAAATAGCCACCATCCTATTAGTATACACAAAACCTGTCCTAATCACACAGGAGGACAAGTAACTTCAGAACGCTGAGCTAAAGAGCTGCCTCATCCTTCTCTCTGCTCTGCTTGTCAGGGGTTATGATCCTGAATAAAGCTGATAAGATCTTCAGCTGAATCTCTGTGGGAATGGAGTTCATGAGGAGACATGAAGAACAGAGAGGGCGGACAGGACAGATTGTGGTAATTGAGGCTGCATACAAGTGCTGCTGCTATCAGCCACATCCCCACCTCCTCTCTGTACTTTATGTCTCCTCATGAAATCCATTCCTACAGAGACAGCTGAAGATCTCATCAGCTGTATTCAGGATCATAATCCCTGACAAGCAGAGAAGAGATGAGGATGAGGCAGCTCTGCGATTAGGACAGGTTTTGTGTGTACTAGCAGGATAGTGGCTATCTTCTTTCTCCTATGATTGCTCACTAGACAAAATGAGCCATCATAACTAATGAAAGGTATTTTGTAATATATTTATAATAAAAGTAATATTTCTGTATTTTCTGTATTTTTTTTTCTTAATTCCCAGAGAACCCATTTAACAAGGAACAGTGTCTACCTGAATAGACAAGTGTGAATCCAGCACAAACATGTGTCCAAGAACGATATGGTGATACGCACTGACAAGAGGAAAGGGGATAGTGAGAATGGATTATGAGTATTATGGGCAAGAAGCCCTGAGAATTGTCTCAGAGATGCATTGACCCAAAAAAGTGATGGTGATCCCACTACAGAGAACCACTATTGCCAACTTTGTAGTATTACATTTGTGAGTCTTAACCTTTCAGAACTGCATCTCTTCATATGAGAAGACTATGTATAGCCCTATAATTGGCTGGACATGTTGTAGTAGGAGCTGGCAAGCCACTGTTTCAGCACTGCTGCCATTCCTGTGTTGGTTGATGACACCAGTCTTGATGCCATCCAGCTGGTAGGTTTGTCACTAGAGATGAGCGAATCAAAGCTGACGAAGTGGAATTTCCTCACGCTTCGGGGTTGCTGCATATGTGAGGACATGGAGCAAGAAACTCTAGGAAGGCGGGATCACCCATAATGCTATGCAGGCAGCCAATCAGCAGCCAGCCAGGTGATGTCACAGACTATAAATAGCCTCAGCCATCTTTGATCCTGCCATTTACAAGTGTACTTCGTGCAGAGAGAGACGTCAGCAGGCGCTAGGGACAGTGTTAGAAAAAATTTAATTGTACTAAAAAAAACTATTTACAAGTGCAAAGAACGATTATTCAAGGTGTAGGAAAAGGATAGGAAGGAATCATTCCACAGCATTTATGTAGAACAGGGTTCAGTAGGGGAGTTTACAGCCTGGGTAATAGGAACAATCCTATTACACCTTGCTGCACTGACTGGGGATCCAAATCGCCATTATACAGCTCTGTACTTCCTGTAAACTGTTCTTGTTATTAGGGTGCAAGTGCTGTGTGTTACAGCCATTAACAGGGGTTATTACAAGGAAATATTTCTCAGTCTTATTTGCCGTTCAGCGGTGCAGTTATATGTTCTAAAGCCTTTTGTGGCGTGTATTAGTGGCAAAAGTAAAATATATTTGCCGTTCAGCAGTGCAGTTATCTCAAAAGCCCTTTTTGTCATGTCTTAGTGGCAAAAGAAAAATATATTTTCCGTTCAGCGGTGCAGTTATATGTTCTTGTAGAGGGAAAGGGGAGATTTAAATGTACACTCACCTAAAGAATTATTAGGAACACCATACTAATACGGTGTTGGACCCCCTTTTGCCTTCAGAACTGCCTTAATTCTACGTGGCATTGATTCAACAAGGTGCTGATAGCATTCTTTAGAAATGTTGGCCCATATTGATAGGATAGCATCTTGCAGTTGATGGAGATTTGACGGATGCACATCCAGGGCACGAAGCTCCCGTTCCACCACATCCCAAAGATGCTCTATTGGGTTGAGATCTGGCGACTGTGGGGGCCATTTTAGTACAGTGAACTCATTGTCATGTTCAAGAAACCAATTTGAAATGATTCGAGCTTTGTGGCATGGTGCATTATCCTGCTGGAAGTAGCCATCAGAGGATGGATACATGTTCTCATTCTGTTTACGCCAAATTCGGACTCTACCATTTGAATGTCTCAACAGAAATCGAGACTCATCAGACCAGGCAACATTTTTCCAGTCTTCAACAGTCCAATTTTGGTGAGCTTGTGCAAATTGTAGCCTCTTTTTCCTATTTGTAGTGGAGATGAGTGGTACCCGGTGGGGTCTTCTGCTGTTGTAGCCCATCCGCCTCAAGGTTGTGCGTGTTGTGGCTTCACAAATGCTTTGCTGCATACCTCGGTTGTAACGAGTGGTTATTTCAGTCAACGTTGCTCTTCTATCAGCTTGAATCAGTCGGCCCATTCTCCTCTGACCTCTAGCATCCACAAGGCATTTTTGCCCACAGGACTGCCGCATACTGGATGTTTTTCCCTTTTCATACCCTTCTTTGTAAACCCTAGAAATAGTTGTGCGTGAAAATCCCAGTAACTGAGCAGATTGTGAAATAATCAGACCGGCCCGTCTGGCACCAACAACCATGCCACGCTCAAAATTGCTTAAATCACCTTTCTTTCCCATTCTGACATTCAGTTTGGAGTTCAGGAGATTGTCTTGACCAGGACCACCCCCCTAAATGCATTTAAGCAACTGCCATGTGATTGGTTGACTAGATAATTGCATTAATGAGAAATAGAACAGGTGTTCCTAATAATTCTTTAGGTGAGTGTGTATATATATATCTATATTGTGAGGGGTTATGCTCGGGATCAACTTTGCTGGGGTCAAAGGACACTCGTTTGTTCCATCCAATTCAGATAAAACACCAGGGTATAGGTTTTAAGCTGACTTGTAGCCAGGTTTATTAACCCCTTCCCGACTGCCATATGGCTATATACGTGCTATCTGCACATGCCCCGTGCAGCTAGCACGTATATACATGTGCCGGCAGCGCTTTAATTAAAGCTCCTGCAATCTAGCAGGAGCAGGTCAGGTCCCAGCTGACAGACACAGCAGAAACCCTGAGGAGAAGACAGGAGCGGTTTATTACCGCTTCTGTCTTCTCCTGTGGCGGCAGCAGAGCGTTACCTGAGCGCATCGTGGAGGGAGCAGGAAGCAGCAGTGCGGCTTTCTCTGTTAGTCCCTGCGGTCACGTGACAGCCGGGGGGGGTGTCTGGAACAGGAGCACAGGCAGAGCTGAACAGACCCTGATCAGCTCTGCCTGTGTGTCATGCCCCCACAGGGCCCGTTTTCCCCTATAACTGGGGCTCCTATGGATGCCCCAGTTACAGTGGAAACATTGAAAAAATAATAATCTGTGTCCTCCAGAGGTCTTTTAACTGCCTCCGGACCGCCTAACGCAGGATCACATTCCGGAGGCGGCAGCTCTGCGCACAGTCACGCATATACGCGTCATCTCGCAAGACGCGAGATTTCCTGTGAACGCGCGCACAGGATCGGAAGGTAAGCGAGTGGATCTCCAGCCTGCCAGCGGCGATCGTTCGCTGGCAGGCTGGAGATGTGATTTTTTTTAACCCCTAACAGGTTTTGATAACCGCGTCTAATATACCTGCTACCTGGTCCTCTGGTGGTCCCCTTTGCTTGGATCGACCACCAGAGGACACAGGCAGCTCAGTAATAAGTAGCACCAAACACCACTACACTACACCCCCCCTGTCACTTATTAACCCCTGATCACCCCATATAGACTCCCTGATCACCCCCCTGTCATTGATCACCCCCCTGTAAGGCTCCATTCAGACGTCCGTATGTTTTTTACAGATCCACGGATACATGGATCGGATCCGCAAAACACATACGGACGTCTGAATGGAGCCTTACAGGGGGGTGATCAATGACAGGGGGTGATCACCCCATATAGACTCCCTGATCACCCCCCTGTCATTGATCACCCCCCCTGTAAGGCTCCATTCAGACGTCCGTATGTTTTTTACGGATCCACGGATACATGGATCGGATCCGCAAAACACATACGGACGTCTGACTGGAGCCTTACAGTGGGGGTGATCAATGACAGGGGGGTGATCACCCCATATAGACTCCCTGATCACCCCCCTGTCATTGATCACCCCCCTGTAAGGCTCCATTCAGACGTCCGTATGTTTTTTACGGATCCACGGATACATGGATCGGATCCGCAAAACACATACGGACGTCTGAATGGAGCCTTACAGGGGGGTGATCAATGACAGGGGGGTGATCACCCCATATAGACTTCCTGATCACCCCCCTGTCATTGATCACCCCCCTGTCATTGATCACCCCCCTGTAAGGGCTCTTTCACACTTGCGTTCTTTTCTTCCGGCATAGAGTTCCGTCGTCGGGGCTCTATGCCGGAAGAATCCTGATCAGGATTATCCTAATGCATTCTGAATGGAGAGAAATCCGTTCAGGATGTCTTCAGTTCCAAAACGGAACGTTTTTTGGCCGGAGAAAATACTGCAGCATGCTGCGCTTTTTGCTCCGGCCAAAAATCCGGAACACTTGCCGCAAGGCCGGATCCGGAATGAATGCCCATTGAAAGGCATTGATCCGGATCCGGCCTTAAGCTAAACGTCGTTTCGGCGCATTGCCGGATCAGACGTTTCGCTTTTTCTGAATGGTTACCATGGCTGCCGGGACGCTAAAGTCCTGGCAGCCATGGTAAAGTGTAGTGGGGAGCGGGGGAGCAGTATACTTACCGTCCGTGTGGCTTCCTGGGCGCTCCAGAGTGACGTCAGGGCGCCCCAGGCGCATGGATGACGTGATCACATGGCACGTCATCCATGCGCATGGGGCACTCTGACGTCATTCTGGAGCGCCCCGGGAGCCGCACGGACTGTAAGTATACCGCTCCCCCGCTCCCCGCTCCTACTATGGCAACCAGGACTTTAATAGCGTCCTGGCTGCCATAGTAACACTGAACGCATTTTGAAGACGGATGCGTCTTCAAATGCTTTCAGTTCACTTGTGTTTTTCCGGATCGGACGTGTAATTCCGGCAAGTGGAGTACACGCCGGATCCGGACAATGCAAGTGTGAAAGAGAGAGAAATAAATAATGTTATCTGGTATGGAGATAATGGACAACAGCAGTGGTACCCTTAAGGGAGTAGGTTCGGTCTCCTAAATAGCTAAAAACAAAAGGTGCGGGAACCGCGCTCTAAATAAACAATAAATGTCAGTAATAAACTCCTGCAAATACGGAAAAATATGAAACTCATCCAGTTACCAGAGATATAATTCGCTGAACCCTAATGTTCATGCGGAGATAGTGCAAATTCTCCTACTACTGGTCCATAGATCACGTAGTGAGTCTCCAGCAACTTTGACCAAGCTCCGAACCCAAATAGAGGAGGCAGATTTTGCTGAAACGTATTAATTATACGAAATGGGGATCTCAAACACCTCGTGCTGGTCCACAGATCTCGTGCTGGGTGTCCAACCACTGAATCCAAACACCGGACCTTCAAAGGAATAAGACAGATGGTGCAATAACCTCGGTATCTTCAAAAGGTGAGGAATTTATTGTACTTACAATTAATAAGTTACAAACTTGCACATAGAAATGCCCGACCCGGGTTTCGCTGTTCGCTTCTTCAGGGGCTGCGGTATACAAGCCGCTACAAACCGCGAGTAGAAGTACCCTTCCACCCCGGAACTGAAACGGACTTCCGTAATCAGTAACATGTCAATCAAAGTGTCAAATGTCAAACATAAAATGTGCATTAAAACAAACATATAATATCACATAAAAACACAATAAAATCTAGATATAATATAGATACACATGTATGAAATGTTTAAAAACATATATGTATAAAATTATATAAATATATATAAAATTATCAATTAAAATGGAAAAGGTATCAAACGGATCAAGCCATACAGACTGCTTTTATATCCCACTCAATGTTTAATCCTTGTGGCTGTAAGGTGTCCATCTCAAATATTTGAGATGGACACCTTACAGCCACAAGGATTAAACATTGAGTGGGATATAAAAGCAGTCTGTATGGCTTGATCCGTTTGATACCTTTTCCATTTTAATTGATAATTTTATATATATTTATATACATATATGTTTTTAAACATTTCATACATGTGTATCTATATTATATCTAGATTTTATTGTGTTTTTATGTGATATTATATGTTTGTTTTAATGCACATTTTATGTTTGACATTTGACACTTTGATTGACATGTTACTGATTACGGAAGTCCGTTTCAGTTCCGGGGTGGAAGGGTACTTTTACTCGCGGTTTGTAGCGGCTTGTATACCGCAGCCCCTGAAGAAGCGAACAGCGAAACCCGGGTCGGGCATTTCTATGTGCAAGTTTGTAACTTATTAATTGTAAGTACTTTAAATTGCTCACCTTTGAAGATACCGAGGGTATTGCACCATCTGTCTTATTCCTTTGAAGGTCCGGTGTTTGGATTCAGTGGTTGGACACCCAGCACGAGATCTGTGGACAAGCACGAGGTGTTTGAGATCCCCATTTCGTATAATTAATACGTTTCAGCAAAATCTGCCTCCTCTATTTGGGTTCGGAGCTTGGTCAAAGTTGCTGGAGACTCACTACGTGATCTATGGACCAGTAGTAGGAGAATTTGCACCATCTCCGCATGAACATTAGGGTTCAGCGAATTATATCTCTGGTAACTGGATGAGTTTCATATTTTTCCGTATTTGCAGGAGTTTATTACTGACATTTATTGTTTATTTAGAGCGCGGTTCCCGCACCTTTTGTTTTTAGCAAGTGTGAAAGAGGCCTTAGGCTCCATTCAGAATTTTTTTTGGCCCAAGTTAGCGGAAATCTCACATGAACTCACCATACCCCTCACGGAATCCAAATGCGTAAAATTTTTTAGACATTTATATTCCAGACTTCTTCTCACGCTTTAGGGCCCCTAAAATGCCAGGGCAGTATAAATACCCCACATGTGACCCCATTTCGGAAAGAAGACACCCCAATGTATTCCGTGAGGGGCATATTGAGTCCATGAAAGATTGAAATTTTTGTCCCAAGTTAGCGGAAATGGAGACTTTGTGAGAAAAAAAAAAAATCTATTTCCGCTAACTTGTGCCAAGAAAAAAAAAATTCTATGAACTCGCCATGCCCCTCATTGAATACCTTGGGGTGTCTTCTTTCCAAAATGGGGTCACATGTGGGGTATTTATACTGCCCTGGCATTTTAGGGGCCCTAAAGCGTTAGAAGAAGTCTGGGATCCAAATGTCAAAAAATGCCCTCATAAAAGGAATTTGGGCCCCTTTGCGCATCTAGGCTGCAAAAAAGTGTCACACATGTGGTATCGCCGAACTCAGGAGAAGTTGGGCAATGTGTTTTGGGGTGTCATTTTACATATACCCATGCTGGGTGAGATAAATATCTTGGTCAAATGCCAACTTTGTATAAAAAAATGGGAAAAGTTGTCTTTTGCCGAGATATTTCTCTCACCCAGCATAGGTATATGTAAAATGACACCCCAAAACACATTGCCCAACTTCTCCTGAGTACGGAGATACCAGATGTGTGACACTTTTTTGCAGCCTAGGTGGGCAAAGGGGCCCACATTCCAAAGATCACCTTTAGGATTTCACAGGTCATTTTTTACACATTTTGATTTCAAAATACTTCCCACACATTAGGGCCCCTAAATTGCCAGGGCAGTATAACTACCCCACAAGTGACCCCATTTTGGAAAGAAGACACCCCAAGGTATTCTGTGAGGGGCATGGCGAGTTCCTAGAATTTTTTATTTTTTGTCACAAGTTAGTGGAATATGAGACTTTGTAAGGAAAAATAAATAAAAAATAAAATCATAATTTTCCGCTAACTTGTGACAAAAAATAAAAAGTTCTATGAACTCACTATGCCCATCAGCGAATACCTTAGGGTGTCTACTTTCCGAAATGGGGTCATTTGTAGGGTGTTTGTACTGTCTGGGCATTGTAGAACCTCAGGAAACATGACAGGTGCTCAGAAAGTCAGAGCTGCTTCAAAAAGCGGAAATTCACATTTTTGCATTTTTGTACCATAGTTTGTAAACGCTACAACTTTTACCCAAACCATTTTTTTTTTACCCAAACATTTTTTTTTTATCAAAGACATGTAGAACAATAAATTTAGCAAAAAATGTATATATGGATGTCGTGTTTTTTTTTGCAAAATTTTACAACTGAAAGTGAAAAATAGCAATAAATTATCTGTGGATCACTTCAGCTGGACAAGATGGAATAGGTGCTCTTGGTCTAAGTGGCCCACCCAGCCACGAGCAAGTGATAAAATATAAAATGGATAGACCAGGCACTCAGTATATGTTACTAAAATAAGATATTTATTTCACACAATGATAAAAAAAAGGGGTAAAATTGATAAAAGTTGACCAAATACTGACAGTGTGAAAGTGGCCTTAGGCCTAGTCCACACTTCTGTGATTTGCTCAGCAATTGTGAGCCAAAACCAGAAGTGGAGCTTACACAGAGATAAGTTATAATAGAAGGATTTACTCCTGTTCTGTGTTTCTGACCAACATCTGGATTTATCACACGATCACTGATGGAAATCACTGAAGTGTGAACTAGATCTTATTATTTTATTTTATGGGAGCTGTTATTTTTTTTTTACGTGCAGTTTAAATATTATGTTCATATTAGCACTATTCATGAAAAATTATTCTATTTGTGTAATTTCTATAAACTTTTTTAAAATTTACTTGAGAACATATTTTAGCTTCACTAGTGCACTTCACAATCCAGTTATTTCAATGTGGATCTAATGTTTTCCAATACTCGTGGATTGGAGCAAAACTGCAATAATTCACACAACTTGTGGACAAGCTTTTGGAAGAAAACAGCTGTGTTTTTATTTAATCCTGAACACCACCTTAAGGGCTGTTTCCCGCAATGAACTCAGTCGTGTGAATCCTGCTCCGTGTGTGAGCGTGATCCTCCTTTGTGGACTTGCAGGAGCGCAGGGCATTATACTGATTTATAATGCTGTGTGCCTCTTCTTGACCTTACTGATACAGAATCATAGTGACATACAGCTGTCAGTAAATTTCTGTAGACGTAAAGTCAAGCACACAGCATTATAAACAATGTACTCGCTAATGTGAAACATCCCCAAGAGTGGATGCACATGATTTATGTGCATGAAATCTGCAACAAAACTGCACAAAAAATGCACGGTAATCTATTGAATATTTGGTGTGTTTTTTGGACGGGTTTATGTGGTTTTTTAGTTCAGATTTGATGTAGAATTTCCACAGATCTCACCCTTCTATTAAAAAGTGTGAAATCCGCACCCAAAAAAAACAACAAAAAAGAAAAACACAAGTAACATGCTGCTGATTTCAAAATTCACATAGCAAGTCTGAAACTTTGCTGGGATTGTAGGATGCTGCAGTCTTTCTGCACAAAATCTGGGCACAAAAATTGGCCGAAATCTGCAGTGTACAGCCACCCTTAGGTTATACATCAGAAGAAATCTTGAGGTTGAAGGTCCACTTTTCCTACTATCTGAACATCACGTTTTGTCATCTGAGTGAATTCTTAGATGTTCACAAGATTTGACTTGTTGGTATAACATTTTCTATATTTAGGACAAGAGAAGGGCTTCTCTCCTGTGTGAATTCTCAGATGTTTCACAAGATCTGATTTGTTTGTAAAACATTTTCTACATTCAGGACAAGAAAATGGCTTCTCCCCTGTGTGAATTCTTAGATGTTTCACGAGATTTGTGCTCTGACAAAAACATTTCCCACATTCTGTACATGAATATGGCTTCTCTCCTGTGTGAATTCTTCGATGTTTTACAAGATCTGATTTCTGGTTAAAACATTTCCCACATTCTGAACATAGGTATGGTTTCTCTCCTGTGTGAATTCTTAGATGTTTTACAAGATCTGATTTGTTTGTAAAACATTTTCTACATTCAGGACAAGAAAATGGCTTCTCCCCTGTGTGAATTCTTAGATGTTTCACGAGATTTCTGCTCTGACAAAAATATTTCCCACATACTGTACATGAATATGGTTTCTCTCCTGTGTGAATTCTTACATGTTTCTCAAGATCTGATTTCTGGTTAAAACATTTCCCACATTCAGAACATAAATGTGGCTTTTCTGTGTGATTTTTCAGGTGAATAACAAGACTTGCTTTTTTACTAAATCTCTTCTCACATTCTGAACATGAATATGACTTCTCCCCTGTGTGATTTTTCAGGTGAAGAACAAGACTTGCTTTTTTACTAAATCTCTTCTCACATTCTGAACATGAATATGGCTTCTCCCCTGTGTGAATTATCTGATGTTTCACAAGGTTTGATTTCTGTATGAAACATTTTCCACATTCAAGACAAGAAAATGGCTTCTCCCCTGTGTGAATTCGCTGATGTGCAACAAGACTTGAATTCCGAGTAAAACATTTCCCACATTCTGAACAAGTATGTGGCCTTTTATCTTTGCAAATTTTTTCATGCCTGGAAAGATTATGTTTAGTTTTAAATTGTTTCCCATGTTCAGAAATTACAAACATTGTACCAAGTCTACATTTAGTACTAGTTTTGCCAGTTGGAGATGGATTATCATCTACTTCATAAGAGGGAGATAAAAGGAGATGTGGATCGGTGCCTCTCATCCTGTCATCATCTAGAAAATAGAAACAAAAAATTGTTGATAGCTTATCATTTCTATGTCATACCTTGGTAGCACTACAAAAAGTCTCAGTGTAGCGTTAGGCTAAGGGTACCAAAAAAATTAATGAAAATGTCCCTTCTACTCCTTCTCACAGTAATTAAAGAATACTAAATTTAAGCTCAACTTACTGCAGCGCACCAGCCTGCAGGAGGAGCACTTGCAGGGCTGGGGAGGATAGGAATGGTGGCGGTGGCAATGAGGATGGTCATAGTCCTCACAGTGGCTAATCCCTGTTCTAGCGCTCCCTGGGCCATGCGTGCAGTGAATGGAGAGGGACACAACCTCTTTTCCCCTCAGGGCACTGGGGGGGGGGAGATTTTGGGGTCTCCTGTCTGGTGGTGACTGGAGTGCAACTGATGTTAGGTGAGCAGTAGGGTGCAAGGCAGGGGAACAAGGCTGCATACTGGATGTGGGGCCCAATGCTCAGGCCAGCTTGGTTATAGTAAAATATATATTTTACTGAATAGATGATGGGTGTCACCATGCAAATATAAGCAATAGGCACTGTTCTCAAGTATTTCACAGAGTAGGCTTTTCCCAAAAGCTGTGTATAGAAGGTGGCTATTATGATGTTTATCCCAGAGTCCACAGATACAAAAAAAAATCTTCCCAAAGGCATGCAATGTCTCTCAATATCTCTGTGCAATGTTCAAGATCTGGGTGCAGTCCTAGATCAGATGGTCAGTTCATCTCAGTACTGTGGTGGCGCCAGAAGCAATATAACCCAAACCACATGCAGTAAAGTCTAGATCTATATGCGTGCATTACCTTTACTGCCTCTGTCCAAGCACTGTCCCTTTTTAAAATGGTCCTAAACCTCCTGGAATAATTCAACGCTCTTTTCCATCAGAGAATGATTTTTAGCAAAGCCACATTAGCCATTCATGCCACTGAAGTGTACCGTTAGCATCTCAGTAAACATCCTAACAACTTTAAAAGCGAACCGTAACATTTACTCTTTTAACAGGGAACCACTGGGTCATTGCATTACTAGTGATTTATCTTCTAATTGCTTGTTTGACCTCTTACAGACTGAAGTCTATTAAAACTGCCTTCACAAAAATGAATAATGTTCTAATCACAAAACTCGCATCTTTCAATACATGTCTTGTTTTCATCTGCCTTGGCGGCAGCTGCCTGGTATTTGTTAAATTTTACTGTCAACCAATATCCCCAGGTCTTTTTCAGTGCCAGTTTAATGATTTAATAAAAAATAAAAAAATTGTAAAACTTAATGCATAACCTTATATGAATCATTAATGAACTTTATTTGCTTCTGGAATATCATATTATACACTTTTAATAACTTTAAAGAGTTCATTATCATCTGAAAATACTATAATTCTACTCTGTAAGCCCTCTATAAGGTCATTAAGCGGTATATTAAAAAGAGAACCCAATAATGACCCCTGTGGTACCACAATGGTGACTGTGACCTAATCCGGCACCATATTTGTAGAACAGTCATTATTCGTTCCTCAGGATAGGTCATCAGTATCCAGTCAGCGGGGACCCGAAACCTGAGACCCCCAATGATCAGCTGTTTCAGAAGGCAGCGGCGCTCCGGTGAGCAGCGTGGCCTCTTCAGAACTTATTAAGCACAGTGCCATACATTGTATGCGGCTGTGCTTGGTATCAGCTCAGCCCCATTCACTTCAATGAGCTGCGCCTAGGCTATGTGATGATGAAGATGACATCACAGCCTAGGGTAAGCTGCGAGAAAGTTGCGGCACTCACAGGAGTGCATGGTTGTTCTCAAGCAGCTGCTAGGTGGGGGGTCCCAGGTGTTGGACTCCGGCCAACCAGGTATTGATGACTGATCCTGAGGATAAGTTATCAGTGTAAAAAAAAATTCCACTATTGATAACTAGTGAGGAGCGAAGTTCTCAAAACTTCGATTCGGCTGCATCACCGAATTTCACAAAGAAATTAGCTTTGTCACAAAGCGCATTTCTTTGTGAGTAGCGGGCACAATGATGGGGAATGGCGATTATGCCACCGCCTCAGGTGCTGCGTTCATTGCTGATCGCGGCATCTGAGATGACCATTGAGGGCTGTCAGGGGGTTAATCTGTTAAAAAAAAAAAAATTAATACTCACCTTATCCATTTGATCACGAAGATCCCGCTAAGGCTAACTTGCTCAAAGATCCAGCGCAAAATCTCGCACAGTGGGGGATGACATCGTGATCTCACAAGTCACCGCGGACCAGATTTACCATAGGATCTTCAATCAAGATTAGCATGCAAATGGATGAGGTGAGTATGATTTTTTTTTTTGTTCTACTGCCATTTTAGGGAAAATTTATTCGTTACCACAAAGCATGAGAAACTTCGGCTTTGCAGCAAATCAAATTTTCCCTGAAATTCAGATCGAAGTCCAGTTCGTGAACTTCGATACGCTCAATAATGTTGATAACCTATCCTCATGATAGGTCATCAATATCAGGTCGGGGGAGTAATTACAGCTCCCCTGCCCCATTCACTTGAATGAGGAAAAAGAATTGTAGTTACAGTGCACACTCCATCCCATTCAAGTGAATTACAGTAATTACACCTGCTCACCACTGAAATGCCAATGGTGGTCAGGTAGACAGGGAAGACCATCCAGCATACAAGTGCCCAGGAGGCAGGTCTTCTTTGTGAAGCACTCTCTCTACTGAGCTGCTACATGGTCGCTTTCTTTTGCTCTGAGTGACCACTGCAGTGCTCTCCTGGTTGGATGCACAATTGTAGAATAGCGCATAAAGCAGCAAAAGAGACTTGAATAAAAAAAACTGTATGCATGTAAAAAATCTTATTTATCCAAATTTTAAATATAGTATAAAACATCAACATCTTGAGTACTGACTTAGGACTCCAGTGAACATCAATGTCCCAGTCAAAGTTCAAAAATTCCAATGAACATGGAAGCACAGAGATCTTAGAGGAGAGTCCAGTGACATGCACAAGTCCGGGGTTTCCAACCGTCCGTAAATTTACAGACAGCCACAAAAACTGTGCATTTTCTTCTGCTGTCTGTAGCTTCCGGGCGGGTGGGCTGAAAAGGTGTAGAAAATTGTCTAAATTTAAGCAAAGGGAGCTGGCTTGCATTTAGGCCGTCGCTGGATATGCTGAAGTAATGTAGAGACCGGCGCCTCTACATAACTGCAACACATCCACCACCAGCGCGGGGGCTTATTAAGACTGGCGTCTAAAACGCCGGTCTTAATAAATGACCCCCACTGTCTGTAAGAAAATTTGACCTGAAGTGTGAAGTAAGCACTGCGTGTGCAGTCCAGGGAGAAGGAAGCCTATGCTGCAAGCCCGCTGTGTGCTACAAAGGGGAGCGGAGCATGAAGAGGTCAGGCGGAGGAGTCCCTCGGTGCCACCAATGAAAGCGCCAACCAGTTTCCTACCTGATGGAAGGATAGAATTTCTGTAGGTGGAGCTGGAAGAAGCAGTGCTCAAAAAGCTGCAAAATTGACCTCAAAGACACAAAAAAAAAAAAAATACTACCTGCTACTTTTTGAAACTAGAATTCCAGCGTGCGTAGTCATATAAACCCTCTATAAGTGTCTGAGGTCACAGGGCGATCATGAGAACGAGAACCTGTGCTCCTCTATTTGAATGGAGCTGTGGTCAAACGCGCATGCTGCCACTTTATTCAGCTCTATTGGGCTTCTGGAGATAGCCGAGCGCTTGACTGGAGATAGCCGAGAGCTTGTATTCAACTATGTCCAGCAGCCCTATAGAGTTAATTTATGTGGCACAACACATTTGTGTCTGACACGCCATTCAAATGGGGAATCTGAGTCCCCGATCGTCTGACTGGCAGGGGCCCGGACCTCCTCTACCACAACACTCACGTTATTTCCCGTTGTAATTTTCTTATTATATATGTAGCTGGCAGATAATAAAGATTTATTTTTCTTTCACTGACAGCAATTCTTTCTGTCTTTGATGTCGTTATTTGCCTTTTACATGATGCATATACTGTGTTTTTCGCTTTATAAGACGCACTTTTTTTCCACCCAAACATGGGGAAAAAATGGCTGTGCGGCTTATAAAGTGAATACTAGTGAGTGCTTCTATTATAGAAGCTCTCACTAGTATGCATTAGGTGCAGGGAGAGGGTGAAGTGCTGCGATCGCTGCCGGTACTCGCCCTCCCTTGTCTTCTTCTCTGGGGCTTCATGCACTGCAGGTCCTGACCGCGTACAGTGTCAGGATGTAATGTGTGCACTGTGACCAGACGCTGCACGCAGTCAGGTGACAGTGCAGCGAGGGCCGGATAAGACAAGTGAGTGCGACTGGAGGAACGGTCGCCGGACCTGGAGAGGAGCAGAATCGCAGGAGAGGTAAGTGAAGTTATTTATTTTATCTCTGATCTGAGGTCTGATGGGGATCTGGCATGGAGGTCACATAGGCTTCTGGCAAGGAATTGTGATCTGAGGTGTGATGGGGCTCTGACATGGAGGTCTGATAGGAGACTGGCATGGAACATAACTAACCACGCCCACCCTTTCCCACCCTCAGTTTAAAACTGGAATGTGTGGTGTAAAAAGAAAAGAAATTGTACAATACCCTAAATTTTGTGCAAACAAGTGCAAAAAGTTGAAAACACCCTATTTTTGCAATTTTTTGACACCAGAATTCTGGAGTGAAGGTATGATAAATCAGGGCCTATAACTTCTTGTGGACTGATCTTTCCTTAGCTCCACTCATTAACTTGTCATTTACTGATCTGTACTCTCTAGGTTTGGACCCTGGCTTGTTCTACTTATTAACCTCTCGTCTGCTGATTTGTCTGTGCCTGCCCTTCAAACTCACATCTGTTTTCTGTCACCTTGGCCCCCAAATACAACCTGGGACCTAGCAGCCAAGACCACCTTAGAACGGATTCTGTTGAATACCTAAGAGTAGCCTTAGTCTCTGCTGACCGGAGTGATGAATGACGACAGGTAGCTGTTTCTGAGTTTGTGGGTGTTGGTTCTGGTCATGGATCTCTGTAGTTATCATTACAAATATTCCATTGCGCCTTATAAGAAATATGAATACTAACTACTTCAACTCACTCATTCAGAAAAGATGAGCAGATATCTATGTAATATAAGCTCCTTCATTGGAAAGCAGATGTTAACGTGTTAAGTAAACTCAATCGGCAATTTATAGAGCTAGAAAAAAAAGAATACACAAGACTGTGAAAGGCTCTTACCATTCATTGACTCGGATGTGGGATTTGTGGTTTCACTCGTTGTTCCACCATGACTTTCCTGTAAGGATCCAAAATTAAAGGCATGAGAAAGAAGAAAATGTAACTATAGTTTATTATATATCCAGGCGAAGATCAAAAATCTCTAAAAGACATAAACCTAATAAAAACAGGGAATGCTTGAGTGGCAATTAGACAGGATCAGCATTCTATGAGGTATTTTACTCATCAACAGAAATCTTTGCCATTTTGCTGCATGAAATTATATGAGCCGATCCTGAAGTGGACAGCGGTGCTCATTACCATTATTTAGTAACATCACAGCTTTTACTGTAAAGAAGCCTTTCATCAATGCTGGAGATTGAACCTTCTTTCCTCCAGCTAGAGAGCTGTCACTCTCGGCTTTTGTGGTGACCTCCCTGTTGAATCTGCTCATAGTATTTTTTTGTATTTACTGTATATACTATATTTTTCGCTTTATAAGACGCACCCGATAATAAGACGCACCCCAGGTTTAAGAGGAGGAAAAGAAAAAAATATTTTTCATGAGACTTCATATCAAATCCTCAGATCAGACGACCCCCATAAATATCAGGACATCAAATCAGGCCCCCATATCAGGACATCACCTCAGCCCTTCATGTCAGACCCCCATCAGACCTCAAATCAGCCCACCTTGTCAGTCCCCCTTCAGACATTAAATCAGCCCACCTTGTCAGACCCTCTTCAGACCTCAGATTAGCCACATTGTCAGACCCTCTTCAGACCTCAGATTATCCCACCTTGTCAGACCCACTTCAGACCTCAGATTATCCCACCTTGTCAGACCCACTTCAGACCTCAGATTAGCCCACCTTGTCAGACCCACTTCAGACCTCAGATTATCCCACCTTGTCAGACCCTCTTCAGACCTCAGATTATCCCACCTTGTCAGACCCACTTCAGACCTCAGATTATCCCACCTTGTCAGACCCACTTCAGACCTCAGATTAGCCCACCTTGTCAGACCCACTTCAGACCTCAGATTATCCCACCTTGTCAGACCCTCTTCAGACCTCAGATTATCCCACCTTGTCAGACCCTCTTCCGACCTCAGATTAGCCCACCTTGTCAGACCCTCTTCATACCTCAGATTAGCCCACCTTGTTAGACCCCCTTCAGACCTCAGATCAGCCCACCTTGTCAGACCCCCATCAGACTTTAAATCAGATTAAAATAAAAAACTCCTCTTACCTATCCTGCGCCGCGACTCCTCTCCACCTCCGGCAGAAGTCGCGTTACCCATCTTCCCGGCCTGTGCTGCGCTATCTCCTGACTGCGTACAATGTCAGGTCATAGTGCGCGCACTACGTCCTGATGCTGTACGTGGTCAGGACAGTTAAGCGCCGACCCCAGGACCTAATGAATACTAATATTCACTTTATAAGACGCACAGCCATTTTCCCCCCACTTTTGCGTCTTATAAAGCGAAAAATACAGTATTTGTATAATTTTATCATATTCCCCTTTATATGCCTCCCCAAGACCAAATAAATGTCATTACTTTTCATATTTTCTCATATCTGAGGTTCTCCAGGCCTCTGTCACTTGTATTTCTCCTGTTTGTACTTTTTTCAACCCTGCTGCCTAAGACTGTAGTTCCTATTCTAGATGAGGCTGCACTAATGTTTTGTAAAGCAGAGAGATTATGTCTGTAACTAGTGAGCCAGTGACTCTTTCAATATATGACAGTATTCTGTTAAGGTTAGAAGCAGCTGACTGGCATTGTGCTGTTATTGAGTCCATGATTAAGACTGCAGGACTTTACATCTATCCAGACTAATGCCTCATTCACACTTCAGTGTTCGGTCAGTGATTTCCAGCCAAAACCAGGTGCAGCTCTAAACACAAAACCGGTGCAGATCTTTCCCTTATACCTTATGTCTGTGGAGGCTTCAGTACTGGATTTGGCTCACAATTACTGATCGAAATCACTGACCAAAACACTGACGTGTGAATGAGGCATAAATCTTAGTTGCCAAGGACATGTACAAATGGGTGGAAATTTAACCAAATCTTTTATGAAACCAGAAACCATTAGTAGCCATTTCCTACCACAGACAACACGATCTTATTGAACATATACTGCCCTGCTGGAGAAGTCAAGTAGAAAAAAGTCATTACATCAGCTTAAAGTAGATTTGCAAAAATCTCACCTGATGATTGAGCGGGAAATTTTGCTTTTCCTCAGGACTAGGACATCTGACTGGTGGATTTCTCCTATTGGATACATCTATAGGCGATAAACCAAGTGACTGAATACATTGTCTATATGTGATGATCAGATGATGGATGAATCTAGATGATCCTTAAACCTTTTTTCCTCTATAACGAAGGAAGGTCTCCTCTTACCTGGTGATGTGAGGGGCTGGTGATCCTTCATCATGACGTCCTTGTACAAATCCTTGTGGCCTTCTAAATACTCCCACTCCTCCATGGAGAAATAGACAGTGACATCCTGACACCTTATAGGAACCTGACACACACAATCATACTGTCATCCTCCAGACACCTCCTTGGAGTTATTGTATAATGTCCCAGCATTCCCATCAGCGCTCACCTCTCCGGTCAGCAGCTCAGTGATCCTGTTGGTAAGTTCTAGGATCTTCTGCTCATGTATCAGTGAATGAGGTGGAGGCTCGGTGATGGCTCCCGGGGTCCTGCTCCATTCTCCTGACACATGGGGTGTCACACACTCACCAGATGACTTCTTCACTACTGTGTAATCCTGTGTATGGGGAGACACCGATCACTACATGTATTCTAAGAGTCCTTCACCTTTCCAGTCATTTACCTGTATTATTAATAGAGATAAGAGTGATGTCATGTGAGACTCTCACCTCTCCAGTTATCAGGTAGATGATCTCTAGAGTGAGGTCTAATATCCTCGCAGCCATGTGGTCTCTGTCCTGGTCTATCCTTGGTGGTTCGGTGGAAAGCAGCATCATGTTCTAAAGAAAACTTTATCTGTTACAGACCTGTAAATAAGGAACAAGGAGAATTTACATTTGGAGGAACATCTTACATAAAGCATAGTATCTCACTAAATGGAAATTATTAAATGGAACCTGTCACCATGAAAATGCAGTTTAACCCCTTAACCTCTTAAGGACACATGACGTACCGGTACGTCATGTGTTGTTCCGATCACTGCCGCCCGGCCGGCAGTGATCGGAACAAGGTGCCTGCTCAAATCATTGAGCAGGCACCTAGGCTAAATGCGCGGGGGGGTCCAGTGCCCCCCCCATGTCGGCGATCGCAACAACCCGCAGGTCAATTCAGACCTGCGGTTTGATGCGCTTTTTGCAGTTTCTGATCCTCGCAGTTTCTGATCACCCCCCCCTGCACCCCTGAATTAATTTATGGCGGCGGTAGGTGCAGGGGGAGGGTTGCGGGCGGTGCGGGAGGCGGGATTGCGATCCCCCGCCCGCCTCCCCTTGAATGTTCGTTGGTGGTTAGTGGGTATACCAGGGTGTCAGCACATTGCTGACACCCTGGTATAAACGGCTGACATCGGTGATGCGATGTCAGCCGTTTAACCCTTTCCATACAGCGGTCCGTACGGACCGCTGTATGAAAAAGGTTAACAGCTCAGGGAGCTCCCTCCCTCTCCGATTGGGGGGCTGCTGTGACAGCTCCCAGACAGCCCCCCGACAGCCACGTCCTTATCCTTCCCAGTCTGCGCAGTTGTGGCCACAACTGAGCAGACGGGGAAGGTTCCCATGGAAACAGGACGCCTTCTCAGGCATCCTGCTGTCCATGGTGCTGAACAGATCTATGCTGACGGCATAGATCTGTTCAGACAAAGTGTAAGTAAAATACAGTACAATACCCTATATAGTGTATTGTACTGTATTATACAGACATCAGACCCACTGGATCTTCAAGAACCAAGTGGGTCTGGGTAACAAAAAAAGTGAAAAAAAGTGAAAAAAAAGTAAAAATCAAAAAACATATTTATCACTGATTAAAAATGAAAAAAATTAAATTCCCTACACATGTTTGGTATCGCCGCGTCCGTAACGACCTGATCTATAAAACGGTCACGTTACTTTACCCGAACGGTGAACGCCATAAAAATAAAAAATAAAAAACTATGATGAAATTGAAATTTTGCTCACCTTACTTCCCAAAAAAAGGTAATAAAAGTGATCAAAAAAGTCGCATGTACGCCAAAATTGTAACAATCAAACCGTCATCTCATCCCGCAAAAATCATACCCTACCCAAGATAATCGCCCCAAAACTGAAAAGACTATGGCTCTTAGACTATGGAAACACTAAAACATGATTTTTTGGGTTTCAAAAATGAAATCATTGTGTAAAACCTACATAAATTAAAAAAAGTATACATATTTAGGTATCGCCGCATCCGTACCGACTGGCTCTATAAAAATATCACATGATCTAACCCCTCAGATGACCACCGTAAAAATAAAAAAATAAAACGGTGTAAAAAAAGCCATTTTTTGTCATCTTACGTCACAAAAAGTCTAATAGCAAGCGATCAAAAAGTCATATGCACCCCAAAATAGTGCCAATCAACCGTCATCTCATCCCGCAAAAAATTAGACCCTACTTAAGATAATCGCCCAAAAACTGAAAAATCTATGGCTCTTAGACTATGGAGACACTAAAACATTTCCTTTGTTTTCAAAATGAAATCATTGTGTAAAACTTACATAAAATAAAAAAAAAGCATACATATTAGGTATCGCTGCGTCCGTGACAACCTGCTCTATAAAATTACCACATGATCTAACCTGTCAGATGAATGTTGTAAATAACAAAAAAAAAAACAGTGCCAAAAAAGCTATTTTTTGTTACCTTGCCTCATATTAAAATGGAAAATCGGCCAAAAACTGAAATTTTGAAATTGTATCTCTATTTTCCATTAAATCTTGTGCAACACCTAAAGGGTTAACAAAGTTTGTAAAATCAGTTTTGAATACCTTGAGGGGTGTAGTTTCTTAGATGGGGTCACTTTTATGGAGTTTCTACTCTAGGGGTGCATCAGGGGGGCTTCAAATGGAACATGGTTTAAATAAACCAGTCCATAAAAATCAGCCTTCCAAAAACCTTTCACTCTACGCCCCGCTGTGTGGCCGTACAGTAGTTTACGGCCACATTTGGGGTGTTTCTGTAAATGGCAGAGTCAGGGCAATAAAGATACAGTCTTGTTTGGCTGTTAACCCTTGCTTTGTTAGTGGAAAAAATGGGTTAAAATGAAAAATTAGACAAAAAAATGAAATTCTCAAATTTCATCCCCATTTGCCAATAACTCTTGTGCAACACCTAAAGGGTTAACGACGTATGTAAAATCAGTTTTGAATACCTTGAGGGGTGTAGTTTCTTAGATGGGGTCATTTTTGGGTGGTTTCTATTATGTAAGCCTCGCAAAGTGACTTCAGACCTGAACTGGTACCTAAAAATTGAGTTTTTGTAAATTTCTGAAAAATTTCAAGATTTGCTTCTAAACTTCTAAGCCTTATAACATCCCCAAAAAATAAAATATCATTCCCAAAATAATTCAAACATGAAGTAGACATATGGGGAATGTAAAGTAATAACTATTTTTGGGGGTATTATTATGTATTACAGAAATAGAGAAACTGAAACTTTGAAATTTGCAAATTTTTAAATTTTTTTGTTAAATTAGGTTTTATTTTGTGCAAAAAAAATAATAATTTTTTTGACTTCATTTTACCAGTGTCTTGAAGTACAATATGTGACAAAAAGACATTCTCAGAATGGCCTGGATAAGTCAAAGCGTTTTAAAGTTATCACCACTTAAAGTGACACTGGTCAGATTTGCAAAAAATGGCCAGGTCCTTAAGGTGAAATAAGGCTGTGTCCCTATGGGGTTAAGGACCTCCGTCGTATATGTACGGCGGAGGTCCGGAACCTAAACATAGCCGCTGGGTTTCTTCTATTTTACATCTATCAATGAGGCTGATCGCATGCATTTTACCCTTCAGATGCTGTGGTCATCTGATCAGACCGGAAGTAGAATTTTCTCGCTTTCGCTCCGGTAACAGCGTTCCCCGACTGAGATTGGGGAAACTTACATTGCTGAACTAGCCCAAAGCCTGCTTGAGGCTTTGGTGCCCATTTCAGGAATGTACCCATACTGGCCACTAGGTGGCAGCATTGTATTGGTATAGTGCAAATTAAGTGTTCAATGATGTCTATATAGAGATCAATGAACACAATGGGCAATCTATTGTTTGCCAGTTATTGTCACCCAAAGTAACTTAAAAAAAGTTAAAAAAAAGTTAAAAAAAAGTTTTTAGAAATATAAAAAATAAAATAAATAAAATCACCCCTTTCCTTAAAATAAAAATACCAATAAAAAAATAAACCTCATGGGCATCGCCGCATGTGAAAACGCCCATACAAATAAAATATAACAATATTAATGGCATATGGAAAATAGCGTAACGGGGAGAGAAAAAAAAACTGCTAATTTGCCTTTTTTTTTTCATTTCAACTACCCTATAATTTTTTTTTTTTAAAAAGTAATCAAAAAGTCGCACACACTTCAAATTGGTATCACTGAAAAGAACAGATCGTCCCACAAAAAATGAGCCCTCACACAGCCCCGTACACATAACTACAAAAAAGTTATAGAGGTCAAAATATGGTTATAAATTTTTTTTTCCTCAAAGGTTTAAAAAAAAAAAAAGCAGTATTAAAATGCAATAAAAATTAGAAAACTGTGATATCGTTGTAACCGTACTGACCTGGAGAATGAAGGTAATAGGTAAATTTTACCGCATAGTGTACAGTGTAAAAAAATTAAAATAAAAACCTTTATCAGAATTGCAGTTTTTCACAATTCTACCCCATTTGGATTTTTTTTCCCGCTTCCTACTATATGGTATACAACCATAAATGGTGCCATTAGAAAGTACAACTTGTCCCGCAAAAAATAGGCCCTCATAAGGCTATGTGAATGGAAAAGTAAAAAAGATAGGACTAAGGGAAGGCAGGGAGTAAAAAAATAGAAACACAAAAATGGAAAATCCCCCGGTCCTGAAGGGGTTAATTTGCAGGCAGCATTTTATAGAGCAGAAGGAGCTGAGCAGATTGATTTATAGTTCTGTCGGAAAAGATTCAGAAAAACGTGTAATTTATACATTAAAATTCCTGCTCTTTCTGTGTTCTGAAGTCCAGGAGGCGGTCCTATCAGTGATTGACCACTATCTCTGTATACCCTGTAATAGAGGGAAGGCTGTCAATCTCTGATAGGACCGCCTCCTGGACTTCAGAACACAAAGCAGAAATGTAAATTAACAAATTACAAGTTATACCAATTTTTTTTCCATAATAACACTATATAATCAATCCGCTCAGCTCCTCTCTCATGGTGACAGGTTCCCTTTAACCCCTTCCTGACATGGCAATTATCCTTTTTTGCTGTTCCCCTCCTTCCTGGAGCCACAACGTTTTTATTTTTCTGTTCACATAGCCATAAGATTGCAATTTGTATAGAGTAATGGAATTTTATTCATTACCCTACACATAGATCAATATATTACAATTCGGTCCTGGCACCTGCAGGCCTAAATTATTATATACAAGTAATGAGCCTAGAAGCCTAGTACAGGCTCTGGCTCATTACTTGTATGGAATGCCTTCCCCGATCCCTGCCCAGGGGAAGCAAGCGAGCGCTTCTAGATTTTCGGCCTCTCAGATGTTGGGGTCACATTGGACCATGACATCTGATAGATTAAATGTCCACAATCGGCATGACCACCGAATAAGGACATTAGCCCCAAGTGTCTCATGTGTGAAACATCAAGCACCCGGTTGCTACGGTGTTCTGTTAGATTTCCCTACTCTCGTCACTTCCGGCCGCACCGGACATGACGTGAGGAGGTGTGCCGCGCCGCGCAGGCGCACAACGACGGGGTAGGTAAATTTCACAGCAGAGTTAGCTGGACACCGGCGGACACTGCGCATGCATCGGGAGCCTCACCAGTGGTTAGGGTAGGGAAAAATTATGGGTCAGTGCTTTTTCCCTACCCTAACTGCTGGTGAGGCTCCCAGCACATGAGCAGTGTCGGCCAGTGTCCAGCTAACTCTGCTGTGAAATTTCCCTACCCCGTCATTGTGTGCCTGCGCGGCGCGGCACACCTCATCACGTCAGGTCCGGTTCGGCGGGGTAGAGAAATCTAACGGAACAACGGCACTCGCTATTACGGCAGATGTCAGGAAGGGTTTAAGGACTACTGATAGCATACAAAGGAATATGAACAAAACTAAATCTAACGCTCAGAGACAGAATGACGTTAAGACGCCATGAAGTATGGTTAAAAAAATCATTATAAGGGGTTAGTAAGTACCAGGAGGTAGTAGACAGCACATGGACTTACCTCCTTCCTGGATCCCTTATCACCCTCAGGGTCAATTGTCCTTATTATTCATATTGATTCTCCCACTGATAGGATAAGAGCTCCTGACTTCATCAGACATAAAAGAGAACATACAAATAGTATAAACTTAGTATCACATTCAGTGCCATCTTAACCCCTTAAGGACCGGGCTCATTTTCACCTTAAGGACCAGGCTCATTTTCACCTTAAGGACCAGGCCATTTTTTGCAAATCTGACCAGTGTCACTTTAAGTGCTCATAACTTTAAAACGCTTTGACTTACCCAGGCCGTTCTGAGATTGTTTTTTCGTCACATATTGTACTTCATGACACTGCTAAAATTGGGTCAAAAAAGTTAATTTTTTTGCATAAAAAAATACAATTTTTACCGTAAATTTTGAAAAATTAGCAAATTTCAAATTTTCAGTTTCTCTACCTCTGTAATACATAGTAATACCCCCAAAAATTGTGATGACTTTACATTCCCCATATGTCTACTTCATGCTTGAATTGTTTTGGGAATGATATTTTATTTTTTGGGGATGTTACAAGGCTTAGAAGTTTAGAAGCAAATTTTGAAATTTTCAGAAATCTTCAAAATCCCACTTTTTATGGACCAGTTCAGGTTTGAAGTCATATTGTGAGGCTTAGATAATAGAAACCTCCCAAAAATGACCCCATTCTAGAAACTACACCCCTCAAGGTATTCAAAACTGTTTTTTCAAACTTTGTTAACCCTTTAGGTGTTCCACAAGAGTTAATGGCAGATGGAGAAACAATTTTGAAATTTATATTTTTTGGAATATTTTCCAATATAATCAATTTTTTCCAGGAGTAAAACAAGGGTTAACTGCCAAACAACACTCAAAATGGGTTGCCCTGATTCTGTAGTTTGCAAAAACACCCCATATGTGGTCGTAAACTACTGTTTGGCCGAACGGTAGCACATAGAAGGAGGGGAACACCATATGGGTTTTGGAAGGCAGATTTGGCAGGACTGGTTTTGTTTATACCATGTCCCATTTGAAGCCCCCTGTTGCACCCCTAGAATAGAAATTTCAAAAAAGTGACTCCATCTAAGAAAGTACACCCCTCAAGGTATTCAAAACTGGGTTTACAAACTTTGTTAACCCTTTAGGTGTTCCACAAGAGTTAATGGCAGATGGAGAAACAATTTTGAAATTTCTATTTTTTGGAAAATTTTCCAATATAATCAATTTTTTCCAGGAGTAAAACAAGGGTTAACTGCCAAACAACACTCAAAATGGGTTGCCCTGATTCTGTAGTTTGCAAAAACACCCCATATGTGGTCGTAAACTACTGTTTGGCCGAACGGTAGCACATAGAAGGAGGGGAACACCATATGGGTTTTGGAAGGCAGATTTGGCAGGACTGGTTTTGTTTATACCATGTCCCATTTGAAGCCCCCTGTTGCACCCCTAGAATAGAAATTTCAAAAAAGTGACTCCATCTAAGAAAGTACACCCCTCAAGGTATTCAAAACTGGGTTTACAAACTTTGTTAACCCTTTAGGTGTTCCACAAGAGTTAATGGCAGATGGAGAAACAATTTTGAAATTTCTATTTTTTGGAAAATTTTCCAATATAATCAATTTTTTCCAGGAGTAAAACAAGGGTTAACTGCCAAACAACACTCAAAATGGGTTGCCCTGATTCTGTAGTTTGCAAAAACACCCCATATGTGGTCGTAAACTACTGTTTGGCCGAACGGTAGCACATAGAAGGAGGGGAACACCATATGGGTTTTGGAAGGCAGATTTGGCAGGACTGGTTTTGTTTATACCATGTCCCATTTGAAGCCCCCTGTTGCACCCCTAGAATAGAAATTTCAAAAAAGTGACTCCATCTAAGAAAGTACACCCCTCAAGGTATTCAAAACTGGGTTTACAAACTTTGTTAACCCTTTAGGTGTTCCACAAGAGTTAATGGCAGATGGAGAAACAATTTTGAAATTTCTATTTTTTGGAAAATTTTCCAATATAATCAATTTTTTCCAGGAGTAAAACAAGGGTTAACTGCCAAACAACACTCAAAATGGGTTGCCCTGATTCTGTAGTTTGCAAAAACACCCCATATGTGGTCGTAAACTACTGTTTGGCCGAACGGTAGCACATAGAAGGAGGGGAACACCATATGGGTTTTGGAAGGCAGATTTGGTAGGACTGGTTTTGTTTATACCATGTCCCATTTGAAGCCCCCTGTTGCACCCCTAGAATAGAAATTTCAAAAAAGTGACTCCATCTAAGAAAGTACACCCCTCAAGGTATTCAAAACTGGGTTTACAAACTTTGTTAACCCTTTAGGTGTTCCACAAGAGTTAATGGCAGATGGAGAAACAATTTTGAAATTTCTATTTTTTGGAAAATTTTCCAATATAATCAATTTTTTCCAGGAGTAAAACAAGGGTTAACTGCCAAACAACACTCAAAATGGGTTGCCCTGATTCTGTAGTTTGCAAAAACACCCCATATGTGGTCGTAAACTACTATTTGGCTAAACGGCAGGACATAGAAGAAGGGGAACGTCATTTTTGGAAGGCAGATTTTGCTGGACTGGTTTATTGACACCATGTACCCTTTCAAGCCCCCTGATGCACCCCTAGAGTAGAAACTCCATAAAAGTGACCCCATCTAGGAAACTACGGGATAAGGTGGTTGTTGTTTTGGGACTATTTTTGGGGTAAATTTGATTTTTGGTTGCTCTATATTAGTCTTTTTTGAGGCAATGTAACAAAAAAATGTAATTCTAAAATTGTTTCTACATTCACTATTTGGTTTTGTGGAACACCTAAAGGGTTAACATAGTTTGTAAAGTAACTTTTGAATACCTTGAGGGGTGTAGTTTCTTAGATGGGGTCACTTTTTTGGAGTTTCTAGTCTAGGCTACATCAGGGGGGGCTTCTAATGGGACATGGTGTCAAAAAAAAAACTGTCCATCAAAATCTGCCTTCCAGAAACCATATGGAGTTCCCTTCGTTCTATGCCCTGCCGTGCGGCTATATAGCCATTTACGACCACATATGGGGTGTTTCTGCAAACTACAGAATCGGGGCAATAAATATTTAGTTTTGTTTGGCTGTTAACCCTTGCTTTATTACCGGCAAAATGGATTCAAATTGAAATTTTGCCCAAAAATTGGTGTTTTGGCACAGTTTTTATTTTATATTTTTAACACCGTTCATCCGAGGCGTTTGGTCAAAAGTTATTTTTATAGCGACGACTTTTACGCACGCGACGATGCCCAATATGTATGGCTCTCAGACTTTGGAGACACTAAGCAGGCATCCTAAAACTGCGGCCCTCCAGATATTGTAAAACTACAATTCCCACCATGCCCTGCTGATGGCTGTAGGTTGTCTGGGCATGCTGGGAGTTATAGTTTTACAACATCTGGAGGGCCGCAGTTTGAGGATGCCTGCTCTAAAACTAATATTTTTTGGGGAAAGAAAAATTGTTTCCGTGTCTCCAAAGTCTGAGAGCCATAGTGTTTTATGTTCTCTAGTGGACTGTTGAGGATTATAAAAATTTAGTACTCCATGGAAGTGTGATACTCCCTGAAGCAATTGATAATGCAGAGGCCCGGATGATCGGGGCAAGTGTCACATTGAGTAGTGGTGTCCTTCCGTATCCCCCTCTTGTGACACACTCTGCACTTTTTTTGGGTTCGTCCCTTCTTTCCAGTATGGGGGACCACACCTGGAAAGTGTTGGCCAGGGACGATCCGGGCGCCTCCAATTCCCGAGGTACTCCGGCCTGCTCTTTCCCGGTCCGAAAAGATCAGGTCTTTGAGGACTGCCTCATAGAACTGGAGGAATGTCCCTGTGCTGCCAGCGCTTCGGGATAGTACAAAAGAGTTGTACATGGCAACCTGTACCAAGTAGACCGCAACTTTTTTGTACCATGCCCGGGTTTTGCGCATGGCGTTATATGGCGTGAGGACTTGATCAGAGAGATCAACTCCTCCCATATACCGATTGTAGTCGACGATACAATCGGGCTTGAGGACCGTTGCCGCGGTACCTCGCACAGGGACAGGGGTGGTGCCGTTACCGTGGATTGTGGACAGCATAAGGACATCCCTCTTGTCCTTATACCTGACCAGCAACAGGTTTCCACTGGTAAGGGCACGGGTCTCACCCCTGGGGATAGGTACCTGGAGGGGGTAGGCAGGGAGGCCGCGTTGATTTTTCCGCACGGTCCCACAAGCGAACGTGGATCTGGCGGCAAGGGACCTGAACAAGGGAATGCTGGTATAAAAGTTATCCACGTACAAGTGGTAACCATTATCCAGCAGTGGGTACATAAGGTCCCACACGAGTTTCCCGCTAACACCCAGAGTGGGGGGACATTCTGGGGGTTCAATACGGGAATCTCGCCCCTCGTACACACGAAATTTGTAAGTGTACCCTGAGGCACTCTCACAAATTTTGTATAGCTTCACGCCATACCTCGCCCGCTTTGTGGGAATGTATTGGCGGAAACTGAGTCTCCCCTTGAACGCAACGAGAGACTCATCAACCGCGACCTCCCTTCCAGGTACGTAGGCCTGCTGAAATGTGGCCCCAAAGTGATCGATGACCGGCCGTATCTTATACAGCCGGTCATAGGCAGGATCACTTCGGGGGGGACATGCTGCATTATCGGAATAATGCAGACATTTCCGGATGGCCTCAAACCGGTGACGTATCATGACCATACTGTACAGTGGGGTCTGGTAGAGTATGTCCCCACTCCAGTATTGCCTGACACTGGGTTTTTGGACTAGACCCATATGCAGCACGAGGCCCCAAAATGTCCTCATTTCGGCTGCACTGACCGGCGTCCAGCCACCGGGTCTAGCCAAAACTGAGCCTGGGTTTTGAGCGACGAACTGTTGGGCGTACAGATTCGTCTGCTCCACCATCAAATTCACCAGTGAGTTACTGAAAAAAAAACTAAAATAGTCTATTTCAGTAAACCCCACTGTGGGAATCTGGATTCCAGGATTGCCAGCAAAATCCGGAATCTCAGGCTCAAAGTCCACTGGGGGACACCAGCTAAGTTCATCGGCAGGGGGCTCCGGTGGACTTATTTGGTGGGCCGGGAAACCAGTACGAACCCCAGGGCGGCTCGTACTAGGGTGGGCCACAGGATCCCTAGCATGTGGGGCCCCTGGCTCCGCCTGGCGGCGTCTCCGCCGCCTTGGTGGCTCATCGTCATCAGATGATGATGAGGAGGATGCGGATGACAAAAGGAATGTGGGGTCATCCTCATCCTCACTGGGGCTCTCAGAGTCGGAGGCAATCTGGGCGTATGCCTCCTCGGCCGAGAACATCCGGTGGGCCATGGGTGTGTGTGCGTGTAGGTGTGCGTGTGTGGCAAACTTTATTATATGTGCGTGTGTGTGGGGGCAACGGGTGTTCGCGTACTAAAAAGTCCAGGCAAAAAAATGGGCAAGTGTTAGAAAAAAAAAAAGTTAAAACTTGCTGATCAGCGGTACAACGCTGATCAGCGGTCGGTGGGGTGGTGGGGCGGGCGATGCGCTAACAGTGGACGGACGCTAAAAAGTGCCGGCCAGTCAGCGCACGCAGAAAAAAAAAAGTGGTGGTGAGTGGGGGGTGGGGGGTGCTGGTGGGGGGTAGGTGGGGGGGGGGAGGCAGGTGGGGGGGGGGGGGAAGTGGCTGGTGGGGGGTGGGTAGGGGGGCAAGTGGCAGGAGGGGTCTGGGTTAGGGTTAGATGGAAGTTTGGAAGTTTGGAATAAAAGTACTTTTTTTTTTTTTTTTCTAACTTACTTTTCCCTTCTTTCCCTGCCTAACGGTGCCTCTCCCTCACTGACCCTAACCTACCTGGGTGGCGATGGGTGCAGGAGGGTGATGGATGCCGATTAGGGGGACACAGGAGCTCGTTCTGGACGGTGCTGCACGGTCAGGGTGCTGGACAGGAAGAGGAGGGGAGAGAGGAGCGCAGGAAGTTTGAATCTCGCGCCTCTCTCCCCTGCACCAATCAGCACCCTGGACAGCGGCATTCAGCACCAGGGCCAGCACCGCCTCTCCAAATCCTCGGACTGCGATAGGTGGTGTATAATTACGCCACCGATCGCAGTCTTTTTCCGGTTCATCGGGTCACAGGACACCCGAATGGACCGGAAACGCAGAAAACCGCAGGTCTGAATTGACCTGCGGTTTTCTGCGATCGCCGATACGGGGGGGTCAAATGACCCCCCCCTGCATTGTTACGGGATGCCGGCTGAATGATTTCAGCCGAAATCCCGTTCCGATTAACCCCTGCGGCGCCGGAGTTCCGATTTTAAGTCAGGACGTACCGGTACGTCCTCGGTCCTTAAGGACTCGGGAAATAGGGCGTACCGGTACGTCCTAGGTCCTTAAGGACTCGGATAATAGGGCGTACCGGTACGTCCTAGGTCCTTAAGGGGTTAAGAGCATTATAGGCCCCCGGGCAATACAGTGCACTGGGGCCCTGTCTACACAATCACGCACTAGAATAGTATACACCCTATAGTATACAGCACCACACAGTATGCAGTATAGCACCCTATAGTATACAGCACCACACAGTATGCAGTATAGCACCCTATAGTATACAGCACCACACAGTATGCAGTATAGCACCCTATAGTATACAGCACCACACAGTATGCAGTATAGCACCCTATAGTATACAGCACCACACAGTATGCAGTATAGCACCCTATAGTATACAGCACCACACAGTATGCAGTATAGCACCCTATAGTATACAGCACCACACAGTATGCAGTATAGCACCCTATAGTATACAGCACCACACAGTATGCAGTATAGCACCCTATAGTATACAGCACCACACAGTATGCAGTATAGCACCCTATAGTATACAGCACCACACAGTATGCAGTTTAGCACCCTATAGTATACAGCACCACACAGTATGCAGTATAGCACCCTATAGTATACAGCACCACACAGTATGCAGTTTAGCACCCTATAGTATACAGCACCACACAGTATGCAGTATAGCACCCTATAGTATACAGCACCACACAGTATGCAGTATAGCACCCTATAGTATACAGCACCACACAGTATGCAGTATAGCACCCTATAGTATACAGCACCACACAGTATGCAGTATAGCACCCTATAGTATACAGCACCACACAGTATGCAGTATAGCACCCTATAGTATACAGCACCACACAGTATGCAGTATAGCACCCTATAGTATACAGCACCACACAGTATGCAGTATAGCACCCTATAGTATACAGCACCACACAGTATGCAGTTTAGCACCCCACACTATACAGTACCCCACAGTATATAGTAGAGCAGTATAGACCCCCACACTATACAGCACCTCACTGTATACAGCACCCCAAACTATACACGATACAGCCCCCCACACTATACAGTACAGCACTCTACACTATACCGCACCCACAGTATACAGCCCCCCACACTATACAGTACAGCAGTATAGCACTCCCCCCACTATACAGCCCCCCCCCCCCCCCCCACACTATACAGGCCCCCCACACTATACAGGCCCCCCACACTATACAGCCCACCACACAGTATACAGGCCACCCCCCCCCCCCACACACAGTATACAGCCCACCACACAATATACAGCCCACCACACAATATACAGCCCATTACACAATATATAGCCCACCACACAATATACAGCCCACCACACAGTATACAGGCCCCCACACAGTATACAGGCCCCCACACAGTATACAGCCCCCCACACTATACAGTACAGCAGTATAGCACTCCCCCCACTATACAGCCCCCCCCCACACTATACAGGCCCCCCCACACTATACAGGCCCCCCACACTATACAGGCCCCCCACACTATACAGGCCCCCCACACTATACAGCCCACCACACAGTATACAGGCCACCCCCCCCCCCCCCCACACACACAGTATACAGCCCACCACACAATATACAGCCCATTACACAATATACAGCCCACCACACAATATACAGGCCCCCACACAGTATACAGCCCCCCACACAGTACACAGCACCCCACTATACAGTAGTTTACAGTATATTAAAATAACAACCCCATGTCACCTTTTTCTGATGTAATCTTTACACAGAAAAGCTCCACAGTTAACTTCTGCAACACTCCTGATAGGACCTGTGATGACTTCATAGCCATGTGACCAGTAATTGCTAGGTTACTGGTCACATGGTAATGATGTCATTAAGGTCCTAGATCAAAACTCATTAAGGTCCTAGAATTAAGATCATTAACACAGTACGATCATGATGCCTGTGTAGCCGACAGCCTGACACCCGGGGCAGTAGCTAGCAGGGCTCAAGAGGCAGCTGCCTTGGGCCCCCCCAGGAGCAACTGGGCCCAGGGCAGCTGCCCCTTTTGCCCCTTGGTAAAGACGGCCCTGGCGGCAACGCTGCTAAATGACGGTTGGGAAGTTGGCTGGTGGGTTCACTGGGCAGGCGGGCCCCCAGGCAAGTGGGGCCCCCGGGCAACTGCCCAGCGTGCCCATTCGAAAAGACGGCCCTGATCACATTTCATGCCAGCCCACTAGAAGCGACTGAAAGAGGAAGAGACATCACACTAATCCTGCACATCGGGTCAATGTTAATTCTACCTACCAAATAAAATGATTAAACAATACCTAGAGTATCCTGGAATAATTACCTAATGGGAGCACAGTCTTTATCCAAATGAGGTTCTATGGAAAGAGCTGTCTACAAGAAGTGTCTCGTGTTATCCACAGGCAGGACGCACTATGTGTTCCAAATACAGGAAGTACTATGTGTTCCAAATACAGGAAGTACTATGTGTTCCAAAAACAGGAAGTACTATGTGTTCCAAATACAGGAAGGACCTTGTATTCCAAATACAGGGAGTTTGTGTTTCACAGACAGGAAGTACCATGTGTTCCAAATACAGGAAGTTTGTGTTTCACAGACAGGAAGTACCATGTGTTCCAAATACAGAAAGTTTGTGTTCCACAAACATTAAAGGGGTTGGCCACCATAAGTATAAAAAACAATAAAGTGCCCCAGACAATAACTAAAGCCAAGAGGAATTTGTATCATGACAGATATACTGTATATATATCCTTTTTCTACTGCATTCGGCATAGCATGCTCCCATTAATGAGAGGCTGTGCCTGGGCGGAGCAGCTGCAAAGTGAAAGTAAAAATCCCAGCATGCATCACAGCAAAGCGTCTCCAGGGGAGCAGTCACATGACATCTCTGCCTACTTGTGATGCCATAGTGACAACAGCACATTAGGTGTCATTTCATCAGTCTTTAGCATACCTCCCAACTTTAGAATAGAAGGAAGAGGGACACTACGTGCCCAAGGCTACTTTCACACTTGTGTTTTTTGCGGATCCATCATGGATCTGCAAAAACGGTTCTGTTACCATAATATAACCGCATGCATCCGTCATAAACGGATCAAGTGATGGGTCTGAAATCCGAAAGATACGGTGTGGTCTGGAATGGAAGCGCAGATCGGAAACCTATGGAGTGCATCCATGGGTTTTCTGTCCATGCCTCCGCACCGCGAAAAAGTACTGTCGGATGCAGATTGCAGACCCCATTTAAATGAATAGGTTCATGTCTGTAGACAGTGGACACGCTGTCAGCGCCCATGCATTGCAATGTATATACACACACGTGTGTAAGTATATGTATATAAATATGTATATATACATATGTGTATGTATATTCATATATATATTTATATGTACACATACTTGGGCTCCATTCCCACATCCGCAATTCCATTCCACATTTTGCGGAACGGAATTGCGGACCCATACATTTCTATGGGGCCGCACTTCCCGCACTTCCGGGTCCCCAATTCCGATCCTAAAAAAAAAAAAAAACATGTCCTATTCTTGTCCGCAATAGTGGACAAGAATAGGCATATTCTCTTAGTGCCGGCAATGTGCGGTCCGCAAAATGCGGAACGCACATTGCCGCTGTCCGTGGATCCTCAAAACACACACGGATGTGTGAATGGACCCTTAGTCATAAATACACACACACACATACATATAGATACATACACACATATATACATATATATACACATACGGTCAGTGCCCATGCATTGCGGATCGCAATGTATATACACATATAAATATATTAAACACGTGTGTTATATTTTGTGTATAAATAAATATGTATGTGTATATATATATATATATATATATATAGCAAAACAACAGCACTCTCATCAGATGGAAATAGAAAAGATTATTCACCCATGTGGACGCGATGTTTGTGTATATATATTTAAAATTCAAAAAGCAGGCAGCACTCCAAGGTAAAGGTGTATGCATGTATATATATATATATATATACACACACACACACACACAAACAAAATCATAGTTCCTGGCTAGATGTCCTGCTTTCCCTGTTGGTTGCAGGGGACGTGGCCTAACGGAACCAGGGCGTGGCCTAACGGAACCGGCGGGCATGGTTTAGCGGGTCGGCTGTGTGGTGGTAGTGCAGGGGGGGATGGGGATTGACGAAGTAGCTTCTGCAGTAGGGACTCTGCAGGTCTTTATCACAGCCAGCTTCTGACAGGAATCAGCTGTTTGTAGAGAGGGAACAAGCAGCTGATTCCGGTCACAGTTGGAGCGGGCAGCCGACCACTGACAGGAGCAGACTGCGCATGGACGAGCTTCCTCTCAAGCTCCTCCATGTCGCGTGCAGCCATGGACGAACTCAGCTGCAAGGTAGAGCAGGACTGAGGGGAAGCGGCTTATAACTGAAAGAGAAGCAGGCAGGTGTGTTTAATGAAGTATATTAGGGACTTCATTTTTTCCCTGCCTGCCACACTGTAGTGGAGAGTATTTAAAGAGTGGCCAACCCCTTTAAGTCCCTTGTGCCTCATAAAAAAAGTTAAAGTTAATTGCTTGAGTCAAATGATGAAAAGGATGAAGTCCCTTATCTCTTTGAAGCATTATACATTTACATTAATTGATGAGAAAACTGATTATTAAGAGGCTATTTGATTTTGCATCAACTTCCTTTAAAAAATAATATATAATAGTCGCTGTCATTCAGAAATGTACTTCTTTTCCCTTTATTCCTCCCGTTCCCTATCTCCCGTTCTGTGCTGTGGTCACATGACCATGTCCATGCAGCATTTTCTTATTTCCTGTGATGTGATGTCCATGGGCGGCGCAGTGATAGAGGAGTGTCTATGTAACTGGAGGAGGGAGCTATAAAGCAGCTGGCGTTGTTAGGGGTTGTGCTGCAGATGTGACAGAGAAAGGGGCAGAGCATCATGGGATTGGTTGGACACAGCAACAATAAGTGCTACATACATAATGGAAACAAACCAGAGTGATTTGTTTACATGGTCAACAGGAGTCACAAGAGTCCAAAGTGAGAAAGAAAAGGGAAGGGGAAGATGTACATGAGGTAAGCAACTACATGAGCACATCTGTCAAAAACCATAGCAATGCAGCGTCCCACTGCAGAGCGGCAGTACACTGCAAATCATCTGGATGAACAGCAATACTAGCTTCATTCTCTGGACGTTAGAAGAGCTGCTCTATGGTATCTGGATAAAGTCAACGGGTTCGGAAATTCGGAAGCCTTGTTTTTTTAGTTCCAGGGCCAGAATAAATCCACCAAGTAAAATCTGGCAAAATGGATTCCTAATGCCATCTCCAAGTGTTATCAGATGGAAGGTTTGTAATGTCCTCTTCAGATCAAGGCTCATTCTAAAGATCTACTTCCATGTCTTGGGCAGAGTTTTCTCATATCTCCCCGGAACAAATTTGTAATGTGGCTAAAAGGTCAAAGCTGGACATGTTTATTAGGACTTACCAGGTAGACATTAGCACCGCAAGAGGTTCGGCCTTTGGCAAAGAAGTGCTTACAGTAGCTTATCAGTTTATTTCTGTGCTTTTGAAGGATAACCAGCTAAATAAAAATTTGCTTACTAAAATGTATGTTTCCTGTAGTCTAAAGGTGGCCCAGCTTATCTTCCCCCACCTCCAATAAAATTATATTGCTGTATTAAAAAAAACAATATAATGGTCATTGTCCCCTGGGGGTTTTGTACGGAGTCTAACTGCTAATTTGTTAATTAAGGCTACTTTCACACTACCGTTCGGGGCTCCACTTGTGAGCTCCGTTTGAAGGCTCTCACAAGCGGCCCCGAACGCATCCGTACTGCCCTAATGCATTCTGAGTGGATGCGGATCCGCTCAGAATGCATCAGTCTGGCAGCGTTCAGCCTCCGCTCCGCTGAGCAGGCGGACACCCGAACGCTGCTTGCAGCGTTCGGGTGTCCGCCTGGCCGTGCAGAGGCAAATAGAGTTGAGCGAACACCTGGATGTTCGGGTTCGAGAAGTTCGGCCGAACTTCCCGGAAATGTTCGGGTTCGGGATCCGAACTTCGCCCCGAACCCGAACCCCATTGAAGTCAATGGGGACCCGAACTTTTAGGCACTAAAAAGGCTGTAAAATAGCCCAGGAAAGGGCTAGAGGGCTGCAAAAGGCAGCAAAATGTAGGTAAATCCCCTGCAAACAAATGTGGATAGGGAAATGAATTAAAATAAAAATAAAATAAATTAAAATTAACCAATATCAATTGGAGAGAGGTCTCATGGCAGATAATCAGGCTTCATGTCATAGCAGAGAATCAGGCTTCACGTCACCCACCACTGGAACAGGCCATTGTCAGATATTTAGGCCCCGGCACAGAGACAGAGGAGAGAGGTCCCATAGTAGAGAATCAGGCATCATGTCACCCACCACTGGAACAGGCCATTGTCAGATATTTTTAGGCCCCGGCACCCAGACAGAGGAGAGAGGTCCCATAGCAGAGAATCAGGCTTCATGTCATAGCAGAGAATCAGGCTTCATGTCATAGCAGAGAATCAGGCTTCACGTCACCCACCACTGGAACAGGCCATTGTCAGATATTTAGGCCCCGGCACCCAGACAGAGGAGAGAGGTCTCATAGCAGAGAATCAGGCTTCATGTCACCCACCACTGGAACAGGCCATTGTCAGATATTTTTAGGCCCCGGCACCCAGACAGAGGAGAGAGGTCCCATAGCAGAGATTCAGGCTTCATTTCACAGCAGAGAATCAGGCTTCATGTCACCTAACAGTGGAACAGGCCACTGTCAGATATTTTTAGGCCCCAGCACCCAGACAAAGGAGAGGTTCATTCAACTTTGGGTTGCCCCGCAATATAATGGTAAAATGAAAATAAAAAAAGGATTGAATGAGGAAGTGCCCTGGAGTACAATAATATATGGTTATGGGTAGGTAGTTATAAATGTCTAATCTGCACAAGGGATGGACAGGTCCTGTGGGATCCATGCTTGGTTTATTTTTATGAACGTCAGCTTGTCCACATTGGCTGTAGACAGGCGGCTGCGTTTGTCTGTAATGACGCCCCCTGCCGTGCTGAATACACGTTCAGACAAAACGCTGGCCGCCGGGCAGGCCAGCACCTCCAAGGCATAAAAGGCTAGCTCTGGCCACGTGGACAATTTGGAGACCCAGAAGTTGAATGGGGCCGAACCATCAGTCAGTACGTGGAGGGGTGTGCACACGTACTGTTCCACCATGTTAGTGAAATGTTGCCTCCTGCTAACGCGTTCCGTATCAGGTGGTGGTGCAGTTAGCTGTGGCGTGGTGACAAAACTTTTCCACATCTCTGCCATGCTAACCCTGCCCTCAGAGGAGCTGGCCGTGACACAGCTGCGTTGGCCACCTCTTGCTCCTCCTCTGCCTTCGCCTTGGGCTTCCACTTGTCGCCTGTGACATTTGGAAATGCTCTCAGTAGCGCGTCTACCAACGTGCGCTTGTACTCGCGCATCTTCCTATCACGCTCCAGTGCAGGAAGTAAGGTGGGCACATGTGCATGTAGTCGCTCATGTGTGCCAGGCTGCCCAGAGGTAAGGACAAGCTGTCCTCTGTGGGAGGCGTATCGTCATCGTCCTGCGTTTCCCCCCAGCCACGCACCAGTGAGGGGCCCGAGCTGTGTTGGGTGCCACCCCGCTGTGAACATGCTTCATCCTCATCCTCCTCCACCTCCTCCTCATTCTCATCCTCCTCGTCCTCCAGTAGTAGGCCCTGTCTAGCCACATTTGTACCTGGCCTCTGCTGTTGCAAAAAAACTCCCTCTGAGTCACTTCTAAGAGACTGGCCTGAAAGTGCTAAAAATTACCCCTCTTCCTCCTCCTCCTCCTCCTCCTCCTGACCCGTGCGTGCTGCAGCTGAAACTCCACTATGGCCTGCTGCTGCTCGCACAGTCTGTCCAGCATGTGCAAGGTGAAGTTCCACCTGGTGGGCACGTCGCATATGAGGCGGTGAGCGGGAAGGCCGAAGTTACGCTGTAGCGCAGACAGACGAGCAGCTGCAGGATGTGAACGCCGGAAGCGCGCACAGACGGCCCGCACTTTATTCAGCAGCTCTGACATGTCGGGGTAGTTGTGAATGAACTTCTGCACCACCAAATTCAGCACATGCGCCAGGCAAGGGATGTGCGTCAAACCGGCTAGTCCCAGAGCTGCAACGAGATTTCACCCATTATCGCACACCACCAGGCCGGGCTTGAGGCTCACCAGCAGCAACCACTCGTCGGTCTGTTGTTCTATACCCCGCCACAACTCCTGTGCGGTGTGGGGCCTGTCCCCCAAACATATGAGTTTCAGAATGGCCTGCTGACGTTTACCCTGGGCTGTGCTGAAGTTGGTGGTGAAGGTGTGTGGCTGACTGGATGAGCAGGTGGAAGAAGAGGAGGAGGAAGCCGAGCAGGAGGAGGAGGCAACAGGAGGCAAAGAATGTTGCCCTGCGATCCTTGGCGGCGGAAGGACGTGCGCCAAACATCTCTTCGCCTGGGGCCCAGCCGCCACTACATTTACCCAGTGTGCAGTTAGCGAGATATAGTGTCCCTGGCCGTGCTTACTGGTCCAAGTATCTGTGGTTAGGTGGACCTTGCCACAGATGGCGTTGCGCAGTGCACACTTGATTTTATCGGATACTTGGTTGTGCAGGGAAGGCATGGCTCTCTTGGAGAAGTAGTGGCGGCTGGGAACAACATATTGTGGGACAGCAAGCGACATGAGCTGTTTGAAGCTGTCTGTGTCTACCAGCCTGAATGACAGCATTTCATAGGCCAGTAGTTTAGAAATGCTGGCATTCAGGGCCAGGGATCGAGGGTGGCTAGGTGGAAATTTACGCTTTCTCTCAAATGTTTGTGAGATGGAGAGCTGAACGCTGCCGTGTGACATGGTTGAGATGCTTGGTGACGGAGGTGGTGGTGTTGGTGGTACATCCTCTGTTTGCTGGGCGGCAGGTGCCAACGTTCCTCCAGAGGCGGAGGAAGAGGCCGAGGCGGCGGCAGCAGAAGAGGTAGCAGGGGGAGCCTGAGTGAGTTCCTTGTTTTTAAGGTGTTTACTCCACTGCAGTTCATGCTTTGCATGCAGGTGCCTGGTCATGCAGGTTGTGCTAAGGTTCAGAACGTTAGTGCCTCGCTTCAGGCTCTGATGGCACAGCGTGCAAACCACTCGGGTCTTGTCGTCAGCACATTGTTTGAAGAAGTGCCACGCCAGGGAACTCCTTGAAGCTGCCTTTGGAGTGCTCGGTCCCAGATGGTGGTGGCCAGTAGCAGACGGACTCTCTTGGCGGCGGGTGTTCTGCTTTTGCCCACTGCTCCCTCTTTTGCTACGCTGTTGGCTCGCTCTCACCACTGCCTCTTCCTCCGAATTCTGAAAGTCAGTGGCACGACCTTCATTCCATGTGGGGTCTAGGACCTCATCGTCCCCTGCATCGTCTTCCACCCAGTCATCCTCCCTGACCTCCTGTTCAGTCTGCACACTGCAGAAAGATGCAGCAGTTGGCACCTGTGTTTCTTCATCATCAGAGACGTGCTGAGGTGGTATTTACATGTCCTCATCATCAGGAAACATAAGTGGTTGTGCGTCAGTGCATTCTATGTCTTCCACCGCTGGGGAAGGGCTAGGTGGATGCCCTTGGGAAACCCTGCCAGCAGAGTCTTCAAACAGCATAAGAGACTGCTGCATAACTTGAGGCTCAGACAGTTTCCCTGATATGCATGGGGGTGATGTGACAGACTGGGCTTGGTTTTCATGCGCCATCTGTGCACTTTCTGCAGAAGACTGGGTGGGAGATAATGTGAACATGCTGGATCCACTGTCGGCCACCCAATTGACTAATGCCTGTACCTGCTCAGGCCTTACCATCCTTAGAACGCCATTGGGCCCCAACAAATATCGCTGTAAATTCTGGTGCCTGAGGTAGTTGGTACACTAGGACGTGTGGCTGTGGCAGAACGGCCATGTCCTCTCCCAGCACCAGAGGGTCCCCTAACACCACCACGACCATGTCTGCATCCGCGTCCCTTACTAGATGTTTTCCTCATTGTTACCGTTCACCACAATAAGAAAAAAATTATTTGGCCCAATGTATTGAATTCAAATTCAGGCCTTTTTTTACAGGCACCTAACACTATCTGGCTATCTATTTAGGTACCGTATTACACTAATACGGGCACAGCAGTAACGACAGATTTAGCTGAATATAAATTGTAGGCCTAGTATTTAGGCGCTGGATGACAGGTATCCCTTTTACAGACAGAATTAGACTTGGAAATGCACGGTAGCGTATGAAGTTATTGAGGATGACCCTATCCGCACTTTCAATCTAATATACCCTTTATTGGATAGATTTAAACTTGGCCTGATTTAGGGAATTGCTAAGTTGGGAATTGTATTTCAACCCAGAACAAAAACTGTGCTTTGGCGGACACTAAATAGATTGACCAGCAACAGCAGTAACAACAGATTTAGCTGAATATAAATTGTAGGCCTAGTATTTAGGCCCTGGATGACAGGTATCCCTTTTACGGACAGAATTCGACTTGGAAATGTACGGTAGCGTGTGAAGTTATTGAGGATGGCCCTATCCGCACCTTCAATCTAATATACCCTTTATTGGATAGATTTAAACTTGGCCTGATACAGCAGAAAACAATTATTTAGGGAATTGCTAAGTTGGGAATTGTATTCAACCCAGAACAAAAACTGTGCTTCAGCAGACAGACAATAAAACACACTATTGATGGTTAAAAATGTACTTGGTGGCAGCTTGTTCTGGCGCACCACAAGACACAAAATGGCCGCCGATCACCCCAGAAAAAAGTGACTCAAAAAAGCTCTGGGCAGCCTTAAAACAGTGAGCAATTGAATAGCAGAGGTTGTATGATACACAGCTGTATATCGATCACTTCAGTAAATAAATCACTGCCTAATCTGGCCCTAACAGCAGCAGCTGCATCCTATCCCTACACTGATCAGAGCAGAGTGACGTGCGGCGCTACATGACTCCAGCTTAAATAGAGGCTGGGTCACATGCTGCACTGGCCAATCACAGCCATGCCAATAGTAGGCATGGCTGTGATGGCCTCTTGGGGCAAGTAGTATGACGCTTGTTGATTGGCTGCTTTAGCAGCCTTTCAAAAAGCGCCAAGAAAGCTCTGAACACCGAACCCGGACTTTTACGAAAATGTTCGGGTTCGGGTCAGTGTCACGGACACCCCAAAATTCGGTACGAACCCGAACTATACAGTTCGGGTTCGCTCATCCCTAGAGGCAAACGGATCCGTCCAGACTTACAATGTAAGTCAATGGGGACGGATCCGTTTGAATTTGACACTATATGGCTCAATTTTCAAACGGATCCGTCCCCCATTGACTTTCAATGTAAAGTCTGGACGGATCCGTCTGAAGCTACTTTCACACTTTTTGTAGAATTTTTTCTACAATATAATGCAGACGGATCCGTTCTGAACAGATCCCAAGTCTGCTTTATATGAGCGGATCCGTCTGGGCAGACCCCAGACGGATCCGCTCTGAACGGTAGTGTGAAAGTAGCCTAACCTGTTATCTTGTGTCTAATAGGGGGCTAAATAAATGTAACTGCCTTCGGACTGCAGGACACCAAAATTTAGGTAAGCAAAGGTTTTTATAGGACTGCTGCAGTGATTGTGTATATATATATATATATATATATACACTCACCTAAAGAATTATTAGGAACACCATACTAATACGGTGTTGGACCCCCTTTTGCCTTCTGCCTTAATTCTACGTGGCATTGATTCCACAAGGTGCTGATAGCATTCTTTAGAAATGTTGGCCCATATTGATAGGATAGCATCTTGCAGTTGATGGAGATTTGAGGGATGCACATCCAGGGCAAGAAAGTTCCCGTTCCACCACATCCCAAAGATGCTCTATTGGGTTGAGATCTGGTGACTGTGGGGGCCATTTTAGTACAGTGAACTCATTGTCATGTTCAAGAAACCAATTTGAAATGATTTGAGCTTTGTGACATGGTGCATTATCCTGCTGGAAGTAGCCATCAGAGGATGGGTACATGGTGGTCGTGAAGGGATGGACATGGTCAGAAACAATGCTCAGGTAGCCCGTGGCATTTAAACGATGCCCAATTGGCACTAAGGGGCCTACAGTGTGCCCAGAAAACATTTCCCACACCATTACACCACCACCACCAGCCTGCACAGTGGTAACAAGGCATGATGGATACATGTTCTCATTCTGTTTACGCCAAATTCAGACTCTACCATTTGAATGTCTCAACAGAAATCGAGACTCATCAGACCAGGCAACATTTTTCCAGTCTTCAACAGTCCAATTTTGGTGAGCTCGTGCAAATTGTAGCCTCTTTTTCCTATTTGTAGTGGAGATGAGTGGTACCCGGTGGGGTCTTCTGCTGTTGTAGCCCATCCGCCTCAAGGTTGTGCGTGTTGTGGCTTCACAAATGCTTTGCTGCATACCTCGGTTGTAACGAGTGGTTATTTCAGTCAACGTTGCTCTTCTATCAGCTTGAATCAGTCGGCCCATTCTTGCTTAAATCACCTTTCTTTCCCATTCTGACAGTCAGTTTGGAGTTCAGGAGATTGTCTTGACCAGGACCACCCCCCTAAATGCATTGAAGCAACTGCCATGTGATTGGTTGACTAGATAATTGTATTAATGTAATATCACCGACGGGGCGGCCTCTTGTTCGTCTGCCGCGATCTCCTGCGTTCCACTGTGGAACGCGGAAGTCGTGCGAACTCCAGGGAGTGGCGTGGCGGATGCGTTCCAGGGTGGAACGCGGAAGTCATCCCGACCAATCGGCGAGCTCTTCGCACTTCCTGGTCTTACTTAACGGCACTCGTGAGGCGGCATGGCGTGCTGTGATTATTGTCAGAACGCCTGCTGCCTCACGAACCTGTATTGGACATTCCACCAAACCGGACCCTGCTCTTTCCACACCTACCATCTGGAAGACGGACCCGCTCAGTCCTCAGACTACAGCCATCCGGAAGTCTCACCCATCACACAGCTACTGCCAATCGCAAGTACCCTTTAGGAGAGAGAGCGCTTCTCCTCTGCCTGCTTGCAGGCTATATCCACTGCATAAATGTATTCCATCTACTAACCACCGTCTATGAAGCAATAGTACTGTGGCGTACCCTAACATTATCCTTGCTGCAGCCACTGCATAAATAGTGTTTCATCTACTAACCACCGTCTATGAAGCAATAGTTCTGTGTTGAATTGTGGTTGTGTTCCTTGATCACGTGATGGTAGAATCTCTAACTCACCTTTAAGACTGTGAGTGACGCCTGAGATTCATATCTGATTGATCATATAAATCCGCAGTTGCGATCCACTATTGTAAAAACTGCAGACGTGACAATTAATGAGAAATAAAACAGGTGTTCCTAATAATTCTTTAGGTGAGTGTATATATATATATATATATTTGAGGTAGAGTTAGTTTAGATTTTTGTACTCAACATTTGTGTGTGTGCGCCCTGTACCTGCTGAGCACCTGTCATGTGTTTTATTGATTGCGGCTGCTAAGTTTTGCGTGCTTTTTTTTTTTTACTATATGAAAGATTATGTTCTTTCTTTACTACATTCAAGTTATTTTTTCTTTTTTTTAAATCTAAATTTTATCTTTTTTTTTCTCGTAAATTGTATTTGAAATGTGTTACACCGCTGATAAATAGAGTTTATACACTTGACATACTCCAATACGGTGGCCAAAAACAATGTATTCAGCTGAGGAGGCATACGCCATTCTTCCTTCTGATACGGAGTCTGCCAGGGAGGGAGAAGAAGATGCCACATTCCTTTACTGCTCTTCATCATCCAGTGATGAGGGACCCTCAAGAAAGCACCCGAGGACATCCTCCCAGAGTAATCCTATATGGACCCCACCCCCTGAGGATTATGAGTATTGTTCAGTGAATCAAAGTTAATGAATTCGAATTTGATCCGAATTTCAGGAAAAATTTGGTTTGCCACAAATCCAAATTTCTTGGCGCTTCGTGGTAATGAATCCATTTTTCCTGAAATGGTGGTAAAAAAAAAGAACTACTCACCTTGTCAATTTGAGCACAAAGAGGCCGTCACACCTATCTTGATTGAAGAAAAAGCGCCAATTTTTTTGAATCAAATGTTTTTATTAAGTTTTCTCAAGAAAGAATAACAGAAATAAAAGAATAGAATAGCATAGCATATAGTGGACGCAGCCACTCAAGGAAGACCTAGATCATGACAGACAGCCGCCAATTATTGGGCGGATCTAATATCTATTCCATAGAAGATGGAAAGAGCAACTCACATTAAAAGGAACATACAATTTAAGGTCGCTGACTGCAAAGACAGCCGAATCACCAACTAAAGTTAACAACTACATTTGGTATTGATGTGAATAATGGAGTAATAGGCTCCATATCAGTAAAATTCTTACATGAATATATTGGACAACATCCAGTGGGGAGTTGTTATATTGGTAACCAACAGGGTACCAACAAGCAGCAAGAGCACATAAAGAGACTCATTTACTGTCTGTTAACTCTTGAGAAGACCCAGTTACAGGAGGGCTTAATTAAGAGGACGCCAATGTTATCTTAAGAGATTCCATTATTAGGGACTGTACAGGTGAGGTATAACCTATCGGGAAAAATATGGGTGAGAAATCCAGGGGGCCCACTTACTTTTATATTTCACAGAGGAGATCATTGAGAGTGGTAACAATCTTTCATACCGGCAGGATGTATTTAACTCATTGACCACCTCTGCAAAATCAGGAGGAGTTTGACTCTTCCAATGGCGGGTCACAATCAATTTAGCACTGAGGAAAGTGTGTCCCACTATGGGTCTGAAAGTAGGGTAAGTGTGGTGGATGCCTACGAACAAAAGTGCTAGTTCTGGGGATGGTAATATGGCCAGATTGATTAGTTCTCCGACCAGTGTGAAAATCTGTCTCCAGAAGGTGGCAATAATCGGCCATGACCAGAGAATGGGAAACAATGAACCCATGCCTCCACATCCCCTCCAACATAAAGGAGAGGTAGAAGGGTATATAGTGTGTAACCTCTGGGGCGTAAAATACCAATTTAGGAGCGTCTTAACTCCCGCCTCATAGTGAGTGACACATTTAAAAGTGGAAGTTAAGAAGCCAATAGCAAATGACCAGGAGTCATCTGGGAATGAACGCCCTATCTCCTGTTCCCATTTTTTAAAAGGTAAAGTTTTGATAAACTTGGTTTTATCACCTAAGAAATTATAAATTCGACCAGTCGCTCCTTTCCTCAATAAACCTGGGGACTGAAATAATTGGAGGATCCCTTTATGGATGGATGGGGGTGCCTTAAGAATAGTTGTGAGGAAATGTTTAATCCTAAGATAGTTAAATATTTCTCCGGACGGCAGTTGGAACAGTTGTTGAATATTAGGGAAAGGGAGAATCCCATCAGCAGAAATGAGCTGAGCCACCTTTTCCATCCCACCCTCCCGCCATTTGGATAATGTGATGTTCTGGAGTGATGACTCTAGAGTGTATGTGTCAGAATGAGAAAATAAGAAATCTTTAGAGTCTGGGAATACTACGTGAGCTTGTAACCAGAGTTTACCTACATGCTGTACTGTCATAAGGGTAAGGTCAGGAATCTTCCTACTCCATATGATTCGAATTAAGAGGTCTCTCAAGGATCCTCCACCAATCGAATGGGATTCAATATGATGCCAAGCTTTAGTGCAATCTAATGTCCACCATTCCCTAGCTAGTGAAAGACCTATTGCGATGTAATAGTCGCGAATGAAGGGTAGTCCTATTCCCCCAGCACCTTTCCTCAAGAAGAGTTATTTCTGCGCAATCCTAGGCTTGGATGCTTTCCAAATATATTTAGATAAGCTAGACTGTGCTTTTCTAAAAAATAATGGGGGGACAGGAATTGGAAGAGCTCGAAAGGTGTAGATCAGTTTAGGCAAAGTCATAATTTGGAATGCCTCCACCGTTCCCACCCATGAAATCTCCTTCATGGAGAACTGAGCAAAGTCGGAGGACATGGTCGAGAGGAGGGGTTCATAATTACGCTTATATAGGAGAGAACAAGGGAACGTGAGCTTGATTCCTAAGTATGGAAGTTCCGATTCCTGCCAATCTAGGGGGTACATGGTTTTTAATAGTGCTATTTCACTTTGAAGGATATTGATCGGTAGGGCTTGGGACTTAGAACTGTTGACTTTATAATAGGATAACTTGCCAAATTGTTTTATGATATCTAGAGCAAAGCGTAAGGATGAGAGAGGATTCGACAGAGTAAGAATGATGTCGTCTGCATAAAGTGAAAGTCTGTGGTATCGTCCACCTATATCTACACCTTGTATGAGGGGGGAATTTCGTATGTGCTGGGCAAGGGGTTCTAGGGCTAAGATAAATAAAAGGGGTGATAATGGACACCCTTGACGGGATCAATTAGTGATATGGAAAGGATTTGATAATACCCCGTTGACCCATACTTTGGCCATGGGAGAGTGGTACAGGCTATGAAAGGCGTTTGTTATATTTCCTCTAAACCCCATCTTCTGGAGGACTGAAAAAGCGAATGACCAGTGTAAGCGGTCAAACGCTTTCTCGGCGTCAAGTGTCACTGCCAATAAGGGAAAATTTCTCTGCTCAGCATAATTAAACAGATTCACCAATCTCCTGGTATTATCTGATGACAGTCGGCCTTTGACAAAACCCGTCTGGTCATCCTTGATTAGGGATGGCCGAATGGGTGATAACCTATTGGCAATTAATTTGGCGAATATTTTTATGTCCGAATTGAGCAAAGAAATTGGCTTGAAATTTTGAGGTACATCTGGAGTTTTTCCGGGTTTGGGCAGAGTGACAATTAAGGCCGTGAGCATTTCTGAAGGGAAAGGGGTCCCTTCCAAAGCTTTATTAAAAATATCCAGAATATGAGGGGACAAAATAGGGAGAAAATGTCTATAATACTCATTTGACAGACCATCCGGGCCTGGGAATTTGCCCTGCGGAAGAGACAAGATCAGTTTTTGAAGTTCTGTAGAAGTGAGGGGGGCATTTAACAATTGCAATTGTGATGAGGAGACAGTAGGTAGATTAGATTGTGCTAAAAAATCCTCCACAAGACTAGGGTAATCATCTGGTATGGGGACACTATCCTTGAGATTGTACAGGGCATGGTAATAGGTGCGAAACTGTTCTGCGATATCTCAAGGATCCAGTAATTTAGCTGTAGAGGATGGATGTAAGAGATACAGTATTTTTGTTTTGGATTGGTGGGTTTTGATTTGGTTGGCTAGTAGTTTACCCGCTCTGTTTCCCTGGGCATAGTATCTCGACTTCAGTCTGAGCAGATTCTTAGAGTAGTTATGGGAAAGCAAGCATCTTAATTTGTCCCTCTCCATCCTCAATAAGTTAGAGGTATGAACCGTAGGTGAGGCTTTATTAAGATTCTCAAGGTCTGCGATAGAGTTCAGTAATTGTGAGGATTCTTTTTCTCTAATCTTTCTCAATTTGTGTTTTAATCTAATCAAAGAACCCCTTATGAATGCTTTATGTGTCTGCCACACTGTGTACTTATCTGAAACAGAGCCCTCATTAAAGGCAAAGAACTCCTGCAATTCCTTAGAGAGCTCCCCAACAGACTCCAGATTATGGTATAGAGATATGTCATTCGCCAAATGGGAGCTCTTGGAGACTGGTAGAGATTCTCCAGGGTCAGTGTAATTGGGGCATGATCAGACAACTGGATAAGTCCAATACTCGTGGACGTTGCGTGCATAAGGATAGGATGATCAATCAAAAACATATCTATACGGGAATATGAAAGATGAGGCGGTGAGAAGAAGGTGTAGTCTCTCTCTGCACTGTGTTGGGCTCTCCAGACATCAATAAGACCCTCAGAATGCAAGAGAGAGGCCACCCCACCCTCCAAACGTCTTGTAGAGCAAGTAGAATCCAATGACCGATCCATTATCATATTGAAGTCACCGCAGAGAATAGTTTTCCCTTGTTTCATAGAGTTAACATTCTTTAGTAATTTACGTAAAAAGGTAACTTGATGAGCGTTGGGTGCATAGATGTTGACTAATGTATAAGTGACATTATTAACGGAACATACCAAGATGATGTATCGGCCATTAGGATCCACCATAGATGAGATCATATTGAAGGCAACCGTGTTCTTGATGGCAATAAATACCCCCCTAGACTTCTTGCTGAAATGAGAGTGCAAAACATGAGGAAAGGAGCAATGGTGAATGCGTTTAGCATCCTCTTGCAATAAAGGAGTCTCTTGGATACAAACAAGGAATGCTGCAGCTTTGGTCGCCTCCCGCCAAACATATGATCTTTTCTGGGGGCAATTAAGCCCTTTAGCGTTTAATGATAGAATTTTAAGATCCATATGAATGAGGAGAGGTCCCAATTTCCAGACGAATAAACAGACAGCAAACAGCTAGCAAAACAGCCGTATGGTTAGCAGTAATACTTTCCAACAAGAAGCAAACTTGTCAGACGGATCTAACACAATAAATGGCAAAATAATCAATAAAAGAAAAAGGTACAGAGGGGTAAACACAACAAGGAAAGAAAAGGATATTATTACAGTACCAGGCGGTTTTGCCCGTCTGTGTAGTTTAGGTGGCGTAAGTCCACAAGTGAGGCTGAGAGGAGGCACAACCGGTTTGGATGTTCAATCAGGTATACTGCACCTAAATTTACAATGGGAAAAAATGCAAGATCCCACATAATTGGTGCAAATATTATCATCCAACCCCATAGCCTAATCAAGGTTACCAGTAAGACACTTTATAGGACACCTATATTTCCAACCGATTTCGGTCCTACTAGGGGGATCAAGTGTCTCGTGTATTAGATGAAGTTGGGGGGTCATTCCGCCGACGATTTCCGCGTTTCTCCACAGAGAACCGAATGTCCCATAATTGGAGGAGGTTCTGCCCCTCTTCCACTGTTTTCACCACATGGGTTTTGCCATCTCTCCGGCTGAGTAGCTTTTGTGGGTATCCCCACTTGTACTGAATGTCATTATCTCTAAGGGCGAGGGTGACAGGTTGCAGTTCCCTTCTTTGTCTTAGCGTCGCCATGGATAGGTCAGCAAACAGCCTGACTGATTGAAAGGGAGCAGGTAGCTGATCGCAATTTCTGGCAGCTAACATCAAGGCTTCTTTTGTGTGGAAAAAATGGATGCGGGCTAAGGTGTCCCTTGGGATGTCCGCACTTAGATGAGCTGGCTTAGGGATCCTATGGGCTCTGTCTATGATCATGTCAGGAACAGGTATTCTCGGCAAAAGCGATTTAATAAGGCTCTTGAGATATGCCTGTAGGTCTCGGGGTGCCACGTCTTCTGGTATACCCCGGAATTTCACATTATTCCTCCTGGAATGATCTTCCATATCTGTGATTTTGCACTTGAGAGATTCAAGTTCATCTGCCATATCATTGTGGGCATCTATAATATTATTCTGTGAGGCCGCAAATTCAGCCATTTTACTTTCCACATGTGCTACTTTGCTCTCATTTTCTTTAACTTTGGCCGCTAAGGGGTTAATCATCCCTGCCATGTCTGCACGTAGTGACTGGTGCAGTGCCAGAAGCATATTTTTGATGGAATCTTCGCAAAGAGGTTTATCAGAGGTTTGATATGCAAGTATAGGAACTGCTTGGGGAGTCTCTGACGATATCGCCCATATTGCAGTACTGACCTCCTGATAGTGGGAAGATTCCAGCCGCGGTCTCTGTTTCTGGGGGCTGGATGAGGGCGAGGATCTTGAGCGGCTTGCAGCGGCGCCATTTTCTGGGTCTGGAGTCTCCATAGCGCGGATCTCGCCTGGGGTCGGAGGGAGCGAGGGGAACTCCGCTTCATTCAAAGAAAAGGCCTCGGACTCCAAAGGAGGCGACTGTGAGAGGGAGCTGTGTTTCGGCGATGCGCTATTGCAGGGAGACGGCGGGTAAGTTCCGGTACTTGATCCGGCACCATCTTTAGCCGGGCCTCTCTCAAAGAAGCCGTCCAGATTCCCACTTTGGAGTTTAGGCAGCTGCCTCTTGGACCTCCCCATGGTGTCAGGGAGGGTGTCCAGCTTCTATCCAGGCTAATCGGGTAACGGGGATAGTAATAATGGCTCTGGGAAGCTCAATTGTGATCGCTCTGGTGCAGGAGCTACAAGATCAAGCGGCCATTCCTCTCAGCGGCCAACGAAAAAGCGCCAATTTAACGCATGATGTCGTAAAGTCAGCGCGTGTCCCAATTGATACGTTTTATTTAATCAAGATGGCCACGATGGCCTCTCTGCGATCAAATGGATGAGATGAGTATATATTTTTTGTTTTAACCACTGATAGGCTGAATGTGACTCCCAGATACCGCGATCAATGTTGAACGCAGCATCTGAGGAGTTAAATGACAGAGGGGAGGTGCAATCTCCATTCCCCAGCATTGCTCTCGCTCCATACAATGGAATGCAATTTGTTATTTAGTAATTCTTAAGAAATTGAATTTCTTGATGAAATTCAGCGAAGCAGCCAAATCGAATTTCTGAAAACTCTGCTCATCTCTAATTATGAGCCCCAAATTCCAGAGTTTGTGAACAGCTCCAGAATTCAGATGGACTGCGAGGGCTTCACAGAAATACACTCACCTAAAGAATTATTAGGAACACCATACTAATACGGTGTTGGACCCCCTTTTTGCCTTCAGAACTGCCTTAATTCTATGTGGCATTGATTCAACAAGGTGCTGATAGTATTCTTTAGAAATGTTGGCCCATATTGATAGGATAGCATCTTGCAGTTGATGGAGATTTGATTGATGCACATCCATGGCACGAAGCTCCCGTTCCACCACATCCCAAAGATGCTCTATTGGGTTGAGATCTGGTGACTGTGGGGGCCATTTTAGTACAGTGAACTCATTGTCATGTTCAAGAAACCAATTTGAAATAATTCGAGCTTTGTGACATGGTGCATTATCCTGCTGGAAGTAGCCATCAGAGGATGGGTACATGGTGGTCATGAAGGGATGGACATGGTCAGAAACAATGCTCAGGTAGCCCGTGGCATTTTAACGATGCCCAATTGGCACTAAGGGGCCTAAAGTGTGCCCAGAAAACATCTCCCACATCATTACACCACCACCACCAGCCTGCACAGTGGTAACAAGGCATGATGGATACATGTTCTCATTCTGTTTGTAGCCTCTTTTTCCTATTTGTAGTGGAGATGAGTGGTACCCGGTGGGGTCTTCTGCTGTTGTAGCCCATCCGCCTCAAGGTTGTGCGTGTTGTGGCTTCACAAATGCTTTGCTGCATACCATGGTTGTAACGAGTGGTTATTTCAGTCAACGTTGCTCTTGTATCAGCTTGAATCAGTCGGCCCATTCTCCTCTGACCTCTAGCATCCACAAGGCATTTCGCCCACAAGACTGCCGCATACTGGATGTTTTTCCCTTTTCACACCATTCTTTGTAAACCCGAGAAATGGTTGTGCGTGAAAATCCCAGTAACTGAGCAGATTGTGAAATACTCAGACCGGCCCGTCTGGCACCAACAACCATGCCACGCTCAAAATTGCTTAAATCACCTTTCTTCCCCATTCTGACATTCAGTTTGGAGTTCAGGAGATTGTCTTGACCAGGACCACCCCCCTAAATGCATTGAAGCAACTGCCATGTGTTTGGTTGACTTGATAATTGCATTAATGAGAAATAGAACAGGTGTTCCTAATAATTCTTTAGGTGAGTGTATATATATATTTTTTTTTTCTAAATCTTTTTCTCTGAAGATTTTATAAATTTTATGGTGGCCCAAACTAATTTATATGCCCAAAAATGTATTGCCCAGAACCACATATCAACATTCGATCGCCATCTGAATTTGACCCTAGTAAATGTAGCAGAGATGAAAACGTTTTGGGGACTCATACTGAATATGGTCTTTGTTCAAATGCCAGAATTGGAGTACAGATGTTTTGTACCACACTACAATTTACATGGTTATGACCCATACACAATTTCAAGTAATTAAAAAAAAAATTCAATATAAGGATAAAGCACAAAGCCCTTCCCAGAATGACCCTACATTTGACCGTCTATTCAAAATTAGGCCAGTCCTAGACCACTCCAGCGCCAAGTTTGCTGAAGTGTACACCCTAGAAAAAGACATCTGCACAGACAAGTTCCTTGCACAAGGGAGGCTAAAATTCCGCCACTACCTGCCAAGAAAGCAGGTAAGATATGGCATTAAGGCCTCTTTCATTCGGGTGTCACGGATTTTGTCCGGATGCGTTGCGGCAAACCCGCGTGAGTAGGCACGCAATTTCAGTCAGTTTTGTCTGCGATTGCGTTCCGTTGTTCAGTTTTTTTCTGTGCGAGTGCAATGCGTTTGGCACGCGCGTGATAAAAAACTGAATCTGGTACCCAGACCCGAACTCGGACTTCTTCACTGAAGTTCGGGTTTGGGTTAGGTGTTCTGTTGATTTTATTATTTTTCCTTCTAACATGGTTATAAGGGAAAATAATAGCATTCTTAATACAGAATGCTAACTAAAATGTCCATTGAGGGGTTAAAAAATAAAAACTCACCTCATCCACTTGATCGCGCAGCTGGTATCGTCTTCTTTCTTCTTCCTGCAGGACGTGCAAAATGACCTTCGATGACGTAATCGCGCTCACCATGTGGTGGTCCTTATCTCCTTATCTTCATTCAGCAGGACCTGCACTGACGTCACCAGGATTCAGTGCGGGTGCAATGCGTTCACGTCATGCATTGCACCCGCGCGGAATACTCGCCCGTGTGAAAGGGGCTTAACATGTACAAGCTGTGCAAGAGTACCTCTGGGTACACCCACACCCGGATTGAATCCCCCAGAATGCCCGCCCCCCCCCCCCCAATTTTAAATATCCAAGAGGCCGCTTTAGGTCCCTGGTAGGGCAACCACTCAGAAAGGGCGACAGCAGGGCTCTACTCAGTGAGAACATGCTGGTAGATAAGTACAAAGACAAGAGGGATGTTCTTGTACTGACCATCACTCATAGGAACATCAGCTCCCCTGGCCCTGTACGAGGCACCAAAACCACTAACTCCAAACCAGACGGCATCCTGGATTACAATAGGCACATGGGAGGGGTTGATCTTTCAGATAAAGTTCTGAAGCCGTACAGTGCCATATGGAAAACTAAGATGTGGTACAAAAAGCTGGCCGTGCACATTGTACAGACTGCACTATATAGTGCTTACATGTTATTTTGACCTACAGGCCACCCAGGAACATTCCTTCAGTTTCAAGAGGTAGTAATCAAGGCCCTAATTTTTTTTAAAGCCAGGAATGGGAGGATCCCAGTGCTTCTGGAAGTTATGGTGCCCATGTTATGCCAGGTCAGTAGTTTGCTGTGAAGTCCCCCAAACAGAAAGAAAGGGAAGGTGTGACAGGTGCAGTACTATGAAGTGCCTTTTGCGCTGTGGCATTAGAAGAATTTTGATATCTCTGACTTTTTAGTCCAACTAGACTGTCTATTACTCTGTAATTCCTCTAGCACCGTTCTATGGAAGCAGTATGTTTAAAGAGCACACCAAATGCTTGAAATAACTTTTTTATTAACTTCAACTTTTCTTCATATATAACACTGCAGCCTCCGCGGCAGATAGTCCATGTACAAAACACGTGTTGAATAAATCATAAAATGGCGGTATGCATAAAATGGTGGTTCAACTGTTCAATCTTGTCATTCAACATAAAATGGTGAATATATTTCTCTCTTCAGTATCTGTACTCTCATTTTAAGTTATTTAAGCACTTTATGATCTCTCTGAGAGGTATATCTGAGGTCTAACTACTAATAGTTCTACTTGCTGAATTTGGTTGCAATTTGCAGTATGCAGTTAGCAGTAACTATTTGCAGATTGGTTGAGTATGATCTGGTATGGTTGTATGCAATTTGGATTGCAATATGGAATTTTAATTTGGATCATGAACTTTGTAGTTTGCAATTGGTTAAACTGTAAGTAAACACATATATAACTGGTTCAGTATACAGTTCTAATCACTATATTAACAGTAGGATCATTATATAACTGTTTTAAATATCTATTTTGGCCTATCTGCTTCCATAAAACACAGCTCTTATTGGAGTGTGTGTCTGTTCAGCTCCTCTCTCTGATGAATAATGATTCCAGCAGCTCCTCCAAGCTGTGTGTGAGGCTGGCTGTGATTGGTTAAGACTCCTGCCCAGCAACAACAGTTTAACTCTATGCTTTTTGTTGTTTCTGCTGTGTCATTGAGCTTACGTCACATCCATATAATGAATCTAAAAGGCATATTATGTTTTCTGCTTCTGTGAACACAATATATATGACAGTTATATGACATCCAAACATGAAGTCACTGTAAATAACTCTGCTTTTGCCTTTAACACACAAACATAGGAACTATATTAAGGTTATTGGCAGGTCTAGCTGTATAAACACACAAGCTATATTAGCAACCTAGGACAGGTCTTAGCTGGCCAGCTACAGAAGGACCTAAAAAGGATGCAGAGTGTGTTCCAAAAGGGGGATACAAAGGGGTGGAGCTTACATATTCACTGTTCACTATACACAATGCATTCATTTGTGGAAAACACCTGTGGGGTCTAAATGCTCACCCCACTCCTTGAGGAGTGCAGTTTCCAAAATGGGGTCACTTCTTGGTGGTTTTCTATTGTAGGGGGTACCTCAAGATCTTTTAGATGTGACATAACACCTAAAAAAAAAAAAACATGTCAGTGAAATCTGGCCTGAAAATGATGCCAGTGAAATCTACCCTCCTAAAGCAGTTCTGTGTTCATTTTCTTGTGAACCCTGTTGTGCTCCTGTACAGCACTTTATGAGCACATATGGGGTGATGCTGTATTCAGGAGAAAATGGGTAACAAATTGTGGGGTGCATTTTCTCCTGTTAAAGTTTGGGCCTAAAGCAATATTTTATTGTGCAAAAAGGCATTTTTTTTCCATTTTCACTGACAAATCTTATGAAACGCCCTTTGGGTCAAGGGTCACTACACCACTTCAGCAAATTCTGACCTACAAAAACCATATAGTGCTCCTTCCCTTCTGAGCCCTGCTGTGTGCCCATACAATAGTTTATAGGGTGTTGCTATATTCAGGAGAAAATGAGTAACAAATTTTGAGGTAGGTTTTAAGGCCATTGGCTGCCATGGTAACCCATCAAGAATGCATTGACTCGCTATATGTGGGAAATGGAAAAGAACAGGAATTCTTCCATTCTTTTCAATAGATTGATTTTTTTTTTTTTACTTAACATTTTGTATGGTTAACGATGTACCATATTACCTTTATTCTGTGGTTTGACACAATTAAAACAATGCAATTTTTTCATTGCAGCTTGGCTTTATTGAAGTGAATGGAGCAGAACTGCAATACTTCAACACAACCTATGGACAGGAGTGGTGCTGCTTTTGGAGAAAAGCAGCTTAGATTTTTTTTGATTCCGGAAAACACCTTTTTTATACATCAGAAGAAATCTGTTGTAAGTCCTTTAATGAAGCTCCACTCCTGCCACATTTCCTACAATCCGAACATTACAATGTTTTCTCACTTGAGAGAATTCTTAATTTCACAAGATCTGATTTGTTGGTATAACATTTTCTACATTCAGGACAAGAGAATGGCTTCTCCCTGTGTGAATTCTTAGATGGTTCAAAACTTGTGATCTATGGCAAAAACTTTTCCCACATTCTGAACATGAATATGGCTTCTCCCCTGTGTGAATTCTCTGATGTTTCTTAAGATCTGATTTGTGGATAAAACATTTCCCACATTCTGTACATAAATATGGCCTCTCCCCTGTGTGAATTCTTTGATGTTTCTCAAGATTTGATTTCTGGATAAAACATTTCCCACATTCTGTACATGAGTACGGCCTCTCTCCTGTGTGAATTCTTTGATGTTTCTCAAGGTCTGATTTCTGGTTAAAACATTTCCCACATTCTGAACATGAATTTGGCTTTTCTCCTGTGTGAGTTCTCAGATGAATAACAAGACTTGTTTTGCGAGTAAAGCACTTCCCACATTCTGAACATGATTTTGAATTCTCCCCTTTGTGAGTTCTCAGATGAAGAAAAAGACCTGAATTTGTTTTAAAACACTTCCCACATTCTGAACATGAATATGGCTTCTCCCCTCTGTGAGTTCTCAGATGAAGAACAAGACCTGAATTTGTATCAAAACTCTTCCCACATTCTGAACATGAATATGGAATCTCTCCTGTGTGAATTCTCTGATGTCGTACAAGATTTGATTTCTGTATGAAACATTTCCCACATTCAAGACATGAAAATGGCTTCTCTCCTGTGTGAATCCGCTGGTGTGCAACAAGGCTTGATTTCCGATTAAAACATTTCCCACATTCTGAACATGTACGTGGCCTTGCATCTCTGCGAAGTCTGTCACACGTGGAAAAATTAGGCTTCGTTTTAAATTGCTTCCCATGGTCAGAACGTATAAACATTTTACTCAGTCTATATTTAGTCATCGTTTTGCCAAATTGAGGTGAATCATCGTCTACTTCATAAGGTTGAAACAAAAGGAGATGTGAATCGGAGCCTCTAATCCTGTCATCATCTGGAAAAAAGAATTAAAAATATTTAGATTGTATTATTTCATTGTGTGATAACTTAGTAACACTTCAAAAAGTCAGGCTAAGACCCATCAGGATCATGTGAGACAGGTTTTGACGATCCTTCAGGCTAAGCATACCGAGCCTGAGGCTAAGCATACCGAAAAAAATAAAAAATAAAAAACAACAAATATCCCTCTTTTTCATTCATGAATTCCTTCCTTGTTTGGCCTCCTAGAGACTGAATTCTATTAAAATTGCCTTTACAAAAATGAGCAATGTTCTCCTAACCACAAATACTGCATCTTTCAATATATACCTTGCTTTCTTTTGCCTTGGTGGCAGCTTCCGTGGCACATGTTGATAAATTTTTACTGTCCACCAATATCCATAAGTCTTTTTCAGTGTCAGTTTTATGATTTAATACGTAATTATAAACCATGTTTTCCTCGGCCCAAGTGCATAAGCTCATTAACATAACTGACCATGCCCACTTTCCCACCCTCATTATGAAACTGGAATGTGTGGTGTAAAAATACAAAAAGTGACAACATTTTGTGCAATACCCTAAATTTTGTGCAAACAAGTGCAAAAAGTTGAAAACACACTATTTTAGCAATTTTTTTGACACCAGAATTCTGGAGTGAAGGTATGATAAATCAGCGCCTATAACTTCTTGTGGACTGATCTTTCCATAGCTCCACCCATTAACTTGTCATTTACTGATCTGTACTCTCTAGGTTTGGACCCTGGCTTGTTTTACATATTAACCTCTCGTCTGCTGATTTGTCTGTGCCTGCCCTTCAAACTCACATCTGTTTTCTGTCACCTTGGCCCCCAAATACAACCTGGGACCTAGCAGCCAAGACCACCTTAGAACGGATTCTGTTGAATACCTAAGAGTAGCCTTAGTCTCTGCTGACCGGAGTGATGAATGACGACAGGTAGCTGTTTCTGAGTTTGTGGGTGTTGGTTCTGGTCATGGATCTCTGTAGTTATCATTACAAATTTTCCATTGTGCCTTATAAGAAATATGAATAGCAACTACTCCAACTCACTCATTCAGAAAAGATGAGCAGATATCTATGTAATATAAGCTCCTCCATTGGAAAGCAGATAGAACGTGTTAAGTAAACTCAATGGGCAATTTATAGAGTTAGAAGAAAATACACAAGACTGTGAAAGGCTCTTACCATTCATTGACTCGGATGTGGGATTTGTGGTTTCACTCGTTGTTCCACCATGACTTTCCTGTAAGGATCCAAAATTAAAGGCATGAGAAAGAAGAAAATGTAACTATAGTTTATTATATATCCAGGCGAAGATCGAAAATCTCTAAAAGACATGAACCTAAAAAAACAGGGAATGCTTGAGTGGCAATCAGACAGGATCAGCATTCTATGAGGTATTTTACCCATCAACAGAAATCTTTGCCATTTTGCTGCATGAAATGATCTGAGCCGATCCTGAAGTGGACAGCGTTGCTCATTACTTGGGATGAGCGAATCGACTTTGGATGAAACATCTGAAGTCGAATCGCATAAAACTTTGTTTCAATACTGTACGGAGCGAGCGCTAGAATGTATTGGTTCCACTTGGAACCGAACCCGAGTTCGGGAAATGTTTTTTTTACAGTATAAATTAATTTCTGAAGTTATTATGTGAAGTCTCGCGAGACTTCGAGAAGTAATAACTTCGGCTCATCGGAGACAATACATTCTGATACTGTAAGGCGTACTCGCTCCATACAGTATTGAAACAACGTTTTATGCAAATAGACTTCGGATGTTTCATCCAAAGTCGATTCGCTTATCCCTACTCATTACCATTATTCAGTAACATCACAGCTTTTACAGTAAAGAAGCCTTTCATCAATGCTGAAGATTGATCCTTCTTTCCTCAAGCCAGAGAGCAGTCACTCGGCTTTTGTTGTGACCTCCCTGTTGAATCTGCTCTTTTGTATTTACTGTATATATTTGTATAATTTTATCATATTCCCATTTATATGCCTCCCACGACTAAATAAATGTCATTACTTTTCATATTTCCTCATATCTGAGGTTCTCCAGGCCTCTGTCATTTCTCCTGTTTGTACTTTTTTTAACCCTGCTGACCAAGACTGTTGTTCATATTCTAGATGAGGCTGCACTAATGTTTTGTAAAGCAGGGAGATTATGTCTGTAACTAGTGAGCCAGTGACTCTTTCAATATATACAAATGAAAACAGAAAAAGGGGAAGTTACTCCAATCCAAGGGGATCACGAAGAGTCCCAAAGAAAATGAAGGATAGGCGCCGACAGGAAGGGAATATTGAGGAGGAAAAAGGTATAGGTTATGGGTAGGCAGCTATAGCGGGTGTTTGACAACAGTCACCTGAAACAACGTACTAGAAAGACATACGGTGTCGGTCACAGTGGTGGCCGAGATCCATAGATAAGTGCAAATTGCTAAGCGCCACTCCCCAGATCCAGAAGGAACACAAAAAGAGTATACAATAATTAAATCAGAAGAACATATGTGATAACGGGGAAGATATCACCAGTGCAATGGTAGGAAATTAATGCCACAAATTCAGCAAATAGTCAAAAGTCCATAGGAAGCATAAGGCCATGCAGATAAAGGTCGTAAAAGTGGCAGAGACTGATGGCAGCAGAGACAAGCAAGCTTCTGATCAATCACTTTAATTCCAGGGTACCAAGGCTCAACGCGTTTTGGGGAACAATCCTCCCCTTCTTCAGGAGAAGATGCTAAAACAAACATGCATACATACAGGAAACAACATACCAGTTTAAATAAGGGGATGCAGACTATGATTTGATTCATGGCGCGCACATGGGCACCAAAACCGGAGGGGATAAGCCGGAAGTGTGGTGCGTGTCACCCTGGAACGCATCCGGCGCTGGGAGCGCCGCCGGAAGCGCATAAGCCAGGATATGCTTTCCAGGCTGGAACCTAACCAGTGTCAGGGCTGCTAACCGGATGTGTGATACGTGCCACCCTGGAACGCACAAGGGTGCACGGTTCGCCGCCTGAACGAAGTCCTCCAGCGATCATATAGGTATGCATTCCAGGCTGGAGTGCAACCAGGAGAATGCATGAGATAATAGAGAGGGTTATTGCAACAAATGTGCCATAGGTATAGTTATAAAAACTGAGTGGATTATAAGGCAACTATAACATGCACAAAGGGTGTAATATCTGATGATAAATGAGAAACACATATACATGTGTCTCTAATAGATAATATACAGACACTATAGTCCTAATAACAAATAAGATAATAATACTAAGACACTATAATATATATAATATGTCTAAAATTGGGAGAGTATGTCTAAAAATAGTAATGCGAGACAGGTATAGGTTCTGTCCATAATTCAGTTTAGGGTTGAAATAGATGTATAACCATCCATGCACATAAAAAAAACTCAGTAAATAGTGCATATATACAGTCCTGATCAAAAGTTTAAGACCACTTGAAAAATGGCAAAAAATCATATTTTACATTGTTGGATCTTAACAAGGTTCCAAGTAGAGCTTCAACATGCAACAAGAAGAAATGAGAGTGAGACAAAAGTGTGAGAGAGTGAGACATTTTTTGAGCATTCAATTAATTGAAAATAATGATTAAACTGAAACAGGCTGTTTTTCAGCTGATCCAAAGTTTAGGACCACATGCCTTTAAAAGGCCAAATCTGTGCAAAGATGTGGATTCATTGTCATTTTCTGTCAGGTAGTTACACGTTGTGATGGCAAAGGCAAAAAAACTCTCCCTTTTTGAACGTGGTCGGGTTGTTGAACTGCATAAGCAGGGTCTCTCACAGCGCGCCATCGCTGCTGAGGTGGGACGCAGTAAGACAGTAATTTGGAATTTCTTAAATGATCCTGAGGGTTATGGAACAAAAAAGTCAAGTGGAAGACCCAAAAAAACTTCATCCGCACTGAGCCGGAGGATCCAATTGGCTGTCTGTTAAGACACTGGACGATCCTCGACCCAAATTAAGGCCCTTACTAGTGCTGACTGCAGACCCATAACCATCAGACGGCATCTGAGACTGAAGGGCTTCAAAAACAAAAAACGTCTTCAAAGACCTCGTCTCCTTGAATGCCACAGAACTGCTCGTTTGGACTTTGCAAGAGAGCACCAAACATGGGACATTCAAAAGGTGGAAGAAAGTTTTATTCTCTGATGAGAATTTTTTTTACCTTGATGGTCCTGATAGTTTCCAACGTTATTATCACTGACAAGCAGATCCCACCTGAGATGTTTTCTACGTGCCACAGTGGAGGGGGCGCCATAATGGTCTGGGGTGCTTTTTCCTTCAGTGGAACAATGGAGCTTCAGGAAGTGCAGGGGCGTCAAACGGCCGCTGGCTATGTCCAGATGTTGCAGAGAGCATTCCTCATGACTGAGGGCCCTCGTCTGTGTGGTAACGACTGGGTTTTTCAACAGGACAACGCTACAGTACACAATGCCCGCAGGACAAGGGACTTCTTCCAGTAGAATAACATCACTCTTTTGGCCCATCCTGCGTGTTCCCCTGATCTAAATCCAATTGAGAACCTTTGGGGATGAATGGCAAGGGAAGTTTACAAAAATGGACAACAGTTCCAGACAGTAGATGGCCTTCGTGCGGCTGTCTTCACCACTTGGAGAAATGTTCCCACTCACCGCATGGAAACGCTTGCATCAAGCATGCCGAAACTAATTTTGGAAGTGATAAACAATAACGGCGGAGCTACTCATTACTGAGTTCATGTTTGGAAGTTGGATTTCTGTTTTGGGGAGTTTATTATTTTTTTTGGAGATGTGGTCCTAAACTTTTGATCAGCTGAAAAACAGCCTGTATCAGTTTATTCGTTTTCATTAAATTGAATGCTCAAAAAATGTTTTGTCTCACTCCCATTTCTTCTTGTTGCATGTTGAAGCTCTACTTGGAACCTTGTTAAGATCCAGCCATGCTAAATAGGATTTTTTGCCATTTTTCAAGTGGTCTTAAACTTTTGATCACTACTGTATGTGTATATAAACACACACATACACACAAGTATTCTAGCATCCGTAGATGTCTATATAGTGGCATTAAATGTAGTATTAAAAACATATTAATATATATATATGAGAAAGTAATGATAAAATTTTGAAAAATTATAAAATAATAATCAAATAAAATAGTACATGAGTATAAAATAGACATGTATGGTACAACGTAAAAAACTCATGTGTAGCCTATGGGTGCACTCATGCTACCTTAGTACATATAAAAAGGTAATCAGTCAAAGTACGTGTAGGGACTTGGAAAAAACACTAGTGACCTCCAATTATATATGTAGATGATATAACAGGGATACTACATGTCTGTGTATGTGATCTACTCAATCCCACGTGCCCATTAACCTCAATAGGTCTAATAATTGACATACTCAAGTGACTTATTAAGTCCGAACGGAGTCAAAGTGTTGAGTTTATAAATCCAATGCATCTCCTTGCGGCACAATGTTTGATAGGAATAGGGGACCCATTCAAGTGGGGTTAACATTAGTGTAGTAGGGTCCCCATCATGATGTTGAGAGAAATGACGGGACACACTATGGGTATTAACTTTACGCATTATATTAGACCTGTGCTCATTCATGCGGTCACGCAAAGTTTGCGTAGTACGACCCACATAATAGATAATACAAGAGCACTGTAATAGGTAAATTACGTTTGATGTGCCACAATTCATGTTGTGTCGCAAGGGAATGCTGTTTACCATGGTAGTCAATGTCACTTCCTTTTTATTATTTGAGATCATAGTGCAACACATGCACCTATTTTTCCCACACTTGTACGACCCTACTTTAGACTAATTTGTGTTTTTAGGCAGAGGCAGTTATCTGTCAGATATTCCCTTCCCTTTTGGACAGGATGGTGCAAGAATATCTTTAAGGGTTTTAGCCCTACGAAATATAAGATGGGGGGGCTATAGGGATACTCATGCCCATGATGGGATCCTCCGGTTTTGGCGCCCATGTGCGCGCCATGAATCTAATCATAGTCGGCATCCCCTTATTTAAACTGGTATGTTTCCTGTATGTATGCATGTTTATTTTAGCATCTGCTCCTGAAGGGGAGGATTGTTCCCCGAAACGCGTTGAGCCTTGGTTCCCAGGAATTAAAGTGATTGATCAGAAGCTTGCTTGTCTCTGCTGCCATCAGTCTCTGCCACTCTACATGAAACCCTGGCCGGGGGGGGTTTAAATTCACAGGTGTTATGAGTTTATCCTGGTGACTACCCCCTAGTGAAGGGAGTGCTTATTATATTTTATGGCTTTTTTATGGCGATTTTATGTCTTTTACGACCTTTATCTGCATGGCCTTATGCTTCCTAAGCACTTTTGACTATTTGCTGAATTTGTGGCATTAATTTCCTACCATTGCACTGGTGATATTTTATCCGTTATCACATACGTTCTTCTGATTCAATTATTGTATACTCTTTTTGTGTTTGTCAGTTCCTTCTGGTTCTGGGGAGTGGCGCTTAGCAATTTGCACTTATCTATGGATCTCGGCCACCCCTGGGACCGAAACCGTATGTCTTTCTAGTACGTTCTTTCAATATATGACAGTTAGAGATGATCGAATTTTTTAAAAATTCCAGTCGCCAAATTCTTGGGGAAAAATTCGGTTTGATCCAAAATTATTCTTGGCGAATTACGTTAAAATACGGCTATTTCCTGGCTACAGAGACCCTGTACAGTGGTGTAGAACACTATGCCTTGCAGTAACATGCATAGGGAGTCTGCTGTGGTAGTGAAATAATACTGTGAGTCAGTATGACATGCAGATGACAGGCGTCGCTCTTAGAATCACTGCACACTTCACTTATTTGGGCAGTCACGTGGCCAAAACTGACCAAATTACTCAACTATGAACTCAGCCTTACAGGTCGATGTTAGCGCCAAGAAGAAGAACAGTCCTTTTACACTGTCGTCAGCTGATTCCACATAGATGTTTACAGAATGTGTTCTATTAAATGCTTATACAAGTAGAGCCCCACCCAACAGAGTGGAGAGAGTGTCAGCAGTAAGTTTGTGTTGACGTCACTGATTATTTTGCCCTTTCTCTGATCTGTCAGAACAATAACCCACAAAAAACAATTCTTGTCTGTGGAGCAAACGTGGTGCAGAACAGCGTGACACCGCCATGCCCTGCACATGTGGTATGCTGGTGGGGCACTGTTAATTGTCCCTGCAGTGGAGGCTGAGGACATGATGGAGGATGAGGAGACAGAGGCGGACATTGTCGCTGGACCAATGGCGTGAGAACGTGGAGGCGGAAGCGGCGTCACCTGGCCAAGTTGCTGGTGCGGTTGTGTAGGAACCACATTCACCCAGGAGGGCCATAAAGGACATGTATTGTCCCTGACCATAGTTACAGCTCCACACGTCGGCGCTGCTGTGCACTTTGGTAGACACCGACAGGCTCAAGGACTGGCCCACCTTCTGTTCTACATATTTGTGCAGGGCTGATACTGCCTTTTTGTCAAAGAAATGACGGCTTGGGACTCTCCACCTCGGCTTGGCACAAGCCATCAGTTTTCTGAAAGATGCAGAGTCCACCACTTGAAAAAGGAAGAAACTGCAGCACCAGCAACTTGGCCAGGAGCACGTTCAGCTTCTGCACCGTTGGATGAGTGCACGCATACTGTTGTCTCTTGGCAATCGCTTTGGTGATCGAATGCTGACAGAATGAGTGACGAGGAGGAGGAGCAGGAGCATTAGGACCAGCAGATGATGGAAAAGACAGACAGCTCCCTTCGGCTGAGGTGGTGGAGCCTTGACTGCCTGAAATTGGCTGCATGCCAATGGGTGATGCAGCAGTTGCTGCGGCTTGCTGGACCACCACATCGGGGCCACGGTTCTCCCAGGCCACTTTATGGTGACTCTGCATATGTTGACGCAGGGCCGTGGTGCCAACATTGAGACCCTGACCACGCTTCACCTTCTGCCCACAAATTCTAAACATGGCCATGTTCACCTACTCCGATGGCTTAACAAAAAACTGCCACACCGTCGTGTAGGTGATTTTACCCCCAACACTACGCCCTACTTCTGATGTTTCAGTCTCCGCTGCTTCCTGCCGCCCCCCTCCTTGGATCTTCGGTGTCGGTTGGGAACAGGTTTGAAGTATTGAATATATGTTGCTTCGTGTCCTCCTCTTCCTCCATGTTTGACCCCTCCTCCCCCATGCCCTGTGTAATCGTTTTCTTGATCTCCCCACTTTGTTTTTTCATTTATAGGGAATATGGCACAGAAGGTAAAACATTTTCAACTTTATAAAGTGTTGCTTAAAACACGATTTAATAATACACGTTCTCCAGGACAAAAGGCTTGGCAAATTGATTGTCTGGAAATTTCCTTTGAAGATTGTGATAATATATTGGCAAATTTAAGTTTAGTTTCTTATAATTTTAATCACGCTTTGGTTCAATTTAATATTTTAAATTTAATTTAACAGATTTAAGAATGGGGACAATTTGATCTGATAATTGGCGGCAGTCCCTGTAATGACTTATCTGTGGTTAACCCGCACCAGAAAGGCCTTTATGGGGGCCGTGGACCACTGTTTTTTTACTTTCCACGATAACTCAATAAAGTGTTGCCTAAGACAGGAGAAAATAGGCCATTCTTCTGGTTATTAGAGAACATGGTTGTGATGGAGAAAGCATTCCAAAAAACAATTTCTCTCCACCTGGAGATGAATCCTGTCAAGATTGATGCAAGTGCGGTATCGACTGCTCATCGAGCCAGATACTTCTGGGGGAACCTGCCTGGCATGAACAGGCCTCTAGTAGCTACAGACAATGAGAAGACAAAGCTCCAAGATTGCTTGGAGTCCAGAAGAGTCGTGAAGTTCATCAAGATTCAAACCATAAATTCCAGCCCCTGGTCTCTTCATCAGGGAAACAATCACGAGTTCCCAGTCATCATAGATGGGAAGGAGGACATCATGTGGTGCACAAAGATGGAGAGGTTCTTTAGATTCCCCCCGCACTATACGGTCGTCTCAGAAATGAACAGCTGATCCCGACAGAAGCTCCTGGGAAGGTCATTGTCATTCGCCCCGCTGAAGGATTATTTTGAAAGTGTGCAGAAGCCACACGGGGCCCCCATGCTGCAGATTTATCATGGAGACACCGGATTTTATAATATTACATTTTTTTATAAAGGAAAAAAATGAAGCCCCTTCGTCACCTGGCTCCTAAATGCTATCAGCTACATCCTCATCATTGAGTACTGTCTGCACGTCACTGATGTCCTCCTCAACCATCTCTGGCTCAGGAGCCTGACCGCTCGTAACACCAGCTCCCACGCCACTCTCCTCATCACTACTTGCCCGCCTAGTGGAGGAAGTGGCGGATGTCTCCTCCTCATCTTGGCTGGCCAGTAGCTGCTTACTGTCCTCTAGTAGCTCGTCCTCGCTGTATAGTGGAGCTGAGCCGACAGCATACAATACTTCTCTGGCTTTGGGAACAGAAAAGGACAGAGGCAGGTTGAGGACAAGTGAGGGCACAACTAAGGGGGGGTCTGCGACGAAGTCGAAGATCGAGTGAACTACTCAAGAACCGCTGGGTTACTGGTCACGACACAACCGCTAGCTGACACTGGGAGCTCAGGCCTCTCGAAGGGATCCCTGCTGCCATGACCCCTTACTCTGCTGCGACCTCTGCCTGCACCATAAAAATTTAATCCTCTGCCCCTCCCCTGTGCAGGGCCTGTCACTTCTCTGTCTGACATACTGTTAGATCAAATAAATAAATAGGAAATTAAAACACCCCAAAAAAGTCAGTAATTTTCTCACTTCACCACACAGCGGCTAATAAGCCCTTTTTTTCCACTAATACACGCCACAAAAGGCTTTAGAACATATAACTGCACAGCTGAGCGGCAAATATATTTTTATTTTTTCGGCTAATACACGCCACAAAAGGCTTTTCAACAGATAACTTCACCGCCAAGCGGCAAATATATTTTACTTTTGCCACTAATACATGACAAAAAGGGCTGTCATTTTTGCACTTCACCACACAACGGCTAACAAGCCTTTTTTTCCCACTAATACAAGCCAAAAAATGCTTTAGAACATATAACTGCACCGCACAAGGGCAAATAAGACGTAGAAATATTTCCTTGTAATAAACCCTGTTATCACACAGCACTTGCACCCCAATAACAAGAACGGTTTGCTGGAATTACAGAGCTGTATAATGGCAATTTGGATCCCCAGTCAGTGCAGCAAGGTGTAATAGGATCGTTCCTATTACCCAGGCTGTAAACTCCCCTACTGAACCCTCTTCAACATAAATGCTGTGAAATGATTCCTCCCTATCCTTTCCCTACACCTTGAATAATCTTTCCCTACCCTTGTCAATCGTTTTTTTTAGTACAATGGCTTTTTTTTTTATCACTGTCCCTAGCGCCTGCTGATGTCTCTCCCTGCACTAAGTACATTGGTAAATGGCAGAATCTAAGATGGCTGCCACTATTTATAGGACTGTGACATCACAGGGCTGGCTGCTGATTGGCTGCATGCATGGCATTATGGGTGATCCCTCGTCCCCAGAGTTCTCTGCTCCATGTCCTAACACGTGCAGCAGCTATTTTAGGAAAAAATGTGATTCGTTACCACGAAGCGTGAGGAAATTCGGCTTCAGTGCAAATAACATTTTTCCTAAAATTCCGATCGAATTCCACTTCGTCAACTTTGATTCGCTCATCTCTAATGACTATATTCTGTTAGGGTTAGAAGCAGCTGATTGGCATTGTGCTGTTATTGAGTCCATGACTGCAGGACTTTACATCTATCCACACTAATGCCTCATTCACACGTCAGTGTTCGGTCAGTGATTTCCAGCAAAACCAGGTGCGGCTCTAAACACAGAACAGGTGCAGATCTTTCCCTTAGGCCTCTTGCACACAAACGTGTGCGCCCCATGGTCGTGCTGCGGCCCACAAAATGCAATCCGCAATGCATGAACACCATCCATGGGGCAGCCGCAGTGGATCGCGGACCCATTCACTTTAATGTGTCCGCGATCCGGCCGTTCCGCAAAAAGATAGGACATGTTCTATCTTTTTGTGGAATGGAAGTACGTGACGAAACCCCACAGAAGCACTCCGTAGTGCTTCCGTAGGGTTACGTTCCGCATCATTCCGCATCTCCAGATTTGCGGACCCATTCAAGTGAATAGGTCTGCATCCGTGCTGCGGAATGCCCACGGAACGGCACCCGTGTATTGCGGATCCGCAAATGCGGTCCGCAATACGGCAACGGGGCGCACACGTTTGTGTGCAAGAGGCCTTATACCTTATATCTGTGGAGGCTCCAATACTGGATTTGGCTCACAATTACTGATGGAAATCACTGACCAAAACACTGACGTGTGAATAAGGCATACATCTTAGTTGCTAAGGGCATGTAGAAATGGGTGGAAATTTAACAAAATCTTTTATGAAACCAGAAACCATTAGTAGCCATTACCTACAACAGACAATAAGATCTTATTGAACATATACTGCCCTGCTGGAGAAGTCAAGTAGAAAAAAGTCATTACATCAGCTTAAAGTAGATTTGCAGAAATCTCACCTGATGATCGAGTGGGACATTTTGCTTTTCCTCAGGACAATACTGGGAATATAGAGGACTGGGACATCTCTCTGGTGGATTTCCCCTACTGGACTCATCTATAGAAAATAAACCCAATGACTGAATACACTGTCTATATGTGATGATCAGAAGATGGGTGAAATCTAGGTGATCCTCAAACATTTTTTCCTCTATAATGAAGGAAGATCTCCTCTTACCTAGTGATGTGAGGCGCTGGTGATCCTCCATCATGATGTCCTTGTACAGATCCTTGTGGCCTTCTAAATACTCCCACTCCTCCATGGAGAAATAGACAGTGACATCCTGACACCTTATAGGAACCTGACACACACAATCATACAGTCATCCTCCAGACATCTCCTTGGCGTTATTGTAGAATGTCCCAGCATTCCCATCAGCGCTCACCTCTCCGGTCAGCAGCTCGGTGATCCTGGTGGTAAGTTCTAGGATCTTCTGCTCATGTATCAATGAATGAGGTGGAGGCTCGGTGATGGCTCCCGGGGTCCCGCTCCATTCTCCTGACACATGGGGTGTCACACACTCACCAGACGACTTCTTCACTACTGTGTAATCCTGTGTATGGGGAGACACCGATCACTACATGTAATCTAAGAGTCCTTCACCTTTCCAATCATTACCTGTATTATTAATAGAGAAAAGAGTGATGTCATGTGAGACTCTCACCTCTCCAGTTATCAGGTAGATGATCTCTAGAGTGAGGTCTAATATCCTCGCAGCCATGTGGTCTCTGTCCTGGTCTATCCTTGGTGGTTCGGTGGAAAGCAGCATCATGTTCTAAAGAAAACTTTATCTGTTACCGTCCTGTAAATAAGGAACAAGGAGGATTTAGTGGTAGCTCACATTTGGAGGAACATCTTACATGAAGCATAGTATCTCACTAAATGGGAATTATTAAAGGGAACCTGTCACCATGAAAATGCAGTTTAATCTGCAGGAAGCATGTTATAGAGCAGAAGGAACTGAGCAGATTGATTTATATTTCTTTTGGAAAAGATTCTGAAAAACTTGTAATTTATACATTAAAATTCCTGCTCTTTCTGTGTTCTGAAGTCCAGGAGGCGGTCCTATCAGTGATTGACCACTATCTCTGTATACCCTGTAATAGAGGGAAAGCTGTCAATCTCTGATAGGACCGCCTCCTGGACTTCAGAACACAGAGCAGAAATTTAAAATTAACAAATTATAAAAGTTATATCAAATTTATCTCCATAAAACTATATAATCAATCTGCTCAGCTCCTCTCTCATGGTGACAGGTTCCCTTTAGCCCCTTCCTGACATGGCAATTATCTTTTTTTGCTGTTCCCCTCCTTCCTGGAGCCATAACTTTTTTTTTTTCTGTTCACAGTCATAAGATTGCAAATTGAATAGAGTAATGAAATTTTATTCATTACCCTACACATAGATCAATATATTACAATTCGGTCCTGGCACCTGCAGGCCTAAATTATTATATACAAGTAATGAGCCTAGAAACCTAGTACAGGCTCTGGCTCATTACTTATATGGCATGCCTTCCCCGATCCCTGCCCAGGGGAAGCATTCCTGCCCAGCAAACGAGCGCTTCTGGATTTTCGTCCTCTCAGATGTCGTGGTCACATCGGACCATGACATCTGATGGATTAAATGTCCACGATCGGCATTACCACCGAATGAGGACATTAGCCCCAAGTGTCTGATGTGTGAAACAGCAAGCACCCGGTTGCTACGGCACTCGCTCCACTCGCTATTACGGCGGATGTCAGGAAGGGTTTTAAGGACTACTGATAGCATACAAAGGAATATGAACAAAAAATAATCCAGCACTCAGAGACAGAATGGCGTTAAGACGCCATGAAGTATGGTTGTAAAATTATTATAAGGGGTTAGTAAGTACTAGGAGGTAGTAGACAGCACATCGACTTACCTCCTTCCTGGATCACTTATCACCCTCAGGGTCAATTGTCCTTATTATTCATATTGATTCTCCCACCGATAGGTCCTCAGTGCTCCGCCACCAGTCCTCCAAACATCTATTTACTGAATATATAGGTTTATAATAAAAGTCCTTGTAATATGTTTCAGGGATAAGAGCTCCTGACTTCATCAGACATAAAAGAGAACATACAAACAGTATAAACTTATTATCACATTTCATGCCAGCTCACTAGAAGTGACAGAAAGAGGAAGAGACATCACACTAAGAGCTCATGCACACTAACGTATATTCTTTCCGTGTCCGTTCGTTTTTTTTTGCAGACCGTATATGGAACCATTCATTTCAATAGGTCAGCAAAAGTTAGTTACTCCATGTGCATTCCGTTTCCATATGTCCGTATTTCCGTTCGGCAATAAAATGGAACATGTCCTATTATTGTCCGCATTACGGACAATGATAGTACTGTTCTATCAGGGGACAGCTGTTCCGTTCCACAAAATACGGAATGCATACGGACGTCATCCGTATTTTTTGCGGACCTGCAAAATACATACGGTCAAGTGCTTGAGCCCTAATCCTGCACATCAGGTCAATGTTAATTCTACCTACCAAATTAAATGATTAAACAGTACTTAGAGTATCCTGGAATAATTACCTAATGGGAACACAGTCTTTATCCAAATTAGGTCCTATGGAAGGAGCTGTCTACAAGAAGTGTCTTGTGTATTCCACAGACAGGAAGTACAATGTGTTCCAAATACAGGAAGTACAATGTGTTCCAAATACAGGAAGTATTGTGTGTTCCAAATACAGGAAGTACTATGTGTTCCAAATACAGGAAGTATTATGTGTTCCAAATACAGGAAGTATTATGTGTTCCAAATACAGGAAGTATTATGTGTTCCAAATACAGGAAGTACCATGTGTTCCAAATACAGGAAGTACCATGTGTTCCACAGACAGGAAGTACCATGTGTTCCAGATACAGGAAGTACTATGTGTTCCAAATACAGGAAGTACTATGTGTTCCACAGACAGGAAGTACCTTGTGTTCCAAATAGAGGAAGTACCATGTGTTCCAAATACAGGAAGTTTGTGTTTCACAGACAGGAAGTACCATGTGTTCCAGATACAGGAAGTACCATGTGTTCCAGATACAGGAAGTACCATGTGTTCCAAATACAGGAAATTTGTGTTCCACAAACATTAAGTCCCTTGTGCCTCATAAAAAAGTAAAAGTTAATTGCTTGATTCAAATGATGAAAAGGATGAAGTCCCTTATCTCTTTGAAGCATTATACATTTACATTAATTGGTGAGAAAACTGATTATTAAGAGGCTAATTGCTTTAAAAATTGGGAAAGACTTTTAATCAGGTCCCTGTTGTCACCAATGTCATCACAAGTGATTTTCCATATGTCGAATTGCAGAATGTGGTCAATCTCATCAAAGAAGATCCAACAGTGACAGAGTTAAAACCGGATTTTACCTTTTATCCCCTTGAGCACAAAGGACCTTACATAAAATCTTTGTATAATAACTTGCCTAAAGGGGTTTTATGTTTTGCATCAACTTCCTTTAAAAATTAATATATAATAGTCGCTGTCATTCAGAAATGTACTTCTTTTCCCTTTATTCCTACCGTTCTCTGTCTCCCGTTCTGTGCTGTGGTCACATGACCATGTCCATGCAGCATTTTCTTATTTTCTATGATGTGATGTCCATGGGCGGCGCAGTGATAGAGGAGTGTCTATGTAACTGGAGGAGGGAGCTATAAAGTAGCTGGCGTTGTTAGGGGTTGTGCTGCAGATGTGACAGAGAAAGGGGCAGAGCATCATGGGATTGGTTGGACACAGCAACAATAAGTGCTACATACATAATGGAAACAAACCAGAGTGATTTGTTTACATGGTCAACAGGAGTCACAAGACTCCAAAGTGAGAAAGAAAAGGGAAGGGGAAGATGTACATGAGGTAAGCAACTACATGAGCACATCTGTCAAAAACCATAGTATCACGGTCGGCGTGACTATCACATACGTGACACAGAGGGAGGGAACAAGGAAGGCCCTGACCAAGTGAGAGGGAAGGTGGTGACCCCTGACTCACCTAGCGGCTGGCACCTGGCTGCCCTGACGTCCCTAGACGGGTTCCTCACCCGTACGCCGATCACGTGCCTAAAGCCCTGGCTTTCCCTAAGCTGAGCCCTAGATAGTGAACAGGGCGGTGGGAACACTAGTCCGCACCACTAGCTCTAAAGGAAAACACCAAGGGAAGGACAGACAATACAAACTCAACATATAATCCAGGTGGGCGACAACAGGAGACAACAAGAAGCCCAACAGGGATCCGGAGGGAAGCACTCTGGAACGACAACCAGGATTCACAACTCCAGTGGGTCAGTATAGATGTCCAGGCAGGAAGCTCTATAACTGGCAACTAGAGAAGTGTGAGGGGAGAATATAAGGAGGTTGGGAGTGGCAGACAAGAAACAGCTGAGGAGGAGAAGCTACGGATCCCTGATTGAGACAAAAAGGATAGCAAGGCAAACACAGAAAACAATCACTAAGAAACAACGTGATCTTTAGATATAGAGCGCGCAGCCACCCGCTGCGACCTCCTGACCCCGGGTATAACGGAGTCAGACGTGGCTCTAGATACCCTCGTGACACATAGCAATGCAGCGTCCCACTGCAGAGCGGCGGTACACTGCAAATCATCTGGATGAACAGCAATACTAGCTTCATTCTCTGGACGTTAGAAGAGCTGCTCTATGGTATCTGGATAAAGTCACTGGGTTCGGAAATTCGGAAGCCTTGTTTTTTTAGTTCCAGGGCCAGAATAAATCCACCAAGTAAAATCTGGCAAAATGGATTCCTAATGCCATCTCCAAGTGTTATCAGATGGAAGGTTTGTAATGTCCTCTTCAGATCAAGGCTCATTCCAAAGATCTACTTCCATGTCTTGGGCAGAGTTTTCCCATATCTCCCCAGAGCAAATTTGTAATGTGGCTAAAAGGTCAAAGCTGGACATGTTTATTAGGACTTACCAGGTAGACATTAGCACCGCAAGAGGTTCGGCCTTTGGCAAAGAAGTGCTTACAGTAGCTTATCAGTTCATTTCTGTGCTTTTGTAGGATATCCAGCTAAATAAAAATTTGCTTACTAAAATTTATGTTTCCTGTAGTCCAAAGGCTTATCTTCCCCCACCCCTAATAAAATTATATTTCTGTATTAAAAAAATAATATAATGGTCATTGTCCCCTGGGGGTTTTGTAGGGTGTCTAACTGCTAATTTGCTAATTAACCTGTTATCTTGTGTCTAATAGGGGGCTAAATAAACTTAAAGAGGACCTTTCATCGGTCCAAACATTGTAAGATAACTATCAGGCTGTGTAGAGCTGCAGCCCGGGAACTCACTGCACTTACTATTATTCTGGGGCGCCGCTATGTCTTCCGGTATTTTCGATGAATTGGTTATACTGGGAGGATTCTGCCCTGTTTCTCCATGGGCGTTCCTTCTCCCTGGCTGTAGCGCTATCCAATCGCAGCGCAGAGCTCACAGCCTGGGAGGAAAAAAAAACTCCCAGGCTGTAGTTTAGCAAAATTTCATTTCATCTCAATGATTTTTCCAAGATCCCCAACTTTTTTTATGTTCATTTTCCTTTGACATAAACTTTGAGGGGTTGTTTATTTGCAGGAAGAGATGTAATTTTCATTTGTACTATTTTGGGAGACATGGTAGTTTACGTGTCAACGAGGTTCCTGGCCTCGGTGTCCCGTTCCCGTTCCTTGGTCCTCACTGATGTCATTGAAGGTCTCTTCCTCCACCCAGCCACGTACAACACCAAGGGTCCCCGAAAGGTGACAACAAGCCCCCTGGGACGCCTGCTGTGGTTGGTCTTCCACCTCCTCAAAGCCACCTTCCTCCTCTGACTCCTCTTCTTCAGACTCCTCTCTCTGCGTTGCCTCTCTCTGCGTTATTATAAGGTGTGTTATGTTGTTCTGTTCTTATCAGTCTAATCCCTGTTACGTCCCCTATCAGGGGACGTGTATATGGCATCGATTTTAGGAACCGGGAGATGGAAAAAGATGCTTGGTCGGTGCTCCTACTTCGAATTTGGGGCACTGGGCGTGCAATCTAATGTGCCACCAGATAGGAGTGGTGTGTTAAGTAGTTCTATTCTTATCAGTTTAATCCCTGTTACGTCCCCTATCAGGGGACGTGTATGGAATAGATTTTAGACAACCGCAATAGTTGACACACTCATGACATAAATTTTATACCTCTATGCGTCAATCTTGGTGTAGTTATGATGCAGGCGATGGGGGTTTTACAAAACCTATGGTCGTGCTGAGGTAGTTCAGTGACAGTTAAGTGACCCAGAAAACAATGATTCTGCAGTGTGGGCCCATTGTTGGCCTAGTAGGCTTTAATGATCACCTTAGATGATCACAAAGAAAATTAATGTTTTTTCTATGCAAAATTATCCAGCCGATCGCTTTTGGTCTGTTCACAATGAAGCAACGACCTTATCATCTGGGGTGTGCCAACATTGCCATTTCCAACACACTCATAGAGGTGGTCGCTTCATTGTGATACGCAAGCCCCTTCACCACGACAAGGTAAGGATCACAAAGGGGAATTGACACATGTATGTGCCTTTTTTTTTTTTTGTTTTTTGAAGCCACAGTGCAGCACCAGAGGCCAGAAAAATTAGGCATGTACACATGCCTGAAAAATCAGGTATTGTTGCAGCCACTGCTGTAGCAGCGGCCAGAAAAATTTATGTTTGTTTCCCAGGCAGAAAGTGCCCTAAAACATTGCGGCTTGAACCCTAGTTGGTGGCGGATAAGTCACGCAAGTCACCTGGCATTCAGAGATAAAATACAGCAGCGTGTGGACCATTTTTAGCCCACGGCAGCTCATCTCATCAGGCCTTTTTTAGTCGAATGTATCGCCCACTGTCAGTCCCTTCGGGATCCATCCCTCATTCATCTTAATAAAGGTGAGGTAATCTAGACTTTTTTGACCTAGGCGATTTCTCTTCTCAGTGACAATGCCTCCTGCTGCACTGAAGGTCCTTTCTGACAGGACACTTGAAGCGGGGCAGGCCAGAAGTTCTATCGCAAATTGGGATAGCTCAGGCCACAGGTCAAGCCTGCACACCCAGTAGTCAAGGGGTTCATCGCTCCTCAGAGTGTCGATATCTGCAGTTAAGGCGAGGTAGTCTGCTACCTGTCGGTCGAGTCATTCTCTGAGGGTGGACCCCGAAGGTCTGTGGCGATGCGTAGGACTTAAAAAGCTCCGCATGTCCTCCATCAACAACATATCTGTAAAGCGTCCTGTCCTTGCCTGCGTGGTCGTAGGAGGAGGAGGATTACTTTCACCTCTTCCCCTGTTAGATTCCCGTTGTGCTGTGACATCACCCTTATACGCTGTGTAAAGCATACTTTTTAATTTATTTTGGAACTGCTGCATCCTTTCCGACTTGCGGTAATTCGGTAACATTTCAGGCACTTTCTGCTTATACCGGGGGTCTAGTAGCGTGGACACCCAGTACAGGTCGTTCTCCTTCAGTCTTTTTATACGAGGGTCCCTCAACAGGCACGACAGCATTAAAGACCTCATTTGCACAAGGTTGGATTGCGAGCTACTCATGTCCCGTTCCTCGTCCTCAGTGATCTAACGAAAGGTCTGTTCTTCCCCCCAGCCACGTACAACACCACGGGTACCAGATAGGTGACAACGAGCACCCTGGGATTCCTGTTGTGGTTGGTCTTCCTCCTCAAAGCCACATTCCTCCTCTGACTCCTCTTCCTCACAATCCTCTTCCAGCGTTGCCGCAGGTCCAGCAAGCGATGCTGATAAGGCTGTTTCTAGTGGTGATGGTGACCACAACTCTTCCTCTTCCTCTTCACGCTCATCTACGGCCTGATCTAGCACTCTTCGCAGGGCACGCTCCAGGAGGAAAACAAATGGTATGATGTCGCTGATGGTGCCTTCGGTGCGACTGACTAGGTTTGTCACCTCCTCAAAAGGATGCATGAGCCTACAGGCATTGCGCATGAGCGTCCAGTAATGTGGCAAAAAAATTCCCAGCTCCGCAGAGGCTGTCCTAGCACCCCGGTCATACAAATACTCGTTAACGTCTTTTTATTTTTGGAGCAGGCGGTCGAACATTAGGAGTGTTAAATTCCAACGTGTCGGGCTGTCGCAAATCAAGCGCCTCACTGGCATGTTGTTTCACCGCTGGATATCTGAAAAGAATATATCTGCCCTGACCGTGCTTTGCAGACCAGGTATCAGTGGTCAGATGGACCCTTGCCCCAACACTGTGTGCCAGACATGCCATTACTTCCTTTTGCACAATCGAGTACAGGTTGGGGATTGCCTTTTGTGCAAAGAGGAGGATGGCGGCTTTGAGTTTGTGTGCTGCTTGTACTCATGTGTTGATCCCATAGGCGTTTGTGATGTGCGATCATGTGCCTTCGCAAAGCAGTTGTACCTAGGTGGGTGTTGGATTTTCCACGACTCAGTTTCTTTTGGCACAGGTTGCAAATGGCATCGCTGTTGTCAGAGGCAGACACACAAAAAAAGCCACACTGCTGAGCTCTGCAATGACGGCATTCTGGTGGTGGCAACAGCATGCGTTGATTGGCGTGCTGTCTGGCTGACCCCGGGTGCCGATGCATGTTGTCTGACTGTGCCACTAGCTCCTTGCGACGACCTCCCCCTGCTTCCAAGTCGTCTCCTCCTCCTCTCTGTCTCCCCATCTGAACTTTCCCTTTGTTCTTCTTCTCTTCTAGCGGGCACCCACGTGACATCCACGGACACATCGTCATCATCAACCGCTTCACTTGTATCTGACAACTCAGCAAAGGAAGCAGCAGCGGGTACAACATCATCATCATCATCACACCGTACGTCCATGTGTGTAATGCTGCCTGACTGAGACATATCCCTGTTATCTACATCCTCTGGCAATAATGGTTGCGCATCACTCATTTCTTCCAACTGATGTGTAAATAACTCCTCTGACAGATCAAGTGAAGCGGCTGTGGTGCTAGTGTTGGTGGCGGCAGGCGGGCGAGTGGTAACTTGAGAGGTGCCCGAAGCTAAGCTGGAGGAGGATGTGCGTCAAGGTTCCGAGCGGAAGCTAAAGAAAATTGGGTGTCCTGGGTGTTAGCCAGTCAGAACTTTTCGAGTTCAGGGTACGTGGCCTCTGAACAATGGGCATTATTCTAGGGCCAAAGGGAATCACAGCACCACGACCACGACGGCCCCTGCGGGGTGGCCTGCCTCTGCCTGTCCTTTTTTTTTAGATTAGTTAAGTTGTACTATGCGTGCAAGCTACTGTGACACCAGATATGAGTGGCACTGTGCACTGGCAGAAGTTGGCAGAGTAAACGCTGTAGGCCTGACACACACGCTTGCAGACAACTAACTGCTATTCAATCTATTAAAGTCAAAATTGTATTTTTTTTTTAAATGTACACTACTGTTACACCAGATATGAGTTGCACTGGTGTGACACTGTGCCCTGGCAGGCCCTGAAACGCACACGTGTGAAGGAAACTGACTGATATCATATTACAGTCAAAAATTTATATATTTTTTTTAAATGCAAGCTATTGTGACACCAGATATGAGTGGTGGCACTAGGCAAGTGGGCACAGTATACGCTGTGAGCCTGACACACACGCTGGCAGGCAGGCAACTCTAATTAGATTACACAGGGAAAAAAAAAGCAGACTGATGTTCTAGCCCTAAAAAGGGGTGCTGTCCTTACAGCAGAGATCAGATGAGTCCAGGAGGTGGGAGGGTCTGGGAGGGAGGGTCTGCTGCTGATTGGCTGGAATGTGTCTGCTGACTGTGAGGTACAGGGTCAAAGTTTACTCAATGATGACGAATAGGGGCCGGACTGAACATCGCATATGTTCGCCCGCCGCGGCGAACACGAACAAGCTATGTTCGCCGGGAACTATTCGCCGGTGAACTATTCGGGACATCTCTACCCAGCAAGTATTGTTTGATCTCCCCGATGCTCAAGAGACTGACTTGTGAGATCCTGGCGAGACTCGGGGTGAATGTGTTGGTCTGGGCCTAGAGGGTGCATCAGTGGGAATTTAACCCGGCTGAACCCGCCAGACCCCAATATTATGATCTGCTGCACCGATTGCAAAAATGGCTGCAGCCTGACATATTGATTCCCACTGCTATGTTGGATCAGCTGTTGGCAGATGTGTTTTGGAGGGCTTTGCCGTACCCTCTCCAGCACTGGATCGGTCAGGAGACTCTGAATAATGCCTTGGAGATGGTCGACCTGGTGGAGCGCTATGAGGCCACCAGAAATCTGCAGGGGGTTCTTTTGGGAGGGTGCCAGCTAAACCTCAGAAATCTCTACTCCAAACCCTGAAGTGCCAGCCAAATTCACCTGGGACATACCCCCTGCAGACCCAGCCCCAGTGGTCTGCTGACGGTGTCACGAACCTGGACATATAAGAGCCGACTGCCCCCATCGGGGTGAACCCATGGACACCAACTATGGCTACCACCACTCATTGTATGCCAGGAAGCTATGTGCCACAGGTACCTCTGAGACTGTAGACAATAGTCACCTGTGCCAGGTGGAAGTGGGGGACACTCTAGCGGTGGCACTGCTGGATTCAGGGACCCTGGTGACCCTGGTAAGAGCTGCCCTGGTGCGGCCCGCCGAGTATACTGGCCGAAAGGTCGGAGTAGTGTGTATTCATGGAGACTTAAAGGAGTATCCCACCACCCTGGTCTCTCTGTCAACGGTGGCCGGCAGGTGGATGCATGAGGTAGCTGTCGCCACAAAGTTACCATATGAGTTGATAATTGGGAGAGACTTCCCTGGTTTCCCGGCACTCTGGCCGGATACGAAAGTTACCGATACCTGGGAGACAGATGTAACCCTAGCAGAGTGGCCTGGCTCAGGGGGGAGGCCAGAACCTTGGGAACCTGAGTCAGAAGGGCCAGCAGTAGGAGTGACCGCCACTTCGATGGAAGAGAGGGAGACAACCCCGCTACGTGTGATGGTGGGGGACTTGCCGCCGGGTCCTGAGCTGGCAGGCCTTAATGTCTCTGGGGATAATTTTGGTACACCACAGCACCAGGACCTGACTCTATCCCGAGCCTGGGAGAATGTGGTAGTAGTTGAGGGTGAGCCGCAACAACCGGGGGCCGAGTCTATGTTCCCCCGTTTTGTGGTTTAACAGGAGATGCTGTATTGGGTAAATAAACTACGGGGTGAGCATATTGGTGCCCAAGGTGTATCGCAAGCTCGTGTTGGAGTTAGCCCACCAACATGTTCTTGGGGGACACCTGGGACAGCAGAAAATACAGGACCGGATTCTACAGCGGTTCTACTGGCCCAATGTGTTCAGAGAGGTGGAAGAGTATTGCAAGTCTTGCCGAACCTGCCAGATAACCAACCCCCAGCCACATTTCCATAGTTCTCTGGTCCCTCTCCCGATTATTGAGGTTCCATTTGAGCGGATCGCTATGAATCTTGTAGGCCCAATACCGAAGTCCACTAGAGGGCACCAACACATCATGGTCATCCTCGACTACGCCACTCGGTACCCGGAGGCGGTACCGCTGCGTCATACATCAGCCAAACACATAGCTAAGGAGTTAATGGAAATGCTTTCTCGAGTGGGTCTGCCTAAGGAGGTTCTGACTGACCAAAGGACCCCGTTTATGTCCAAAGTCATGAGAGAACTCTGTAAGTTGCGCCACATAAAACAGTTACGGACTTCCGTGTATCATCCGCAAACGGATGGCCCGGTAGGAAGGTTTAATCAAACATTAAAAAATATGTTAAAAAGAGTGGTGTCTAAGAATGGGAGGGACTGGGATTTTCTTCTGCCCTATTTTATGTTCCCAGTGCGAGACGTGCCCCAGGCCTCTACTGGGTTCTCGCCCTTCGAACTGCTATACTGCAGACACCTTCGCGGTCTGTTGGATGTCGCCAAAGAGGCGTGGGAACAACAACCCACACCGCACAAAAGTGTTGTTGAGTATGTCACCCAGATGCAAGGGAGGATGGAAACAGTGTTACATCTGGTTAGGGAGCATATTTTCTTAAAATAACATAGAATATAAAAAATTTTAAGTCATTTCCCTATCCAAATTTGTTTGCAGTGTAATTGTCCTGCTCTTACCCCAATTTTGTTTCTTTTTGCAGCCCTCTAGCCATTACTATGACTATTTTAAAGCCATTTTAGTGCACCAAAGTTCGGGTCCCTATTGACTTCAATGGTGTTCGGGTTCGAGTTTGGGTCAAGTTCGGGTCCCAAACCCAAACTTAGACCCGAAGATCGGCCGAACCCAACGAACTCGAACATCCACAGGTCCGCTCATCCTTAGGGACCATTAACTTCAAACCAGACTGCATCCTGGATTACAATAGGCACATGGGAGGGGTTGATCTTTCAGATGACGATCTGAAGCCGTAGAGTGCCATATGGAAATCTAAGGTGTGGTACAAAAACCTGGCCATGCACGTTGTACAGACTGCACTGTATAATGCTTACATGTTATTTTGACCTACAGGCCACCCAGGAACATTCATTCAGTTTCAAGAGGTAGTAATCAAGGCCCTCATTTTTTTTAAAGCCAGAAATGGGAGGGTCCCAGTACTTCTGAAAGTTATGGTGCCCGTGGTATGCCAGGTCAGTAGTTCGCAGTGAAGTCCCCCAAACAGCAAAAAAGGGAAGGACCTAAAAAGAATGCAGAGTGTGTTCCAAAAGGGGTATAACAAAGCAGTACAGCTTACATATTCACTGCTCACTATACACAATACATTAATTTGTGGAAAACACCTGTGGGGTCTAAATGCTCACTCCACTCCTTGAGGAGTGCAGTTTCCAAAATGAGGTCACTTCTTGGTGGTTTTCTATTGTAGAGGGTAGCTCAGGATCTCTTCAGATGCGACATAACACCTATAAAAAACCATGTCAGTGAAATCTGGTCTGCTAAATCCAAATGTTGAAAACAGCACTTTATGAGCACATCTGGGGTGTTGTCACTTTCAGGAGAAAATAGAGAAACAAAGTGTTGGGTGAAAACCACCAAGAAGTGACCTCATTTTGGAAACTGCACTCCTCAAGGAGTGGAGTGAGCATTTAGACCCTTGTGAAATTGAAAAATGTGGCTAAAGCAATATTTTCTTGTAAAATATGTATTTTTTCATTTTCATAGCCAAGCGTTTCTAAATTCTATGAAACACCAGTTGTGCCAAAGTGCTCTCCAAACCCTTTTAAAAATTCAGAGAGGGATGTAGTTTCCAAAATGGGGTCACTTTTTGGGGGTTTCAGGGTGTCTTCAAATGCAACATGGCAGCTGAAAATGATTCTAGTGAAATCTGCCCTCCTAAAGCAGTCCGGTGTTCATTTTCTTGTGAGCCCTGTTGTGCTCCTGTATAGCACTTTATGAGCACATATGGGGTGATGCTGTATTCAGGAGAAAACGGGTAACAAATTGTGGGGTGCATTTTCTCCTGTTAAAGTTTGGGCCTAAAGCAACATTTTATTGTACAAAAAGGAATTTTTTCCCCCTATTTTCACTGCCAAATCTTATGAAACGCCCTTTGGGTCAAAAGGCTCACTACACTACTTCAGCAAATTCTGACCTACAAAAACCATATAGGGCTCCTTCCATTCTGAGTCCTGCTGTGTGCCCATACAATAGTTTATGAGGTGTTGCTGTATTCAGGAGAAAATGAGTAACACATTTTGAGGTGGGTTTTGAGGCCCTTGGCTGCCATGGCAACCCATCAAGAATGCATCGACTCTCTATATGTGGGAAATGGAAAAGAACAGGAATTCGGCCATTATTCTTTTTAATCAAAATGGTTATGGTTATTGTATGGTTAACAATGTGGCATATTACCTTTATTCTGTGGATTGACATGATTAAAACAATGCCATTTTTTCATTGCAGCTTGGCTTTTTGAAGTGAATGGAGCAGAACTGCAATACTTCCACAAAACCTATGGACAGCAGTGGTGTTGCTTTTGGAGAAAACCAGCTTTGATTTTTTTGAATTCCAGAAAAAGTCTTTGTTATACATCAGAAGAAATCTGTTGTAAGTCCTTCAATGAAGGTCCACTCGTGCCACATTTCCTACAATCTGAACATTGCAATGTTTTCTCAATTGAGAGAATTCTTTAATTCATAAGATCTGATTTGTTGATATAACATTTTCTACATTCAGGACAAGAGAATGGCTTCTCCCTGTGTGAATTCTTAGATGGTTCAAAACTTGTGATCTATGGGAAAAAGTTTTCCCACACTCTGAACATGAATATGGCTTCTCCCCTGTGTGGATTCTTTGATGTTTCTTAAGATCTGATTTCTGGATAAAACATTTCCCACATTCTGTACATAAATATGGCTTCTCCCCTGTGTGAATTCTTTGATGTTTCTCAAGATTTGATTTCTGGATAAAACATTTCCCACATTCGGTACATGAGTACGGCTTCTCTCCTGTGTGAATTCTTTGATGTTTCTCAAGGTCTGATTTCTGGTTAAAACATTTCCCACATTCTGAACATGAATTTGGCTTTTCTCCCGTGTGAGTTCTCAGATGAATAACAAGACTTGTTTTGCGAGTAAAGCACTTCCCACATTCTGAACAGGATTTTGAATTATCCCCTTTGTGGATTCTCAGATGAAGAAAAAGACCTGAATTTGTATCAAAACACTTCCCGCATTCTGAACATGAATATGGTTTCTCCCCTCTGTGAGTTCTCAGATGAAGAACAAGACCTGAATTTGTATCAAAACTCTTCCCACATTCTGAACATGAATATGGAATCTCTCCTGTGTGAATTCTCTGATGTCGTACTAGATTTGATTTCTGTTTGAAACATTTCCCACATTCAAGACATGAAAATGGCTTCTCTCCTGTGTGAATCCGCTGGTGTGCAACGAGACTTGATTTCCGACTAAAACATTTCCCACATTCTGAACATGTACGTGGCCTTGCATCTCTGCGAAGTCTGTCACATGTGGAAAGATTAGGTTTCGTTTTAAATTGCCTCCCATTGTCAGAACGTATAAACATTTTACCCGTTCTATATTTAGTCATAGTTTTGCCAAATTGAGGCGAATCATCGTCTACTTCATGAGGATAAGACAAAAGGAGATGTGAATCGGAGCCTCTAATCCTGTCATCATCTGGAAAAATAATTAAAAATATTTATATTGTATCATTTCACTGTGTGATAACTTAGTAACACTTCAAAAAGTCAGACTAAGCATACAAAAAAAATTAAAAATAATCTATAAAAGCAAATATCCCTCCTTTTTATTCATAAATATTACATTCAAACTCAACCAACTAGTTATTTCTCTTTGAATTTCTTGTTTGGCCTTCTAGAGACTGAGTTCTATAAAAATTGCCTTTACAAAAATGAGCAATGTTCTCCTAACCACAAATACTGCATCTTTCAATATATACCTTGCTTTCTTTTGCCTTGGTGGCAGCTTCCGTGTCACATGTTGATACATTTTTACTGTCCACCAATATCCATAAGTGGCAGTTTTATGATTTAATACATAATTATAAATCATGTTTTCCTCGGCCCAAGTGCATAATCTTGCATAAATCCATGTTCAACTTTATTTTCTTCTATATCAAATTATCCTCTTTTTATTAACTTTTCAGAGTTTAGTATCATTTGCAAATATTGAAATTCTAAGCCCTCTATTAGGTCATTAATATATTAAAATGAGAACCCAATTTTGACCCCTCTGTTACCACACTGGTAACTGAGACCTAATCTGGGACCACATTTGTGGAGGAACAGATTGTCATAGGGTCCTTAAAGGGAGTTTGTCAGTAGTTTAGACCAATCAGGGGAGGAGAGCAGAACAAACATACATTTTACTGGAAATAAAAATAAGTTGCCACTCTCTATCTGGTTTTGTATAGATATATCACGCAACTGTGTATTACAATAAAAGGAGTTATTTTATTAGATTTACACATAAAACAAATACTAAGATCAAAATATATAAAATACTAGCAGAAGGACCCGGCTTCACAGGGGTATATTTCATTTTATGTTTCCGTGTGTCGTAAAAAGATATCGACAGTTTCCCCCATAACCGTGACCTCTACAGTACCTGCCCCTTTAACATTGACCTCCACAGTGCCCACCCCTTTAACATTGACCTCCACAGTAGCCGCCCCTTTAACAGTTACTGCCCCTTTAGCATTGACCACCCCTTTAACAGTGACCTTCACAGTGGCCGCCCCTTCAACAGTGACTTTCACAATGACCGCCCCTTCAACAGTGACTTTCACAGTGATCGCCCCTTCAACAGTGACTTTCACAGTGATCGCCCCTTTAATAACAGTGACCTCCACAGTGCCCGCCCCTTTAAGCAGTAAAGAAAAATGGCTGGGTTGTTATGGAAACCTGGAGTAAAACTGTGTTTATGGTAGTTGGCTAATGTGGGTCATTTTTGGGAATCCTTCAGAAACGGTACGTCCTAGAGAGCCGAGACCCAGCCTAAAACCTTCCCGGACACCTGATGTACCCGTGTGCCAATCTTGGTAAAGATCGGTCCAGTCGTTTGGTCGCGCATAAAGAACGTCCAGACAGATGTCTAGACAGACAGAAACTCATTTATATATATATATATATATATATAACAGATAGAATACTTATGAAAATAACTATTTTTATTGTAATACACAGTTGCCTGATATATCCATACAAAACCAGATAAAGAGTGCCAACCTATTTTTATTATTACCACAATTTTTTGACATTGGGTGTGTCATAAGGAGTGTACACCTATTCCATATTAAGGTCTAGTAGAGCCACCAGTAATATCACTAATCTGGGTGGCCTAGCAGAGCCCATCTGCCTCTGGGTGGCCTAGCAGAGCCCATCTGCCTCTGGGTGGCCTAGCAGAGCCCATCTGTCTCTGCGTGGCCTAGCAGAGCCCATCTGCCTCTGGGTGGCCTAGCAGAGCCCATCTGCCTCTGGGTGGCCTAGCAGAGCCCATCTGCCTCTGGGTGGCCTAGCAGAGCCCATCTGCCTCTGGGTGGCCTAGCAGAGCCCATCTGCCTCTGGGTGGCCTAGCAGAGCCCATCTGCCTCTGGGTGGCCTAGCAGAGCCCATCTGCCTCTGGGTGGCCTAGCAGAGCCCATCTGCCTCTGGGTGGCCTAGCAGAGCCGATCGGCGTCTGTTTCTGTTCATGTCTGTCAGTCCTTACTGCTTCAGGTGTTCCGTTCATGTCTGTCCGTCAGTCCTTACTGCTTCAGGTGTTCTGTTCATGTCTGTCCATGTCTGCCTTCGGAAGAGGGTTCCTGTCCTGTGTTCTCCGGAGGGGCAATGCCCATTCTCTGTCTATGTGCAGCTCTGCCTGGGACCGCTCAGGCTCTATTGCTTGCGGCGCAGGTAACTGCTTCTGTACCTGCTTCTGCCTCTGTTGTGTTCTGCCTGCCTGTCTGTGGACTTAATGTACTGTCGGTACCTTGTCTGGTATCTTCGTGCCTCCTGATCCTGGTGCCACTAACTCAGTTTATGCTCTGGAGTAGCCCCTGGCAACTACCCTAACGGCCCAAGCCTATCCTCACCATCTGAGGCTCTAGTGAAGACCAGGTACCTGCTTAGTTATGCCCCTCCAGAGTATTGCTAGTCAGTGGCGCGTGGGATTACACCCACTGATCCGCTTCAGTACATTGAGGTCTTCTGTTAGTCATTGTCACGTGCCTTGTTTCCTTTGTAATAAATTATGTGTTCCATGGTCCTTGGCCTGTTTTCCTTGTCCTACTCGCCTGACGTCTTGGAGGTCCCCCTTGGGGCATCCGGCAGGTGACACCGACTTCAGGTAAGCGCCTGTGATTGTGTATTGTGTACTGGCTCCTGTTTGTGTTTTGCACCTAAACGCTACACCTTCTTGTTAACCCTCTCTATCGATATTGGCTAGTTCTATTGATTAACTTCTCATTTACTAATCTGGTTAATTCTGTAATCTCCAAGTTTGGACCTTGGCTTGTTCTACTGATTAACATCTTGTCTGCTGATGTGTCTGCATCTTTACTCCACTGGTTTTGACTCTGGCTTGATTAATTATTCTTTTTGATTTCTTCTGATCATCTTATAACTCACACCTGTTCTCTGCCACCATACTCTGCAAATGCAACCTGGGTCCCTAGCAGCCAAGACCATCCTGCCCTACAGTGGCTTCTGTTGAATACCTAAAGGTAGCCTTAGTGTCTGCTAATCATAATGATCAATGATCACACGTAGCTGTTTTGTTGGATGTGGTTCGTGTCAGGGATCTCTGTACTTACTTTTAAAAATATTCCTTTGAGCCTTATAGCAGAAACAGTTGAGCAGATATCGATGTGATATAATCTTCTCCACTGAAAAGCAGGTAAAGTCTGCCCTTTATAAGGGGCAGAAACTAATACACAAAATTATGAAAGGCTCTTACCATTCACTGACTCTGATATGGGATTTTCACCCTCACTCGTAGTTCCACCATAACTTTCCTGTAAGAATCCAAAATTAAGGGCATGAGGAAAAAAAAGAACCATAGGTTATCATTTGTGTTGAGCAAATTGAAGCCAAACTAATTGACTTCCATCCGAATTTCAGGAAAATCTGATTCGCCGCAAAGCCAAATTTCTTCGCACCTCATGGTAACGAATAATTTTTTTCCTGAAATGGGGGTAAAATACCAAAAATAAATAAAAAATACTCAGCTCATCCATTTGCTTGCAGAGAGGCCGTCGCACCCATCTTGTTGGAATCTCGGGCAGGGTAACATGACTGGCCTGCGTGATAACGTCATCACGTGAGATTTCATGAGGTGGCTTCAATGGCTGCGGCGGCCTGCGAGCCAATGGATAAGGTGAGTGTTTTTTTTTTTACCCGATTAACCCCTGAAAGTACTGGGGTTGCTATGGGACCCGTGAGTTAAAGGGGCCTGGCCAGGCTGAAAGGCCCCGCACCCTTTACGACCTGAGTACATTCCTCTCTCTCATTGCCCCTTTACCTGAGTACAATTTTTGCACTAACCTAAGAGCTCATGCACATTTGTGTGCATGAGCCCTTAGGTTAGTGCATAAATTTTACTTTTTTTTTTTTAGGGGGGGGGGCAATTCTGAGTTTTGCCATGTAGCCCCACGATTATCATGTACGGCCCTGCCTGAAAGGCCTCGATTGTAGTGGAATCTGAGGAGTTCAATGCTGGCAGGAGGCATGACCGTTGTCCCCCATCATTGGGCCCACTACATACAAAGGAATGTGCTTTGTGATTAAGTAATTGGTCACAAATCGTATTGCTTTGTGAAATTCAGCAAAGCAGCTGCAACTGAATTTTTCATAACTTCAGTCATCACTAATTATCATATATCCAGTCGAAAGAACAAAAACCCCTATAAGACATGAATCACAAATGTACCTTAACAAAACAAACTCCTCGGGTGGTGAGCAGATATGATCAGTGTTATGTATTTTACCCATGAACATAAATTTTTGCTATTTTGCTGCATGAAATGATCTGAGACGATCCTGAAGTGGACAGCGGTGCTCATCACCATTATTCAGCAACATCACAGCTTTTACAGTAAAGAAGCCTTTCATCAATGCTGGAGATTGCACCTTCTTTCCTCCAGCCAGAGAGCTGTCGCTTTTCTGTGTTGCGTTGAGGGGGGCCCCACTGTGGAATCTGCTTATAGTATTTATTGCATTTACTGTATATATGTGTACAATGTCACCATGTCCCCCTGTAGATGTCTCCTCAAAGCTTAATAAATGTCATTACTTTAAATCTTTCCTCATATCTCAGGTTCTCCAGGCCTCTATCTATTTTATTTGTTCTTTTTGTATTTTTTTAAACCCTGCTGCCCAAAACTTTACTTCATATTTATATGAGGCTGCATTAATGTTTTTATAAAGCAATAAGATTTTGTCTGTAACTTGTGACTATCAATATATGAGAGTATTCTGTTAGGTTTAGAAGCAGCCGATTGGCATTTTGCTGTTGTCCATGACTTACACTGAAGGACTTTACATCCATCCACACTGAATCTTTGTTAAGTTCATGTACAAATGGGTGGAAATCTACTTATTATCTTTTAAGAAACTAGAAACCATTTGTAGCCACTACCTATCACAGACTGGTAGAATAAGTCATTACATCAGTCTATAGAGGATTTGCAGAAATCTCACCTGATGATCCAGTGGGACATTTTGTTTTTCCTCTGGCCAATTCTGAGAATAGAGAGGACTAGGACATCTCTCTGGTGGATTTTTCCTACTGGACTCATCTATAGGAATTAAAACCAGTGACTCAATACATTGTCTACATGTGATTGTTGATGGGTGAATCTAGAAGATCCTCATACTTGGTGTCTCCTCTATAATGAAGGAAAGTCCCTTCTTACCTGTTGATGTGAGGGGTTTCATCACGATATCCTTGTACAGATCCCTGTGTTCTTCTAAATACTTGCACTCCTCCTTGGAGAAATAGACAGAAATCATTTATAATCATTAATGATGGTCATCAACAAGATCATACAGAACATATACTGCACTGCTGGAAGAGTCTAGTAGAAAACATCTATAGAGAATTTGTAGAAATCTTACCTGATGACCCCGTGGAACAATTTGCATTTCCTCTGGCCAATCCTGGGGATATAGAGGACTGGGGCATCTCTCTGGTGGATTTGTCCTATTGGATTCATCTATAGGAAATAAACCCAGTGACTAAATACATTGTCTATATGCGAAGATTGGACAATGGGTGAATCTAGATGATCCTCAAACCTGGTCTCCTCTAGATTGAAGGAAGGTCTCCTCTTACCCAGTGATACAAGAGGCTGGGGATCCTTCATCATAATGTCCTTATATAGATCCTTGTGTTCTTCTAAATACTCCCACTCCTCCATGGAGAAATAGACCGTGACATCCTGACACCTTATAGGAACCTGACACACACAATCATACAGTCATCCTCCAGACACCTCATTGGCGTTATTGTATAATGTCCCAGCATTCCAAGCAGCGCTCACCTCTCCGGTCAGCAGCTCAGTGATCCTGTTGGTAAGTTCTAGGATCTTCTGCTCATGTATAAGTGAATGAGGTGGAGGCTCAGTGATGGCTCCTGGGGTCCTGCTCCATTCTCCTGATATGTGAGGTGTCACAAATGACTTCTTCACTAACGTGTAATCCTGTGTATGGTAAGACACTGATCACTACAGGTATTCTAAGGATCCTTTCCATTTTCCTGTGTTATTAAAAGGGGTTCTCTGGGATTTAGATGTTGATGACTGTTCCTCAGGATATTTCATCTATAGAGAACAGCGGGGTCCTACTCCCAGCACCCCATCAAGTGCCGCGCCCTCCTTGATGCTTACTAAGCACAGTTCTATATATTTCAAAGCGGTTGCGCTTGGTATCACAGTTCAGCCCCATTCACTTAAATGGTGCTGAGCTTAGCCTAGACCAGGGATCACCAACCTTTGTAACTCCAGCTGCGGTGAAACAATGACTCCCGGCATGCACACTTGCTTAGCTGTTTTTAGAACTCCCATAGAAGTTAATGGAGCATGCTGGGAGTGGTAGTTCCACCAAGTCTGGAGTGCTGACCGCTGGCCTAAACCAAATGACTGATGAATGTGATGTCACATGGTCTAGGAAGAGGCCTAAGCACTCATAGATCACTGCAGCATCTTTGTACAGCTGAATGCTGGGGTCCTGGGAGACAGACCCGCACTCATCTCATATGGATGTGCTATCACGAGGATAAGCCATCAATATGTGAATGTGTAGAACCCCTTATAAGGAGACGTGTGATGTCATGTGAGACTCTCACCTCTCCAGTTATCAGGTAGATGATCTCTAGGGTGAGGTCTAATATCCTCGCAGCCATGTGGTTTCTGTCCTCGTCCATCCTTCGTGGGTCACTGATGAGAAGGAACAGTGCCTAACTATTTGGGAATTGCAAAGGATTAATGATAGCTTACAATGTCAAGAGTTTAGTTATTGAGATGTATGAATCTGAAAAAGAAATAATCCAGTGCTCAGAGATAGAATGAAGCTAAGACACCTGGAAATATAGTTATAACATCAATATAAAGAGTGACTTACTCTATTTTTGAGGGTAGTAGACAACAACTTACCTCCTTCCTGGATCACTTATTACCCTCAGGGTCAAATGTCCTTATTATCCATATTGGAGATGATTCTTCACTCCTCAGTGCTCCACCACTAGTGCTCCAAATGTTCTACAGCTCCAAGATCTATTTACTGAATGTATAGGTTTATAATAAAATTTCTTGTTACACGTTTTAGTAGGGTAAGACTTCATCAGACATAAAGAAGAACATACTAACAGCATAAACTTATCACATCCTATGCCGGTTGACAGGAAGTGCCAAAAACAGGAAGTGACGTCATGCTGACCCTGCACACCTGGACCATAATCATTCTATCTACCAAATGAATTGATTAAACAGTATCTAAAACATCCTGGAGTAATTACCTCATGGGACAACAGTCTTGATCCAAAATGGCTCCTAGTCAAGGAGCTGGTTACAGGAAGTGCCATGTGTTTCAAATACAGGAAGTTTGTGTTCCACTGACAGGAAGATCCTCGTGTTCCACAGACAGGAAGTACCTTGTGTTCCACAGACAGGAAGTACCTTGTGTTCCACAGACAGGAAGTACCTTGTGTTCCACAGACAGGAAGTACCTTGTGTTCCAATGACAGGAAGAATCTTGTGTTCCACAGACAGGAAGAATCTTGTGTTCCACAGACAGGAAGTGCCTCGTGTTCCACTGACAGGAAGTTCCTCGTGTTCCACAGACAGGAAGTACCTTGTGTTTCACAGACAGGAAGAATCTTGTGTTCCACAGACAGGAAGAATCTTGTGTTCCACAGACAGGAAGTGAATCGCATTCCACTGACAGGAAGTGCCTTGTGTTCTACTGATACAAAGTTCCTTATGCACCACAGCCAAGATGTGTCATGTGCCTCAAAAAAGTTAAAGGAAACCTGTCATGTTGCTATGTGATTTTTAATGGTCATAATTACCTTAAGCCCAGAAGCTTGTTGTCCCTTATGGTATGGTATACACGCCTCCCTTTTCAGAGCAGACGGGTGCGCTGAAAAGGGAGACGTGCGTGCCAGAGGAGACACGCACACTTGCTCTTGACGTGCGCCAATGTCATGTGGAGGATTTGGAGATCCCTTGTGCGCGCAACATAGGAAACAAAGTGCACCTGTGTAAACAGGATGAGAGTAGGGATGATCGAACTTGTGTTTCAAGTTCATCGTACAAGGTTCGGGTTCAGGTTATCTAAGAATTCCGTTATGGATTCCGCTAACACGGATCAAAAGTTATGATCCGTGGTAGCGGAATCCATAACGGAATTCTTAGATAACCCGAACCTTGTACACCAAACTTGAAACACAAGCTCACTCATCCCTAGAGGAAAATCCAAGATGCGGTAGGATGACGTGGCCACGGGAGTCAGCAATTTTAATGGCGCTGGAAGTAGGAATAGGGCGCATCAAGAAAGACTTTAACATAGCAAGCTGCAGTCCCCTTGACTAGTTACAGAAAATCTGCATATGGTAAAAACAAACGAAAAACATTATAAATTCTGAAACCAACACTATAAAAAAAAAAAAGAAACATACCGTTGGGGACAACAAGCTTCTGGGCTTAAAATAATTATGACCAATCAAAATTACATAGCAATATGACATCCCTTATCTCTTTAATAATAATTTATTGATTTAATAATGAAAAAGATGAAGCTTTCCGTCTGGGAATATTCAATATTTCCTAACTCGATTTATCAAATCCTGGCGCCCATACACCTTCTATAGCTGTTGGCCAAATGCTCCTTCAGCCATCAGCTACATCCCCATACACATGCATGCTCAGTTTATCCAAGGATGTTTGTGTTTTCAAAAGCAGGAGAGGAACCCTAGCAGCGGCTTATCCCTGCCAGAACGAAAGCCGAGCCCTCACATATAAATTTTGTTGTAGAAGATTTCTGCAAATCAAATAAAAACCAGTTCCATTCATCAACAGAACTTTCAGAAATCCATATTCTTGCCTCCAAAACTGCCCCAGGGCAGATGAATGGAGGCGATTTCAGCTGCAGAAATATTCTGCAACCAAATATGCTGCCTATGCAGGTATCCTGAAGAGGAACATTTAGAAAATGATCCTAAACAATTTTTTTTAAGTGAATTTGTCATCTAAATAACCTGCCCTATGTAAGAGCTGTAGATTACATGGACATGGCCGCTGTCCGATATAACATCAGATCAGTATATTAGCCCAGGTTCACATCTGCATTGTGAACTCCGGCAGTCTGTTCCGGTGGAAGAGACGTCTAAGGGGGAACATGATTAACCTATAAAAATATATACACTCACCTAAAGAATTATTAGGAACACCATACTAATACGGTGTTGGACCCCCTTTTGCCTTCAGAACTGCCTTAATTCTACCTGGCATTGATTCAACAAGGTGCTGATAGCATTCTTTAGAAATGTTGGCCCATATTGATAGGATAGCATCTTGCAGTTGATGGAGTTTTGAGGGATGCACATCCAGGGAACGAAGCTCCCATTCCACCTCATCCCAAAGATGCTCTATTGGGTTGAGATCTGGTGACTGTGGGGGCCATTTTAGTACAGTGAACTCATTGTCATGTTCAAGAAACCAATTTGAAATGATTCGAGCTTTGTGACATGGTGCATTATCCTGCTGGAAGTAGCCATCAGAGGATGGATACATGTTCTCATTCTGTTTACGCCAAATTCGGACTCTACCATTTGAATGTCTCAACAGAAATCGAGACTCATCAGACCAGGCAACATTTTTCCAGTCTTCAACAGTCCAATTGTGGTGAGCTTGTGCAAATTGTAGCCTCTTTTTCCTATTTGTAGTGGAGATGAGTGGTACCCGGTGGGGTCTTCTGCTGTTGTAGCCCATCCGCCTCAAGGTTGTGCATGTTGTGGCTTCACAAATGCTTTGCTGCATACCTCGGTTGTAACGAGTGGTTATTTCAGTCAACGTTGCTCTTCTATCAGCTTGAATCAGTCGGCCCATTCTCCTCTGACCTCTAGCATCCACAAGGCATTTTTGCCCACAGGACTGCCGCATACTGGATGTTTTTCCCTTTTCACACCATTCTTTGTAAACCCTACAAATGGTTGTGCGTGAAAATCCCAGTAACTGAACAGATTGTAAAAATACTCAGACCGGCCCGTCTGGCACCAACAACCATGCCACGCTCAAAATTGCTTAAATCACCTTTCTTTCCCATTCTGACATTCAGTTTGGAGTTCAGGAGATTGTCTTGACCAGGACCACACCCCTAAATGCATTGAAGCAACTGCCATGTGATTGGTTGACTAGATAATTGCATTAATGAGAAATAAAACAGGTGTTCGTAATAATTCTTTAGGTGAGCCATGCAAAAAATACAGTGAAAAGCTGTTCCATGTAAAATCCCCCCAGAAGTAAAGGGGGCACTGCCTCTATCTAGACTAGAGAGAAAAAAAAAATATAGGTCTCCAGAGGTGATAGGGCTTCTTTACCATAAGGACTGTTAATTTGTGAAATAGTCTACTTCAGGATGTGGTCACAGCAGAAACAACGGACAGTAAAAAAAAAAGGCTCTAGACCAGCTTCTCCGCAGTTGCAAAGCATTCCACTGCTTGCTGGTCATGGCTCTGCAGTGAGCTGATAATTAGGAGTGCTCAACAGGAACAGCAACTGAATGGTGCTGCGTACCAGATGGGTTATAATTGGACAACCTGCAATGAGAAGTGACCTCTAAAAGGGGGGCTTGACTTACTTTACATCCAAAAATGCAGCATTTTCTGTTAAATCTCACTGAAGTCAATGTTGAAAAGATAGAAATTACCTGATATACAGATGCGGCCGGACTAGAGGTGGAGCCTTAGGGGGAGGCCGATATAACGGTGGGTCGGGTTCAGGAGGACCCCTTGTTTCTGAAGGGGGTGCTGTCTCTCCTCCCCTTCCTCTTCGGCTGGGAGTTGGTGCGGGGGAGGCTGGAGTTGGTGGGGGGATCACGGATTGGTTAAGTTGAATGTGAGGGGTGGGGTTAAGGGGTTAACCTAGACGGCACAGGGGGCGTCAACGCAGAGGACCGGTCGTCAGGATTCAGGACCTTTGGCTGATGGGGTCACAGCACCCAGGCAGCCAGGTGAGTGTGCATGGGGACCGTTAGCACAGTTAGGGGCGGGTAACGGGGGAGGAGAGGGATCCCAGATGGATTTAGGTAGAGGCGTAGGGCAGTTGTTGGGGGGTTTAGCGGGTTTGTTAGCGGCTTGGGGTATATGGGGCGCATCCCCGTTACTGGCTTGGGGGGAGACCCAAGGGGGCCCGATCTGGCACAAGGGGGTGACCAGGGGCCGGCTAGTTCGGGGGTATCGGTGCAGACGCAGGCAGGGGGAGCGGCGGAGGTCGATGCAGTACGGTTAGATGACCGGGCAAAAGGGAGGTATACGTGTGTTTCGAGGGCCCGCTGGGGGCCCATTTGAAACAGGACATTAAGGACCACATATGGAAAGGGGAGTATGTGGAAATATTTTCCCTGCTTCCGCTGGATAGATTTAACTTGGATAGGACACGGAAGGAGGAGGGAAAAAAGGAGGAGGAGGAAAAACGTAGATATCATATGATACCAAGAACTTTTCAGAACTGGCTACAGGCGTTTGCGATTCTGGCTAGCGTGATTGGGGAGAGGGCACCGGAAAGCTGCTCGGCCCTGTTTTGCTATTTGGACGCGATTGGGGAGGCGTATCGGGTTTATGGGGGGGTGGCATGGCTGCAATACGATGAGCAGTTCATGCAAAGGAAAGCGGTACGCCCGGAAATAAGGTGGGACCACAAGGACATAGCCCTGTGGTTGAAGGTGACGGCGCCTGTACAACCAGGGCAGTCCTTTCAAGGGGAATTCGGGGGCTGGACTCAATCTTCAGGATCAGTCGCATCGGCGAAGGGTTTGTGTTTTTCCTTCAACGACGGGAACTGCAGATTTGGAGCCAAGTGCAAATTTAAGCACGAGTGTTCCAATTGCGGGGGATCCCATGGAGCGTTGCAGTGTTTCAAAGGCGGTAGGCAAAGAGGGGGGGATGTTAATTCCAAAGGGGGAGATGCCGGTCAATTTGGAAAGGATGGAGCCCTTTCTGATATCCGAACAGGACGGTGGTGGTTTTGTTACAGGGTTTTTTTTCCCAGGGTTTTCAAATTCCATTAATACCAGGGGATGCGGTTTTGTTAGAAAGGAACTTACGGTCGGCCAGGGAACATCCGGATGTGGTGGCGGAGAAACTTAGGAAGGAGGTAGGGCTGGGCAGGATGGCGGGTCCGTTCGCTGTTCAACTGTTTGAGAATTTGCGCGTGTCTCCGCTGTGGGTGGTTCCCAAAAAGGAGGCAAATAAGTTTCGGCTTATTCACCATCTGTCCTTACCAAAAGGTTAGTCGGTCAATGATGGTATTGATCCGACCCTGTGTTCGGTGGTATATACATCATTTGACGCGGCGGTGGCATGGGTGAAGAAGTTGGGTGGGGGGGGGGGGGGCGTTAATGGCGAAGACGGACATTGATGCAGCGTTTAGGTTGCTGCTGGTACATCCGGACTGGTTACACTTGTTGAGCTGTTTTTGGGATTTTTTTTTTTTTTGACCGTTGTTTGCCAATGGGGTGTTCGCTGTCATGCGCGTACTTCGAAACGTTTAGTTTATTTTTAGACTGGGTGGTGGCTGATTTGGCTGGGTGTGATTCCATCATTCATTACTAGATGATTTCGTGTGCATAGGCCCCCCGGAGTCAAACGTTTTGTTGTTACGTTTTTTCAGGTATTTGGGCGTTCAAAGTTCCGTTGGCGACAGAAAAGACGGTGGGTCTGGCGGTGGAGTTGAGCTCCCTGGGGATTGTTATCGACAGGCAAAAAATGGAATGTAGGCTGCCGCGGGACAAATTGGACGATTTGATAGGGGAAGTGGGGAGGGCAGCTCGGTTCCGAAAAATTTAGTTGCAGGAGTTGCAGTCCCTTTTGGGGAAGCTCAGCTTTGCATGCCACATCATGCCTATGGGGAGGGTGTTTAGCAGACGGTTAGCTGGGGCAACGGCGGCCGTGACTTCACCACATCACATTTGTTTGGGGAGGGAGTTGCGAGCGGACTTGCAGGTTTGGAGTTCATTTTTGGAGCAGTACAACGGTCGCTGCCTGTTTATGGATGAGGGGGAGAAATGCATTTGATTGTGAATTGTTTACAGACGCTGCGGGGAGTGGGGGATTTGGGGCTTATAGGGGTGGTCAGTGGTGTGCAGGGAGTTGGCCGACAGGTTGGGCAGAGAAAGGATGGTTGCGGAATCTGGCTTTGCTAGAACTTTTTCCCATTTCTTGGCTGTTTTGTTGTGGGGGGAGGCTTTTCGGGATAAGAAGGTGCGGTTCCACTGTGACAACTTAGGGGTGGTGCAGGCGATAAATGGACTATCAGCGTTTATTTTTTCGTTTCAGGTGCAGCGCCTGCCCTGGTATGGATACTGGGGCATTCGTATGTTTTCTGGGGAGCCGCCCGAGCAGCAGTTCGGACGGACAGCGAGCAACTTGGCTGTGGTAAGGTGGATAGGGCGAAGGGGTATGGTATGGAGTGGGGTGCTGCCGGAGGTACACCGATTTGTCAGATTGGATAGGGCGTCGGATATTTTGGTGCTGCATGTGGGCGGCAACGACTTGGCAGCACAGCCTTTGTGGGAGATCTTGGGTGATATAAAATTTGATTTGTTGAGATTAGAGGCCCTGTTTCCGCAGTTGATAACAGTATGGTCGGATATTGTTTCAAGGAAGATTTGGAGGGGGGCCCGTTCGTTGAGGGAGTGAATAGAACAAGGGTGAAGATGAAACGAGCGATGGGTCTGTTTATGGCTAAGAATGGGGCAGTGGCGGTGAGACATTAGTCCCTGATGTATGACTATTTAAAGTGTTTTATTTAACAATCTTAATACAAAATTTGTTAAAAATAAACTGTTACTGCTTAACACAGAGAGACTTCTGCTGTGATGTGTGATAATTATTGTGTGTGACTCTGTTCAAATTTCCACTTGGACCCTCTGTCAGGGGATTTCAACATATTTAATCGGAAGGATAGTGCAGCATGTGCGGCAGGCCACCCCCCAGGAATGCCGAGTGGTGTTCTGGCCCTGATAGTTTGTGTCACAGTGCTCCTACCTGGATACTTGCTCTTTCTGTAACGGTCGCGTACACACACACACAGGGGGGAGGGAAGTGACCACTGCGCTCCACCCTTACCCCTGGCCCTGCCTACTTGCCTCGCGAGTCCTAATGACAGGGAACAACTGGACGGCAATCCCTAACTTGGAATAAGTGCAGGGATAACAGACAGACAAACAACAGGACGTGAACGGACCGAGTCAATACCAGGAAAGCTACAAAGTACAAATGGAGCAAGCAGAGAATTGTCAGGAGAAGCCGGGGTCATAAATACCAGGAGAGACGTGAAGTACCAAAGGAGTCAGCAGAGGATCGTCAGGAGGAGGCCGGGGTCAGAATACCAGGAGAGCAGCAAAGTACACAAGGAGCAGGCAGAGGATCGTCAGGAATTCAGCAGGAGGTAAGTACGCCAGGAAAGACCAAATCACAGGTGGAATCTAAATTAACAGGCAACCTATGGCCAGCAGGCTGCCTGTATTTATAGTGGGGAATGAGGGTCATGTGACGTGGCCAGCGTCACATGACCGACAGACCAACCAGTCGAGCACCGAGTGATCAGCTCGGCGCTCAAGGCAGACTTAGGAGCAGGGATCCACCCAGCTAGTAAAGCCGCCCTGGGAACGAGGTAAAACACAAATCCTCGTTCCCGAAGCTAAGCAGCAGGTCTGCGGCTAATGGGGGACCGAGTGCACCTTCGGAACCCGGTTACAGTACCCCCCCTTTTACGAGGGGCCACCGGACCCAAGACTTCAGGCAATGGCCTTTCAGGGTGTTCTAAATGAAATTTTCAAACAAGTCTAGGAGCATGAACCTCCCTGGCAGGTACCCAAGATCTCTCTTCAGGTCCATACCCCTTCCAGTGAATCAGGTACTGCAAGGAATTACGCACCTTCCTGACATCCACTATTTTAGACACCACATACTCGACAGCATCATTAACAAGAATCGGCGGAGGCGAGTCTTTCGATGGTACTACCGGTTCAAAATATTTTTTAAGTAGAGGTTTATGGAACACATTATGAATGTGGAATGACTCGGGCAGCACCAACCTAAATGATACCGGGTTAATCACCTCCGTGATCTTATATGGTCCAATAAAACGAGGAGCAAACTTTTTAGAATCTACCTTAAGAGAGAGATTCTTGGAGGACAACCATACCTTATCCCCAACCTGAAAATTCACCCCCCTTGAACGTCTCCTATCGGCCTTGTGTTTCTGAGAACTTTGAGCCTTTTCTACGTTCGATTGAACCCGGGCCCAAACTGTGCACAGTTCAGAGGAGAACCTATCCGCCTCAGGGTTAGAGGAGGAGAAGGATGACCCAGAATGAAAACGGGGATGGAAACCATGGTTACAAAAGAAAGGTGAAACCCCAGCAGAAGAATTGACACGGTTATTCAAAGCAAATTCAGCCAATGGAAGAAATCTCACCCATAATTGCTGGTCATCAGCAACATACAACCTCAAGAATTGTTCCACAGACCTATTAAGGCGTTCAGTCTGCCCATTACTCTCAGGGTGGTAGGCAGAGGAAAAAGACAATGAAATTTTTCATTTTTGACAGAAGGCCCTCCAGAATTTGGACACAAACTGCACACCCCTGTCAGAAACAATATTTTCCGGGATACCATGCAATCGAACAATTTCTTTCACAAAAATAGACGCCAGGGTTTTGGCATTCGGGACCATCTTGCTAAAACTATCGACCACTACCCAAACTACAGTCTTACCCTCCGCCGGCGGTAGGTCAGTTATAAAGTCCATCGAGATATGGGACCAGGGTCTACTGGGAATGGGCAGGGGTCGTAGGTTACCAGCAGGGCGAGTCCTAGGTGTCTTGGACCTGGCACAAACCTCACAGGCTGACACGTAGGACTTGACATCCCTAGTTAGAGTGGGCCACCAATAAGATCTAGAAACCAGATCCTTAGTGCCCTCAACACCCGGATGTCCACAAAAGGCAGAATCGTGACACTCAACCAACAGCTGGAGACGAAATTGTACGGGAACAAACAACTTATCTGTTGGGGTGGATACCGGTGCCAGATGTTGTTCAGACCTAATGCGAGCCGAGATATCCTGGGTAAGAGCTGCTAAGAAGATTTTTGCTGGTAGAATGGATTCAGGTGGTACCTCAGTAGGTTGAAAAGCCTGGAAGCTGCGAGATAATGCGTCCACCTTCACATTTTTACTTCCCGGCCTGAACGTAATGGAAAAATCTAAACGAGTAAAAAACAGAGCCCATCTGTCTTGACGGGGATTCAACCTCTTAGCAGACTCGAGAAACATAAGGTTTTTATGGTCAGTGACAACAGTTACACAATGCCTTGCCCCCTCCAGAAAATGCCTCCACTCCTCAAAAGCCCATTTAATGGCCAGCAGCTCCCTATTCCCTATGTCGTAGTTTTTCTCCATGGGAGAGAATTTCCTGGAGAAGAAGGCACATGGTCTCAGGTTAGTGAGGCTAGCAGGACCTTGTGAAAGGACTGCTCCTGCTCCGTCCTCGGACGCATCCACCTCCACAATAAAAGGTTTCTCCTGATCAGGCTGGATCAGAATGGGAGTGCTACTGAATGCCTTTTTTAATTTTTCAAATGAAGAAATGGCCTCAGTAGACCAATTCTCCAAATCCGCCCCTTTCTTAGTAAGGTCGGTCAACGGTTTAGCAATTACGGAAAAATTCATACTAAATTTACGATAGTAATTGGCGAAACCTAAGAACCGTTGTAAGGCCTTTAAGGGTGAAGGTCTTACCCATTCCTTAATTGCTAGTACCTTACCAGGATCCATCTTGAAGGCGTGAGGAGTCAGAACATGCCCTAGAAACAGAATCTCCTGTACACCAAAGACACATTTCTCTTGCTTAGCGGATAGCTGATTCTCCCTCAACACCTCTAATACTTGTTTAACATGAGACACATGGGATTCGAAGTCAGGAGAGAATATCAAAATGTTGTCAAGATAGACAATAACAAATTTACCTAAGAACTCCCTAAGAATGTCATTCATGAAGTTTTGGAACACAGCTGGGGCATTGCTGAGTCCAAAAGGCATCACCTGATATTCAAAGTGTCCTACCGGGGTATTGAACGCCGTCTTCCATTCGCCTCCCTCCTTGATTCGGATTAGATTGTATGCCCCTTTCAGGTCAATTTTGGAAAACCAGGTTGCCCCCAGAACCTGGTTAAATAAATCCGGAATCAATGGGAGGGAGTATCTATTTTGGACAGTGATTTTATTTAATCTCCGGTAATCGATACATGGCCTAAGACCACCATATTTTTTCTTAACAAAGAAAAAACCCACCCCCATAGGAGAGACAGAAGGTCTAATATGCCCTTTACCAAGGCTCTCCTTAATATAATCTTCCATGGCCTTGCGTTCGGGCATAGAAAGAATATAAATTCGTCCCTTAGGAAACTTGGCCCCCTCTACTAGCTCTATGGTACAATCATAAGGTCTATGGGGGGGTAGAACCTTCGGGGTTGGTGATGAGAATACATCGGAATATTCTCTAACAACAGAGGGTAAAGTATCAGACTTTACTGAGACCCCAGCCTGTACCACGGACAAGCACGAGTCACACTTAGGCCCCCATCTCACCAACTCCCCATTGGACCAATCTATAGTGGGGTTATGTAGTCGGAGCCAAGGCAACCCTAGTACCACCTCAGCCGGTAGGTTCTCCAGGACTAAAAGCGAACATCTCTCTGAATGGCACACACCCACGGTTAGAGAAATCTCTGAGGAACATAAGCTCACCGTACCACCAATAAGAGGAGTAGCATCAATAGCCATGACATGAATAGGAGTTGGTAAGGCAAACATAGGAATACCCAATCTTACAGCATACTCAGAGTCAATAAAGCTAGCCGCTGAGCCAGAATCAATAAAGGCCTTACCCGGCCATTTATCTACTCCCAGAAAATCGTAATGGGTACCGAAAGCTTACATTTAGAAAATTCAGGGTGTACCTGGTCTTTAGGTTGCCTTGCCTTAGGAGACTTGACAGAGAGGACCTTCTTAGGACACTGGTTGATCCAATGGTCAGGATCTCCACAGTAAAAGCATTCTCCACGTCTGCGGCGAAGATTCCCTCGGGTCATGCCAACCTGCATGGGTTCCTCGGTGGAGACCTCAGCATTGTCTCTGGTATAGGCCTCTGGCTGGACCACCATCTGGGAAGAGAACTGTTGTTATTGTCGTCTATCTCTAACCCGTCGGTCAAGTCGGACAACAAGGGTCATCATCTCCTCTAAGGTCTCTGGAAGTTGATAACTGACCAGAAGATCCTTTAATTTATCAGACAGACCTGACCTGAACTGACTCTTCAGGGCTGGTTCGTTCCATCCTGAGGGGACACACCACCTTCTGAATTGGGTGCAATAATCCTCCGCTGGTAGATTGCCCTGAACCAGTGCCTTTAGAGCCGTCTCGGCTACTAGAGCCCTGTCTGGTTCATCATAGAGGGTACCCAGGGCCTGAAAGAACCCCTCCACAGAGGATAAACAACTGGCGCCAGCAGGTAAAGAGAACGCCCAGTCCTGGGGATCACCCTGTAATCAGGAAATGATAATGCCCACGCGTTGACTCTCGGGGCCAGAGGACACGGGGCGCAAACGGAAGTAAAGTTTGCAATTCTCCTTAAAAGAGAGAAACTTCTTCCGGTCTCCAGAAAAGGGTTCTGGGAGCTTAATCTGGGGGTCAAAATGCGGACTGGAGGCCTGAGGAGTGGAAGAACCTTGCCCTAACTCAAAAGAACTGAGTTTTTCCCCTAACTCCTGCACCATCTGCGTCAGATTAGAGACATGGTCAGTCAGGGTCACCAGAGGATTCATTATACAGTGGTTATTGGGCCTGTTAATCTGTAACGGTCGCGTACACACACACACAGGGGGGAGGGAAGTGACCACTGCGCTCCACCCTTACCCCTGGCCCTGCCTACTTGCCTCGCGAGTCCTAATGACAGGGGACAACTGGACGACAATCCCTAACTTGGAATAAGTGCAGGGATAACAGACAGACAAACAACAGGACGTGAACGGACCGAGTCAATACCAGGAAAGCTACAAAGTACAAATGGAGCAAGCAGAGAATTGTCAGGAGAAGCCGGGGTCATAAATACCAGGAGAGACGTGAAGTACCAAAGGAGTCAGCAGAGGATCGTCAGGAGGAGGCCGGGGTCAGAATACCAGGAGAGCAGCAAAGTACACAAGGAGCAGGCAGAGGATCGTCAGGAATTCAGCAGGAGGTAAGTACGCCAGGAAAGACCAAATCACAGGTGGAACCTAAATTAACAGGCAACCTGTGGCCAGCAGGCTGCCTGTATTTATAGTGGGGAGTGAGGGTCATGTGATGTGGCCAGCGTCACATGACCGACAGACCAACCAGTCGAGCACCGAGTGATCAGCTCGGCGCTCAAGGCAGACGTAGGAGCAGGGATCCACCCAGCTAGTAAAGCCGCCCTGGGAACGAGGTAAAACACAGATCCTCGTTCCCGAAGCTAAGCAGCAGGTCTGCGGCTAATGGGGGACCGAGTGCACCTTCGGAACCCTGTTACACTTTCTCTTGGCTCCAACAGGCCAGAAGGGTAAAGGGTAAAGTGAGAGGAAATGCTCCCTCAACACACCATGCTGTTACACTCTCTTGCTCCAACTCTCACCTCTACTTCTCCACTCTCGACTCAACTCTCTCTTCTTTCTCCCTTGGTCAGAAGCAGGACTAGCCCATGTTGGCCCAATAGGGTGAGAATGGAATGGCAAATTCTATTCTATCTAAAGGTACTCTCTGCCATATACAATGCCACCTGCTAGACAACCAGACACATTATATGTAATAGTTGCATATCAGTATTATTAAGGTACAGTATCAGAGAACCTGAAAATAAATACACAGCTGACATTCTTTGCTAGCCATTAGAGACAGCAGCTAGGTGTAAGAATGGTAGTGCCCCATCTGAGGTACTGCACATGCAGTTCTTCTAATATCCCATAATATATTGGATATGCTGGGACTTTTATTCCCCTCCTCTTACACCGGGCCCCTATTAGGCTACATTCACAAGTGATCAAATCATACACACCTCTAAATTTTATAGCCAAAAACGACAGATCGTCCTGCAAAAAATGAGCCCCCACACATCTCTGTACACATAACTATAAAAAAGAAAGTTATGGGGGTCAGAATATTGTGATGAAAAGATTTTTTATTTTTTTTCCAAAGTGAGTCCTGATGTAGCACTATAGCACTGACTGAGGCTGGGCTTGCTGCAGTGAGCAGGCCTATAGAGGTCCAGAGCGGGGGTGCTGTTAGGGTTGTCACCTTTCCCAACAAAAAATACTGATCAAGTTTACACAGGTTAAAAAGGTTGGTGTTGATTAACGTGGGTGTTATTTGATTATATATTTTACGTTTTGCTACATATTTTTTTAATTAAAACAAACTTTTCACTGTTGGGGACACCCAGTGTATTTTATTTATTTTTATCTAGCTTTATTAAGTTTTAAGTTACTCTAACTCTCAACCATCTACATTAAAGGCAAGAACCTTAACCACTGAGCTATAGAGCTTCATGTTATAATGCTGTAAATACATTATGGCTAAAAACCTCAGTAGTAGTTTCCCATGTATTATGCTTTCATATATATCAGAAGTATAATTCTATATATTTTTTTTTGTAATTAAATATTTTGTGCCATACATTTTCTTTTTACAATTACTAGAAAAAATCGAAAATTATACTTCTGCTGTATAGGAATACCTAATAGATGAGAAACTGCTATGAGGTTTTACTACAGCTGTTTAACATTGAGCTCTGTAGCTCAGTGGTTTAGGTTCTTGGTTGTGAATTTGAATCACAACCAAAAATAGAGGCTGACTAAGACTTAAATAGACAGGGTATCCCCAAGTATAATGATAATGCTTGGGGATACCCCCTTCATGTTCATAGCACTGACTCCAAATCTGGGAACAGTAACACTGCTGGCGTTAGAATCTCGACTCTTTGGTCTGCTACCCTGTCCTTCAGCAGCACTGAAGCGGGGGGCCCTTTACAGGATCAGTGCCCAGGTCATTTTCTGGTGACACGTTTCTTTTAACAGTATCAGACAGTCCTTCCCAGAAGTAGCTACCGGCGCCACACTATTCCAATTGAAGTTAGCAGCCAAAGTGCAAAACTGAATGATGTAGTGTCCCACAGTAGAGGTACCTTGATGGAAATGGAGCAAAGAAAATGCTGCTCAAGAAGTCCTGTCCAACCAGGTTCTTCAGACACCTTCATGAAAGACTCAAGAAAGTGCTGCAGATTAGACACAACAGGATTGTTCCACTTGCAAAGTAAATAAGCCCATGCCAGTGCTTCTCAAAGACGTCAGAGACACCTTTTGCTAAGATCGAAATGAATGCGCCAGGCCTTCAAAGTGCCTAAACAGTAAAAATGCGTCATATAGAAGAAACCGCAGCACTCTCCTGTCTTCAATTCAGTGGAATTTATTTCACCAGCAAAAAAATGCGACGTTTCGACCGTAAAGGTCTTTCTCAAGGCTTGAGAAAGACCTTTACGGTCGAAACGTCGCATTTTTTTGCTGGTGAAATAAATTCCACTGAATTGAAGACAGGAGAGTGCTGCGGTTTCTTCTATATGACGCATCCAAGGGGGAACTTCTGACTGGCTCCCAACACGGCTGGCACCACCACAAGATAAGACTTAAATTTTTCGTTGTGCTGCTATACGCATTTTTTCCTATGATTTAAACAGTAAAAATACTATATTGTAAAGGAAAAGACATGGCTCGCATATCCATATTCCATGCAGTGCATCTATTGCTTCTCAGCATGATGCATCATATATGTTTTGATCAAAATGCCCTCACTACCAAAGGTGGTCTCCATTGAGTGGGTCTCTACTCTAAGTTGTCTCAGAGCCACATGACAACCTACGCCGCCACACCACAGCACCTGCAGGCGGCAGACCCAGTAGCCTAACCACACCACTGCTCACTGGCATAGCTATAATGGAAAAAGGTGAAGTGGCTCCTGCAGGGCCTGAACTCAGAAGGGGCCCACCCAGGAGGAGGACTAAAATATTTTATTTTCAGGGCTCCCTCAACAGTATTATACAATTATATTATATACAGTGACATGACATGCAGTATATAGGTGTATGAAGCAGACGGAGCAGCTGTTGAGCCTGGTAAGAGACAGCGTTCTTGACTAGCCACAGGAGTGGGGGTTACATTGGAGGAGATGTCGCTGAGCGAGGTTCTTTTTAAAACTTTGCTGTGGGCCCAGTCATTTTTACTTACGCCTCTGCCCCTGCTGTCAGGCTAAGCCACTTCAGGCTGCCATCATAGCAAAGAGGTACAGTCTAGTATGGCCCAGAACTGCAGGAACCTGGAAGTGGCGGAAGACGGAAGATGAGCTGAAGGCACCTAATACACCAGGTGTCAGTCCATCTGAACGACACACGAGTATTGGATCTTCTGTGATTAGACTGACCACATCTTCCAATTCAAGTCATAGCATATCACTTTAATTATCATTGATCACAGCAAGGACCTTTTTGAAAGCCTTCCCCAATATTCCCATAGTAAAATATCTCCTAATAATCTGTTTTCTCACAAACTGATTAAAATCTATTTAAAAAAATCTAAGAGATAAGGGGTACTAAAAAAAACTGAAGGAAAGTGCTTCCCTAAAGACACATTAAATGTCTCTTCCCTGTCCAATCATTTTGTTGGAAAGAAGGATCGATTAAGTTAAATTTCAACAACGATCCTTTTGTTCTGACCGTTCAAGGTGTATGGGCATCTTTTGATGTTAAGTGTTTGTTAAATGGAATGTGGTTTGGAAATATTGAATACTCCTGTTATGGAGTTATTATCTGAATAATGAAATTATTCTTCACTTTTTCGAGGCACATGGCACTTCCTGTCTGTGGAAAACAGACTTCCTGTATTTTGAACAAATGAACTTCCTGTCTGTGGAATACACAGAACTTCCTGTCTGTGGAACACAGTACTTCCTGTCTGTGGAACACAGTACTTCCTGCCTGTGGAACACAGTACTTCCTGCCTGTGGAACACAAACTTCCATTAGGTGGAACACATGGTACTTCCTGACTGAGAAACACATTGCAGTTCCTGGCCAGCTGCTTGTGTAGGAGCACTTTTTAAAGGAAGACACTTGTCTCATTAGGTAATTACCCCTGGATGTTCTAGGCAATGTTTAATCAATGCATTTGATAGGTAAACATTAACCTTATGTGCAGTCACAGTGAAGTCTTCCCGTTTCTGACACTGTCAGCCGGCATGTAATATGATAACACTTTTATTCTGTTTGTATGTTGTCTTTTATGTCTGAAGTCTTTCCCCCTGAAATGTGTTACAAGGACTTTCATTATAAACCTGTATATTCAGTAATTAGACCTTGGAGCTCTAGAACATTTGGAGAACTGGTGGTGGAGCACTCAGTGGGAGAATTATCTTCAATATGGATAAAAAGGACATTGGACCCTGAGGGTGATAAGTGATCCAGGAAGGAGGTAAGTCCATGTGCTGTTTGCTACCCTCTAAAGTAGAGTAAGTCACCCCTTATAATATATTTTATACCCGTACCTCCTGGCTTGTTAGCTTCATTCCATCTCTGAGCGCTGGATTATTTCTCAATCAGGGACAGACTTGGAAGTTAAAGTGGCCCCGCAAAAAAAAAAACAACTAAAAGTGACCCCCATTTTGTAGGCAGGTCCTAATTGACAGGAGGGGGGGGCAGCAGGGTAGGCAGGGCCAACAGAAGTAGGTTGGGGCAGCAATACTGCAGGACAGCATGATGTGCTGCCCCAGCAGAACCAAATACCACAGTGCAGCACAATATACTGCCCCATCGAACCAAATACCACAGTGCAGCACAATATACTGCCCCATCGAACCAAATACCACAGTGCAGCACAATATACTGCCCCATTGAACCAAATACCACAGTGCAGCACAATATACTGCCCCATCGAACCAAATACCACAGTGCAGCACAATATACTGCCCCATCGAACCAAATACCACAGTGCAGCACAATATACTGCCCCAGCAGAACCAAATACCACAGTGCAGCACAATATACTGCCCCATCGAACCAAATACCACAGTGCAGCACAATATACTGCCCCAGCAGAACCAAATACCACAGTGCAGCACAATATACTGCCCCAGCAGAAGCAGATTCTACAGTGCAGCACATTGAATTTTGGAGATCACCAGACAGATGCATAAGAACATGATGGCAATAGCATTAATTAATGCTGGTAGCACCAGATCATTATGTACAGTCGTGGCCAAAAGTTTTGAGAATGACACAAATATTAGTTTTCACAAAGTTTGCTGCTAAACTGCTTTTAAAAGATCTTTGTTTCACTTGTTTCTGTGATGTAGTGAAATATAATTACACGCACTTCATACGTTTCAAAGGCTTTTATCGACAATTACATGACATTTATGCAAAGAGTCAGTATTTGCAGTGTTGGCCCTTCTTTTTCAGGACCTCTGCAATTCGACTGGGCATGATCTCAATCAAATTCTGGGCCAATTCCTGACTGATAGCAACTCATTCTTTCATAATCACTTCTTGGAGTTTGTCAGAATTAGTGGGTTTTTGTTTGTCCACCCGCCTCTTGAGGATTGACCACAAGTTCTCAATGGGATTAAGATCTGGGGAGTTTCCAGGCCATGGACCCAAAATGTCAACGTTTTGGTCCCCGAGCCACTTAGTTATCACTTTTGCCTTATGGCACGGTGCTCCATCGTGCTGGAAAATGCATTGTTCTTCACCAAACTGTTGTTGGATTGTTGGAAGAAGTTGCTGTTGGAGGGTGTTTTGGTACTATTCTTTATTCATGGCTGTGTTTTTGGGCAAAATTGTGAGTGAGCCCACTCCCTTGGATGAGAAGCAACCCCACACATGAATGGTCTCAGGATGCTTTACTGTTGGCATGACACAGGACTGATGGTAGCGCTCACCTTTTCTTCTCCGGACAAGCCTTTTTCCAGATGCCCCAAACAATCGGAAAGAGGCTTCATCAGAGAATATGACTTTGCCCCAGTCCTCAGCAGTCCATTCACCATACTTTCTGCAGAAGATCAATCTGTCCCTGATGTTTTTTTTGGAGAGAAGTGGCTTCTTTGCTGCCCTTCTTGACACCAGGCCATATTCCAAAAGTCTTTGCCTCACTGTGCATGCAGATGCGCTCACACCTGCCTGCTGCCATTCCTGAGCAAGCTCTGCACTGGTGGCACTCCAATCCCGCAGCTGAATCCTCTTTAGGAGACGATCCTGGCGCTTGCTGGACTTTCTTGGACGCCCTGAAGCCTTCTTAACAAGAATTGAACCTCTTTCCTTGAAGTTCTTGATGATCCTATAAATTGTTGATTGAGGTGTAATCTTAGTAGCCACAATATCCTTGCCTGTGAAGCCATTTTTATGCAACGCAATGATGGCTGCACGCGTTTCTTTGCAGGTCACCATGGTTAACAATGGAAGAACAATGATTTCAAGCATCACCCTCCTTTTAACATGTCAAGTCTGCCATTTTAACCCAATCGGCCTGACATAATGATCTCCAGCCTTGTACTCGTCAACATTCTCACCTGAGTTAACAAGACGATTACTGAAATGATCTCAGCAGGTCCTTTAATGACAGCAATGAAATGCAGTGGAAAGTTTTTTTTGGGATTAAGTTAATTTTCATGGCAAAGAAGGACTATGCAATTCATCTGATCACTCTTTATAACATTCTGGAGTATATGCAAATTGCTATTATAAAAACTTAAGCAGCAACTTTTCCAATTTCCAATATTTATGTAATTCTCAAAACTTTTGGCCACGACTGTATACAACAGACGACTGCGAGGAGGGAGTAGGAAGCCCCCTGGTCAAATTTACCTGTGGGATCTAAGACCTGTCTACCCCTGACCTCAATAGCTAAATCACCACCATTGTATGCTGTCTGTAGGCCTATATCCCCATTAGTGAGATGCTATTCCATACTGGTCAACTCTCCCAAAAACATCTGGTAGCTACCCTAAAAAAGTTAGCAAATCTCCTAACTCCTGGAAATGCCTCCTGGCAACTTCTGGGAGGCTGTCATAGATGTGCGTGGTACAAGAACTCATCAGATGAAGTCTCAGCACACAAACCTATACTGAGGGGTTAGGACCTACAGGAAAATGGGACATGAGTAAGGGGACATGCTGTAAAAGGGGTGTGGCTGGAAGATTAAAACTTTCCTGCAGTGTGCTCTGTGTGCTGCTACCTATTCCCTCCCAGTGGCTTCAAACGATGCCAATTATGCTCTTACATGTAAGATGTTCTTAACAATGTGAGCCTAAATTAAATCCTCCTTGTTCCTTAGATACAGGACTTCCACAAATTAAGTTTTCTTTGGAAGACAATGGTGCTTTGCATCGCTGACCCACCAAGGATGAACAAGGAGAGAAACCTGATGGCTGCAAGAATATTAGACCTCACCCTAGAGATCATCTACCTGATAACTGGAGAGGTGAGAGTCTCACATGACATCACTCTTATCTCTAGTAATAATACAGGTAAATGACTGGAAAGGTGAAGGACTCTTAGAATACATGTAGTGATCGGTGTCTCCCCATACACAGGATTACACAGTAGTGAAGAAGTCGTCTGGTGAGTGTGTGACACCCCATGTGTCAGGAGGATGGAGCAGGACCCCAGGAGCCATCACCGAGACTCCACCTCATTCACTGATACATGAGCAGAAGATCATAGAACTTACCAACAGGATCACTGAGCTGCTGACCGGAGAGGTGAGCGCTGCCGGGAATGCTGGGACATTATACAATAACTCCAAGGAGGTGTCTGGACGATAACTGTATGATTGTGTGTGTCAGGTTCCTATAAGGTGTCAGGATGTCGCTGTATATTTCTCCATGGAAGAGTGGGAGTATTTAGAAGGGCACAAGGATCTGTACAAGGACGTCATGATGAAGGATCACCAGCCCCTCACATCACCGGGTAAGAGACCTTCCTTCATTATAGAGGAGACTAGGTTTGAGGATCACAAAGATTCACCCATCATCTCATCATCACATATAGATAATGTATTCAGTCAGTGTTTTTTTTTCTGTAGATGAGTTTAATAGAAGAAATATACCAGAGAGATGTCCAAGTCCTCTATATTCCCAGGATTGTTCAGAGGGAAAGCAAAATGTCCCACGGGATCATCAGGTGAAATTTCTACAAATCCTCAAGATATTGTGGTAACAACATTTTCCAGTAAACTTCTCTAGCAGTGGAGTATATGCTCTATATGGTTATGTGGTTTTGCTGACTGTGGTAGGTTGTGGCCGCAAATTATTTTTGGTTTCATGAAGGATTCTGTTAAACTTCCCTTTTATCACACATGCACTTGGTAATTATGAGGTTCTCTGGGAGTTTTATATTATTAATTTATCCTCAGGATAGGCCATCAATATCACAATCGACAGGGATGCAACACCTCGGAGCCATGCTGATTGGCTGTTTCAAATTAGATGGTGTTCGTTACTGAACAGCTGCAGTAATAAGCTCCATCCGTGATAGTGGACAAACATGCGAGTTCCGTTGCCAGAGCTACTCCAGAATAACATCACCTGTCGATCCATTCATAAGGGTGAATGGGACAACTTGTTGTCATCTGCTTAAAGGGTTTTTCTGAGTGTTGAATATTGATGACCTACCCTTACAAAAGGTCATCAATATCAGATCGGTGGGGGTCCGACACCCAGAACACCTGCCAATCAACTGTTTTACTAAGCTGCAGCCTCCTCGTAGCTTAACAAGAACAATGCTGGTAGTCAGACCCCTGTCGATCTGATATTGATGACCTATCCTGATATTTTAATTGTACTGAATAGAGAAACATTTGATTCGGCCAAACTTCGACAAAATTTTTTATTCAACACTGTAACTGATCTCCTGGCACCCCGACCGGGTACCTCCGTCGAATGATGCTCCTAGTGCTTCCCGAGGACTCCAAGCACTCCACTTGACACCGTAAGCGCTGCAGACCCCACGAAGCTTGGTTGAGGTCTCACCGTCTCCTACCCACCCTGGGCCTACGACAAGGCTCTAAGCTCCAGTGGGTGAACCTCTCCTAAATCCAGAGAGCAGGAACAGCTCTTACAAGAGCTAATAGTATAGCCAGCGGAGTATAGCAAATCTTCAGTGTATAGCAATCCCCAGTGTCGATCAGTTACCCAAACACCAGCCTCAACATGATGAAGGGTAAAACAGGAACTCTTTATTGAACACACAAGAATTGACTTATACACATTTTCCAACAAGGTTACCACCCACAGGGTTTTGTAAAAACAACCAATAAACACGTACAATACACTCAGACACTCCCACACAAAATCCTCCTCTCTGCCTGTGATACAATTACCCTACACAATGGGTTGATGCAATTGTATCACAGGCAGGAGAATACACAGTGTCTTCTGTCCTGGAGACAACCGAGGAGTAAGTCAATTATCTCTCAGGACAAAGGGAAATCGCCAATACACACGTGGAGACAATAGGACAGACATCACTTCTCAAATATACAATGTCCCACCCTTTACAGTACACATAGATATTTAACATATCCCAAAATGGCACGAATTAGACCAGGGGTTCAAAAGTTAGTGAAAGTCCTTTGTGAACAAAGGAAGCCTGGCTGATGAGAGGGCCCATAATCCTGGGGCAAGAGGCTGTTAGCCAGGCTTCTCCACCACCCAGTGGCGAGGTTGGTTTCATCACAAACACGATCACGATAAATAAGTTATACTCAGGCAACGCTGCTTAATCATATTCATCCCACTTGGTGGCCCAATCTCAGTGTGAAGGATTGGAAGTTAAATTGCAGGGAGAGGGTATTGCCGTGTGCACTATGTTCTAGTGCACCCACATTCATAGTTAGTCCATTCTGCAGGTACTGTGCCGTCAGTATTACAGGTGTATTTATCGCAGTCTTCATCACTCTTCAGGGCACCAAGATTAATAGCTAATTCCTTCTGTTAAGCAAAAATAAAAGCATACAGCACCCTTCAGTAAAGCCAAAAACCTGTGCTCTCCCCCGCAGGAGCTGTGTCCAAAATAAAGAAATGGAGTGATTGCCAATAAAGTAGTTAAGAAAAATAAGTTAATTTAACCCTTTAATTAAGGACACAGCCTTATTTCACCTTAAGGACCAGGCCATTTTTTGCAAAGTCACTTTAAGTGGTGATAACTTTAAAACGCTTTGACTTATCCAGCCCATTCTGAGATTGTTTTTTCGTCACATATTGTACTTTATGACACTGGTAAAATGAAGTAAAAAAATAAAAATTTTATTTATAAAAAAATACCAAATTTACCAAAAATTTGTAAAAAAATTGCAAATTTACAAGTTTCAATTTCTCTACTTCTATAATACATAGTAATTCCTCCAACAATAGTTATTACTTTACATTCCCAATATGTCTACTTCATATTTGATTTTGGGAATGATATTTTATTTTTTGGAGATGTTACAAGGTGTAGAAGTTTAGAAGCAAATCTTGAAATTTTTCAGAAATTTTCAAAAATCCAATTTTTAGGGACCAGTTCAGGTCTGAAGTTACTTTGCGAGGCTTACATAATATAAACCACCCAAAAATGACCCCATTATAGAAACTACATCCCTCAAGGTATTCAAAACTGATTTTACAAACGTCTTTAACCCTTTAGGTGTCCCACAAGAATTAATGGAAAATAGAGATATAATTAAAAAACTTTTAATTTCCATTTTAATATTTTTTTTCCAGTTACAAAGCAAGGGTTAACAGCCAAACAAAACTCAATATTTATGGCCCTGATTCTGTAGTTTACAGAAACACCCCATATGTGGTCGTAAACTGCTGTACGGGCACACGGCAGGGCGCAGAAGGAAAGGAATGCCATACGGTTTTTGGAAGGCAGGTTTTGCTGGACTGTTTTTTTTGACACCATGTCCCATTTAAAGCCCCCCTGATGCACCCCTAGAGTAGAAACTCCATAAAAGTGACCCCATCTAAAAAACTACACCCCTTAAGGTATTCAAAACTGATTTTACAAACTTTTTTAACCCTTTAGGTGTTCCACAAGAATTTATGGAATATAGAGATACAATTTCAAAATTTCACTTTTTTGGCAGATTTTCCATTTTAATATTTTTTTCCAGCTACAAAGCAAGGGTTAACAGCCAAACAAAACTCAATATTTATGGCCCTGATTCTGTAGTTTACAGAAACACCCCATATGTGGTCGTAAACTGCTGTACGGGCACACGGCAGGGCGCAGAAGGAAAGGAATGCCATACGGTTTTTGGAAGGCACGTTTTGCTGGACTGTTTTTTTTTACACCATGTCCCATTTGAAGCCCCCTGATGCACCCCTAGAGTAGAAGCTCCATAAAAGTGACCCCATACCTAATATGTATACTTTTTTTATTTATGTAAGTTTTACACAATTATTTCTTTTTTGAAAAAAAAAATCATGTTTTAGTGTTTCCATAGTCTGAGAGCCATAATTTTTTCAGTTTTTGGGCGATTATCTTGGGTAGGGTATGATTTTTGCGGGATGAGATGACGGTTTGAATGGCACTATTTTGGGGTGCGTGTGACTTTTTGATCGCTTGCTATTACACTTTTTGTGATGTAAAGTGACAAAAAATAGCTTTTTTTACACCGTTTTTATTTTTTATTTTTTACGGTATTCGCCTGAGGGGTTAGGTCATGTGATATTTTTATAGAGAAAGTTATTACGGATGCTGCTATACCTAATATGTATACTTTTTTTTTATTTATGTAAGTTTTACACAATGATTTATTTTTTGAAGCCAAAAAAATCATGTTTTAGTGTTTCCATAGTCTGAGAGCCATCATTTTTTCATTTTTTGGGAGATTATCTTGGGTAGGGTATGATTTTTGTGGGATGAGATGACGGTTTGATTGGCAGCATTTTGGGGTGCATATGACTTTTTGATCGCTTGCTATTACACTTTTTGTGATGTAAGGTGACAAAAATGTTTACATTTTTTACGGTATTCATCTGAGGGGTTAGGTCATGTGATATTTTTATAGAGCCAGTCGATACGGACGTGGCGATACCTAATATGTATACTTTTTTTTATTTATTTAAGTTTTACATAATAAGTTTTTTTTTTTTTTTAAATGATGTTTTAGTGTCTCCATATTCTGAGCCATAGTTTTTTTTATTTTTTGGTCGATTGTCTCAGATAGGGGCAAATTTTTTGCGGGATGAGGTGACGGTTAGATTGGTACTATTTTGGTGGGCAAACGCCTTTTTGATCGCTTGCTGTTGTACTTTTTGTAATGTAAGGTGACAAAAAAATGGTTTATTTAGCACAGTTTTTATTTTTTACGGTGTTCATCTGAGGGGTTAGGTCATGTGATATGTTTATAGAGCCGGTCTATACGGACGCGGCGATACCTAATATGTATACTTTTTTGTTACCAATTTTTTTTTAACTTTATTTGGGGAAAATGACGTTTTTGGTTATTTTTACTTGAAACTTTAAATTTTTTGGGGGGAAAACTTAATTCTTTCAACTTTTTTTTTACTTTATTTTTTGTCCCACTTTGGGACTTGAACTTTTGGGGGTCTAATCTCTTTACAATGCATTCCAATACTTCTGTATTGGAATGCATTGGCTGTATGAGTAATACAGTGAGTATTACTCATACAGCTTCCGGCCTGTGAGATCCAGGGGGCTGGATCTCACAGGCTCATCACCGGAAGGCATCGCGCTGCCTTCCTTAGGCATCGCGCTGCCTTTCATGCCATCGGGTCTCCCCTACAGCCGCATGGGGACCCGATGGCACGCCCGATCACCGCCGCAAGCACAGGTAAAAGCCGCAAACCGCAGGTCTGAATTGACCTGCGGTTTGCGGCGATCGCCGACACGGGGGGTCACGGGACCCCCCCGCGCATTTAGACAAGGTGCCTGCTCAACGATTTGAGCAGGCACTGGGTTCCGATCACCGCCCGCTGGGCGGCGGTGATCGGAACTATACATGAAGTACCGGTACGTCATGTGTCCTTAAGAGGTTAATGCATGTTGTGGCAGTGCAACACATGCTTTTTAATCCCTTCTGTTAGCTGTGGAATTACCAATCGCCATGGACTTAACCGTGCAGTGCCCCAAGATTCAAGTAGTGGCCCCATGACAGAGTGGGGATGGTGGCAACCGCAGCGGTATTGACAGTAGTGGCCCCATGACAGAGTGGGGAGGAGGGCAGCAGCTGTGGCAGTAAGGCTGTGTTCACATCACTGTTTATTTTTCCATTTTGATTCGTCAAAGGAACAGAAAACCAAAAAAAAACACAAGCCTTTATTTTAAGCACCCATGAAGCCTCTTTCAGACGGTCATTATTTTGAACAGTAAGCCAAAACCCGGAGTGGGTCCAAAACAGAGATAAAATGTAATGGAAAATTTCATCAATGTGCTTAGGACCCACTCCTTCTTTTGGTTTGCAAATACTGATCAAATGCTGACTGTTTGAAAGGGGCCTTACAGGATGCTATTTTTTTTTTGTACAGCTGGTACATCTTTTTTGGTAATGTATTGTCGGCTTGGGACTCTCCACCTTGGCTCAGCAGTTCGCTGAAATGTGCAGAGTCAACTACATGGAAAGGGAGGAACTGTAGTACCAGCAACTTGGCCATGTGCTTCTGTGCCACTGGATAAGTGCACACATACTGTTGTCTTTTTGCAATTGCCTTGGTGATCAATTGCTATAAAAAAAAAAGTGATGAGGAGGAGGAGCATCAGGAGTAATAGACAACATTGAATATGATGGAAAGGAACAACAGCTTCCGCCTGCTGGTGTTGACGAGCCCTGAGGAGACGTTTTGAAGAAGGGGTTGCAGGTTGGTGGGAGATGCAGCGTTTGCTGCATCAGGCTGTAACACTAAGCAAGCGGCGTCTTGGTGAGAAATTCCCACACTGCTGAGTATGGCATTTTCCCTCCACCACTGCTGCTTTTATGAACCTGTGCACTGCTAGTGTGTTCCTCATAGGTAGTCTCCTGAGTAGTAGACGGTGTACCCCTCGCATGTTTGGCTGCAGACCTCCCACTGTTTCCACCTTGCTGTCTCACGTGCACCCTTCCACCTTGCTGTCTCACGGGCACCCTTCCACCTTGCTGTCTCACGGGCACGCTTCCACCTTGCTGTCTCACGGGCACGCTTCCACCTTGCTGTCTCATGGGCAGGCTTCCACCTTGCTGTCTCAAAAGCTGCCACCCTCTCACCCTGAAGATGATGCTCCCCCTTCACCTGGCTCCCACGTGCGATCAGCTACATCATCATCTACATATGTTTGTTCGTCACTTGTGTCACCCTCACCTGTCTCTTGCACATTTCCCTGACCTCTCGCAACATGTGTTCCCACCTGACTGTACTCATAGTTAATTGCACACCTAGAGGAGTCCGCAAGGGACCTCTCCTCCAAGTCTGTGCTGGCCTGTATTTGCTGACTGTCCTCCTGACTTTCAGTTACTGAGCCATGCCAACTAAGCATGGTGTTAGAGGAACCCACCGATTCCTAGCTGTGTGTATCTGTTGTCACTTAAGATGATGTTGAAGAGTAAGTTAACCATTCCAGTACAGCTGGATTGTTGGTCAAAACATGACTTCTAAATGACAATAGCAGCTCTGGCCTGTTGCTGCGGCTCCTGTTGCCACCCCCTTATTCTGTTGCTACTTGTATCGGCTACAGCTACATTTTTGCTACTGCCCATTCCTTCGGAAGGCCCTGGCACCTGTCTGTTGGCTATAGAGTACAGTAACTGTATCAGTAATGTAACAGATTAACTAAGAATGTGGCAGCAGTTCAACAAGATAAACACAGCGATCTATTAGACTGCCCTTTAACACTTAGGCACAGTAAATCTATGTATAAAGTAACAAATCAACTGGGAATGTGGCAGCCATTTAACAAGATGCACATGGCAATTACACTCAACCTGCACTGTCCGTGTAGTCTCCCTATGCTCTCCCTACAGGATCTGAAAGTTCTCCCTACACTGTCCCTGCACTCTCCCTATCCAATATTCTTCTATTAACAATTTTTAGTAAAATTGTCCCTAGCAATCAGTGCTTGCCATGTCTCTCCCTGTGCTCAGCTCACAGGACAATGGTGGAGGCTATGTGGGTTGAGAGTTTTATGAGTTCTGTGACATCACAGGGGCTGGCTACCTGCATGTTGGCTGGCTGCACGGCATTATGGGACATATCACGTTCCTGGGCGTATTTTCACTTTGTAACAGATGCAGCAGCCATTTTAGAACTAAAACTGATTTGTTACCACAAAGCGCAAGGAAATTCTGATTTGTGGTGAATCGAATTTTTCCTAAACTTTAGATCAAATTCCACTTTGGATGCTTCGATTCGCTCAACACTAGTAATGAGCATCGCTGTCCCCTTTTGGATTGGCTCAGATCATTTCATGCAGCAAAATAGCAAACATTTCTGTTGATGTGTAAAATACTTGATGTAATGCTGATCCTAACTGATCGCCACTCGAGGCAATCATTTTACTTTTAGGCCACATTGCTTCATGTCTTCCAATTTTTTTAAAATATTTTTCTGGATATAAGATAAACTAGGGTCGATTTTATTTTTCCATAGGTCCTTAATGTAATATTCTTGCAGGAAAGATATGGTGAAACAATGAGTGGACCTGTAAACCCCATATCAGAATCAGTGAATGGTAAGAGCCTTTCATACAGCTTGTATTTTATTCTTCCCTTTAAAATATCTGACTGGTTTACGGAGGAGATTACATCACATAGATATCTACTCATCTTTTTCTGAATTCCTCATCTATATTATCCACTCGACAACACTGAAATTACAACAGCAAGAAGGACAAGCCATAAGTTTATGAACATCAACTAAGTAGCAGCTGTCACTAAGATCTGCAAATGATCACATTTTCAACACCTAGCTGAATGCAAAGTTCTTTAGCCACTTAAAAACTCAAAAATCAGATCAAGTCAAAGATCATTGTGCAATGCCTCTCATTCAGCGATGTGCCAGTTATCGCCACTTGTCAGAAACTGAGAGGGACAAAATCCATGAACTGAGAGACCATGGTTTATCACTGGCAGATCAATACACGCTTAGGCCGAGATATCTACACTTTTCAATGTTGCTTGTCCCGGTGGTTGGGAGAACAATGATAAACTGGAATGACAGCAAGAGGTTCCAAGAGGTGAACCTCTGCATGGACAGGTCACCTGATTAGGAGAATGGCACATAGGGATCTATTTGGTACTGCAAGTGAAATTGTCACATCCCAAGCCTAGGGCGGCAAACAATGTCTACACAACAAACTATCAGAAGGCATTTGCATGACATTGGGCTACAAGACAGCTGTCTAGCTACAGGTGTTCCACTAACCTCATGTCACTGCTCTAAAATGCTATTATGGTGCACTGCAATACAGCAACAGAGGCTGTAATTTAGGTCTAACCTCTTCAGCGATAAGTCCCACTTTTGTTTTTGATGCAGTGATAGTGAGTGATTGGTCTGGAGACCATGTGGGCAACGCCATGAAGAGGCCTTTATAAAGGAATCATTGTGACACTGCTCGTACTTCTGGGATTATGGTATGGGGTGGCATTATGTACGGTTTCTGGACCCCTCTAGTCTTCATTTCAGGTACACTAACAGATTGACATTATACATTGATTTGGTCATGAAACCAGTGGTACGACCATTGTCACAGGAGTCATTTTTCAACAGGACAATGCCAGGCCGCATGTTGCTTGTGCTATTGTGAGCAGCCTGCGTGGCCTAAATGTACTACCATAGTCTGCAACGTCTCTGGACTTGTATCCGATTGTGGACATCTGGGACAACATTAGTCAGCTATTGCAAAGGATGCTGCCAGCAGCGGATCTTGATGATTTGCGTGCTCAAGTGCATTCAGCTTGATGGAATATTCCTCAGACAACCATTAATAACATCACTGATACCATGCCAAGGCATGTACGTGAGTGTATTTCTGCGTGTGGTGCTTATACTCCATACCAAATAAATTAAGATATTTATTTTTTATTTTTAGATCATTTGCAAATCATTAACATGTCTATCGACCCTGTGATTACCATAATTGCATGACTTTTTTCCTTCTTGGTGTTGCAATCTCAATGTGTATAATTTTATTAAAGATAAGTGCCAGTTTCTGCCTTTATTTCCCTGTTCCAGCACTGACCACAAAGAGAGACCAGACATGGCTGCAGCATCTTTTGGGTGATTTATCTAACCCCAGAGCTGGATTATCAGGAGACATATTATGCAGCTCACTAGAAGCTGCAGTGGCATCTGTTCTCTATGTGTAAACAGTGCACAGGTTTGGAAGTAAAGGCAGAAGCAGTCACTGTTCTTTAATAATTTATATATTCACCAATGCTTTTGAATTATGGAATAATAAAAACTTTAAAAAGTTAAGGTGCGCTATGAAACTGGAAATGTGGGAAAGATCAATCTATGAAATGCCTTCTTCTACACTGTACTTAGGTAGAAGAATCTATGGTAATGACATGATTAGGGATAATGTCCATTCTTCATTAAATAAGAACGACCACAACACAGCTGACAGAGCGTTCTGTTTCCAGCTCCAGACGCAGTTGATCGTGGGGACCCTGGACCACCACCGATCTGATAATGATGTATTCTGAGGATAGGTCATTAATATCTAGATTCAAGAACCCAGAAAACCCTTTTAATTAAGCAAAAAGTGCAGCAGTGCAGTAAAATAGACAAGTTCCTGGGTCTGGATGTTATTTATTCTCAAGGTCGGTAGGAATTAAAGGTCATATTTCATGCTCAAATGCCCTCCTTTGCTCTGCGCTGAATCACGCAGGGCAAAGGCTTTTTTTAGGAGATCCGGTGACTTACTGGCCTTGTCCATGGGGAAAGCTAGGTGGAGGCTTTCGCCTAGCAGTGAGCCTGGTGATGTCACTGGCACTGAGGGGCTGGCTTAAGCGGTGCCTAGCCTGTAAATTGACTAGGGCAGCACTAAAGCCCACCCATCAGAGCTGGTTATGTCACAAGCAACACTGCTAGGTGGAAGCCTCCACCTAGTAGTGTTATAAACATAAACAAGCAGCCCTTGCCTTGCACGATCCAGCGAAAGGCAAGGAAGAGCATTTCATGCTCCAATGCTCATCTCATAGGGCCTGGATGAAAATGGGGATATTTAACCCGGACAACTGCTTTAATAAAGACTATCATGACACCTTCATAGTCCGCTGCACTTCCTTTGCCACTCCTTGACTAGGCCTATGCTCACAATCCTTGTGGAGCTATACAGAGAGCTGTCTCCAGATTATCCCAGACTTTACAAAGCCTGCTACATTATTTAACTTTGTGGGAACCCACCATTACCAGCCTGGGACTCTTCCTATTCTAGAAATATCCCCACAAACTGAGCTAAAACTGCAGAAGGTACCACACTGGTGTCCTGTAGCCGAGCCAATATACGGCTATAAATACAGCTATTAAAGCCATTAAAGATTATGCTTTAATATGACTTTTCTTCTTGCAGGTGAAGACTGTATGAGAGGCTCCGACTCAAATCTCCTGTTATCTCCTGCTTATACTGTAGAAGAGAATCCATCACTGATTATCAAAAATAGAACTGTACATAGAGCATGTTCTGAATGTGGGAAGCATTGTAAAAGCCCATTTACATGCTCCGAATGTGGGAAATGTTTTCAACAAAAAACAAATCTTGTGACACATCAGCGAATTCACACAGGAGAGAAGCCGTTTACCTGTTCAGAATGTGGGACATGTTTTAGTCAAAAATCGAGTCTTATGAGACATAAGAGAAGTCACACAGGAGAGAAGCCATATTCATGTTCAGAATGTGGAAAGTGTTTCAGCCACAGATCTAGTTTTCTGGGACATCTGAGAACTCACACAGGGGAGAAACCATACTCATGTTCACAGTGTGGGAGCAGATTTAGTAAGAACACAAGTCTTGTTCTTCATCTGAGAACTCACACAGGAGAGAAGCCGTATTCATGTTCAGAATGTGGGAAATGTTTTAGGCACAAATCAGCTCTTGTGAGACATCTAAAAATTCACACAGGGGAGAAGCCTTTTTCATGTGCAATATGTGGGAAACGTTGTAGCCGGAAATCATATCTCGAGTCACATCAGAGAACTCATGCAGGTGAAAAGCCGTTATAATATTCAGATCAGATTGTATGAAATGTGGGACAGTGTGGGACCTCTACATCAGGATGCCTTGTAATGTATAAGTTAAAGTTGTTGTCCAGCATTAGAAGATCAGAGCTGCTTTCTTCTAAAACAATGCCACGCATGGTCATTTTGCAGTTCTGCTGTATTCATTTTAATAGTGCCGTTGCCGTACCAGACATAACGCATGAACAGGTTCAGCACTGTATATGAAAAAAAAAACATCCATGTTTTTTGAACTCTGTACAACATACACTCACCTAAAGAATTATTAGGAACACCTGTTTTATTTCTCATTAATGCAATTATCTAGTCAACCAATCACATGGCAGTTGCTTCAATGCATTTAGGGGTGTGGTCCTGGTCAAGACAATCTCCTGAACTCCAAACTGAATGTCAGAATGGGAAAGAAAGGTGATTTAAGCAATTTTGAGCGTGGCATGGTTGTTGGTGCCAGACGGGCCGGTCTGAGTATTTCACAATCTGCTCAGTTGCTGGGATTTTCACGCACAACCATTTCTAGGGTTTACAAAGAATGGTGTGAAAAGGGAAAAACATCCAGTATGCGGCAGTCCTGTGGGCAAAAATGCCATGTGTATGCTAGAGGTCAGAGAAGAATGGGCCGACTGATTCAAGCTGATAGAAGAGCTACGTTGACTGAAATAACCACTCGTTACAATCGAGGTATGCAGCAAAGCATTTGTGAAGCCACAACACGCACAACCTTGAGGCGGATGGGCTACAACAGCAGAAGACCCTACCGGGTACCACTCATCTCCACTACATATAGGAAAAAGAGGCTACAATTTGCACGAGCTCACCAAAATTGGACTGTTGAAGACTGAAAAAATGTTGCCTGGTCTGATGAGTCTCGATTTCTGTTGAGACATTCAAATGGTAGAGTCCAAATTTGGCGTAAACAGAATGAGAACATGTATCCATCCTCTGATGGCTACTTCCAGCAGGATAATGCACCATGTCACAAAGCTCGAATCATTTCAAATTGGTTTCTTGAACATGACAATGAGTTCACTGTACTAAAATGGCCCCCACAGTCACCAGATCTCAACCCAATAGAGCATCTTTGGGATGTGGTGGAACGGGAGCTTCGTGCCCTGGATGTGCATCCCTCAAATCTCCATCAACTGCAAGATGCTATCCTATCAATATGGGCCAACATTTCTAAAGAATGCTATCAGCACCTTGTTGAATCAATGCCACGTAGAATTAAGGCAGTTCTGAAGGCAAAAGGGGGTCCAACACCGTATAAGTATGGTGTTCCTAATAATTCTTTAGGTGAGTGTACATGTACAAGGTAAATATGTGCCAATGGATCCACTTTTTTTTGTCTCACTGGGTGAGCAAAAATAATCTCTAATTGCTGTTTTCCTCCAAAAAATAGAAAAACCTGATCAAGATTCAAGAACACATGTACCAATAAACACTTCAGATTTCCTTAAAAAAATAAAAAAATCCCTCATACAGGTCCACGGAATGATAAAAACATTATGGCTCTGAGAATATGTCAACAGAAAACTAAACTATTTTCATTTTTTAATAAATTGTCCAAAGGTAGTCCAATAAAGTGGTATCACCGTAATCATTTACATCTGAAGTATAAAGGAAATAGAGTTAAAGGCTATGGACACCTTTGTGCACTAAAAATCAATAACCCCATAACTTACCGTAATGCAGCACATAATACAATTGCACTTGTTTGTTTCTAATTCCTCATAGCAGGCTGTTTTAGTGTCATTACAACTATTCACCCCTAGGTGATGCTGGCACCACATATATCTGAGGGTGTGCCTATGCAGTGTAGAACAGGCCAAGTCCAATATGTAGCTGCCACTTTAGCCCCTTGGCCCTGATCAAGCTGAGGGAGTGTGGACAAATTTCTTACAGCTACCTAGCACAGACCAGGGAGTCAATGTATGGATATAGAGGAAGTCTAGTGGAGATAGAAGCAGCATTAGCTCATGGACTCCACAGCACCAGTGACCGGGAGAAGCCTAAAAGCGCCTGGACACAGCCGGACGACTAGGAGCAAAGTTGTCTCTTACCACATGCCTCTACGGACATTGTGGACCAGAGTATATGAAAGCATCCTGTACAAATAATGGAGCAGAGGTTTTTGCTAGAGATGAGCGAATCAAAGCTGACGAAGTGGAATTTGTTTAGAATTTCAGGAAAAATTTGATTCACAACGAATGCGAATTTCCTCGCACTTCGTGCTAACGAATCACAATTTTCCTAAAATGGAGTCTACACGTGTGAGGACTGAAGACATGGGGCATGGAACTCTGGGACGGCGGGATCACCCAGATTGACGTGCCTGCGTGCAGCCAATCAGCAGCCAGCCTATAAATACGGCAGACATTTTAGACTCTGCCATTTTCCAGCGTTCAGAGTGCAGGGACAGATGTGTGAAGGCGTTAGGGACAGCTATTGGAAAAACGATTGTGGAACAAACTGACATAAAAAACGATTTATAAGTGCAGGGAAAGGATAGGGAGGAATCATTTCAAAGTATCTTAGTGCAGGGAGAGACGTCAGAAGGCGCTAGGGACATTGATAGGAAAGTGATTTACAAGTGCAGGGAACGATTATTTGGGGATCCAAATAGTTATTAGACAGCTATATCATTCAAGCTGTGTTATTGGGCTGCAAGTTTTATGTTGAAAAGCCTTTAGAGGCTTATATCTTAGTATTTTATTCAGTACTACAAGAAAAATATATACGCATTTCACTTCTGCAGTTATTTCAGGTGAAAGCGTATAGGGGCGTATTTCAGTACTGCAAGAAATATATATAAGCACTTCACTCTTAAATTGGTTATTGCGGTTATTGATTGGTTAACTCGGTCATCCACGTCATCCCAAGTGACATCAGACACCCCCAGCCAACAGTCGGTGGGTTTGTCAGACACAACCCTTAGTTGGCATGGCCCGGGAGCAGGCCCTGAGCCCTCACCTGTCCTCAACCTGCCTCTGGCCTTTTCTGTTCCATCACCGCAAGAAGCACTACATGCAGTTGGCTCAGCTTTTTAGCGAGGATGAGCTACTAGAGGACAGTCAGCAGCTACTGCCCAGCCAAGATGTGCAGGAGACTTCCGCCACTTCCACCGCTGGGCGGTGTAGTGATGAGGAGAGTGGCGCGGGAGCTGGTGTTGTGAGTGGTCAGGAGCTCCTGACCCAGAAGCCGTTGAGGACATTAGTGATGTGCAGACAGCACTCGATGATGATGAAGCCAATCGCACTTGAGAGCCGGATGAAGAAGGGCTTCATCAACATCAGGAGAAGAGGGTGGCAGCTTGCCCGTCAGGCAGCGGCTGAGCCAGGGGCAGACACAGACAGCAAAGGGCCCCTATGCAAAGGATGTACCTGGGCCCCCTCCCCCCAAACCACACATACAAATATAAACATATACTGTATGTGCAAATAAAAAACATCTTGTTACAATATGTATATATATATTCTTTTCATACTGGGTCACGCCTCTAACTCTGCCCAAAGCATAACTATACACACCCAGTCCCCTTAATGCCCCCACATAGTAATTATTCCCCCTTTGTGCCAGTACATAGTTGTTATGTCCAGATATGTGCCCCCTTTACAGTAGTAATGGTCAGATATGTGCCCGATTGACAGGAAGTTAAAAAAATATACTCACCTAGTTCCTCATGATCACAGTTCAGCCGCTGGCGCTCCACAGCAGTAGCAGGATGTAGTGTCACACGTTGCTCTGCTGGTCTGTGTTGCAGGAGGAGCACAGCAGATTCCCGGCCGCACCGCTCCTCCTCCTACACAGACCAGCAGTGTGATGTGCGACACTACATCCTGCTACTGCTGTGGAGCCAGGTCCATATTTAGATTTGATGCTGCCCTAGGCACTTTAGTGCCAGCTTCCTCCCCCCAATGAAGTCCATAGCTGATGGTAAAATGCTCCCTAGGCCTTCAGCTATCCCTCAGGACTCCCTCATACACTTGGACAATTAAATGACTGACCTGTTACGTGTGCGATTGGCAGCTGAAGGCATCTGTGTTGGTCCATGTTCATATGTGCCGTCATTGCTGAGAAAAATGATGTTTTATTATATACAAACGGGGGAGTTACCATTACACCTAGAGGCTCCGCTCTCTCTGTAACTGCCGCGCCCTCTGCACTTTAACATGGCCAGGTGTGATGACATTTTTACTGCCAGGCCCTGTCAAAGTTGACAGGGAGCGGCAGTTGCAGAGACAGCAGAGCCTCTAGGTGTAATGGTAACGCCCCCGTTGCTCCTAGAGGATCATTTGCATATATTCAATTTTTATTTTATTTTTTTCTCAATAATGTAGGCATATATAAACATGGGCCCAACACAGACCGGCACTGATGGGTGGCTTTAGCGCTGCCCTAGCCATTTTACAGGCTAAGGCAGCGCTAAAGCATGTCCATTAGTGCCAGTAACATCACCGGGTTCACTGCCAGGCGGAAGCCTCCCCAAATAGTATCCCCAGTGGTAATAAGGCACCCTACAGTGCCCTCAGTACTAATAAGGCCTCCCTATAGGGCACCTCTTATAATCTATAAGGCACTTCTATAGAGCCCTCAGTAGTAGTAATGCCCTCCACCACTGCCCACAGTATTAATAATGTTCCCTGCAGTGCCCCCTGTAATTACAATACCTCCTGCTGTACCCCGCGGAGTTATAATTATCTCTGTAGTGCCACCATAAATTATAATGCCCGTCCTCTTCCTCCAGTCTTCTTTACCATGCAGTCCATGTATATAACACCAGTCATCTCCCACCAGTCTTCTATATGATACTGTCCCATGTAAATAACCTATCTTCCTTACAGTCTTCTATACCATGCAGTCCCATGTAAATAACTTCACTCCTCTCCCTTCAGTCTTCTATACCATGCAGTCCCATGTAAATAACACCAGTCCTCTCCCTCCAGTCCCATGTAATAACTTCTCTTCCTTACAGTTCTCTATAACATACAGTTCCATGTAAATAACTTAAATCCCTTCCTTCACCCCCCTCCAACACATAGTCCCATATAAATAACATCACTCCTTACCCTCCAGTCTTCTAAAATATCTAGTCCCATGTAAAAAACACCAGTCATCTCCCTCCAATTTTCTATATCATACAGTCCCATGTAAAAAACATATCTTTCTTATAGTCTTCTATAAGATACAATCCTATGTGACTGACACCCCTCCCCTCCCTTCAGCCCCTCTAACATACGGACTGTTAAATAACATATTTCCCCTCCCACTAAGCAGGGAGGAGGCATAATGGGGATAACCACTTCTCCCAGCATTTCTCTGACACTTACATTCATTCCATGGCATCACAGGTCTCCACTGCTGAGCGCTGCCTCTTTCTGCACTGGTCACATGACGGTGACCTCATCACAGGTCCTACCTCCACTGCTGAAAAGATCACATGACTATGATGTCATCGAAGGTCCTTCAGCTATGGAATGTAGACATAAACGGGCAGCAGATTCGCAGTAAGTGCTAATCAGGCCCCACCCCAAAACTCCAAGGTGCCCAGGTTACCCTGTTGGCAGAGGTAGGGAATGAAAAATATGATAAGATAAAAAAATAAACGCCTTTTCTGGCACTGGGATGGGCCCCCTCCCTGCCCCTGTGCAGTAGTGAAAGCCGAATTTTCACCATTCGGCAGAGGGAGGACTTCTGGCTCTCCACCTTGTTGGACCCTCGCTACCGGTCCAGAATGGGGGCCATTTTTACACCCACCAAGAGGGAGGACAACCTGAACTACTACAGAGACATCCTATGTAGTTAGTTTTCCGCTGCCTATCTGCTCCATCGTCCATCCTCTTGCATGTCTGACCAGGGGGGCCCTCTGCGCTCATGGCTGCTGGGGAGGGGTGGGGTGGCAGGAGCAGTACCAGCTCCATCAGCAGCAGCCTGAGTCTACAGTCACTGATGAGTAGCTTTCTTCACCCGCAAGACTGAAAATAAATAGCATTATTAATTTTTTTTATAACTCTTGTTAAATCCTAGTCCATGTCTGCATCACACATAAGTGTAAAGAGAACACAGGCAGATGTAAAAAGAGACAGAATCCGTCCTAAGAAGACCCAAATATCATATACATATAAAGGAAGCAAAGATACTCTTTATGAGAAATGCAGAAAATTACATGTAATGTTTAGACTCTATCATATGATAAAATCAGTAGTGATGGACGAACATCGGCTGGGGCTATCGCGTGAATGCGATCAAATGTTCGCGAACCCTATTCACTTTAATGGCAGGCGAACCTGAAAAAACTTCAGGTCATACTTTCAGCCACCAAATACTTACTTGAAGTGCACAAATAGTCCCACAACATGGACAGTGACATACCAGAGGGGGATAAATGGCAAAAATTCCCACAATTCCCTGTATTTTAATCAGGGGCCATTTTTAAGCGTCTTAAAGGGAAACTGTCAAAAATGTGCCCTGCTGGAGCCTAGAACTTTTTTATTTTAGACCACGGGAATACAGGCCCCAAACATTAGGCATTCACCGGACAGAAAAGAACAATTGTTTATGTGGTTGAAGATATATTAGACGGTCAATGGATCACAATTTTACTGGAGGCCAGTGGAATACAGGCCCCAAAAATTATTAATTCACCGTACAGAAAAGAACAAGTGACTATGTGGCTGGAGGTACATTAGGCGGTCACCGTATAACAATTTTACTGTTGGCCAGTTAGTGTCACGGTCCCTTTCGTGTCAGAGGTGAGAAGATTGAATAGACTTGCTTCACGTGAAGCTATCTGACAGGTCTCTCTGTTTTCCTCTTTGTATGTTGTTGTTTGGCAGGATCTCACCTCTGCTCAGGTTCTGCTTGTTATCAGTTATGAGGCTCTATTTAGGTCCGCCTCACACTGCTGACCATGCGGTTGAAATTTCCTCTTGGAGTTGCTTGAGCTTGTTTGTCTTGGATCTCTTGCTTCTCCATAAATCTCAAAGGTAAGTACTAGTTGCCTTTTCTGTTTGTTGTTCTCTGGTGTGTTTTGGTTCTAGGCCTCAGGGAGACGCGGGTTTCTTCATCTGGGAAGGAACCAGCTGTCTCAACTCCTGCTACCTATCCTAGGGCTTGTCAGTTTTAGCAGGGCGTAGGTATACGGCATGTGAGCATTTCCACTATCAGGATCTGCTCATACTGGCAGGAGTTATTAGGGAAAGGCCTAGGGATTACTAGGAGGTCACCATCCCTCTTCCTTAGCTTTTGAGGCCTAGACTGTTGTCTATTTCCTTTTGTGTGTATCTGTTGTTTTCCCCTTCCCCATTAACCGTGACAGTTAGATTACAGGTCCCAAAAATTATGCATTCACCGTACATAAAACATGTGATTATGTGGCTGGAGGTATATTAGACGGTTGATGGATATCAATTTTACTGCAGGCCAGTGGACTACAGGCCCCAAAAATTATTCATTCACCGTACAGAAAAGAACAATTGATAATTTGGCTGGAGGTACATTAGGCGGTCACCGTAAAACAATTTTACTGTTGGCCAGTTAGATTACAGGCCCCAAAAATTATGCATTCACCGTACAGAAAAGATCAAGTGATTATGTGGCTGGAGGTATATTAGACGATCATTGGATATCAATTTTACTGCAGGCCAGTGTACTACAGGCCCCAAAAATTATTCATTCACCGGACAGAAAACATCAAGTGATTATGTAGCTGGAGGTACATTAGGCAGTCACCGTAAAACAATTTTACTGTTGGCCAGTTAGATTATAGGCCCCAAAAATAATGCATTTAACAAAAATAAAAGATCAAGTGATTATGTGGCTGGAAGTATTGTAGACGGTCGATGGATATAAATTTTACTGCAGGCCAGTGGAGTACAGGCCCAAAAAATTATTCATTCACCGGACAGAAAACATCAAGTGATTATGTGGCTGAAGGTATATTAGACAATTTTAATGCAGGCCAGTGTAGTACAGGCCCCAAAAATAAATTATTCAACGTACAGAAAAGAACAAGTGATTATGTGGCTGCAGGTATATTAGATGGTCATTGGATATCAATTTTACTGCAGGTCAGTACAAATACATGTAAAATACGTATGTTTCAAAGAACTAAAACTATTAAATTGGAAAACAAAAATAAATCCCCCCCCTCTTGAAAAAACCCCCAAATGATAATAGTTGAAATTTGATAACATGTGGTTGTCACAGGTGTTGAATTCCTTTGTGGCCCCAAACATTAGGCATTCACCGGACAGAAAAGGCCTTTTATGCTGCTGTATTTACATAAGACAGGGACCATTATTTGTTCTGAGTGGTGGTGGATATGTGTGGGCTGGCATGAGGAAATTCAATTAAACTTGGTCACGATCCCCCCTGCTGTGCTGAACGTCCTTTTGGACAGGACACTCGACGAGGGGCAAGCCAAGAGTTCCATGGCAAATTGTGTCAGCTCTGGCCACAGGTCAGGCACCCTCGCTTCTCAGAGCGTCCACATCGGCTGTTAACCCAATGTAGTTGGACACCTGTCGGTCTAGGCATTCCCTGAAGCTGGATCCGGAGAGCGGCTGTCGATGGGTTGGGTGCAAGAATGATCTAATATCCGAAGTGACCAACACATCTTCAAACCGCCCTCTTCTTGCATGCACTGTAGAATTGGTACCCGCAACTGTTTCTCTGTGGGTGGAAATTCCTCTGCCAGCGCCTGCAACAGCAGAATGCAGCATCTCTCAAAGCAAGACCTGAAAATGCTGCATTCTGACAGCCCTCTGTGATGCTGGTAACATTTTGTGCTTGTACCGGGAATCTAAGTACGTTGCCAGACCGCTGGGTGGCGGCCGTTGCTACCTCCTCTTCCTCATCAGATGCCAAGAATGGCTGTGCCTTGGTAAGGTCTGGGAATGGATGAGAAAATAATTTCTCCAACTCGAGTGGAGGGGCTATGGTGGTGGTGTCTTTGAGGGTGCACACAGCAGAGAGTGAGGAGGGTGCAGACACAGAGAATGAGGAGGGTGCAGAAACGTAAGGCTGAGTGAGCAACTCAACCAACTCTGGTGCGTCCTTTGACATAATCGCAAGCACCTTCTCCAACTTCCCACTTAGGCTCCGGTCTGGTGCACCTGCCCAACCTCTACCACCCCTGCGGAACGGCCTGTCTCTTCCTCTGCTTGTAATTTTCAAAATGACCCTGTGCCAAAGTCCCTAGAGAAGAGCAGTATTTGTGAAAGCTGATATACGGCAGGCCTCAATCAGTTTTTAGTTGAAGCTGGTATATCGCCCTCAAGCAGTAATTTTGCGGACTCAGGGACCCAGTACTGGTCCTTGCCTTTTATGCTTTTTATACGGGGGTCCCTCTTCAAACACTGGAGCATAAAGGCACCCATTTGCACTAAATTGGAAGCGGTGGAGCGGCATGGCTCCTGCTCATCGCCCAGGAGAATGTCGTCCTCGGTCTCCTCCTCCCATCCAAGGACAACACCAGGAATCCCAGAAAAGTTTAAAGCCTGCTCTTTTCGCTCCTTCTCCTCCCCCTAGGCAGCATCCTCCTCTGACTCCTCTTCAGACTCCTGCTGACTTGCCGTCAGAAGGTTCACACAGTAGGCAGTAAAAGTTATGTACCTTCCCTGCCAGTGTTTGCTAGACCACGTGTCTGTGGTCAGATGTATCTTAGCACCGACACTGTGTGCCAGAGATACATTCACTTGCCGCTTAACATGGCCATATAGCTCTGGGATGCCCTTCTGGGAGAAATATTTCCTTCCGGGGACCTTCCATTGCGGTGTGCCAATGGCCACAAATTTTCTAAAGGCCTCCGAGTCCACCAGTTTATATGGCAGTTCTGACAAGCCGGAGATCAGCTGTTGGGCAAGAGGGTTATCCGGCGTCATCAACTTTTTATGTTCGAAGCCTGCCTTTTGCCAGATGAATGCGACCACGGCATGGTGGAAGGTGGAGTGGAGGACAAATGGGAGGAGAGAGGAGAAGGAGAAGAGGCAGGATGTGGAGCACCAGGAGTGTGGCTTTGTGGGTACTGACGGCGTTGCTCCCAATGGGCTCGTGATGGGAGGCCAGGTGCCTTCTTAAGGCAGTTGTCCCTAGATCAGTGTTGGGCTTACCGCGACTTATGCATTGACAGCACAGGCTGCAGATGGCAACACTATTGTCAGCAGCTGACACGTTAAAAAACCCCACACTGTGGAGCTATGTGCCGGCGTCCTGGGAGCGCCAGATGTAACTGTGCATGGTGGATGGCTCGCTCCAGATACATTTGCAGTCTGCTTTTTGCCTCCTGTGCCCTGCAAGCTCTGTCTGCTTCTCCTCCTTCCCTTTCTGCTGCTCCGTCTCTCCCTCTGAACTCCCCTCCTCTTCCTCTCTTGTGGGCACTCACGTGACGTCCATCAAGACATCATCATTGTCACCTTCACCTCCACTGACATTAGAGATCTCGGAGTAGGCAGCAACAGCGGGGACCACCCTCCTTGGGCTGATCTGAGTACTGTTGTCAGACCGCTGGGTGGCGGCCGTTGCTACCTCCTCTTCCTGATCCGATGCCAAGAATGGCTGCGCCTTGGTAAGGTCTGGGAATGGATGAGAAAATAATTTCTCCAACTCGAGTGGAGGGGCTATGGTGGTGGTGTCTCACCACATAGCCATGGCATCTAAAGGGTTAAATGTCTGTGATCGACATTATTGCCAGTTGCAGACATTGGCTGTGGGCCTCTGCTGTTTGAAACAGCGAGCTGGTGCCATATTTAAAGACCCTCGACGCCGGGAGCCTAAGGGTAAAAGGATTCCTCCAGGAATAATACGTTTTTCAAAAGTGCCAGCCGCCTGTCTCTCTTGGGCAGCACAGTAGCTCAGTAGTTAGCACTGTTACCTTGCAGTGCTGGGGTCCTGGGTTCAAATCCGACCAAGTGCTTGCATGGGTTTCCACCCACACTCCAAAGACTTACTGATAGGGACCTTAGATTGTGAGCCCCATCGCATGATGCTAATGTCTGTAAAACTCTGCGGAATATGTTCGCGCTATATAAGTGAGCATAGCACAGCATGGGCATAGTCACATACTCCACTGCAGCCAACGACTGAACACATCACCACTGAAGCCAGTTATTTGCTGCAGCATAGCATGTGACCATGTCCATACAGCGCAGGATGTAAACACTGCAGGGACTGGAACATTGAGACACTTGAGGCAGCACAGAGGATCTTCTGTTTAGATAAGGTTAATGAACAATGGTTGGTTGTGCGTTTTAGGTATAGCATCCAGTCAGTGTGTTAATCAGCAGGATCAACTACACCAGGCAGTATGCCTGCTTGATCCTGCTGACAGATTCTCTTCTGTGAAAAAGAATTGGATCTTCTGTGATTAGACTGACATCTTCCAATTCAACGTATAGCGTATAATTTTTATAATCATTAGTGACAACAAGGAGCATATTAACCCGTAGGATACCAGCGCCCGATCAGCTGCAGAGGTTCGGCAGTCACTGATAGCCGGACCCCTGCTGTATGCATTGATAAAAACTCAGATGCCAATGCATTAACCCTTGCACTTCCGCGGCATGTACGGTATCCTGCCGGGTGTCCACCGGGTCCCCGCACTGCTGTGACGGGGACTCGATGGCTTAGACAAAAGCCCGTTGCCTTCCTTAGGCATCGTGGCTGCCTTTCATGTAAGCCTGTGAGATCCAGCCCCATGCATTACCCATGTATTGTATTGTAATGCATTGTAAAGGGGATCAGACCCCCAAAAGTCCCAGAGTGGGACAAAAAAATAAAGGAAAAAAGAAGTAATAAAAAAAAAGTTTAACAAAAAAAATCGAAGTTTCAAGTTAAAAAAAAGCGTCCTTTTCCCAAAATAAAGTAAACAAAAAATTGAAAGAAAAAAGGAACAAGAAAAAAGTTGACATATTAGGTATCACCGCATCCGTATCGACCGGCTCTGTAAAAATATCACATGATCCACCCCGTCAGGTGAACACCGTAGAAAAAAAATATAAAAACAGTGCCAAAACAGTCATTTTCTGGTCACCTTGCCTCATAAAAAGTGTAATACCAAGCGATCAAAAAGGTTCATTGAGCCCAACATGGTACCAATCAAACCGTCATCTCATCCCCAAAAAATTTGATCCTACCTAAGACAATCGGCCAATAAAAAACTATGGCTCTCAGAGAATGGTAACACAAAAACTAAATTTTACTCTGTTCAAAAAGACTTTCACTGTGTAAAACTTAACAAAAATAAAAATGATAGACATAATAGGTATTATCACATCTGTAACAACGTGCTCTATAAAATATCACATGAGATGGCCCCTCAGGTGAACGCTGTAAGAAATAAAAAAAATAAAAACTATGCCTCACCTTGCCTCACAAAGAGTGTAATACCAAGCGATCAAAAAGTCTTATGTACCCCAAAATGGTACTAATGAAAACGTCACCTCATCACGCAAAAAATGAGCCCCCACATAAGACAATCACAAAAAAATAAAAACCAATAGTACCTATAAACCGATCCATCAAAATCTGCGCTGCAAAAGCCATATGGCGCTCCTTCTGTTCTAAATTCTTCCATGTGCCCCCACAGCAGTTTACCACAACATATGGGGTGTTGTCGTATTCAGGAGAAAATGGGTAACAAATTATGGGGTGCTTTTTCTCCTGTTACCCCTTGTAAAAATGAAAAAAATTGGGGCTAAAACAACATTTTATTGGAAGAAATGAAACTTTTCATTTTCACACCCAAGGGTTTCCAAATTCCATAAAAAGCTTGGGGGTTAAAAAGCTCATTACACCCCGTAATATATTCTTTAAGGGGTGTCGTTTCCAAAATGGGATCACTTTTTGAGGGTTTCCACTGTAGGGGTACGTCAGGGTCTCTTTAAATACAAAATGGTGCCTAAAAACCATTCTAACAAAATCTGCTGCCAAAATCCATATGGCGCTCCTTTCCCTTCTGACCATTGCCATGTGCCCTGCCAGCAGTTTACCACCACATATGGGGTATTTCTGTAAACTGCAGAATCAGAGTAATGTATATTGAACTTTTTTTTCTGTTAACCCTTGCTGTGTTGCAAGAAAAAATTTCACCTCCATTTTCCTTTAATTCTTGTGGAACACCTCAAGGGTTAACAAAGTTTGTAACATCAGTTTTGAATAACTTGAGCGGTATAGTTTATAAAATAGGGTCATTTATGGGTGGTTTCTATTACATAAGCCCGCATTTTATAACTGAATTGGTGCTTAAAAAATGGTTTTGGAAATTTTGTTGAAAATTTTAAAAATGGCTTCTAAACTTCTAAGTCTTCTAATATCCTAAAAAAATAAAATGACATTTACAAAATTATGCCAACATAAAGCAGACATATGGAGAATGATGTCTGATAACAATTTTATATGGAATTAATATCTGTTTTAAAAGTAGAAAAATTCAAATTTAGGATTATTTTATAAATAATGGTGAAATACAGTCAGGTCCATAAATATTGGGACATCGACACAATTGTAACATTTTTGGCTCTATACACCACCACAATGGATTTGAAATGAAACAAACAAGATGTGCTTTACCTGCAGACTGTCAGCTTTAATGTGAGGCTATTTACATCCAAATCAGGTGAACGGTGCAGGAATTACAACAGTTTGAATATGTGCCTTCCACTTGTTAAGGGACCAAAAGTAATGGGACAATTGGCTTCTCAGCTGTTCCATGGCCAGGTGTGTGTTATTCCCTCATTATCCCAATTACAATGAGCAGATAAAAGGTCCAGAGTTTATTTCAAGTGTGCTATTTGCATTTAGAATCTGTTGCTGACCACTCTCAAGATGAGATCCAAAGAGCTGTCACTATCAGTGAAGCAAGCCATCATTAGGCTGAAAAAAACAAAACAAACCCATCAGAGAGATAGCAAAAACATTAGGCCTGGCCAAAACAACTGTTTGGAACATTCTTAAAAAGAAGGAACGCACCGGTGAGCTCAGCAACACCAAAAGACCGGGAAGACCACGGAAAACAACTGTGGTGGATGACCGAAGAATTCTTTCCCTGGTGAAAAAAACACCCTTCACAACATTTGGCCAGATCAAGAACACTCTCCAGGAGGTAGGTGTATGTGTGTCAAAGTCAACAATCAAGAGTTCACCAGAGTGAATACAGAGGGTTCACCACAAGATGTAAACCATTGGTAAGCCTCTAAAACAGGAAGGCCAGATTAGAGTTTGTCAAACAACATCTAAGAAAGCCTTCACAGTTCTGGAACAACATCCTATGGACAGATGAGACCAAGATCAACTTGTACCAGAGTGATGGGAAGATAAGAGTATGGAGAAGGAAAGGAACTGCTCATGATCCTAAGCATACCACCTCATCAGTGAAGCATGGTGGTGGTACTGTCATGGCGTGGGCATGTATGGCTGCCAATGGAACTGGTTCTCTTGTATTTATTGATGATGTGACTGCTGACAAAAGCAGCAGGATGACTTCTGAAGTGTTTCGGGCAATATCATCTGCTCATATTCAGCCAAATGCTTGAGAACTCATTGGACGGCGCTTCACAGTGCAGATGGACAATGACCCAAAGCATACTGCAAAAGCAACCAAAGAGTTTTTTAAGGGAAAGCAGTGGAATGTTATGCAATGGCCAAGTCAATCACCGGACCTGAATCCGATTAAGCATGCATTTCACTTGCTGAAGACAAAACTGAAGGGAAAATGCCCCAAGAACAAGCAGGAACTGAAGACAGTTGCAGTAGAGGCCTGGCAGAGCATCACCAGGGATTAAACCCAGCGTCCGGTGATGTCTATGCGTTCCAGACTTCAGGCTGTAATTGACTGCAAAGGATTTGCCACCAAGTATTAAAAAGTGAAAGTTTGATTTATGATTATTATTCTGTCCCATTAATTTTGGTCCCTTAACAAGTGGGAGGCACATATGCAAACTGTTGTAATTCCTGCACCGTTCACCTGATTTGGATGTAAATACCCTCAAATTAAAGCTGACAGTCTGCAGTTAAAGCACATCTTGTTTGTTTCATTTCAAATCTATTGTGGTGGTCTATAGAGCCAAAAATTTTAGAATTGTGTCGATGTCCCAATATTTATGGACCTGACTGTATATCGGCTCAAATTTACCACTGTCATGAAGTACAATGTGTCACAAGAAAACAATCTTGGAATGGCTTGGATAAGTAAATACGTTCCAAAGTTACCACATAAAGTGACACATGTCAGATTTGCAAAAATCGGCCTGGGATTTAACTTAGGGTTGCCACCTTTCCTAACAAAAATACAGACCAGGTTAAGCCACACCCCAAATGGGGTATGGTTGTGGGAGGCATGGCTTAACACATGGGTGTTAAGTTGTTATTATGTGGCTCCCAGTATTAATAATGCCCCCATTAAAATGACTGCCTCCATTAGTGCCCCCAGAATTAATAGTGCCCCATTAGAGCCCCCCAGTAATATTAATGCTCCCATTATTCCATTATTTCCCTCCAGAATTAATAATGCCCCCATTAACGCCCCTCAGTAATATTAATTCTCCAATTAGTGCTCCCCAAAATTAACAATGCCCCATTAGCGCCCTCCAGTATTAATAATGCTCCATTAAAGCCTCCCAGTATTAGTAATGCCCCCATAAGTGCCCCCCAGAATTAGTAATGCCCCAATTAGTGCCCCCCAGTAATAGTAATAACCCTTTTAGAGCCCCCCAGTAATAGTAATAACCCTTTTAGAGCCCCCCAGTTAATATTAATGCCTCCATTAGTGCCCCCCAGAATTACAAATGCCCCCTTCTCTATTAAAAAACAAAAACAAAACTCACCTCCTCCATTTGATGGCGCTGCTGTTAACACTCGCTGCTCACTGGAAGCTCAGGACAGGACCTGCGCTCCAGCGTGATGATGTCTTGCAGGTCCTGTCCTTCACATCTAGTCAGCAGCAAGTGTTCCCCGCAGTGCAAGAAAGTGGATGAGGGGAGTTTTTTTTCCCTTTTTTAACACAAGTGGGGGAGGGGGCGGGAGTTAAAGGCTGTACTAATAAGCACCCCACATTGAAAGTGCTCATTAGTAACAGTCCTTATAGGAAAATACTGGCAATTATTATCGCCGGTAGAAAAAAAAATACTGGCACCAGCAGGTGCAGTAAATTACTGGCTGGGTGGCAACCCTAGGGGTACTAGATAAACAAAATGAAAACCCTTTCCTTAAAAACTTAAGAATTTTCATTGGCCGAACCTGGTGATGTGTAAAAGGACCTCCTGCCTCTCCCCTGACTAATGTGGTTGTTAGAAAGAAGGATCGAGAAAGTCAATCTTGAAGAAGGTTCCTTTCGTTCAGGCAATAGATAAACATTTACTCTACAGCTGTTGAGGGTGTATGGGAACCTTTTCATGCTAACTTCGATGTTGGTTAAATTATATCTGAAAACATTAAATACTCCCATAAGGAGTGTTTTGAGGCATATGACATTTCCTGTCTGTGGAACACAAACTTCCTGTAGTTGGAACACATTGTGCTTCCTGTCTGTGGAACACAAACTTCCTGTATTTGGAACACATGGTACTTCCTGTCTGTGGAACACAAACTTCCTGTATTTGGAACACATGGTGCTTCCTGTCTGTGGAACACAAACTTCCTGTATTTGGAACACATGGTACTTCCTGTATGTGGAACACAAACTTCCTTTATTTGGAAAACATGGTACTTCCTGTCTGTGGAACACAAACTTCCTGTATTTGGAACACATGGTACTTCCTGTCTGTGGAACACAAACTTCCTGCATTTGGAACACATGGTGCTTCCTGTTTATGGAACACAAACTTCCTGTATTTGGAACACATGGTGCTTCCTGTCTGTGGAACACAAACTTCCTGTATTTGGAACACATGGTGCTTCCTGTTTATGGAACACAAACTTCCTGTATTTGGAACACAAGCTTCCTGTATTTGGAACACAATATTCTTTTATATGGACTACTTATAAATCTACCTGTCTGTGGAACCCTGTGCAGTTCCTGTGACCAGCTCCTTGTTTCAGAGCCCATTTTGGAAGACTCTTGTCTTAGGTAAATACTGTGCGATGTTCTAGATACTGTTTAATCAACTCAGTTGGCATGACCTGATGTGCAGGGTCAGTGTGATGACTCTTTTTCTAGTACTACTTGTCAGCCGACATGGAACATGATAATAAGCTTATGCTGTTTGTTCTCTTTTATGTCTGATGAAATAAGGAGCTATTACATGTTATAAGGACTTTTATTATAATACTATATATTCAGTAAATAGACCTTGGAGATATAGTACATTTGGAGGACTGGTGGAGGAGCCGAACCTTCCAACTTATAACATGCTCCGCTTCAGTTTTATTACACTAAGCCATGCCACTAATGCAGCCTTTATGCCCTTGTAGTGACCCTTCACAGTAGAATGCTCCCTTAATACCTTAATATACTCTCTTTACAGTAGAATGCCCTCTCAGTGCCCCTCTAAGTACCCCCCTCAGAGTAAGAATGACCCTTTAGTTTTGCCCTCACAATGGTGCTACCCATTAGTTTTCGTCTACAAAGAGGAAAGCCCCTATAATTTTAAGAAAAAAAAATAACAATACTCACTGTTCCCCTGATGAATGAAGAACATTATTCCCCGGCTTGTGCTCTCTCCTGCTCAGCGCAGCTGGTGCAAAGATGTGACTGCTTCCCACCTGTCTGCTGCAGCATGCACAGGCCGGAAAATGGTGGAGGAGAGAGCTGATGGCTCTCCCTGCTTCACTATGGTATTCAACTGGACCTGCGCCCCTCAAGATTTATATACAGTTGACCTTGAGACATGCTGAAACCGTCTGCCCTGCCAGATCTGGGATGCTTGGGATCTATCCGTGGGATAATCATCTTCAGTATGGATAATAAGAATATATGACTCTGCGGGTGATAAGTGATCCAGGAAGGTGGTAAATCTATGCTGTCTACTACCCTGTAAAGAAGAGTAGGTCACCCCTCATATTGATTTTATAACAGTACTTCATGGCGACCTCACCTCAATAGTTCCATCACTTTCAATACATATTATTTGTAGTCCTTTATTATTCCCAATTATAGGGATAATAGCAGTTCACTTCAAAAGGACATGGACTGGTAAATGTTGTCAAGTGCACTGGCCCAGATCTTAGTACCTCAAGCCATTAAAAGTAACATGTAACGGGCAATATTTAAAGTGTAATGAGTAACAACCAGTGAGGATAAATGAATTTACAAAATCAATAAAATGATATGTGTATAAACAATAGGCTCTCCTATACCTATGGGGACCAATAGTTAAAGGTGCCAATTATGTACTGTGAATTAAACAGGGGCAGTAGTGCCAACTGTCTCAAAAATGTCTAGGAGAATCCATGAAAAAGGGGAGACCTTCTGAAAGAGTTTGCAAATTTCCTGAGTGCTGTGAAAGCCTCCGAGGACCTCCCTTTGAGCTGCACTGGAAATTGCTGCTCTGCAAGTTGCATTAGTGGCTTCAAAAGTTGCCAGTTAGGTGCTATTCTTCATGTAAAAAGTTCCCAAAATATGAGTTTGAACTAAATGCTCCTTGTTCCTTAGATACAGGACTTACACAGGTGAAGTTTTCTTTTGGAAGACGATGGTGCTTTCCATCAAAAACCCACCAAGGATGGACACGGACAGAAACCACATGGCTGCGAGGATATTAGACCTCACCCTGGAGATCATCTACTTGATAACAGGAGAGGTGAGAGTCTCACGTGACATCACTCTTATCTCTATTAATAATACAGGTAAATGACTGGAAAGGTAAAGAATACATGTAGTGATTAGTGTCTCCCCATACACAGGATTACACAGTAGTGAAGAAGTCGTCTGGTGAGTGTGTGACACCCAATGTGTCAGGAGAATGGAGCAGGAACCCGGGAGCCATCACCGAGCCTCCACCTCATTCATTGATACATGAGCAGAAGATCCAAGAACTTACCAACAGGATCACTGAGCTGCTGACCGGAGAGGTGAGCGCTGCTGGGAATGCTGGGACATTATACTATAACGCCAAGGAGATGTCTGGAGGATGACTGTATGATTGTGTGTGTCAGGTTCCTATAAGGTGTCAGGATGTCGCTGTCTATTTCTCCATGGAGGAGTGGGAGTATTTAGAAGGACACAAGGATCTGTACAAGGATGTCCTGATGAAGGATCACCAGCCCCTCAAATCACCAGGTAAGAGGAGACCTTCCTTCATTATAGAGGAAACCAGGTTTGAGGATCACCTAGATTCACCCATCATCTCATCATCACATATAGACAATGTATTCAGTTGCTGGGGTTATTTCCTATAGATGAGTCCAGTAGGAGAAATCCACCAGAGAGATTTCCCCATCCTATATTTTCTTGGGATTGTCCAGAGGAAAAGCAGAATTCCCCACTGGATCGTCAGGTGAGATTTCTGAAAATCCCCTATAGATTGTGGTAACAACACTTTCCAGTAGACTTGTCCAGCAATGAAGTATAGTTGACTGTGGTAGATAGTGGCTGCAAATGGTTTTGTTTATTATACATGCACTTGTCAATGATGAGTTTTTTTTTGTGATTTTTTATATTGATGACCAACCCTCGGGATAGGACATCAATATCAGATTGGTGGGGGTCCATCACCCCAAAGCCCTGCTTGATAGGCTATTCCAAATAAGATGGAGTTCGTTCTTACAGAGCTTCTTCCGTTCACTTGATCGGGAGCAGTGCTGCAGTCACCAGCTCTGTCCATGAAACACTAGACAGAGCTGTGTCGTTCCAGTGCAAGATTTATTCCAGGACAGCAGGACCTGCCGCTCTATTCAAACAGGTGAATGGGACACCTTGTTCTCATGTTCGGTGCAGGCCCCAACACACTGACCTCTACCGATCAGACACTTATCCCCTATTCTGGTGATAGGGTGTGTAATGAGACAGCCCTTTTTACATGTATGTAAATTCCTGCAGTATAAATAATTAACCCAATGATAACACAATGTCCTTCAACTGCTTAAAAAGCTGTGATGTTGCTGAATAATGTTAATGAGCACCGCTGTCCACTTCAGGATCTGCTCAGATTGTTTCATTCAGCAATATTAAACATTTCTGTTGATGTGTAAAATACTTGGTTGAATGTGGATCCTGTCTGATCAGCGCTCAAGACAATCATTCTCCTTTTATTCCATATTCATTCATGTCTTGTAGGGGTTTTAAACCTTTTTCTGGATATAAGATGAACTATGGTCCTTCTTCATTTTCCATATGTCCTTAATGTGGGTTTCTTGCAGGAAAGTTGTGGTGGAACGAAGGGTGAACCTGAAAACCTCATATCGGGGTCAATGGATGGTGAGAGCCTTTCATAAATCTTGTGTTTTATTCTTCCCTTATAAACTGCCAACTGAGTAGTTATCTGCTGATCTTTTTCTGAATTCCGAGAGTTGGAGGATTTAATATTCACATTTACTCTAAGGGTACTTTTACACTTGCGTTAAACTTTTCCGGTATTGAGTTCCGTCCTAGGGGCTCAATACCGGAAAAAAACTGATCAGTTTTATCCTAATGCATTCTGAATGGGGAGCAATCCGTTAACTATGCATCAGGATGTCTTCAGTTAAGTCACTGTACGGTTTTTGGACGGAACACTTGCCGGAAATGCCGGATTCGGCATTATTTCCATTGAATGCATGGATCCAACCCCAAGTGATCCAGAAAAACGGATCTGGTTTTGCAGTCTGCGCATACGCAAACCTTTAAAAATGTGAAAAATATAAATACCAGATCCGTTTTTCCGGATGACAACCGAATAGACGGATCTGATATTGCAATGCATTTGTGAGACGGATATGCATCCGGATCTGTTTACAAATAGTATCCGTTTGCATACAGATTGCCGGATCCGGCAGGCAGTTCCGGCGACAGAACTGCCTGCCAGAATCCAATGACACAAGTGTGAAAGTGCCCTAAGTCCATTTCCTGTTTGTTACGTCTAGGAATTATTTTGATCAGAACTGGCCTGTATGAGATTATTAGGAGCAAAGTCTCCTTAGGGTAGGGTCCATTAACACATCCGTTGTTTCTTTCCTGATCTGTTCCGTTTTTTGCGGAACAGATCTGGACCAGATCAGGACCCATTCATTTTCAATGGGTCCTGAAAAAAAACGGACAGCTCAATGTCTGATTTTTTTTCAGGACCCATTGAAGATGAATGGGTCCAGATCTGGTCCAGATCTGTTTCGCAAAAAACGGAACAGATCAGGAAAGAAACAACGGACGTGTGAATGGACCCAAAATGAGAGCGGGACTAACATGGATCATTAGAATGCTGAACTGATTAGCTAATAATTCCAGCAACCTTGTTAGCATATATTTTTTTCAGTAATCAGCCTAGTTACCACGAAAGGTAGTAATAATATTCTGCCACATTCACATTCCACCATTAATGGTTCTAGAGCTTTTCATAGGTATCTGCCATTAAAGGGATTTTCCTTTCCTGGAGTAAAATATTGATGGTCTATTCTCAGCACAGGTCACCAATATTGACCTCCCACCATCCCGACCAGTCCGCTTTTTGAAGAGGCTGTGGGGCACAGTTTCTTCGCTGTGGCCTCTTCCTATGCCAGTGATGTTCATTGGTCATGTGACCTAAGTGCAAGCTCAATCCCATTCAAACCAATGGACCTGGGCTGCAATAATAAGCACAGCCACTATACAATGTACAGCACTTTGCTTGGTATGCTGTGAGAGGGTTGCAGCTCTAGTCTGAGTGCTGCAACCCATTCAAATAGATGGTTGGTGGGGGAGCCTGAGGATAGGCCACCAATCTGATATTAATGACCTATCAATATATTACTCCTGGAAAACCCTTAACGGGGTTTTATGCTTTCAGTATATTGATGGCCTTTCTTCAGGATGGGTCATCAATATCAGATTTGTGGAGGTTTAACTCTCAGCATTTTTATTTTTTATTTTTTTTATTGGAACTAAAAATATACTGTCAGAGTATTAAAACCCCATATCTTGATCCACTTCTCTTTTCTTTTTTTCTTTTTTCTCCTTTTCCCTTCCCTTTCTTTTCTTTTTTGTTTGTTGCAGTATTTATTTTTATTTTGATTTTTTTTTTTTCCAATACACAAAGAAACTTCAAGCTTAATCTAATTAATACCACTTTACCCTTAACTACCTAGCAGGATCTTTTTATATTTATGACTACCTAGTGAAGAAAACTCATTCAGTAGAAACAGTTGTGGCTCAAGAGGAATCCGTATTTTTAATTTATGGGTGAGGAGATTGTTAATACCATTCCAATAGGCTCCCAGTTCTGGGCATGCCCAGATCATGTGCAGATAATCCGCACCTACAGTATCACACCTAGGGCATTTAGAGGTATCTCTTAATCCACACTTATTTAACCAAAAGGGAGTAACATATAATCTGTGATAAATATCGAACTGTATTAAAACATGATTAAAGTTATGAAATAGTAAGTAGAAGTAGAAAAAATGCTTCCTCACCCTACCGATTGTATATTTGGGCAGTCCATCTCCCAGGCCCTTTGTCCCGGCGATTGTGTCTCACCAAAACGTGACGTAATAATTTATATATATTTGAAATCTTCATTCTTTGTGGTATATTCCCTACCCACCCATTTAACGGATAAGTATTATCTATTTCTAAGAGTGATTTATCATTCAAACTAAAAAGTGCCGACCGAAGCTGAAAATACCTAAGCCATGAAAGATTCACTATAATATGTGATAGTTCCACAAACGACTTAATCTCTCTATCCTTAACAACCTGTGTAATATGAAGAATCCCATTCTTTTGCCAAAATTGATCCATTGCTATACCCTCTAGGGTCTGTAAGTGAATATTATGCCAAAGAGGCGTGAATGCAAGTGATCCCTTTACCCCCAACCAAACTCTAGTGGTCGCCCAGATTTTCAGTAGTGATTTTATAGTCTCTTCATGGCCCTGGTCTCTATTAATCAATAACCCGGATTCCAAAAGCGTAAATATGTTATTATGCGAGGAGCTTCTCACTAACCTACTTAAGAAAGTACTATTTTGCCATTCATGGCACGTCCATAGCTGAGCGGCAATAAAGTAACCTTTGAAGTAGGGGATATTTAATCCCCCCTGCTCCAAAGGTTTATATAAATATTCCAGTTTGAGGCGCACACGTTTCCTTCCCCAAACTAGGTCATTGATTATTCTTTCCATAAGTTTAAAATATTTATCCTCTTTCCAGATAGGTGTATTCCTAAGGACATAGAGGATTTGGGGAAGAATCACCATCTTGACCAGTGAAACTCGATCAGCCCTAGATAAAGGAAGTCTCAACCAAATCCCTATTTTTGCCCTAATTTTTGTTATCAATGGGATCAGATTGAGTTGAACACAATTTTCAACCTTGGGAGATATAATCATACCCAAGTATTTAAAAGTGTCAATGACATCTAGCTGGGTAATCGAGGACTCCTTCTGGGAGACCGGATCTAATGGCATCAAAATTGTCTTCGACCGGTTTATGTCTAGGCCTGATACCTCACCAAATAGTTTAACCATCCGAATAATTCTTGGGAGAGTTATTTCTGTATTATCTATAAAAAAGAGGGCATCGTCTGTGTATAGAGAAATGCGATCCTCCATGGTCACTATTATTAATAATTTGCATTCTATCTTATCCCTAAGCACTGGGACAATGTGATACAAAATGTCCAAAGAAATACTGCGCAGAAGTTATAATGATCAAAAAACAAATTGCAGTGAAAATGCAGCTTCAGAGTGAAGGTTACATGAAACCAGATCTATAGTTCATGGGCCCCATGAATTGGTCAAAAGATTTGATTCAGGCACAAATAAATTTGACCTGAATCGAAAGAGCTCACATTGCCTATTGAAAGTTGTGTATGACATTCTCAGGTCTCTTAGGACTTTAACCAACCCCTTTCAAGGGGTCTTTAACACAAAGACATCATTAGTACTGTCAAAATGACATATTTAGTTAGGAGTAAATGCATGTTTGCCGATAGTAACAAACAGCCTGTTTAAAAACACTCTGCACACTAGAGATGGCCTTGCGGTTCACCCAGCGGTCGTTTTGCAGCGAACTTTGCGCATCGCGATTCGCCGAACATGCAAACATATGGCGACGTCCACCGGCGACATTTTATTTTGCATTGTGCCAAACTTTGACCCATGACACATCCATCAGGTGGGACAGGACAGCCAATTGAGAGGTTTCAGCACATGGACACACCTCCACCCTATAACAGAACCCGATCTGGCAGCCATTTTACATTGTGTTTTGCCAATGTAGGGAGAGGTTGCTTTGTGGAGCATGGACAGGCTGTTAGGGACACCAAACTCTAGCTAATAGGGCCACAAAAGTCTTTTTAAGCACTGGTATAGTTGTGCTATCGATAGGTGTGATATACTGAGGGGTGTGATATACTTATAATATACTTTCTAACATAGAAAGTATATCATAGTGCATTTGTATTGTGCAGCAGTTGTGTGCGGTTCTGCTGCGATACCGCAGCTATATACAGTTGCAATAAAAAGTATGTGAACCCTTTGGAATGATATGGATTTCTGCACAAATTGGTCATAAAATGTGATCTGATCTTCATCTAAGTCACAACAATAGACAATCACAGTCTGCTTAAACTAGTAACACACAAAGAATTAAATGTTACCATGTTTTTAATGAACACACCATGTAAACATTCACAGTGCAGGTGGAAAATGTATGTGAACCCCTAGACTAATGACATCTCCAAGAGCTAATTGGAGTGAGGTGTCAGCCAACTGGAGTCCAATAAATGAGATGAGATTGGAGGTGTTTGTTACAGCTGCCCTGCCCTATAAAAAACACACACCAGTTCTGGGTTTGCTTTTCACAAGAAGCATTGCCTGATGTGAATGATGCCTCGCACAAAAGAGCTCTCAGAAGACCTACGATTAAGAATTGTTGACTTGCATAAAGCTGGAAAGGGTTATAAAAGTATCTCCAAAAGCCTTGCTCTTCATCAGTCCACGGTAAGACGAATTGTCTATAAATATAGTAAGTTCAGCACTGCTGCTACTCTCCCTAGGAGTGGCCGTCCTGTAAAGATGACTGCAAGAGCACAACGCAGACTGCTCAATGAGGTGAAGAAGAATCCTAGAGTGTCAGCTAAAGACTTACAAAAGTCTCTGGCATATGCTAACATCCTTGTTAGCGAATCTACGATACGTAAAACACTAAACAAGAATGGATTTCATGGGAGGATACCACAGAGGAAGCCACTGCTTTCCAAAAAAACATTGCTGCACATTACAGTTTGCACAAGAGCACCAGGATGTTCCACAGCAGTACTGGCAAAATATTCTGTGGACAGATGAAACCAAAGTTAAGTTGTTTGGAAGAAACGCACAACACTATGTGTGGAGAAAAAGAGGCACCGCACACCAACATCAAAACCTCATCCCAACTGTGAAGTATGGTGGTGGGGGCATCATGGTTTGGGACTGCTTTGCTGCGTCAGGGCCTGGACGGATTGCTATCATCGAAGGAAAAATGAATTCCCAAGTTTATCTAGACATTTTGAGAAGAACTTAAAGCCATCTGTCCACCAGCTGAAGCTCAATAGAAGATAGGTGTTGCAACTGGACAACGACCCAAAGCTTTCAGCTCTTCAGTCACAGGCTGATCAGTGGCTAACCCCGCTCAATTTGACAGTTGGTAAAGTGGTGTGCGACAATGGTGCCAATTTGCTGAGCGTGCTGAATCAGGGCAAAAATGACACACTACCATGGCACATGGCACATGTCGGGAACTTAGTCGTGCATCGATTCGTTGCCAAATACCTCGGGTCCAGGACGTCTTGCGGCAGGCCAGGAAAATCTCTGGCCATTTTAGAAGATGGCAGAAAAAGACAAGGTAGGGAGGCTCAACACTTGAAATGAACGGATAGCGGTGGGTTCACTGCTAATTGGGTCACTCACCCAATTAAGAAAATGAAATATATAGCAAAGAAAAGCAGGCAACACCACCTTCTGGAATAAGCGTGGAAAAGTGGAAATACTCTTTGGAATATTTATTCAGAGATATCACACATATAAAAATGGCCAATATAATGATATAAAATACACTAAAACATATCAGTTACAATAATACACTGAATAAAAACAATTGATAAGGAAGTGGTCTCCTAAAATAATGTCACATGAGATGAATTGCGGCAGAGAGTTGTAAAAATTATTTTTGCCAAATAGGACTGTCTCTGTGAGACTCTTACCGCTCAATAGTCCCGATGTCTAAGGTAGACTTCCACAGAGCGGTGGAGAGGTGTAATCACCAGAATCCTGGACGCTGGATGTTGAACAAGCGTGCAGTAAGTAGTCACACGTCGGTGCAGGATACAGACACCGGAGCGCAGGACGCTGAGTGCTGAATATTCAACTTGGAGGGCGTGCTCTCAGTCAGGTGATCCTATGCAAATGGATCAGATGTTCTGATCAGCTGACAAGCATCGCCCAATCACGTACCGCTCAGGTCCTTGTACCAAAGGTCACTAGGCACAGCGTCAATCCAGGTCCTCAAATTGCAATATTGGTGGATAATATTACGAGTGTAAATACTCTTTGTCCACGGGATCTTTCGTACTTTGGGTCCGGACCAGTACTGGATATGAAGGTTGCGTAGTCCGCTAGACGCGTTTCGAGGCCTCCTGCCTCTTCCTCAGTAGCTACCAGACTGCGCTCTTTCAGACATTATATAGGATGCATAATTAAAATCATTCATACAACCTGTGTTCAGGTTAAGACCCACTGAATCATGGGTTGTATTCTAAAAACATGGAGTGGATTATAAAATGAATACTAACATGGAGACAGACATAGTAACAATCATTACATAAAATACAATAAAATATATGTACATTTTCTTTTCGCGTATCTATTGGAGTACCAATAAATTACCAATACAATAATATTCAATAATATTCACACAGCTCCCTCATAGCATTGCCAAAATAGATCTCAATACACACATGTATTTCCTGTGCATTTTTTCATTTTCATATATACACATGCGTTTCTTGTGCGTTTTTTCATTGCATAGCCCACATAGCATTGCCAAAATAGATCCTAATGCACTCATGCATTTCCTGTGCGTTTTTTCACTCCCACATGCTCGCATGCGTTTCTTGTGTGTTTTTTTTCGTTCTCATATGCACACATGCGTTTCTCAAACTTCAACAAAACATAGTCATATAGTTGTTCAACAGGGAAAATACCATCTATATATACTTTCATATATTTATTCAGCAAAAAATGTTATTTTACCGAAAAATTTCCTGCTGAAAAAATTCTTTTTATTCATTTTATTCATTCATTGTAGATATAGTGATGCCTGGGAGCAAGGGGAGACCAGGGTGTGATATCAGGGTTAGCTGTCTTTTGTCTAGCACCCTGGTCTCCCCTTGCTCCCAGGCATCACTATATCTACAATGAATGAATAAAATGAATAAAAAGAATTTTTTCAGCAGGAAATTTTTCGGTAAAATAACATTTTTTGCTGAATAAATATATGAAAGTATATATAGATGGTATTTTCCCTGTTGAACAACTATATGACTATGTTTTGTTGAAGTTTGAGAAACGCATGTGTGCATATGAGAACGAAAAAAAACACACAAGAAACGCATGCGAGCATGTGGGAGTGAAAAAACGCACAGGAAATGCATGAGTGCATTAGGATCTATTTTGGCAATGCTATGTGGGCTATGCAATGAAAAAACGCACAAGAAACGCATGTGTATATATGAAAATGAAAAAACGCACAGGAAATACATGTGTGTATTGAGATCTATTTTGGCAATGCTATGAGGGAGCTGTGTGAATATTATTGAATATTATTGTATTGGTAATTTATTGGTACTCCAATAGATACGCGAAAAGAAAATGTACATATATTTTATTGTATTTTATGTAATGATTGTTACTATGTCTGTCTCCATATTAGTATTCATTTTATAATCCACTCCATGTTTTTAGAATACAACCCATGATTCAGTGGGTCTTAACCTGAACACAGGTTGTATGAATGATTTTAATTATGCATCCTATATAATGTCTGAAAGAGCGCAGTCTGGTAGCTACTGAGGAAGAGGCAGGAGGCCTCGAAACGCGTCTAGCGGACTACGCAACCTTCATATCCAGTACTGGTCCGAACCCAAAGTACGAAAGATCCCGTGGACAAAGAGTATTTACACTCGTAATATTATCCACCAATATTGCAATTTGAGGACCTGGATTGACGCTGTGCCTAGTGACCTTTGGTACAAGGACCTGAGCGGTACGTGATTGGGCGATGCTTGTCAGCTGATCAGAACATCTGATCCATTTGCATAGGATCACCTGACTGAGAGCACGCCCTCCAAGTTGAATATTCAGCACTCAGCGTCCTGCGCTCCGGTGTCTGTATCCTGCACCGACGTGTGACTACTTACTGCACGCTTGTTCAACATCCAGCGTCCAGGGTTCTGGTGATTACACCTCTCCACCGCTCTGTGGAAGTCTACCTTAGACATCGGGACTATTGAGCGGTAAGAGTCTCACAGAGACAGTCCTATTTGGCAAAAATAATTTTTACAACTCTCTGCCGCAATTCATCTCATGTGACATTATTTTAGGAGACCACTTCCTTATCAATTGTTTTTATTCAGTGTATTATTGTAACTGATATGTTTTAGTGTATTTTATATCATTATATTGGCCATTTTTATATGTGTGATATCTCTGAATAAATATTCCAAAGAGTATTTCCACTTTTCCACGCTTATTCCAGAAGGTGGTGTTGCCTGCTTTTCTTTGCTATATATTCCATTTTAGAAGATCTTACACAGCCATGGATCGCCTTGCTGACGTTCAGAGGTGACACCACCTGCCCGTCAGATGTCTGATTTCGCTGGAACTCCACCTTATATATTCTTGATAGGCTGCTCCAGCAGCAACGTGCCGTTAACGACTACCTGTACGAACTCTGCAGCAGGACGGGTTCTGGAGAGCTTGGTTTCTTTTCACCACACCAGTGGCTGCTCATGCGCGACTCATGCAGACTTCTGCGGCCATTTGTTGAGATCACCAAACTGGTCAGTCGCAGCCAGGGCGCCATCAGTGACATCGTACCTTACGCCTTCTTTTTGGAGCCTGCATTGCGTCGTGTCATTGATCAAGCCATCGAGGAGCAGGAGCTGGAAGATGGGGAAGTCGCAATGCTGAATGAATTCCCATGGGGGGCTACTCCATCTGAAACAAGTCAGCAGGAGTCTAAAGGGGAGTCAGAGGAGGATGGCGGCTGGAGGGAGGAGGAGGAGCAAGAAGAGCAGGCTTTAGGGGATCCCTGGTGTTTTCCGTGGCTGGGTGGAGGAGACTGAGGACGACAGGAGACAGGGTGCTCCACCGCTTCCAATTCGGTGCAAATGGTGGCCTCCATGCTCCAGTGTTTGAAGAGGGTCCCCGTATAAAAAGCATAAAGGGCAAGGACCAGTACTGGGTGGCAACGTACTTAGACCCCCGGTACAAACACAAAATGGCGGGCATGTTACCAGCATCACAGAGGGCTGGCAGAATGCAGCATTTACAGGCCTTGCCGCGAGAGATGCTGCATTCTGCTGTTGCGGGCGCTGGCAGAGGAATTTCCACCCACAGCGAAACAGGTGCAGGTACTAATCCTTACGCGCATGCAAGAAGAGGGCGGTTTGAAGATGTGTTGGTCACTTCGGATATGTGATCATTCTTGCAACCAACCCATCGGCAGCCGCCCTCCGGATCCAGCCTCAGGGAACGCCTAGACCAACAGGTGTCCGACTACATCGGGTTAATGGCCGATGTGGACGCTCTGAGAAGCGAGGAACCCCTGGACTACTGGGTGTGCAGGCTTGCCCTGTGGCCAGAGCTGGCACAATTTGCCATGGAACTCTTGGCTTGCCCCTTGCGAGTGTCCTGTCTGAAAGGACATTCAGCGCAGCAGGGAGGATTGTGACCAACAAGCGCACTCGCCTAGCTCACGAAAGTGTGGACTACTTCACGTTTCTAAAAATGAATGAGGCATGGATCTCTGAGAAATTCAACACCTGTGACGACCACGTGTAATTGAATTTTCTCATGCCAGCCCACACATATCCGCCACCACCCAGAACAAGAATGGTCCTTGTCTTATGTATATACAGCGGCATAAAAGGCCTTTTCTGTCAGGTGAATGCCTAATTTTTGGGGCCTCTACTCCAGTGGCCTACAGTAAAAAATGTATCCAGTGACCGCCTAATGTACCTCCAGCCACATAATCACTTTTTCTTTTCTGTCAGGTGAATGCCTAATTTTTTGGGCCTGTACTGGCCTACAGTAACATTTTTATCCAGTGACCGCCTAATGAACCTACAGCCGCATCATCACAAGTTATTTTCTGTCAGGTAAATGCCTAATTTTTGGGGCCCATACTCCCGTGGCCTAAAATAAATGTTTTCTAGGCTCCAGCAGGGCATATTTTTGAGAGTTTCACTTTAAGACGCATAAAAATAGCCCCTGATTAAAATACATATTTTTTGTGGGAATTTTTGCCAATGATCCCCCTCTGGTATGTCACTGTCCATGTTGTGGGACTATTTGTGCACTTCTAGTAAGTATATGGTGGCTGCAAATATGACCTGAAGGTTTTTCAGGTTCGCCTGCGATTAAAGTCAATGGGGCCCGCCGCGAATGCGCATTCGCAAACAGTCCCAGCCGATGTTCATCCATCACTACTGCACACTACTCCTGTATTTGTTATGCTTTGTAAAATAAAAAAAAATAAAAAAAGATTCCAAATGTTATTTATTATTGGAGACATATGCCTGCCAGTGTTTATGCACACACGGTAGTGTGTGAAGCAATGTCTTGGTCTGAATAACCGTTCTAAAAATTATCCCATTATGGGGACTGCCTATGTTTATATATGCACAGCAGTATAAGGCCTCATGCACACGACCGTTGTGTGCATCCGTGTCCGTTGTTCCGTTTTCCATGATTTTCTGCGGACCCATTGACATTCAATGGGTCCGTTGAAAACTCGGAAAATGCACCGTTTATCATCCGCATCCGTGATCCGTGTTTGCTGTCCGTCAAAAAAATAGGACCTGTCCTATTTTTTTAACGGACAACGGTTCGCGGGCCCATTCAAGTCAATGGGTCCGTGAAAAAACACGGAGGCACACAAGATTGTCATCCGTGTCAGTGATCCGTGTCCGTAGGCTACTTTCGCACAGACGGATCCGCAGATCCGTCGCATAAAAGCTTTTTCAGATCTGAGTTTTCACATCGTGAAAACTCATATCCGACAGTATATTCTAACACAGAGGCGTTCCCATAGTGATGGGGACGCTTCAAGTTAGAATATACTAAGAACTGTGGACATGCCTGGCAGCACCCGATCTCTTACAGGGGGCTGTGATCCGCACAATTAACCCCTCAGGTGCCGCACCTAACCCCCCTCCCTCCCCAGTTTTAAATTCATCGGTGGCCAGTGCGGCCCCCCTCCCTCCCTCCCCAGTATTATATTCTTTGATGGCCAGTGCGGCCTCCCCTCTCCCCCACCTAATTAAAAACACCCCCCCATCATTGGTGGCAGCAGAAAGTTCCGATCAGAGTCCCAGTTTAATCGCTGGGGCTCCAATCGGTTACCATGGCAGCCAAGACGCTACTGCAGTCCTGGCTGCCATGGTTACTTAGCAATTTTAGAAGCATTATACTTACCTGCGATGTCTGTGACCGGCCGGGCGCTCCTCCTACTGGTAAGTGACAGGTCTGTGCTATAAGCAATGCGCCGCACAGACCTTTCACTTACCAGTAGGAGGAGCGCCGGTAAGCGCAGGTAAGTATAATGCTTCTAAAATTGCTAAGTAACCATGGCAGCCAGGACTGCAGTAGCGTCTTGGCTGCCATGGTAACCGATCGGAGCCCCAGCGATTAAACTGGGACTCCGATCGGAACTCTCCGCTGCCACCAATGATGGGGGGGGTTTAATTAGGGGGAAGGGAGGGGAGGCCGCACTGGCCACCAATGAATATAATACTGGGGAGGGAGGGAGGGGGGGCCGCACTGGCCACCAATGAATTTAAAACTGGGGAGGGAGGGGGGTCTGGCCCCTGCTGCCTGGCGGCAGCTGTTCTCTTAAAGGGGGCTATGAGACGCACAATTAACCCCTCAGGTGCGGCACCTGAGGGGTTAATTGTGCGGATCACAGCCCCCTGTAAGAGATCGGGTGCTGCCAGGCAGCAGGGGGCAGTCATGTCCACAGTTCTTAGTACATTCTAACTTGAAGGGTCCTCATCACTATGGGAACGCCTCTGTGTTAGAATATACTGTCGGATCTGAGTTTTCACGATATAACTCAAATCCGATGGTATATTCTAACATAGAGGCGTTCCCATGGTGACGCTTCAAGTTAAAATATACCATCGGATTGGAGAAAACTCTGATCCGATGGTATAATAGGGACTCCTGACTTTACATTGAAAGTCAATGGGGGACGGATCCGTTTGCAATTGCACCATATTGTGTCAACGTCAAACGGATCCGTTCCCATTGACTTGCATTGTAAGTCAGGACGGATCCGTTTGGCTCCGCACAGCCAGGCAGACACCAAAACGACTTTTTCCTTCATGTTCGTGGATCATTCCAAAAATCAAGGAAGACCCACAGAAGAAAAAACGGACACCGATCACGGAACCCATTTTTGCGGACTGCAAAAAAAAACGGTCGTGTGCATGAGGCCTAAGAAAAATCAGTGGCTTGTTCTGAACAATAATGCATTAATGGGGTCAGATGCCTGCCCATCTTTGTACACAGATGGTAGTATTGGAAAAAGTATTTGCTTGTTCTGAACAAGCAGTCCACAATGTATCCATGTTTTTGGAGCATCAGCAGTACAGTATGGTAGGAATTCTGCGGCTGTATATGGGTAGTAGCAGGAGTTTTAGCTGTGGCAGCAACGGTATAGCATGGAACCTGACGGACAGGAGATGTGTGGCTGTGTAGGGGTAGTAGTAGTGGCATTAGTAGAGGCAGTAACAGTACAGTAAAGAAATAGACAGGAGATGTCTGGCTGTGTAGAGGTAGTAATAGTAGCAGTATTAGCTGTGGCAGCTGCAGTACAGTATGGAACCTAACAGACAAGGCAGTAGATGTGCTGCTGCGTAGGGATAGTAGTAGTGGCACTAGGGAGAATAGCAGCTGCAGCAATACAGTATGGAACATGATTGACATGCAGTCAGCACCAGTGGTATCATTGGGCCAGTGATGGATCGCCACTGTCAGCAATGGCCGATCTATTCATCGGACTCAGACAGAGGTGTGTGAAAGTCTTCACCGATCTATGCCTGATGCTTTTTCATTTATGTAATGCTATATACTGTACACTTGCTGACAACAATTTTGGTCACTTTGCGTGTGGCGAAGCCACCTGCCGCGCAGAATACCTTCTCTGACAGTACACTGGAGTTTGGACAAAACAGTACACCAATAGCACCACTAGTCCAATCTGCTGAGCCAGAAGTCCATGGGGTCAGGGAACAGGGTATGTGCCAAAGAAAGGGCACAGTCCAGATACAACCTAATCTGGTTGTTAAGATGGTGAGTATGCATTTGCTGGTGTGCATCTGGTTGGCGCAGCACTTGAAAAAACCTAATTGTGTTTAATTGTGTTCCACAAACTGTATCGGCCGCTGCTGTTACTTCTGTGGAGTTTTCTACTCGCTGTCAGAAACAACAGGCTAGTGGTGACTCTTCGAGGGGCGGAGACGGGCCTCCTTGTCAGACACATGGGCGGCAGGCCCAGAAGAAACTACAGCCTCAGCATCCAAAATCCTAAATTCTTCTTTATTGCACCAAAAAGGGTATACAGTAACAAGCAATGTTTAGAGCTGAGCCTCTAAGTGTAACGGTAATGCCCCCATTGCTCCTAGAGGCTCATTTGCATGTATTAAAACTTAATTTTTCTCAGGGCACTTATGAACATGGGACCAACATAGATGCCTTCAGCTGCCAAGTGCACATGTAACCGGTCATAGGTAGAAATCTGCTGACAGATGCCCTTTAATTGACTGACATGTTTTATTTTCCATAAAATGCTGTAAAACCAGTAATTCCACATTCTCTTTTCTGATGCCACCTTTATACAAGTTTTTACCTTATTTACAGTCTCTCCTATATAGGCTATCCCACGAGGGCATGTGATCATATAAATAGCATATTGAGTTAAACATGACCCCCCCTTGGATTTTTAAAGGTGTCACCTTTTATTAAGCTATTGCAGCAAAATTTCGATATTTTGGAAGGCATAAAAAAAATTCCGATTTTTACAAGTCAATTACGCAGATTACAATTTCTCCTGTAGGCCATAAACGGAGGACTTCAGGTATGGGAGAAGAAAGATTTCTCTTCAACGGTCTCCATTCTGTTCTCAAAATCTGCACGAGCCTGGTAAAGAGTTGACACATAGTGGATTCGTTGCTAAAGTGCATCAAGTAGCACAGGGGTCAGCAACCTCCGGCGCTCCAGCTGTTGCAAAACTACAAACTACATGCTCCATTCATTTCTGTGAGAGTTCTGAGAAGAGCAGAGGAAGTATGCATGCTGGGAGTTGTAGTTTTACAACATCTGGAGTGCCGGAGGTTGCCTACCCCTGAAGTAGCATATAGTAGCACATCCCTCCTACATCCAGTCACGTTTCCTTTGATGTAGACATTTCTTTCCTCTTCTTCTTCTGAGTTCAGACCAGATGACGTGATTTCTTTCAGTTATCTTTCGTCTCTGCAGAAATTGACAAACGGACATCTTAATATTAATAATTATTGGCACACAAAAATAACTGTGCACAGCAAATAGTTTCCCTGATACTAATAGTGTAAACATAATGTTCCCCCAAATAATTGTGCTAAGCTGATACTGTGATACAGGGTGCCCCCCTCAGCGATGCGGTGCAGGCCTGTTCTGGTCTGTGTCTCACAGTTTCTACATCTTGCTGGTGTCCCTGTAGCTGTTCAGTACTGACATGGACCAAGTTTCATGGAGGAGGAAGTGGAAGAGGAGGATGATGTTGAGGTGCTAGCACTGGAGGAGGAGGACCACAAGGCTGTTGCTGATGACAATGACACTGGCCGTGATGATCACTCATCGCAGTGGGGGGCAAAGCCACAAAGATAAAGGTTCTCAGGCACACTGACAAGTATGGCAGGCTGTATTTGTTACAATGGCTTTTCACTTGTACCGTTGTACCGTCTGTGCCAGTGCCTGTTACTTCTGGGTTTCAATTTGTGCTCTTATGTGTTGCTATTTGGTTTTAACTAGAAGACAACATTTTTGGTGACACATTTCCTTTCAATTCTTTATTGCGAGTGTTAATCATTCCTTGCTGTTTGTGTGTCTTTATCTGTTCAACTAATTGGTTAAGAGTACTTTCACACTAGCGTTTTTCTTTTCCTGTTTTGAGTTCCATCCTAGGGGCTCAATACCGGAAAAAAACTGATCAGCTTTATCCTAATGCATTCTGAATGGAGAGCATTGTGTTCAGTATGCATCAGGATGCATCAGTTCAGTCCTTCTTACGTTTTTTGGTCGGAGAAAATACCGCAGCATGCTGTAATTTTCTCTCCGGCCAAACATCCTGAATCCTTTCTTCCGGTCCGCGCATGTGCAGACCTTTTAAATCTGTGAAAAAAATTAATACCGGATCAGTTTTTCCCAATGATACCGGAGAGACGGATCCGGTATTTCAATGCATTTGTCAGACGGATCCACATCCGTATCCATCTGACAAATGCCATCCGATTGCGTCCAGATTACCAGATCCGGCGGGCAGTTCTGGCGACGGAACTGCCTGCCGGAATCCTCTGTCGCAAGTGTGATAATACCCTAAGTCTGCTATAAAGGTAAAACTCGAAAAATTTGAATATCGTGAAAAGTTCATTTATTTCAGTAATGCAACTTAAAAGGTGAAACTAATATATGAGAGAGACTCATTACATGCAAAGCAAGATATTTCAAGCCTTCCTTTGTTATAATTTGGATGATTATGGCTTACAGCTTATGAAACCCCAAAGTCTCAATTTTGAGGTACCCTTTGCTCAGGGGAAATTGATTAATTAGCTGATTATAGTGTGACACTTTGAGCCTAGAATATTGAACCTTTTCCCAAAATTCGAATTTTAGGTTCCATTTATGCAATTCCTTTTAATTTACATTACTGAAATATAGGGACTTTTTCACGATATTCTAATTTTTCGAGTTTCAGCTGTATATGTTCATGAGTTATGTGTCAGCTTACTGGATGACCTTTGAGTGCCATGACCTGTCCTGGTTTTGTAATCATGTCTCTCTTTTACGTCTTTCTTACTTTCGTCGGTTTGGAGTCTGTGTATGTGCCCCAGTCATAGTCATAATCCTAGTTAGTAGTTTGGGTTCAATTTGGTTTGCCCGTCTGAATTCTGACCTACTGTCCTAAGCTATTGTTTGTGCTCTGCTAGAGTCTGTATGGAGCTTACCCATCTGTCTGTGTGAGCCAGCATCCTGTCCAAATTCCTGTAACCAGTGTGTCTGAACAATGTCCAAGTTTTTGAAGTTTGCATGTACAAGTTCCTGGAGTTCATTCCTGGTCCGTGTCTCTAAGTTCTGGTAGTCTGTATGTCTTGTAGTCCGTCTGCTTGGGTTCCTAATCTGTTTGTGTGTAAAGTCTCTGCGTTTTCTCTCTTGCCTGTAACCCGTGTTTGTCTTGGATTTGCCTGCATTTTGCCTGTTTCTGAATTGTGCTATGCATATGTCCCTGATGCTTTGCACTGGTATTTCCTGATTCCAGTACGTCAGCTGCAAAGTACACCGTGACCATCTCAGGAGGTATTAGTCTGGTCGCGAACCCATAGTGAAGTCCACATCCCTGTACAGGGCTGAAAGGGTGTATATCAGGGAGGCATCAGAATAATGCCCTTAGGGTTTAGCCCAACATCAACCCAGTTACTTGGCACAGTAGTTCCACAACCATTGTCCATATGCATATTTGTAACAGTATGCTTGCTTACGTGCTGACAGCCATACAGGTAGCATCAGGCAAACTGATGATTAGTGGTTAGCTTTTAGACCCTCGCTATCAAAACAAAATGGGGAATGTTTTCTTGTTGTCAAAAGGGGACAAATTTTGGAATGTTTTTCATTTTTAAAAGCATAACCAATTCAACAGCTTAGTGTGTTTTAAACAGGTCCCTGATAACAATTTTGGACAGTTTCTAATGTGAAGAATGTCACGGTGCAGTGTGTTTTTCAACCATGCATTTCTCCATAGCTATATATGTCAGTGTCACTCTGACATTATTTATTGTTTCTGTCATTGCGTTACAGAGCTGAAAGGGAGTAAAGAGTGAGAAAAAGATTTCAAGAATAAAAAAAAAAACAACGAAAGACAGGATAAAAAATTGTCCTAGGAGACCCTAGAATGTCATATGCCAATTTTTAGGCCAATTGGAGCACTTTTGATGCGGGTAGAATCAGTTCAGACCTTAATCAAATTTCTTGACCGATTCGTTAGAATTGGAACCAAAACAAATTTCAAGAAATTCACTCATGTCCAAAAAAAAAAAAAAAAAAGCACAATATATGGTGTCGAAAGCAGTAAGTTTTATCCATGGTTCTCGCCCTACCTAGTTACCTTCACAGTGAGCTGACCTGCAATAAAACAGCATGACTGCTACACACCTGAGCTTTCTGCTTCCGTTGCCATCCACTGTGTTTTTTTTAAGGGCCGCTGCTAAGAACAGCTGATTGTTGTGGTTCCCAGGCTTTGGACCCCCACCGATGTGATAATGATGACCAATTTTGATGTTAACGTTAAATCTAGAACCTGGAAAACCCCTTTAACCAAGCAAGAAGTGTGCAGTAAAATAGACAAATCTGTGTGTCTGGATGGCATACTGTTAAAATGTCAGGTTTCTGTGATGTAAAAAAATTAGACAAAGATAAAACATTTCAGAACTTTTTCCACCTTTTAATGTGATAAACTGTACAATTCAATTGAAAAACAAACTGAAATCTTTTAGGTAAAGGGAAGAAAAAATATAAAAATAAAATAATATGGTTGCATAAGTGTGCACACCCTTAAAAATTGTATTGCTACAATGCAACTAAAATGAATAGTTTTAGATGCATCGGTCTGCATTGGAACTGCAGACACAGAACACTAGGAAATGTTTGATAAAGACTGTCATGGCGCTTACATAGTCAGTCACTCTTCCTTCCCTACTACTTGAATAGGCCTATGCTCACAGTCCCTTTGTGGCCATACAGAGGGTACCCCTAGATTATCCCAGACTATACTTTTACATGTTTAGTTCTATGAGACTTTGCACTTACCTGTTTGGGACTCCTACTTGCAAAAAGTATCCCCACTAACAGCGCAGCAACTGTAGGAGGTACCACACTGGTATCCTGTATCCAAGCCATTATACTGCTATACACATAGTAGAGTACAATACAAAATATAACTACACAGCAACTATTAAACATAATTGTTTAATATGCTTTTTCTTTTTTTAGGTGAAGACTGGATGAGAATCTCCGACTCACATCTCTTGTTATCACCTGCTTATACTGTAGAAGAGAATCCATCACAGATCAAAAAAAGAACTGTACCTAGACAGGGTGAAATGTTTGCATGTTCTAAATGTGAGAACTACTTTAAAATTCCATTTACATGCTCAGAATGTGGGAAATGTTTTCAACAGAAAGCAAATCTTGTGGCACATCGGCGATGTCACACAGGAGAGAAGCCTTTTACCTGTTCAGAATGTGGGAAATGTTTTAGCCAAGCATCAAGTCTTGTGAGACATCAAAGACGACACACAGGAGAGAAGCCATATTCATGTTCAGAATGTGGCAAATGTTTTAACCAGAAATCAAGTCTTGTGAGACATCAGAGAAGTCACACAGGAGAGAAGCCATTTCAGTGTTCAGAATGTGGGAAATGTTTTAACCAGAAATCAGATCTTGTGAAACATCAAAGAATTCACACAAGGTAGAAGCCATTATCATAATCAAAATGTGAGAAATGTTTTAGCCCCAGGCTATGAGCTGTGCGCTACGATTGGCCAGCGCTGCAGCAAGGGACAACCCTAATACAAAAACTCTGCCCCGTACAACAGAGGGAGATGCACACACCGGAGCCTATACCGGGCGAACGGAGCGGCGTCCAGACATACTAGTAAGTGCAGGGGGGCCCCTGGGCGCCGCTCTGCCCACTGATATAGTATGTTAGCTAGTTAAAGGTCCTCTTTAAGCCTACAGAATAAAAGCAATAGTGTTAAAGCTATTATCTGCAGAGCAGAGAGTGGAGAGGGGCAGAGGATCCAAGGAGGGAAGATCTCAAAGGCTGTAGAGAGAAAGCACACACAAATGTAATACCCCAGAGTGGCACTACAATTTCTACACTCTGCTACTGTCTCTGATGACTAACACTAATGTAATATGTGTATTTATTCCAGGTCATTTTACACTGTGAATTAATTGTTTTGCTATGAAACTGTTATGTTCATGTAATGTGCATGGTTCACCAGCAGGTGGCAGTGTATATGGCAGAGAGAGATCTTTAGATAGAATGGAACTTACCATTCCATTCTTCCCCTTTTGAGCAGAAGTAGACCAGTCCTAGTCCTGCTTCCTACCAAGGGAAGTGTTGCAGGAAGCTACAGTTAATTTAGTTTCGAGAAGACATGATAGATGGATCAGTGAGGGGAAGGGTCCCCCTCCTGCAGCAGGAGTCTCCCCAGGAAAGCGGCTCAGAGATCACCATGACTCCTTGCAGATTTACAGACAGAGTATTACTAGGGGTCAACAGCCAAAGGCACCCCACTTCAAGGGCACCATAACAGTTAGCAAATCCAGTATTCAGACTGAAGCCTGAGTTTAGCATAGCAGACAAAGATAGAGCAAGGTATTCAAATTTACTGCCAGTTTACTCCAAAACCTACTGGAACCAAGAGAAAGACCAAGTTTTGTCTGGATGCAAGTTTATTCAAGTAAAGCTGTTGAACTTTCAGCAAGTCTGGACTAGACTTATTCTCCACCTCCTACAACTCTCCCCCTTTAAAGGGGTTCTGCACTTTGTTTTAACTGATGATCTATCCTCTGGATAGATCATCAGCTTCTGATTGGCGGGGTCAGACACATGTCCATTCATGTGAACAGAGCTTAGCCCCGCCCCACGCTAGTTGATACTAGTCGTGACGTCAGTGGGCCGGCGGTAAACAGTGAGAAGGCCGCAGCGCTACTGGAGCGCCGCTGCCTTCTCAAACAGCTGATCGGCTGGGGTTCTTAGTGTCGGACCCCTGCCGATCAGAAGCTGATGATCTATCCAAAGGATAGATCATCAGTTAAAACAAAGTCCAGAACCCCTTTAATGCTCCGAAGCCTAACCCTGGGGAGCGATGGTATGCAGGTAGGAGCACCGTGACACACACAAAACTAATAGAGCAGCATCACAAGTCAACATTCCTAAAAACCTGGGACCAGATCGGCCCTTGGGTGGTGGCACGTTGCACAAAGCAGTTTTCAAGAGGAAGGCAGCAGCATTCTGTGTATAATCATTTCTTTAAAAATACCAAAAGAAACATTAAAAACATTAGTGATAATAAAAAATGACCAACAGGGTTTGATGGGGGGATGGACCCAGTAAAAAAATAAAAATAAATAAAAGATCTGGAATTTTATTCTATATGGGTAAGGTCTTATAGGAATATTCTTGTAGTCGAAGTACAGATGAGCGAACCCTTTCGCCTTTGTGTACCAAATTTTGACTATTACCTGACTATGCCTCTGCCTCACACTATAATTATTACCATTTATATGTGTACTGAACTGGGGCTGTTATTTGAATACAGCTTGATTCAGTAATCTGCAGCCATTTGGATTGCCAGCCATTGAACTCCCACTTTTGCTTTCCAGACCTTGACAATTCCAGCTAAGCAATCATGTTAATATTATTACACGGAGAGTTCAGTAAGGGAACCTTAACCCATAAGAGGTATTGCAACTTCCAACTCAGAACTTCCTTCAATATTTATATAGAGCCCATCCATGGGGTGGTTAGCTAAAAGTGACCATCTTGCAAGTTGGATAGCTCTGAATTGAGTCGATAAATCAGGCACTAAAAATACTAAAGAATATGCTAATCTGAATTGCTTGTCTCCACAAAGGTACCTAATGAGTAAACTTTTAAATCTAACAAAATGATTGCCCACCTGAAGCAAGTTTACCATCTATTGGCTTATCCTTAGTCTGTGCCAGGGCAACCTCATGTTTGGCCAACATGCCATACATTTCTTCTCTGTGGCTTCTGAAATGGCTTTAGTGAACAATGAGGCTTCCTGGGAATGTCTCTCCAGACTTATTAAAGATTACCTCATTGTCGTGATACTTCATCCATGTTGGATAATTTAATTTCCCTTGCCACCCATATAGACCTCCAATTTGGTTTCTGTTTAGGAACCTATGCTAATGAACCATGTCAGGCTGTCATAAGAGGAGTATCTGCAGAGATGCATTAGTGACCTGTGATTGTACTGCGGAGCCAGGGGACATTGAATTCGTACCTGTCATTTCAAGGTGTGAAACTTCAGAGCCTAGGGTTGGTAGGAGAGGTGACCCTGGGTGAAGATAAGCTCTTTGAAAGATTAACGCTACCCATGTTGCTGTCTTGTGGTAGGATCTGGTTTACTGTAGAGTCCTTACCAGACTCCGACTCAGCAGACCACTTCCTGCATCAAGCCTTGGTGAACTAATACTGCATACCTACCCTGCGGCTAGAGAAGTCATGGTGGTCGTGTCAGTGGGACGGGACTTCCTGAATCCATCCAGTACCTCAACGTGCCCATGGAACTTCAAGTGGGTGCACTCCACACAGAGAAGTTTTCATTCTGCCTGAGTCTACCAGCCCTCTTCTTGAGCTGCCCTGGTTTAATCTGTATTGCCCTGTCCTAAAAAAAACACCTGGGCCATATTTTGCATTGGGGTTCGGCCTGTCATTCTTGTTGCTTGAAATAAGTACAGTGTCCTCTGCCATTGATTCCTAAAGTCTGCAACAGGCTCAGTAGAGCCAACATCTTTACTAAGCTGGATCCTAGAGGAGCCTACAATCTGATCTGGATAAGAGGGGGCGAGTGAAATACCTCATTTAATATTCATGATGGTCACTATGAGTAGTCATGCCCTTTGGATTAAGCAATGCTTCTGAAATTGGGAATCTGCTGTATACCTGCGTAGTGGTCTAACTGGAAGACATTCTCATACTTACCAACATATCAAGGGGCATACCTTAGGAAATATGGAAAATGGCACATCATTTCACCAAAGGCTATGTTAGTAAGTGCCATATAATCTTCTTACCTACACATTGGTAACAAGTAGCCAGAAAGTGGCCAACCCAATTATATTTAGAAATATTGAATACTCCAATAAGGAAGGCTTCAGCTTTTTCATTAGAATCAAGAATGACTTCCTGTATGCGGAACACATGCTTCCTGTATTTGGAACACATGGTGCTTCCTGTCTGTGGAACACAGACTTCCTGTATTTGGAACACACGGTGCTTCCTGTCTCTGGAACACAGATTTCCTGCATTTGGAGCGCACAGAATTTCCTGTTTGTGGAACCCTGTGCAGTTCCCGTGACCAGCAACTTGTGTAACAGCCCATTTTGGAACAAGACTTTTACCTCATTGGGTAATTACTCCAGGATGTTCTAAGCAGTGTTTAATCAACTCAGTTTGTTGGTAGAATTTACATTGACCCGATAATCAAGGTCAGAAGGATGCCTCTGTTTCTAGCAATTCCTGTTAGCTGGCATGACATGTGGTAATAAGTTTATGCTGTTTGTATGTTCCCTTTATTTGTCTGATGAAGTCAGGAGCTCTTACCTCCAAAAGTGTTACAAGGACTTTTATTATAAACCTATATATTCAGTAAATAGACCTTGTAGCTCTAGTACATTCGGAGGACTGGTGGTGGAGCCATACCTCCCTTCTTTTTATACATGCAGTGGCAAAATTTTCTTACATTAAACGGGTTCTCCTCTTTTCCGATATTGAAGAGCCATCTTCAGGATAGGTCATCTCTATCAGACTTCCGACACTCCCACTGATCAGCTGTATGAAGGGGCCGGGAGAGCTCTTCACTGTTTACCTGCTCGCCGTCAACATTGCAGCAGTGAGTAATGTACCGTAATTGCAACTTCTCGTTCCTATTCACTTCAATAGGACAGCTCCCTCCTATTCATGGGGCCATCCCATTAAAGTGAATGGGACGAAGGAGCTGTAATTACACCACTCACTGCTGCAATGTCAATGGTCAGTAGGTAAACAGTGTGGCGAACACAGCACTTGTCCAAGCACTGCACTCTCTTCATACAGCTTATAGACTTGGGTGCTGGTAGTCAGGCCCTGTCGATCTGATATCCTGAGGATAGGTCATCAATATAGGAAAAGCGGTGAACCCTTTTAATGCACAGCCTGAGTTTTGGAATTTCCAGCCTGTGCACTGAGGGATTAGTAATTTTTCACTACTGTCATAAGGAGGCACAAAGCTGTGTTAAACAGTTGTTTACAACTGAAAACTGCTTGGTCCTCTTCATTGACTTGCATTAAGGCCCAATATAAGTCCATGGCAACCTGCAACTGCAACATTGTTTTTGTTAGGCTGTGCTTCTCCAGCTTCACCCCCTGCCACTACAAAATTCTAGATCAGTTACAAATTGTATAAAAGTGGAGCAGTCAGAGCCCATAGTGTCTGTATATAGGGACCAATGTTTAGTAGGAGAGACTATTTTAGACTAAAAGAGTGACCAGAAGAAGATGCTGAGCCACAGACCCTGGGACACCAGTTGTTTGACCAGGGTACCAGAGAGAGAGAGACAGCTGGCTCAGACCATTCCTCAGCACAAAACCTTATTCTGACTGGAGAAGCTAGCCCTATGCCTCGCCTGTATCGTTTTGCACTTGACTTCCTCCAGTAAAGAGGCACACTGATTTACTGCAAACCCTGACTCTCTGGATTTATTTCCCATTGAGGTTCACCATGCCTTACCATCCCTTCCGGAGAGCAGCAACACGTGGTGACATCTCAGAGTTGTCTGGGGGGACCTAGACTAGATAAGGGGAGACCACAAATCTGGCCACTGCATGACTGTCCCCAGCTGGCATGGAATGTGACATGTTTACATTGTTTGTATGTTCCATTTTATGTCTGATGAAAACAGGGGCTCTTCCCTCCTGAAATATGTTACAAGGACTTTTATTATTATTATTATTATTATTATTATTAATATTGCATTTAATATTGTATATTCAGTACATAGACCCTGGAACTATAGTACATTTGGAAGACTGGTGGTGGACCCATACCTCTCAACTTTAGTCTTTACATGCCCCGTGGCAAAAAAAAAAATTCTTACACTAACCCATGCCTCTAACTCTGCACAATGCCTATCCATACACTACCGAAGTAGCCCAGTCCCCTTTGTGCCCTAGTACAGTAATTATACCCCTTTAGTGCCCTCACATAGTAGTTATGCCCCATTAATGTCCTCTTCACAGTAGAATGCCTTCTAAGTGACCCCCTCAAAATAAAAATGAGCCCTTAGTGTTTCCCTCTCTACGGTGCTGCTCCTGTCGTTTTCGTAAAATGAAAAAGTAGTAGTTACCTAGCTTTACTCCACCTATGAATGGAGCAAATCATTCCCTGACGTGTTTTCTCTCCTGCTCAGCACCAAAAAGTGTAATAATGTGACTGTATTGTGCCTGTCTGCTGGTGGAGCACACAGGCTTGGGAATGGTGGAGCAGTTAGCTGATACACAACTCTCCCGGGACCACCAGACAGACTCCAACATCCAGGACTGTCCTACAAGATGCAGGATGGTTGAGAGGTATGGTGGAGCACTAAGGACTAGTGTTAATTGAGCACCATAGTGCTCGGGTGCTCGGGGCCTCGGGCCGAACACATCAGGATGCTCGGGTGCTCTACCGATGACATTCGGCGGAGTTATTCCCATGACCCGCCGAGGAGCTTCCGGGAAACCAAAGTCTTTGGGTTCCGGGTGGAGTATGGTTGCAAAGCTGAAACTTAAAGGAATTGACGGAAGAGCACCACCAGGAGTGGAGCCTGCGGCTTAATTTGACTCAACACAGGAAACCTCGCCCGGCCCGGACACGGAAAGGATTGACAGATTAATAGCTCTTTCTTGATTCTGTGGGTGGTGGTGCATGGACATTCTTATTTGGTGGAGCGATTTGTCTGGTTAATTCCGATAATAAACGAGACTCCTCCGTGATAACTTGTTATGCGACCCCCAGCGGTGAGGATTGTGTTGACCAGACTCTTGGATAGTGAGACTGGACTTGTAGGTGAGGGCCTGCTGGTGAGCTGACCCTGTAAAAAATTATATGCGAGGGCCTGCAGGGGAGCTGACCCTGTAAAACATTATATGCGTGGGCCTGCAGGTGAGCTGACCCTGTAAAAGATTGTAGGTGAGGGCCTGCTGGTGAGCTGACCCTGTAAATCAATATATGCGAGGGCCTGCTGGTGAGCTGACCCTGTAAAAGATTTTGGATGCGGCCCTGCTGGTGAGCTGACCCTTTAAAACATTATATGCGAGGGCCTGCTGGAGAGCTGACCCTGTAAAATATTATAGGTCCGGGCCTGCTGGTGAGCTAACCCTTTAAAAAGAATTATATGCGAGGGCCTGCTGGTGAGCTGACCCTCTAAAACATTAGATGTGAGGGCCTGCTGGTGAGCTGACCCTGTAAAACATTGTAGGTGAGGGCCTGCTGGTGAGCTGACCCTGTAAAAAAATTATATACGAGGGCCTGCAGCTGAGCTGACCCTGTAAAACATTGTAGGTGACGGCCTGCTGGTGAGCTGACCCTCTAAAAAATTATATGAGAGGGCCTGCAGCTGAGCTGACCCTGTAAACATTATATGCAAAGGGCATATATACGAGGGTATTATATGTGACGAATAACCATGTTGATATGATGGAAGAGGAGGAGGAGGAGGAGAAAAGGAAGATTGAACCATATACCCTTGTTTGTGGTAGAAGGGGTGCATGAGAATACAGTGTATTCAGTACATTATAAACAACACATTTAAAGTGCCTTTATGTTCATCAGCTTTCCTCTGGTGGAGTCTAGTGATGAGCGGCATAGGCAATATTCGAGTTCGCAAAATTTCGCAGATTTTTGGCTGAATATTCGACACTATTCACGAATACGAATATATAGCACTATATTCTAAATATTCGCGATAAGAATATTTGCGCTCACACTAGTGGAGTCGAGAAGTCATGGTCAATCCAGGCCTTGTTCATTTTTTATAAGAGTCAACCTGTCAGCATTTTCAGTTGACAGGCGGATACGCTTATCTGTTATAATGCCACCAGCAGCACTAAATACCTGCTCAGACAAACTAACGTAGGTGCTGGCGGAAACCCTGATGGAAGTAGGGCCCGCAATCCTTGGCGTCGGTGGCACCTGTGCCATCCCAGGGTACGACTCACTCCCAGCCTCCACAACATTCACCCAGTGTCCCGTCAGGGAAATGTAGCGTCCCTGGCCGAATGCACTTGTCCATGTGTCCGTGGTTAAGTGGACCTTCCCAGTAACTGCGTTGGTCAGGGCACATGTGATGTTACGCGACACATGTTGGTGTAAGTCGGGCACGGCACACCTTGAAAAATAGTGACCGCTGGGGTCTGCGTAACGCGGGACGGCCGCCGACATCAGGCTGCGGAAGGCCTCAGTGTCTGCAAGCCAAAATGGCAACATTTCCAGGGCCAGTAGTTTGGAAAGCTGCACATTTAGTGCTATGGGTGGGTGGCTGGGTATTTGGGCATGCGTTCAAATGCCTGGAGTAAGGACATTTGTACGCTGCGCTGGGACACGGAAGTGGATGTGGTCGTTGATGGTGCTTGCGAAGGTCCAGGTGCAGGGCAGGAGGCATCCGGGCCTGCGCCTTCAACATGGGATTGTCCAGCATGTAACACAGAAAAATGGAGGCAGTGGTGTGACCCGCAGACACAGATTGTGGACCCAGGCATTCGGCCCACCTATTACGGTGCTTTGATGCCTTGTGGCGGATCATGCTGGTGATGGTGAGGTTGCCAGTGTTCACGCACCTGCTCATTTTTGTATGGCACAGGTTGCAAATTACAATTCTTTTGTCGTCTGCACTTTCCTCAAAAAAGCGCCAGACTGCGGAACACCTACCCCTTGGCAAGGAAGATTTCCGCAAAAGGGTGCTCCGGGGAACAGTTGCGGGCCTGTTTGGTGTGGCCCGCCTTCTCCCTTTTGCTACCCCACTGCCTCTTCCAGCCTGTTGCCGTGCAACAGAACCCTCCCCCTCTGTACTGCTGTCCTTGCTTGGCTTTCCACCTTCCCAGGTTGGGTCAGTGACTTCATCGTTCACCACCTCCTTTTCCACTTCCTCACTCTGCTCATCCTCCTGACTTGTTGACCTAACCACTACCTCAGTGATTGACAACTGTGTCTCATCCTCTTCCTCAAAATGTTGAGACAGTAATTGCCGTTGAGTTATTTGCAACTGTGTCTCATCATCATCCACCTCATTAAACAGTATTTGCCGTTTCCCACCGTCATCTTCTTGTGATTGTGGATGCTCAAGAGTTTGGGAATCAGGGCACAAGATCTGTCCCTCTTCAAGCGTGCTTGGCGAGAGGGCCAAATCAAGGAATGGCGCTGAAAAGAGCTCCCCAGAATATCCGAGTGTGGGATCACTTGTTTGCCCAGACTCTCCATGGTGGAAAGAAGGAGGATCAGGGTGAGGATTGGGTTGAGCAGACTCTTGGCTACTGAAACTGAACTTGGTGGAAGACAGGGTGGTGCTTAACCGACTGGAAGCATTATCTGCTGCAATCCAACCAACCACCTGGTATCACGGTCGGCGTGGCTATCACATACGTGACACAGAGGGAGGGAACGAGGAAGGCCCTGCCCAAGTGAGAGGGAAGATGGTGACCCCTGACTCACCTGGCGGCTGGCATCTGGCTGCCCTGACGTCCCTAGACGGGTTCCTCACCCGTACGCCGATCACGTGCCTAAAGCCCTGGCTTTCCCTGAGCTGAGCCCTAGGTAGTGAACAGGGCGATGGGAACACTAGTCCGCACCACTAACTCTAAGGGAAAACACCAAGGGGAGGACAGACAACACAGACTCAACTTATATTCCCAGGTGGGCGACAACAGGAGACAACAATAAGCCAAACAGGGATCCGGAGGGTAGCACACAGGAACGACAACCAGGATTAACCCCTCCAGTGGGTCAGTATAGATGTCCAGGCAGGAAGCTCTATAACTGGCAACTAGAGAAGTGTGAGGGGAGAATATAAGGAGGTAGGGAGTGGCAGACAAGAAACAGCTGAGGAGGAGAAGCTACGGATCCCTGAGAGAGACAAAAAGGATAGCAAGGCAAACACAGAAAACAATCATAAAGAAACACCGTGATCTTTAGATATAGAGCGCGCAGCCACCCGCTGCGACTTCCTGACCCCGGGTATAACGGAGTCAGACGTGGCTCTTGATACCCTCGTGACACCTGGTCGCACTGGTCTGACTTCAAGAGTGGTGTCCTGCACCGCCCTGCAAACTGGTACATGAAGCTAGGTATCGTGGATGATTGTTTTTCTTGTGCTCTGGCAGCAGGCACAGTTTCACAGCGCCCAGGGCCACAGCCTCTGCGTGCACCATCAGCATCATGGCCACTGACTCGTCCCTTACTGCTCGCCTTCTTCATATTAAATGCTATATATGATTGAAAGTCTGTCACAGACTCACACGTACAGTAGCGTAGGATTTGGAAGTGTATGCGCAAACAAATTTAAAAAGGTATTTGGGATGTGGAAACGTCACACAGGAGATATCCCGCAGATAATGTCAATGCTGTCACCAGCGGCTAATGAAAAATTACACGGAATGTCACAGGTATTTGGGATGAGGAAACGTTATGCAGGAGAGATACCACTGGTAATGTCACTGTACGCAGCGTCTACGCAAAAAAGTACACGGTATGTCACAGATAAATTTTAAAAGCGCACACGTCACACTGCAGATGTGGCGCTGGTAATGTCAATGTCCGCAGCAGACACCGTCTATGGAAAAAGTACACTGTATGTCACAGATATTTTTTGGATGCGCACACTTTACACAGGAGATGTGGCGCTGCTAATGTCACTGTCCGCAGCAGCCTAACTATTGTACACTATTTAGCGCAGAATGCACTAAAAATAGATATTGCTGCCACACACAATAGTCCTTAATAGTGTTGAGCGCGAATATTCGAATATCGAATTTTTTTCGCGAATATCGGCACTTCGCTAATTCGCGAATATTTCGAATATAGTGATATAAATTCGATATTTCGAATATTCTTTTCTTTTTTTTTTATTGTTATATTTCTTTCTTTCCGACTTCCCTAAAGTTGTTCTTACCTGTCCTTTGGATTCCTGGCTTCCTGGCTGCTCCAGTCAGTGCCCGTTCCAGCTTCTGCCGACTTCCGTGCTCATGGAGCGTCCCCATCACCATGGGAACGTCTCCATATACTAGAATGTACTGTCGGATTTGAGAATTACGTGAAAAATCGCAATTCGATTATTTCAAGTTATAATAATCGAATTTCGATTTTAACTTAGCACTGCTATATTTAATTCTAGCCTAATATGGAATATAGCAGTGCTAAGTTAAAATCGAAATTCGATTATTATAACTTGAATTAATCGAATTGCGATTTCAACTTGGACCTGGTTTACTATGGTTGGCTTGGTAGAATTAGCGAATATGACGAATGTATTCGTCATATTCCACAAAACGAAGATAACGAAGTATTCTGCATCTTCGTTTTAGCTACCTATTCATCAACTTCGCTAATTCTAGCAATCATATAGGAAAGTTTACTATAGAGACAGCTAAGTTTAATTCGCTATGCGATTATATTACTTTGCTTTTTTTTTATTAATAGAATAATTATAATAATTATCAGGTATTATAATTATTCTATTTTTTTTTTTTTAAACTTAGCTGTCTCTATAGTAAACTTTCCTATATGATTGCTAGAATTAGCGAAGTTGAAGAATAGGTAGCTAAAACGAAGATGCAGAATATTTCGTTATCTTCGTTTTGTGGAATATGACAAATACATTCGTTATATTCGTTTTGTGGAATATGACGAATACATTCGTCATATTCGCTAATTCTACCAAGCCAACCATAGTAAACCAGATCCAAGTTGAAATCGCATTTCGATTAATTCAAGTTCTAATAATCGAATTTCGATTTTAACTTAGCACTGCTATATTCCATATTAGGCTAGAATTAAATATAGCAGTGCTAAGTTAAAATCGAAATTCGATTATTATAACTTGAAATAATCGAATTGCGATTTTTCACGTAATTCTCAAATCCGACAGTACAGTCTAGTATATGGAGACGTTCCCATGGTGATGGGGACGCTCCATGAGCACGGAAGTCGGCAGAAGCGGCAACGGGCACTGACTGGAGCAGCCAGGAAGCCAGGAATCCAAAAGATAGGTAAGAACAACTTTAGGGAAGTGGGAAAGAAAAAAATATAACAAAAAAAAAAAATAACTCAAGTTGTAATAATCGAATTTCGATTTTAGCTTAGCACTGCTATATTCCATATTAAGCTAGAATTGACGAATATGGAATATAGCAGTGCTAAGTTAAAATCGAAATTCGATTATTATAACTTGAATTAATCGCATTGCTATTTTAATAGGAGAGTAGCCTTTAGGTTAAAATCGCAATACGCGATTATTTAAATCGCATATTAATCGCGATAACAAGAATAATGACGAATATTAGATTTCGACGAATATAAAACGAATATTCTATCGAATATTCGCGAATTTCGTCGAAATCGAATATGGCACCTGCCGCTCATCACTAGTCCTTAAAAAGACTTTTGGGTCTCTAAAAAGTTTTGGTGGTAATAATCTTAAATCACTTCCTACACTGTGTGTCCCTTCCTCAGCGCAGCTCTCCCTGACTAAGAATGAGCCAAACATGCGTCATTAGATGCTATATAGCACCCGATGACGCGTTCCGGCCAGCCAATCACTGTAGTGCCATCAGCCAACATGGCTACGGCATTACAGTGAGGGCACTACTTACCAGCACGTTTATTGGCTGCGTAGCAGCTAAGAAATGTGCGTGGCGGAGACTAAAGCATTGCGCTCGAGCACATGCGGTATTCGGCCGAATACCACCATGTGCCAAGCATCAAGATGCTCGAGCCGAGCAGGCTCGATCATCATTACTAAGGACCTATTGGTGGGGTAATCTTCTTCTTTAGTATGGATAATAGGAACATGTGACCCCTTATTTTATAACCGAATCTCATGGCGTTTTAATGTCATTTTATCTCTGAGCACTGGATTATCTCTGGTTCATATATATCAATAGCTGCATCACCTCTATTGCATGTTACCAGTAGTTCTTTATTTCCAACTCTCCCAAAAATGTCTGGTAGGTTTCTTGAAGAAGAGGAGATCTTAGCAAATCTTCTAGGAGCTGGGAAAGCCTCCGGCAACTCCCAAAGAGTTGCCCTGTGTGTGGAATCAGAACTTGCATAATCAGATGCAGTTTCAAGCACCTAAACAAATATTGAAGGAATGAGGCCTACAGGAAAAGGGGGCACGACTGACAGGTTGCATCAGAAAAGGGGGCATATTGTAAAAGGATGTGGCTGCAAGATGAAAGATTTTCACTTGTTCTGTGTGCTGCTACTTCTCCCTTCCACATCAGTGGCTTCAAAAGTTGCCAATTATGCCCTATTTTTCATATAAGATGTTCTAGAAATGTGAGCTTGAACTTAATTCTTTCTTGTTCCTTAGATAAAGGACTTCTACAGAAAAAGTTTTCTTTGAAAGATGATGGTGGTTTCCATCAATGAACCACCAAGAATGGACACGGACAGAGACCACATGGCTGTGGGAATATTAGACCTCACCCTGGAGATCATCTACTTGATAACTGGAGAGGTGAGAGTCTCACATGACATCACTCTTATCTCTATTAATAATACAGGGCAATGACTGGAAAGGTGAAGGATTCTTAGAATACATGTAGTGATCGGTGTCTCCCCATACACAGGATTACAAAGTAGTGAAGAAGTTGTTTGGTGAGTGTGTGACACCCCATGTGTCAGGAGAATGGAGCAGGACCCCGGGAGCCATCACCGAGCCTCCACCTCATTCCCTGATACATGAGCAGAAGATCGTAGAACTTACCAACAGGATCACTGAGATGCTGACCGGAGAAGTGAGTACTGCTGGGAATGATGGGACATTATACAATAATGCCAAGGAGGTGTTTGGAGGATGACTGTATGATTGTGTGTGTCAGGTTCCTATAAGGTGTCAGGATGTCACTGTCTATTTCTCCATGGAGGAGTGGGAGTATTTAGAAGGACACAAGGATCTGTACAAGGACGTCATGATGGAGGATCACCATCCCCTCACATCACCGGGTAAGAGGAGACCTTACTTCATTATAGAGGAGACCAGGTTTTAAGGATCACCTAGATTCACCCATCATCTGATCATCACATATAGACAATGTATTCAGTCACTGGGTTTATTTCCTGTAGATGAGTCCAATAGGAGAAATCCACCAGAGAGATGTCCCAGTCCTCTTTATTTCCAGGATTGTCCAAAGGAAAAGCAAAATGTCCCACTGGATCATCAGGTGAGATTTCTACAAATCCTCTATAGATTGTGGTAATTACACTTTCCAGTAGACTTCTCCAGCAGTGAAGTATATGCTATATTTAATTATGTTGTTTTTTTTTTATGTTGTTGGTAGTGGCTGCAAATGGTTTTTGGTTTAATGAAGGATTTTGTTAAACTTTTTGCAAATGCACTTGCCAATTATGATGTTCTCCAGGTTTTTATTTTTTATTAATGTGCTATCCTCAGCATAGACCATTAATATCAGATTAGCGGGGGTCCTGTACTCAATGAAGTGGAGCTCATTACTACAGCACTTCTTCCATTCACTTGAACGGGAGCAGTGATGCAGTAGCCAGTTCTGTCAACCACACATTGGACAGAGCTGTGTAGTTTCGGGTACAGAGCTACTTAAAACAGAATAACCTGTTATTCCATTCATACAGATAAATGGGACCGCAAGATCTCATAATCGTGGTGTCACCAATAGTCTGACCTATGGCCATCAGAAATGTATCCTCTGTACTAGTGACAGGGGATGTGTTTGTAATGGGACAACCCCTTTTATGTAAAGTCCTACAATTAAAGGTGTTGTCCCATGAAAAATATTCTACAGTTTTCAAACCAGCACCTGGATTGTAGTCCCTGAGTTATTCAATAGAATATATCTGTATAGCGCCACCTGAGATTTTTTTTTTTTTCTTCTTCCTTATTTCTTTGACCTGCTCACTGAGATGGCTGCACATGCACAGTTTCATCCTTCAACTGCTTCCTGATACATTAATCATGGGAGAAGCCATTTAAGGCAGTAACAATTGTGAGGCCTCTTTCAGACGGGAGTTGCGGGAAAATGTGCAGGTGCGTTGCGGGAACACGTGCGATTTTTCCGCGAGAGTGCAAAACATTGTAATGCGTTTTGCACTCGCGTGAGAAAAAACGTGCATGTTTGGTACCCAAACCCGAACTTCTTCACAGAAGTTCGGGCTTGGGATCGGGGTTGTGTAGATTGTATTATTTTCCCTTATAACATAGTTATAAGGGAAAATAATAGCATTCTGAATACAGAATGCATAGTAAAATAGCGCTGGAGGGGTTAAAAATAAATAAATAATTTTTTTAACTCACCTTAATCCACTTGCTCGCGCTGCCGGCTTCTCGTCTGTCTCCTTCTTTGCTGAACAGGACCTGTGGTGAGCATTCATTGCAGGAACAGGACCTGTGGTGACGTCACTCCGGTCATCACATGATCTTTTACCATGGTGATGGATCATGTGATGACCGGAGTGACGTCACCACAGGTCCTGTTCAGCAAAGAAGGAGACTGACGAGAAGCCGGCAGCGCGAGCAAGTGGATTAAGGTGAGTTAAATTATTTTTTATTTTTTTTTAACCCCTCCAGCGCTATTTTACTATGCATTCTGTATTTAGAATGCTATTATTTTCCCTTATAACCATGTTATAAGGGAAAATAATAATGATCGGGTCTCCATCCCGATCGTCTCCTAGCAACCGTGCGTGAAAATCTCACCGCATCCGCACTTTCTTGCGGATGCTTGCGATTTTCACGCAACCCCATTCACTTCTATGGGGCCTGCGTTGCGTGAAAAACGCAGAATATAGAGCTTGCTGCAATTTTCACGCAACGCACAAGTGATGCGTGAAAATCACCGCTCATGTGAACAGCCCCATAGAAATGAATGGGGCGGGATTCCGTGCGGGTTCAATGCGTTCAACTCACGCATCGCATTCACGCGGAATACTCGCCCGTGTGAAAGGGGCCTAAGGGATCGCTCTCTCTCAGGGGGTCTCAATCACAGATTTCTTGCATACAATCGGATTGAAGTACAAACAATGCTTTATTTTCTAGCACTTTAGCACAATACAGCAACCAAAATAACTCCTGCCAGTCTGGGCACTACCTAATACATAATATATTCTTTGACTCACCTCTACAGAACACAATTCGCATATGTGATAAGATGCGGCTTTCTCAGCTCAAACAGTCCAGCAGCCTCCAGGCTGTGACTACAACCACATCAGTACCTTTGGGGGATTTTGGCCCAGAAGTCCACCTGACTCTGGCCATGCGACCCTCTCTCTGCAGGCATCACTAGGTCCCCCAATTTCAGGCTTCCTCAGCCTTTCTGCAGCGAGCCAGACCGCCGGGGAAACATGTGAGGCTACGGTGGGCGGATGGGGGTAGTAGTTGTTTGTACTCACGGTTAGCAGAGCCTCCCTGGGCTGGCAGTGCAGTGGATGGGAAGACAGCACTAAATCATCTGGGGCACTCTCTATTGCAGGGAACACCAGCCAGATGGAAGTTGAGGTGCCCTTGATGGTATTGGTGTTTTAAGGTGCTTTGGTGGCTGGGCCCCTGTGTTCGTGACACCAGCACCGTGAGTGATGACTCAGAAATAGGTTCAGTAGTATTCCTTTTATCAGGTTTCGGCAATTGTCAGTTGAGGAGTTCTCTTTAAGGCTGACACTTTACAGGCAAGACTTCTGTAATTTATTTTAAGTCCAAACTATAGCACTGTTTTCTACTTATCTTGAGCTATCCAATAAGGGCGTTCACCCTCGTGGCAGGCATCAGTCTTCTGCTACATTATTTGCAGGATGCTCTCCTGAAGGATTCAGGTTTTTAGGTTTCCACTATATCCCGGAAGGCTTCTAGTGAATAAGGACAATTCTGCGCACTAATCCATTCATGTCCCGGCACTCCTAAAGTTGCTCTCAGGCACTTGTGCTTGTCAAGTCCATAGGCTGGATTCAGCTCTAACCCTCACTAGGCTTGCTTCATATTTAGACATAGACTTATAGTCTTGTGCTTGGCTGCTGTAGATAAATGTTCACTGTACTCCCTTAGCCTGGCCATGACCAAGGGGTAGAAATAGCAGACTACATGGTGGACGATGCCTGTTTCTCTCCTCCATACACTTGCTTACCTCTTCTCACTAACTACTTCACTTTAACCAACTTTATTAACACACCCCAGACTATATATATTATGTGGCGGATAGATGTAAAGTAAGGCCGGACGGAGCGGTACGCTTCAGGGGAGGCCGGCATGAGGGGTTTGGATAGCGAGGGCTAGGGTAGGTCAGGGGTTAACTGTGAGGCGTGCAGGGGGGGGGGAGCTAGGAAGGGGCGGGGAGCGGCAGGTTTAAGTAGTGGTGAGGCGGGTTAGCGCCCGCCATTTTGAGGAGCAGAGAGCCGGCATCTGCAGCATCGCATACTGCCATGTCAGAAGCAGTGGAGGCGATGCTGCGGCGATTAAGAGAGGCGGCGGACACCAGGGGCCCCGACTGGCTGGCGCAGCAGGTGACTGCCTTGTTAGGGGGGGCGGAGGGGGGTACATCTAGCCCCAACCCGATAGCTACACGGCCGCGGCGGGTACGGCGCCGTGTCAGGAGCCCCACAAGGAACCCTCCACGCCGGGGGCCTTCCAATGCTCCTGCGGCCTCCCGGCGTGGGAGGAATCCATATGTCCGGCGGGACCCTGTGGAGGCTGTGGGGCCTTCCCCTCAGCCCATTGCTGCAGCGTCAGGGGAGTCAGGACCGGGTTCTGCAGGATCCCCTCCTGTCCCCGGGAGGCGGAGGCCTGCTCAGCGTGGGAGCGGTGGCGGCAGCAGAGGCGGCAGCGGGACTGCGCGGTCGGCCCGGCGCAGGCCCTTACAGGATGAGCCCCTTTCATTGGCGTACGAGGCTGCGCCTGGCGGTGCCAGGGATGGGCACAGGCTTTGCCAGGATTTACTTCTTTCAGAGGAGGAGGACGAGGTTGCTCTGGATATCCCCCCTTCCCAGAGCAGGCCTCTTGGGCGGGAAGACCGGCGCGAGGCTGCGTATGTGGAGGACAGGGATGTGCGCATGCCTTTTCCTGAGGGCGGACAGTTTGCTGCTGGTCCTGACAGCGTGGAGGACAGAGGGATTCCCAGAGTCATCCCTAACGCGCCCAGCAGTGACCTGGCTGGGGCGCTGCCGGCGAACAGTGCCAGTGACCATCCAAGGACCGTCGCGGATCCAGGAGTCGTCCGTCAGGAATCCGGATCTTCGGCTGCCGGGTTCACAGCATCCGGGCAGCTAGGTGAGACATCATTGGGAACATTGATATCTTTATTTAATGGGGCGCCCAATTCGGGTGGGAGCAATAGTGCTATTATCAGTGGTTTGGGGCGCTTGCTGTGTGGTTTAGCTGGGGTTAGTCAGGATAGGGGGGGGATATGGGGCCACCCCCTTAACAGCGTGGGGGTTGGGGACAGGAAATAGCAATATACCGGCGACCGCTAGCACAGGTATAGTGGAGTCAGTGTCAGTGCAGACGCAGGCGGGAGGTGATGAGGATAGGCCCAGGTTAGATGATGCGGCAAAGGGGGAAGTGTATGTGTGCTTTGAGGGGCCCCTGGGAGCACATTTGAAGACGGAGGTGCATGAAAAAATTTGGAAGGGAGAGTATATAGAAATTTTTTCGCTGCTTCCTTTGGAACGCTTCAATCTTGATGTGGTAAAGAAGGATGGAGTAAGGAAGGAAGATGATGATAAGCGTCGTTTTCGCCTTATCCCTAGGTCATTTAGTAATTGGCTGCAGGCCTTTGCTATTTTGGCAAGTGTAATTGGGGAGAAGAGTCCGGAATGCTGTTCCCCTTTATTTTGTTATCTGGATGCTATCGGGGAAGCCTATAGGGTGTATGGGGGATCAGGTTGGTTACGATACGACGAACAGTTTCGTCAGAGAAAAGCGGTCCGCCCTAATATCAGATGGGACCATAAAGACATTGCGTTATGGATGAGAGTGACAGCGCCAGGTAGGAGTGGTCAGTCCTTTCGGAGTGAGTCAGGGGTTGGGGTCCAACAAGGTACAGGGACACCCCCAGTTGGAAAAGGATTCTGCTTTCTTTTCAATGAGGGAAATTGCAAATTCGGGCAAAAATGCAAATTTAGGCATGAATGTTCCGTGTGTGGCGGGGGCCATGGGGCTAGCAGATGTTTTAGAGGGGGCAGACAAAGGGGAGGGGATAGTTTTGCAAAAGGGGCTGACCCCAGTGCGAGTGGAAAGGATGGTGGATCATCTAAATAGATATCCGAACCGGGAGTTAGCGGAATTTTTGTGTTTGGGATTTCAGTTTGGTTTTCATATTCCTTCTCACCCGTTACTGGTCACGGAGAAGCGGAAGAATTTGCGCTCAGCATTGGAGTTCCCGGACATAGTGGCAGAGAAGTTAGCTAAAGAGGTTTCTCTGGGAAGGATGGATGGTCCGTTTGTTACACCACCCATCAGTAATTTGCGTGTCTCCCCTTTGGGTTTGATCCCTAAGAAGGAGCCTCATAAATTTAGGCTTATCCACCATTTATCATTCCCTAAGGGTGCGTCGGTCAATGAGGGCATTGACCCAGAACTTTGTTCCGTGGTTTATGCTTCCTTTGACGCGGCTGTAGAATGGGTAAGGAAGTTGGGTCCGGGTACCCTATTGGCAAAATGTGACATTGAAGCGGCATTCCGATTGTTGCCGGTTCACCCGGATAGTTTGTATTTACTGGGTTGTTTTTGGAATGGCGCTTATTTTGTGGACAGGTGTTTGCCAATGGGCTGTTCAATATCGTGTGCATATTTTGAGCGTTTCAGTTCTTTTCTGGAGTGGGTGGTTGTTCAGGAATCAGGTTGTCACTCTATCATTCACTACTTGGATGACTTCCTGTGTTTGGGATCGGGAGGATCTAGGGTTTGTTTGTTGCTGTTATCCACATTGCAGTCTGTTTTTGAGTGTTTCGGAGTCCCTTTGGCGGTGGATAAGACGGTGGGGCCAGCTACTGAACTGAGCTTTTTGGGTATTGCCATTGATACGCAGCGGATGGAGTGTAGGCTACCGGCAGACAAAGTGTCAGATTTGAGAACAGGGGTGGCGGCTGCATTGAGGGCAAAAAAGATTTGCCTGCGGGACCTGCAGTCATTGTTGGGCAAATTAAATTTTGCATGCAGGATCCTCCCGATGGGACGCATTTTTAGCAGGAGGTTGGCTTCTGCGACGGGGGGTGTTGTGTCTCCGCACCATTTTATTAGGCTAGGCAGGGAGTTAAAAGGGGATTTGAAGGTTTGGGATTCTTTTTTACAGCAGTTTAACGGCAGAGCATTACTTATGGGCGGGGTTGTTGATGCCTTTGATTTCGAATTGTTTACGGATGCTGCAGGTGGAGTTGGTTTTGGGGCGTACTGTGAGGGGCAGTGGTGTGCGGGGAGGTGGCCGGAGTCTTGGGTACTGAAGGGGTGGGTTAAAAACGTGGCATTGTTGGAACTCTTTCCCATTGTGTTGGCAGTCATGCTCTGGGGGGAGAAGTTTCGGCACAAGAAGGTTCGGTTCCATTGCGACAACCTGGGCGTTGTGCAAGCCATCAATAGTGTAACGGCTTCTTCCCCCCCGGTTATTTGCCTGTTACAGCAGTTGGTCCTTCGGTGCTTGTCCTTTAATGCTTGGGTGTTTGCGGTGCATGTGCCTGGTTCTTCTAATTGTATAGCTGACGCACTTTCTCGTTTGCAGTGGGAGCAGTTTCGCCAGTTGGCCCCGGAGGCGAGTCAGGTCGGGTTGGTGTGTCCGGAGTCGTTGTGGGAGATCCTGGAGGTACCGTAGCGGTTCTGTTGCAGGCGTCATTGAGTGAAGGCACTTGGAGGATGTATGATAAGGCTTGGAGTATGTGGCAGCGGTGGTGTAATGACCTGGGGGTCGAGGTGATGGGCGGGGAAATTCCGTTGTTGCTTTTCATTGGCCATGTGAAGGAACAGGGTTGGTCGGTGGCGAAGATCAATGGTTGCATGGCAGGCTTGGCCTTTGGATTCAAATTGCGGAATTCCCCGGACATTACTAAGTCCTTTTTGGTCCGGCAAGTTTAAAAGGGGTATAGAAGGTTTCAGCGCGTCAAAGATTCTCGCCTACCTGTGTCCTTTTCATTGTTGTTGCAGTTAGGGGAGCAGGTGTCTGAAGTGTGTCATTCGGTTTGGGAGGTTAGATTGTTCAGATTAGCCTTTGCGCTGGCGTTTTTCGGGGCTTTTCGTTTAGGGGAGTTAGTGTGTGCGAGTGTGCGGCGGGAAGGGGGTCTGAGAAGTGAGGATGTAAGTTTATATGACGACAGGGTGGTGATTTATCTGAGATTTTCCAAGACGGATCAGGAGGGGAGGGGTCATTTAGTTTCATTGTTTGAGGTGCCGGGATGTTTGTTGTGTCCAGTACGGTGTTTGCGGGATTTCCAAGGAGGGTCCGGGGTCGCGGCTGGCCCGCTTCTCAGACACAAGGATGGCTCCTTTTTATCGCGATTTCAATTTATAGCAGTATTCAAGAAATGTTTACGTAACTTGGGAATGGACTCTGGCAAGTTTACGGGTCATTCCTTCAGAATTGGTGCTGCCACGGAGGCTGCTCGGTTAGGGGTGCGGGATGAAGTGATCAAACGTATTGGGAGGTGGGAGTCGGAGTGTTTTCGACTGTATGTGCGTTTAGGGGCTGTTTCAGGCTGTGTCTAACCATTGTTTTGTCTTGTTCTTTTTTCAGGTGACGCCCCGTTGTTAGTATGGATTCTGGGTCATTCATTCGTTTTCTGGGGGGCATTGCGGGCGGATGTACGGCAGAATGGGCGTCAGTTGGGGTTTGATCGTGGGATGGCCATAGTGAGATGGATCGGACGTAGAGGTATGTTGTAAGGTAGTGTTTTACAGGAGGTTCATCGTCATGTCAGGTTGGATAGGGTCCCAGATGTTTTGGTGTTACATGTCGGGGGAAATGACCTCGGGGTCCGTCCTTGCAGAGAATTGATTAGGGATATTCGTTTTGATTTTTTGCGTTTATGGTCCCTCTTCCCGTCCGTTGTCACAGTTTGGTCTGACATTGTACCCAGGAAGGTCTGGAGGGAGGCGAGATCTGTGGACAAGCTGAATAAGGCTAGGATTAAGCTGAATAGGGTGATTGGGCGGTTTTGTGCCAAGCATGGTGCAGTGGTGGTGCGGCACCCAGAGTTGGAAGCAGGGACAGGAGGTTTCTGGAGACAGGATGGGGTCCACCTAAACACGGTGGGCATTGATTTGTGGTCACTTGATTTACAGGGAGGTATTGAAAGAGCCCTCCGGGTGTGGCGGAACGCGCGAGCTTAAGGTTTCTGTCAAGCTGCGCGTTGTTGGCGCGTTGTCCGTCAGTTGGTGTCCCCGAGCTTGTGGTACGCGGCTGGGGGCAAGATGGAATTGCCGTGGTGGTTTGTGGTCGTTTAAGGTGCAGTTAGGCGGCTTCTAGGACCTCCCTTGTCAGTTATATATATATATTTATATATATATGTCATTGTTATATCAATTGTTTATGTTTGTTCATGTTATTTATTAAAAAACGGCTGCTGTGGCCGATTTAATCCAAACAGTGGCTGTGTGTGGTTATTGGGATGGGAAGTGGGGTGGTTAGTTTAGCTAAATGGTTTGGTAGTGGACCCGAGCATAGCCAATAACCCTACTCAAGTAAGGCCGGACGGAGCGGTACGCTTCAGGGGAGGCCGGCATGAGGGGTTTGGATAGCGAGGGCTAGGGTAGGTCAGGGGTTAACTGTGAGGCGTGCAGGGGGGGGAGGAGCTAGGAAGGGGCGGGGAGCGGCAGGCTTAAGTAGTGGTGAGGTGGGTTAGCGCCCGCCATTTTGAGGAGCAGAGAGCCGGCATCTCCCTCCCTCCCACCCCTAGTGTTTTACGGTTGGACGGTTCAGGGCTGTAACGTTATATATATATATAGTTAAAAAAAAAAAAAAAAAGAGGACATTGGGTTCTGGAGGGGGTGTTTCCTTATAGTGTTGCGTTTGTCGCAGCAGTCGTGGCGGGGGGAGGTCATAGAAGCTGGGGCTACTGGATGGTAACGGTGAATGAGAGGGCCTCAATGGTGGGGCTGGACTCTCAGAGTTGGGGCACCTGGTTGGCTTGGTATGGCGTCCGTCAGTTGGTGTCCCCGAGCTTGTGGTACGCGGCTGGGGGCCAGATGGAATTGCCGTGGTGGTTTGTGGTCGTTTAAGGTGCAGTTAGGCGGCTTCTAGGACCTCCCTCGTCAGTTATATATATATTTATATATATATATGTCATTGTTATATCAATTGTTTATGTTTGTTCATGTTATTTATATTATTTAATAAAAAACGGCTGCTGTGGCCGATTTAATCCAAACAGTGGCTGTGTGTGGTTATTGGGATGGGAAGTGGGGTGGTTAGTTTAGCTAAATGGTTTGGTAGTGGACCCGAGCATAGCCAATAACCCTACTCATGACATTGCCAGCCTGATAAATAGGAAATACCATACATTGCAAATACATTAGATAAATAGGCAGATGTTTAAAGTGTCCCTTTTACACACATATGTGGGATGATGCATTTCTCTCTCAATCTCAGGCCTCCTCAGCCTTTCCTTCCCCTTGACTAATACACAGAGGGTTGGTTTTATGCCTCCTTGACCTCACCTGCGATCACCTCAGGTGAAAGGGAATACGTGTGGCGGAAGGGTGTGGTCTGCTAGATCCCACTACCAAACCTAACTGCCAATCCAAGTAAAATCCAGCCCAGAAGAAAATTATATACAAAACTGTCTCAGCAAACTATACTTTGCTGAGACCACTGCAGCTTTCCGGATTTTAGTTATCTCACCCAGCTGAGGTATCCGGGTGGGATACACACACCTTCCTGCACTGTCCACATTACCATACAACACAATGCCAATCAGCTGCTTAAAAGCTGTGATGTTGCTGAATAATGGTAATGAACACTGCTGTCCACTTCAGGATCATTTAACCACTTACCGTCACACTAACGCCGAAAGGCGTCATCTCTGCGGCGCTCCCAGGTCACACTAACGCCGATTGGCGTCATCTCGCGTGAGCCGAGATTTCCTGTGAACGCGCGCACACAGGCGCGCGCGTTCACAGGATCGGAAGGTAAGCGAGTGGATCTCCAGCCTGCCAGCGGCGATCGTTCGCTGGCAGGCTGGAGATGCGATTTTTTTAACCCCTAACAGGTATATTAGACGCTGTTTTGATAACAGCGTCTAATATACCTGCTACCTGGTCCTCTGGTGGTCCCCTTTGTTTGGATCGACCACCAGAGGACACAGGTAGCTCAACAATATGTAGCACCAAGCACCACACTACACTACACCCCCCCCGTCACTTATTAACCCCTTATTAGCCCCTGATCACCCCATATAGAGTCCCTGATCACCCCCATGTCATTGATTACCCCCCTGTCATTGATCACCCCCCTGTAAAGCTCCATTCTGACGTCCGCATGATTTTTACGGATCCACTGATAGATGGATCGGATCCGCAAAACGCATACGGACGTCTGAATGGAGCCTTACAGGGGCGTGATCAATGACTGTGGTGATCACCCCATATAGACTCCCTGATCACCCCCCTGTCATTGATTACCCCCCTGTCATTGATCACCCCCCTGTCAGGCTGCATTCAGATGTCCGTATGATTTTTACGGATCCACGGATACATGGATCGGATCCGCAAAACACATAAGGACATCTGAATGGAGCCTTATAGGGGGGTGATCAATGACAGGGGGGTGATCACCCCATATAGACTCCCTGATCACCCCCCTGTCATTGATCACCCCCCTGTCATTGATCACCCCCCTGTCATTGATCACCCCCCTGTCATTGATCATCCCTCTGTAAGGCTCCATTCAGAATTTTTTTTGGCCCAAGTTAGCGGAAATTATTATTATTTTTTTTACAAAGTCTCATATTCCACTAACTTGTGTCAAAAAATTAAATCTCACATGAACTCACCATACCCCTCACGGAATCCAAATGCGTAAAATTTTTTAGACATTTATATTCCAGACTTCTTCTCACTCTTTAGGGCCCCTAGAATGCCAGGGCAGTATAAATACCCCACATGTGACCCCATTTCGGAAAGAAGACACCCCCAGGTATTCCGTGAGGGGCATATTGAGTCCATGAAAGATTGAAATTTTTGTCCCAAGTTAGCGGAAAGGGAGACTTTGTGAGAAAAAAATAAAATAAAATCAATTTCCGCTAACTTGTGCCCAAAAAAAAAAAATTCTATGAACTCGCCATGCCCCTCATTGAATACCTTGGGGTGTCTTCTTTCCAAAATGGGGTCACATGTGGGGTATTTATACTGCCCTGGCATTTTAGGGGCCCTAAAGCGTGAGAAGAAGTCTGGGATCCAAATGTCTAAAAATGCCCTCATAAAAGGAATGTGGGCCCCTTTGCGCATCTAGGCTGCAAAAAAGTGTCACACATGTGGTATCGCCGTACTCAGGAGAAGTTGGGGAATGTGTTTTGGGGTGTCATTTTACATATACCCATGCTGGGTGAGAGAAATATCTTGGCAAAAGACAACTTTTCCCATTTTTTTATACAAAGTTGGCATTTGACCAAGATATTTATCTAACCCAGCATGGGTATATGTAAAATGACACCCCAAAACACATTCCCCAACTTCTCCTGAGTACGGCGATACCACATGTGTGGCACTTTTTTGCAGCCTAGGTGGGCAAAGGGGCCCACATTCCAAAGAGCACCTTTCGGATTTCACAGGTCATTTACCTACTTACCACACATTAGGGCCCCTGGAAAATGCCAGGGCAGTATAACTACCCCACAAGTGACCCCATTTTGGAAAGAAGACACCCCAAGGTATTCCGTGAGGGGCATGGCGAGTTCCTAGAATTTTATATTTTTTGTCACAAGTTAGCGGAAAATGATGATTTTTTTTTTTTTTTCCCTTACAAAGTCTCATATTCCACTAACTTGTGACAAAAAATAAAAACTTCCATGAACTCACTATGCCCATCACGAAAAAAAAAATGACACCCCAAAACACATTCCCCAACTTCTCCTGAGTACGGTGATACCACATGTGTGGCACTTTTTTGCAGCCTAGGTGGGCAAAGGGGCCCACATTCCAAAGAGCACCTTTCGGATTTCACAGGTCATTTTTTACACATTTTGATTTCAAACTACTTACCACACATTTGGGCCCCTAGAATGCCAGGGCAGTATAACTACCCCACAAGTGACCCCATTTTGGAAAGAAGACACCCCAAGGTATTCGCTGATGGGCATAGTGAGTTCATCGAAGTTTTTATTTTTTGTCACAAGTTAGTGGAATATGAGACTTTGTAAGAAAAAAAAATCAAAAAAAAAAATTATAATTTTCCGCTAACTTGTGACAAAAAATAAAAGGTTCTATGAACTCACTATGCCCATCAGCGAATACCTTAGGGTGTCTACTTTCCGAAATGGGGTCATTTGTGGGGTGTTTGTATTGTCTGGGCATTGTAGAACCTCAGGAAACATGACAGGTGCTCAGAAAGTCAGAGCTGCTTCAAAAAGCGGAAATTCACATTTTTGTACCATAGTTTGTAAACGCTATAACTTTTACCCAAACCATTTTTTTTTTACCCAAACATTTTTTTTTTATCAAAGACATGTAGAACAATAAATTTAGAGCAAAATTTATATATGGATGTCGTTTTTTTTGCAAAATTTTACAACTGAAAGTGAAAAATGTTATTTTTTTGCAAAAAAATCGTTAAATTTCGATTAATAACACAAAAAGTAAAAATGTCAGCAGCAATGAAATACCACCAAATGAAAGCTCTATTAGTGAGAAGAAAAGAAGGTAAAATTAATTTGGGTGGTAAGTTGCATGACCGAGCAATAAACAGCTAAAGTTGTGGAGTGCCGATTTATAAAAAAGGGCCTGGTCTTTAGGGGGGTATAAACCTGTGGTCCTTAAGTGGTTAATGCAGCAAAATATCAAACATGTCTGCTGATGGATATTTAGTTGAATGTATATACCGTCCGATCACCACCCGAGGCAATCATTCTCCTTTTAGGCCACTTTTTTTTTTGTCTTCTAGGGTTTTTTGATCATTTGCAGGTTATCAGATAAAGTAAGGTTCCCTTATTTATTTTTCTCATGTCCTGAATGTGGTTTTCTTGCAGGAAAATTATGGTGGAACGACGAGTGGACCAGAAAACCCCACATCCAAGTCATTGAATGGTGAGAGCCTTTCATACATTTTGTGTTTTATTCTGCCCTAATTGCCAACTGAGTTTACGTGAAACTTTCTGAATACCTCATCCAGTTGGAGCAGTTAATATCCACATTTCCTTTAATGCTCAGAGGATATTATATGATATCCTGTTCTCAGCGCATTTAAGGTTGGAGACACATTGACTGTACAATTCTTTACGACTGCCCATTGACTATATACGTCTGGGCGGTCGGTTGGTGATATATCTCTGCATGGACATTTATAATATGTCCATGCAGAGATTGTGCCTGCATGTGAATTGTGCAGTCTCGGGAGTGGAGGTCCCGCCATCAGTCACAGTAGGGCTTGGTATAGAGAAAGCAGAGATGTTTTTTTCTTACTGACCCTACCTTCTTTTTGGTATGTTAATCCAGGAGCTGACGCTGGTGACTTTATTATGCTTTTAACAATATTCATTGTGGCCGCGGCCACGGTCAGTAAGGTGACAGGAGGGGGCTAGACAGTGGCTGGGGTGTGCCTGGAGCCACGGGACGTGGGCCTGCCTAAAAGAGGGCCAAAAAGACACCGGGTAGGAGAAGTGCTGCTGTTTAATGCATGGAACAGGGTTACAAAACCAAGGAAAGGAATACCTGCCGGGTTTCAGTCAGCGGATCCGGGATGTACCGGGAAAAACAGGCAGATCTCCACCTACCCATGTGACGGATGACGTGCGGAGGCGTCCCGTGCTTGGAAGCCGCTGAAGCCGCTCCGATGCGGAATGAATGTCCTGATATGGTTTTGGGGTCCACCCCCAACCCTGCGACCAGGGATCTGATGTGGGAGACAAACTGTGGCGTGGATAGGGGTTTCCCTTGGAATGGCAGCAACGGAGACTCTGGATCTGGAGATGGTGTGGAACCCAGGAGATGTTGGAGTACCACCACTGGACACCAGGCGTTCCCGGACTTGAAGAAGCGGATCAGTATGGGAGGACCGGTTTGGGACGTCTTGGTGGAAGGAAGGCTTAATCCCAGATGATCCTGGCTCCAGGATAGCTGCTTCTTCTTCAGGAAGATCGTCTTCTGGGAAGAAACTGAAAATTCCCCTGGACGAAGGAAGCCGTAGAAGCTTAGGTACATAGCAGCCTTGATGACCAGACTAATGGAAGGGCCAAAAGGATTGCCATCTAGGGATGCAGACAGCTGCCTAAACAGCTCGCCGGAGACCGGCCGCCGGGACGGGCTGGAATCTTTGCTGTTTTTCTCAATGCCCCTGAGCGTGGCCTTGACGGCTTGGGATGTGAATGCCGCGCGCACTTCTGGGTTCTGTAGGGCTAAGAAATGTTGCGCCCCGGCCAGGTACAAACGGATGGTGCTGGGTGCCAGTTTGAGGTTGACATGGCAATGGGCCATGAAAGCCATGATGTATGCGATGAAGGTCGTATCCTGTTGGGGATGGTCCCTGGAAAACTTTTGGAAGAGTTTCCAACCTGTGCCGTAGTTGCGAGCCGTGTTGGCCGAGAGGGACCGGTGCATAAGGTCCTTGGCGGTTGCCAGCAGAGACCTCAATCCAAGATCAGGTCGCTGAAGCCGGGAATCCGGGCCCCGGGCCGGTCTGCTTCTGGACATACCTGAAAGAAGGTGTGAAAATTGAACCTCGATAAGGCATCGGCCGCCGTGTTGCTGGCACCTGGAATATGGGAACATGAAAAATGAAAGTTATGGGTCATGGCCAGCCAGACCAGTTTGCGCAACAGGGACATGACCCTGGCCGACTTAGCTCGGCCTTTGGAGATGATGTCCACCAGGTCCTGACTGTCAGATATAAACATGACGCTGGAATTAGCCCAGAGATGACCCCAGACGGATGCGGCCGCCACGATGGGGTAACATTCCAGGAACGGTGATGAGCTGAGGGACTGAGGGTCGGAACTGACCTGAGGAGGCCAAGGGCCCGCCAGCCACCGGGACCCGAAGATGGCCGCGAAACCCCGGGATGCTGCGGCATCAGCAAACACCCTGGTAGATGACTGGGACCATGAGGGGACGAACAGGCTGACCACGTTCCAAGATAACAGAAAGCTGTCCCACATGCGCAAGTCTGCCATGGCAGCCCTGTCCAGGTGGACAATGCTGCTGGGTTCGGAGGCTGTGGGAAGGAGCGAGAGCAGACAGGAAATGAAGGCCCTGCCCTGGGGCATGACCCTTAAGGCAAAGTTCAGCCGACCCAGGATGGACTGTAGCTCGACCTTGGTCACCTGAGAAGAGGTGATGGCCCTGGCCACGACTTCCCGTATTTGGGACAGCTTTGCCTCTGGAAGCCTGGCTTCCATCTGTCTGAGTCCAGGACAATACCCAGGAAGGTGATGGAAGTGACCGGCCCCGCGGTCTTCCCCTGCGAAATTGGGATGGAAAGGGCGGCAAAGATCTCCAGGAGGGAGAGCAGCCCGGATGGCCGACATAGCGGAGATTCTATGAGGAGGAAGTCGTCCAGGTAATGGATGACCGCTGGGGCGCTGCCGTGGTGGACCAGGATCCAGTGTAGGGCCTGCGCCAATTGGTCGAATAACCACGGGCTGCTTTTAGAGCCGAAAGTCAACCTGTTGGCAAAATAGAACCTGCCCTCCCACCTGATACCATAGAACTGCCAAAGGTGAGGGGCGATGGGCAGCAGTTTGAAGGCGTCCGCAATGTCAGTTTTAGACAGCCAGGCGCCTTTCCCGGCGCTAAGGATGAGGGCAATGGCTTCGTCTATGGATGCATAGGTCATGGAAAATTCTTCGGAAGGAATGAGGGAATTAATGCTGGGGATGACGGAATCATGGGGGGCGGAGAGATCGTAAATCAAACGTTTTTTATTTTAATCTTTTTTGGACACTATGCCTATGGGGCTGATCCGCCAGCGAGAAAAAGGAACCTGGTTGAAGGGGCCCAGGAGGAACCCTTTCTCAACCTCCGAATTCAGGAGTTCCTGTACAGCGGTGGGATCTGACCTGGCTGACTGCAGATTGTCGCACTCCCAGTTGGAATGGGGTAGTGCCACCAACCCTGTGTCAAAGCCGGAGCAGAGGCCAGTGACCAGGAAATCCACGAACCCCGGCACCGGATGGTCCCGTAAAAGGAGGGCCAGGAGGTCGATGTCGCAGTCGGCTAGTCATAGGCGCTTGTACGCCTTCTTGGGACATGTGGACCTGGGGTGAGCCCTGAAGCAGATGGAGCAGATGTGCAGAGCCCTGCAACCGCTGAAGAGACAGGAACCAAAGTTAAAGTTATTGCAAACTTGGCTGTTGCCAAGGTAAACAATGGGTCTACCCAACTTATCGGTGGTGGAGGGACTGCGGGGGACCCCGGAGGGGCCTGGAGTAGCCTTGTCTGGTTGGGCCGTGGCCGTTTGAGGACACCACTCAGTGGAGTGAAAAATCGACTGGCAGGTCGAACAAGCGGGGGCCCGGAGACCGGCGAAATGCTGGCAGAACAACTCCATGTCCAGCATGGCCCAGTTGACGGAAAACTGAAACTGGGCAAGCGCGGCGGCGGCCTTGGCTGAAAAGGAGCGGTGGTAGTCATAGAAAGCCGTGCCGCCGTACTTGTGCCCAAGTCCAGTAACCCTGTGTAGATACGTGTCCCGCTCCTCCCGGCGGGCCGGAAAGGCGGAGCAGAGCACGTCTCTAAACAGGCCGAAGGCCAAGACAAACTCGACGACAGAGAGCTTGCGGTTGAGACGTCCATCCTTGGCCCGAAGGACCACCGAGACCTCCCCGCAGTCAAAGGTCTTGTTGTCTGCGGCATCGTGGGACGCAATCAGGATGGACGCGAGATTCACGTCCTTGCCCGCCAAGATGTCCCTCCTGATGTGGTCCGGCACCAAGTGCGCAGGAGCCACCACCGGAGCAGCCGGGGACGTACCTGGAGCCGGAAGCTGAGATAGAGGGGGATCGGAGACGGGGACCACCGCCTGGGAAGACGCCGGTGTTCTGGACTCCAAGTCCACCACCCTGGTCCTGATGTCGGCAACGGACGAGATGAGCGAATCCAAGGAGGCCTGCAACAGCACCAGGGACTGCTGGATGGCTGGGGGTGGATCTTTCCTTTCAAGAGCGCTGGGCTCGGTCATCAATAGACGGTATAGCTCGGCCTTCCTGGCTGACGCTGGGTGTCTGATGCCTCTCTTGGCCAACTCCGCAATGAGCCTCGGCACAGTCCATCTTCGGAGGGCAACTGGGCCGCCTTGGCTTGAGACCGAAGTACCCGGGAGGGACAATGTGTCGTCGACGTCAGAGACCTGTGACATGGCTTCAACAATAGCAGAGACCTTGCAACACCTGGAATAGAGACAACAATATGGCCGCTGGAGAGGTCATGGGGACGTGTACCCTGACTACGAAGGTCGTGGACGAACGTATAAGAGGCTGTACCTGAGAGCGTGGAATCAACACCCTTGTCTTACCGTCAGAGGATGGACGGGAACGAACCGGCTGGCCCTGAGGACTGGAAAAAGTTAGGAGTGACGTGAGAACCATTGCCGCGCGGGACTGGAAACCATCGCGGGTGCGCGCGGACAGCGTAGTGTCGTCTAATGTGGAGACAGGGAGACGTGGATAAAACATGGACCAGGAAGCAGGGCACCAGGAGGCGGAGACTAGGGACTGCGGTAAGAAGGGGCCTGGAAGTACCGGGACGCGTGGCGAGGCGTGGTCCGAATGCACCGGCTGCCTACCGGGAAGGTGGCTGCACCTGTGGCCGAAGAGCCCAGGACCGACCCTGACGTTACCAGCCACCGTGGACGGAGAAGACACCTGAGCGCCTCAGGGCACCTGGCAGGGAAGACACCTGAACGCCTCAAGCAAGGATGGACAGAGAAGATACCTGAACGCTTCAGGGTACCAGGACAGAGAAGACACCTGAACGCCTCAGGCAAGGATGGACAGAGAAGATACCTGAACGCTTCAGGGTACCTGGACAGAGAAGACACCTGAACGCCTCAGGCAAGGATGGACAGAGAAGACACCTGAACGCTTCAGGGTACCTGGACGGAGAAGACACCGGAATGCCTAGGAAAAAATGGACAGAGAAGACCCCTGAACGCTTCAGGGTACCTGGACAGAGAAGACACCTGAACGCCTCAGGCAAAGATGGACAGAGAGGACCCCTGAACGCTTCAGGGTACCTGGAAAGAGAAGACACCTGAACGCCTCAGGCCAAGATGGACAGAGAAAACACCTGAACGCTTCAGGGTACCTGGGCAGAGAAGACACCAGAACGCCTCAGGCTAAGCAGGACAGAGAAGACACCTGAGCGTCTCAGGTTGAGAGCGAGAAAAACATCCCTGTGTGCTTCCTGGGCGGCCACCCGGGATGTCGGTGAGAGGAACTGCCAGGAGCAGCCCAAGATTACCTACCTGAACCCTCAAGTATGAGATTTCCCGCGAGCGGCCGACAGCGATTTTCTGCAGGACCTAACCTGACGTCAGGAAAGCCGAGACAAGGTACGACGGGGACCACGAACGCTACTGGCACCTGGGAAAGGAACACACATGTGAACATTGGGAGCAACAAGGCCGGAGCCCCCGAGGGCCCCGCTGGAAGGCCGTGGGTAGGCCGGGGCGTGAAAGGGCCCGGAGCGCCACGGATCTGACCCGAATGTGCGTGGCGGAGACCGTGGCGCCTGCCAGCCAGGCAGGAGCGGGGCCTGGGGGTGGACGCGCCGGGCCAGGCACGGCGACCTGGATGGGCCAATGTGGGACGTGGAGGGGGTGTGGCCCGTAAATTGCCCATCTGGCCATATGTGATGGGCAATAACGCGTGCCAGGGGTCAGACCACCCTGATGGTGGTCATGACCAGAGAGCTATCCCTGCCGGCCCAGCCCGGGCCTGGAGCGGGACCTGGCCTGCCTGCGACTGCAGGCTGGCCATCATGAGATCCACGGCTGCTGAAGCAATTTAATTAGGGGAAACTTAAAAACCAGCTAACTAGTGGGGGAGTAATACACCTGCCACGGTGGCAACTAATGCAAATATGATGTGGCCGCGGGACAGCGCGGGTGGCGGCTGCCTGAGCACCCCGGATGAGCAGACAGCAGCGGCAGCCCCACCGGAGTGGGAGCACTCTGTGCACGCTTGTCTCAGCCCTCACACCCAGGGCATGGCAGGGCCGCCAGCCGGGACAGCCCTGTCCGGCGTGTGGGAGGCGGGCAGCGGGTGGGCAGCCCGGCCGCGGCAGGGGACGGAGGCAGGGATAGAGCTCCCCTCTGTGCGCCCCCCCCCCCAGACGGCCAGCGGCAGCCGAGAGCTGACTCCAGAGCCGGCCGCGCATGCGCCCTACCTCTCGCGAGAGGACGGACGCCACCGAGCGGCGGAGAGGGGAGCCTGCGGCGGCCGAAGGTGATGAGGGGGAGCGGGCCGGCCACGGCCCCGAAGGCGGACAGACCGGAGCCCACGGCGGGAGACGTGCGGCGATACTTACCTGGGGCGCGTGCTTACCGGAAGTGACGTGAGTCACAGGAAGTGCGAGTCGGCGGGCGCGGTGATGGTGAGCTGTACGAGGGGGTTTAAGAAGGGGGACCTGGCCCCTCCCACAATTACAGGCTGCATGCAGCCTTAACTATTTGTGGTTTTTGAGATAAGGTGGTTCACATGCTTGTTTGGGTTTAGATTTTGTAATTAGTAGTCCATATTACAGCTCCACATGGTATGTTACCCAGCTTTCCCAGGACCCTGAAAGGTGAACTTTGAAGTGAAAAATGTGGTTTCATTTAGGTAGATTTTGTATTTAGCAGTCTCTTTTACAGACCCCTATGCCATGTTACTCAGATTTCCCCGGACTCTGAAATAGAGTGTTGTCATCTATCTTTCCCAGCACCCCAGCAAAGGTTGTTTTTTATCATGGTTTTATCACTAAATAACTAGGCAAATTCCGGAAAAGCTAGGTGACAACTGTAACCGAGGTTGCACTTGGTACATGCATTCTGTACATACAGTAGTATGGACACAATGCTCTCCTATTTAGTATATAAAATCAGTGTCGGACTGGGGTTCCTTGGGCCCACCAGAAGAAATAAAGGCCCAACCCTCATACCATTAATAATGTCTAATAGGTTTTAATTCAAGGTGGCAATTTATTGTCGCCAAAAGCAGCCCCAAAAGTTTTTTTTTTCCTCTGGACCTTTGGGTCCCACGATGGTATCAGAGCATGGGTCCACCGGAGGATCCTTTGGTACTCTGGTGAGCCACGCCATTGCTGTATAGAGTATAAATGCCTATAGCGTCATGCCCAGTTTGATCTCCAGTATACAATTCCCCAAAGCTCCTGAAAAACACTAGCACCGGCCCTAGGAAGCAACTGCTTGGGGAAAAGTCACTGTGACAGATTATATAGCCAGTAGAGATGAGCAAAGTTTTGAAAAATTTGATTTGGCTGCTTCACGGAACTTCAACAAGAAATTTGATTTGTTACGAATTACTTAGTCACAAATCGCTTTACATTGTATGGATTCGGCACAATGACGGGGAACAGCGATCGAGCTGCCCCCATCATTTAACACCACAGATGCCGGACTGATCACATAGTCTGTGACTCGCGTTCAGTCTTTCAGGAGTTAATCAGGGCCAGGGCTAAAGTTTTTTTATACTCCCCTCATACACTTCTGTCTTGATTGAAGAAAACACGTCAAAGGACCTTCAGCGAGTGTGATGACATCATAACGAACACCACAGGTCCTTTGGTGGGTTTTCTTCAATCAAGATAGGAGCGGGCGGCCTCTCTGTAAGCAAGTGGATGCAGTGAATATAATATTTTTTTTTTAAAGCCATCATTTTAGGAAAAAGTGATTCGTTCCCACGAAGCGTGTGGAAATTTGGCTTCAAATTTCAAAATTTGGATCAAAGTCCACTTTGGATACTTTGATTCGCTCAACACTTATAGTCAGAGCCACTACCACTCTCATCCTCTGCTTCAGCTCCTCAATGGCACATTGCACTGGTACTGTTGGCACTACGGCTGGTGTGTGACTGTGTTCAGTACTACTAGTATTATTAATACTACGGCTGATCCAAATCAAAAATTTGGATCAAAGTCCACTTTGGATACTTTGATTCGCTCAACACTTATAGTCAGAGCCACTACCACTCTTATCCTCTGCTTCAGCTCCTCAATGGCGCATTGCACTGGTACTGTTGGCACTACGGCTGGTGTGTGACTGTGTTCAGTACTACTAGTATTATTAATACTACGGCTGCTATTACTGTGTTCTACTACTTGTACATACTGTCGCTGGATTTTTTAATACTATAGGTAACTAAGAGATTTCTTCAAATTAAATAGCCACGCTCACTTTGTAGACAAAGTATGAAGCCTAAACCCAGCCCATTCCTCCTAAACTTCCTGGTTCACGTGCACTAGCATCAGAGGGGAGACTGGGAGGGGGAGAAGTCAGGACTGCAGCCTGAGAGAAGTGTACACTACTCTTAGACTGCCAAGTTTAACTGTTACTGCCTATACACAACCATTTGGCATTTGCAGTACACAAGAAAAATAATACTTTGACCCTTTAAGTGCTTTTGGCAATAAATCACAAATTAACTCTTTAGTTGTGCTTCACCACAATTAGAGATGAGCAAATTTTATGTTATGAAATCCGTTCATGCTTCGTTTTGGTGGTAAAAGCATAATTGCTTTATGGATTCTGTTACCACGGACCATAACGCAATTCCATGATGGAATGCATAACGGAATGCCTTTAGAGGCATTCTGTTATTCATTCAGTCATAACAAAAGTATATGGCCTGCATAACGGATCCGTCCCGTTTTCGTTATGCAGGAGAGGACTTCCCTGCATAACGGAAACGGAACAGCCCAAAGACTTCTATTATGACGGAATGAATAACAGAATGCCTCTAAAGGCATTCTGTTATGCATTCCATCATAGAATTGCGTTATGGTCCGATGTAACGGAATCCATAACGCAATTATGCTTTTACCACCAAACGAAGCGTGAACGAATTTCAAAATATGAACTTCGCTCATCTCTAACTAAAATATTTAACCTTTAGCAGACAAAACAGCAGCTATTAATCATAATGGTTTAATATGACTTTTCTTTTTCCAGGTGAAGACTGTATGAGAGGCTCCGACTCACATCTCCTTTTATCTCTTGCTCATACCATAGAAGAGAATCAATCACGGATTAGCAAAAATAGAACTGTACAGAGACAGGGTAAAATGTTAGCATATTCTGAATATGGAAAGAATTTTAAAAAGAAACAGAATCTTTCCAAGCATGAGAGAATTCACAAACCTGAAATGCCATTTTCATGTTCAGAATGTGGGGAATGCTTTAGCCACAAATGTTGTTTTGTGGGACATCTGAAAACTCACACAGGGGGGAAGCCGTATTCATGTCCAGAATGTGCGAAATGTTTTAACTGTAAATCACATCTAGTGGTACATCTAAGAATTCACACAGGGGAGAAGCCATATTCATGTTCAGAATGTGGGAAACGTTTTTGCCAGAGTTCGACACTTATGCAACATCAGAAAACTCACACGGGAGAGAAGCCCTTTTCATGTTCAGAATGTTGGAAATGTTTTCGTCACAAATCAGGTCTTTTGAGACATCTAAAAATTCACACAGGTGAGAAGCCATATTTATGTACAGTATGCGGGAAATGTTTTCGCCAGAAATCGGTTCTTGTGACACATCAGAAAACTCACTCAGGTGAGAAATCATTATAATGTTCAGACTACATGGAATGTTTTAGGTGTGGATCTCTAGTGTAGGACCTCTACATGAAGATGCCTTGTGATCTACAGTGGGGCTTGAAAGTTTGGGAAACCTTCAGAATTTTGCATATTTCTTCTGAAATTAAAGATAAATCAAACAAATTAGTCAAAAATGCTAGACTTAGTCATTTCTTTCTTATTTGAAGAAAATTATCCAATAACACATGTTTGTGAGTGTCAAAAGTATGTAAAACTATGCTTTCAGTAGCTGGTGCGACCCCTCCCACCCCTTTTGCAGCAATAACTGCAACTAAACGTGTCCGGTAATTGTTGATTAGTCCTGCACGTCGGCTTGGAGGAATTCTTGCCCATTTCTCCATACAACTCAATTATGTTGGTGGTTTTCCAGGTCGCTTCAGGTACATCTACAATTATTCTATTGAATTAAAGTAAGTACTTTGACTTGGCTGTTCCAAAACCTTAACTTTATTCTTCTTTAACTATTATTTGGTAGAGTCACTGGTGTGCTTAGGGTCGTTGTCTTCCTTTTATCTCTTGAGATACAGCTTATGGACAGATGTCCTGACATTTTCTTTTAGAATTTGCTAGCACCGTATATGTATAATTCAGAATTCATTGTTCTATCAATGAAGGCAAAGCACTCCTGGCCCAAATGTAGCAAAACAGCCCAAAACCACGACACTACCACCACCATGTTTTACAGATGGGATAAAAAAATTTATGCTACAATGCAGTGTTTTTCTTTTTCCAAGCATAACTCTTCTCATTTAAACCAAAAAGTTCTATTTTAGTCTCATCCATCCACAAAACATTGTTCCAACCATTTGTAACCTACTGGCTTGTTCAGGTGACCTTTAGCAAACTGCAGATGGGCAGCAATTTTCTTTTGAAAGAGCAGCAACTTTCTCCTTGTAATCCTGCCATTCACACACACTATTGATATTCTCCTCATGGTGGAATAATGAACATGAACTAACTTACCTAATGGTAGAAAAATGTTTAGTTGCTTAGAAGTTACCCTGGGTTCCTTTGTGACCTCACAGACTATTACACACCTTGCTCTTGGCATGATCTTTGTTGGTCAACAACTAATGGGGAGGATAATAATGGTCTTGAATTTCCTCCATTTGTATGCAGTCTGACTGATTGTTGATTGGTGGGGTCCAAACTCTTTAGAGATGGTTTTGTAACCTTTTCTAGCCAGAGCATCAACAACTCTTCTTTTGAGGTCTGCAGAAATTAAACAGATCACCCACTCACACCTGATTATCATCCCATTGATTAAAAACACCTGACTCTAATTTCACCTTCAAATTATCTGCTAATCGTAAAGGTTCACATACTTTTGCCACTCACAGACATGTGATATTAAATTCCAATAAATAAATGACCAGGTCTAATTTTTTACTCATTTGTTTGAATTGGTTATTTTTATCCACTTTTAGGAATTGAGTGAAAATATGATGCAGTTTTAGGTTGAATATAGAAATTTAGAAAAATGTATAAATGTATAAATTCCAAAATACTTACAAACTTTCAAGCAACTGTATAACTTAAAGGTTTGGTCCAGGATTAGGTCCACCATGCCTGTCCACAGGTTACATGTTGTAATGCAGTTCTGCTGTGTTAATTTTATTTTATTAGAGTTAATTTGTCATAACAGACACAAACCATGGACAGGCGTGGCACCATTTCTGAAACAAATTAGTAGATGTGGAACCACTTTGTCAACCAACAGATTTGGCTTTGGGCTATTCCTATGGGTGCACCCCTATACAGGGATCTGGACATGCAGGGGAACCACCAGGCCGCTATCTCCCAGAATAGTCTCTCTGTGATTGACTGCTTACCCGCGGGAGTCAGAGACACTGGTGTGCAGTACCAAAGGGTCACGCAAAACCATTTCTCAGGGGTAGGCTGATTTCAAGCAGAGTACACGCTTAGCAATAAACAGTCTGAGGTCATGGCAGGCAGCGAAGGGTCAGTACAAAGGTCAGGTCAGGCAGAGAAGTCCAGTAACCAGGCAGGGATTGGTACACAAACAGACAGCAGAAACTTAGCTTTTACAGAAACTTAGCAAGCTATGGAACCTATTGCTCAGATACCTGCCCACAGTGGAGAGTGCTTTAAATACACTAAGGTTGCCAGCCAATAACTGATGAAGATTAGGATGCAGGCGTGCTGGCCACCTCTTGTTTAATATTGATGACCTATCCTCGTTATAGCACTGCCTTCTCTTCTCAGTTTCCCTCAGCCTATTCATTTCTATGGGAAGGCTCTTTAGTATTCACTTGAACAGGAAGAGCCATCCCATAGAAGTGAATAGGATGGCTGAAGTGTAATTACACCTGCTCGCCACAGTTTTGTTTTTGGCGAGCAGGTAAACAACATATGAGCGCTGACTTCGGCAGGTGTGCCAGGAATCGTCCCCTTGCCGTTCTGATGGATAGGTCATCTTATTAACCACCTCAGCCCCCCTAGCGTTAAACACCTGCCCAGGCCACTTTTTACACTTCTGCACTACACTACTTTCACCGTTTATTTCTCGGTCATGCAACTTACCACCCAAATGAATTTTACCTCCTTTTCTTCTCACTAATAGAGCTTTCATTTGGTGGTATTTCATTGCTGCTGACATTTTTACTTTTTTTGTTATTATTTGAAATGTAACGATTTTTTTGCAAAAATTTTCACTTTCAGTTGTAAATTTTTTAAAAAAAACAACATCCATATATACATTTTTCTCTAAATTTATTGTTCTACATGTCTTTGATAAAAAAAAATGTTTGGGTAAAAAAAAAATGGTTTGGGTAAAAGTTATAGCGTTTACAAACTACAAAAATGTGAATATCCGCTTTTTGAAGCAGCTCTGACTTTCTGAGCACCTGTCATGTTTCCTGAGGTTCTACAATGGCCAGACATTACAAACACCCCACAAATGACCCCATTTCGGAAAGTAGACACCCTAAGGTATTCGCTGATGGGCATAGTGAGTTCATAGAACTTTTTATTTTTTGTCACAAGTTAGCGGAAAATGCTGATTTTTTTTAATTTTTTTTTTACAAAGTCTCATATTCCACTAACTTGTGACAAAAAATAAAAACTTCCATGAACTCACTATGCCCATCACGAAATACCTTGGGGTGTCTTATTTCCAAAATGGGGTCACTTGTGGGGTAGTTATACTGCCCTGGCATTTTAGGGGCCCAAATGCGTGCGATGTAGTTTGAAATCAAAATCAGTAAAAAATGGCCGGTGAAATCCGAAAGGTGCTCTTTGGAATGTGGGCCCCTTTGCCTACCTAGGCTGCAAAAAAGTGTCACACATCTGGTATCGCCGTACTCAGGAGAAGTTGGGGAATGTGTTTTGGGGTGTCATTTTACATATACCCATGCTGGGTGAGATAAATATCTTGGCAAAAGACAACTTTTCCCTTTTTTTTTTATACAAAGTTTGCATTTGACCGAGATATTTCTCTCACCCAGCATGGGTATATGTAAAATGACACCCCAAAACACATTCCCCAACTTCTCCTGAGTACGGCGATACCAGATGTGCGACACTTTTTTGCAGCCTAGATGCGCAAAGGGGCCCACATTCCTTTTATGAGGGCATTTTTAGACATTTGGACCCCAGACTTCTTCTTACGCTTTAGGGCCCCTAAAATGCCAGGGCAGTATAAATACCCCACATGTGACCCCATTTTGGAAAGAAGACACCCCAAGGTATTCAATGAGGGGCATGGCGAGTTCATAGAAATTTTTTTTTTTTGGCACAAGTTAGCGGAAATTGATATTTTTTTGTATTTTCTCACAAATTCTCCCTTTCCGCTAACTTGGGACAAAAATTTCAATCTTTCATGGACTCAATATGCCCCTCACGGAATACCTTGGGGTGTCTTCTTTCCGAAATGGGGTCACATGTGGGGTATTTATACTGCCCTGGCATTTTAGGGGCCCTAAAGCGTGAGAAAAAGTCTGGAATATAAATGTCTAAAAAATTTTATGCATTTGGATTCCGTGAGGGGTATGGTGAGTTCATGTGAGATTTTATTTTTTGACACAAGTTAGTGGAATATGAGACTTTGTAAGAAATAAAAATAAAAAATAAATTCGCTAACTTATGACAAAAAATAAAAAATTCTAGGAACTCGCCATGCCCCTCATGGAATACCTTGGGGTGTCTTCTTTCCAAAATGGGGTCAAATAGGGGTCAAATCCTGTCATTGATCACCCCCCTGTAAGGCTCCATTCAGACGTCCGTATGTTTTTTACGGATCCACGGATACATGGATCGGATCCGCAAAACACATACGGACGTCTGAATGGAGCCTTACAAGGGGGTGATCAATGACAGAGGGGTGATCAATGACAGGGGGGTGATCAGGGAGTTTATATGGGGTGATCAGGGGGTGATCAGGGGTTAATAAGGGGTTAATAAGTGACAGGGGGGGTGTAGTGTAGTGGTGTTTGGTGCTACTTATTACAGAGCTGCCTGTGTCCTCTGGTGGTCGATCCAAGCAAAAGGGACCACCAGAGGACAAGGTAGCAGGAATATTAGACGCTGTTATTAAAACAGCGTCTAATATACCTGTTAGGGGTTTAGGGGTTAAAAAAAATCGCATCTCCAGCCTGCCAGCGAACGAGGAGGAGGAATGAATCGACCGCCTCCAGGACGCATCCGTGCGTTAGGCGGTCGGGAGGTGGTTAAATACCACCATAAAGGAGTCTTCATCTTTTTTAGTTGAATCAAGAAATTATTCTTTACTTTTTTGTTTACATTGCATTACATTAGGCGTTCTGTCTCTGTGGAACACAGACTTCTTGTAAATGGAACACATGGCACTTCCTGTCTATGCAACACAGACTTCCTGTAAATGGAACACATGGCGCTTCCTTTCTGAGGAACACAGACTTCCTGTTAATGGAACACATGGCACTTCCTGTCTGTGGAACACATGGCACTTCCTGTCTGTGAAACACATGGCGCTTCCTGTCTGTGGAACACATGGCGCTTCCTGTCTGTGGAACTCCAGGAATTTTTTGTCTGTGGAACACAAACTTCCTCCATGTAGATCACAATGCAATTCCTGTGGTCAGCTGGTTGAGTAGGAGCCAATTTTAGACCAAGACTGCGCTCCCATTAGGTAGTTACTCCAGGATGTTCCTAGTTGCTGTTTAATAATTTCATTTGGAAGGTAAAATTAACATTGTAAGTACACATGTACAATGTTAACATGATGTCACTTCCTGTTTCCTGTCATCCGGCATGGATTGTATTAAGTTTATACTGTTTGTATGTTCCCTATTATGTCTACTGAAGTAAGGCATTCTTACCCCCATTCCCAAAGAACATATTACAAGGACTCTTATTATAAACCTATACATTCAGTAATTAGGCCTTGGAGGAGCTCTAGTACATTCGGAGGACTGGTGGTGAAACACTGAGGACCTATCGGTGGGAGAATTATCTCCAATATGGACATTTGATCCAGGAAGGTGGTAAGTTGATGTGATGTCTACAACCCTCTAAAGTAGAGTAAGTCATATCTTACAATGATTTCATACCCCTACCTCCTGACGCCTTGGCTTCTTTCTGTCTCTGAGCCCTGGATTATTTGCTTTTCATATTCATACACATCAATAGCGGCTTCACCTCCACTGAATGCTATCATTAGTCCTTTATCGTTCCTAATTAAGGAGACACTTTTCCATACTTGTCAGCTCTCAGTGAGGTTTACTGAAAAGGGGGAGACCTCCAAAAGAGTAATCAAATCTCCTGGGTGCTGGGAAAACATCACGGCAGGTGCCAAAGAGCTGCCCTATCTGTGTGTGGCACCAGAACTAATGTCATCAGATGCAGTCCCGGTGCCCATACATATACTGATGGAGTGGAGCCTGCAGGAAAAGGGGATATGACTGATGGGTCTCATTAGTAAAGGGGGTATACTATAAAATGGGTCTTGCAGCAGGATGAATAATTTCTGGCAGCGTGCTCTGTGTGCTGCTACCTCTCCCCTCCCACATTAGTGGCTTCAAAAAGTTGGCAATTATGCATATTCTTCATGTAAGATGATCTAAAAATGTGAGCTTGAAGTAAATCCTTCTTGTTCCTTAGATACTGGACTCCAACATTTCAAGTGTTCTTGGAAACACAATGCTGCTTTCCATCAGTGATCCACCAAGGATGGTCGAGGGCAGAAACCTCATGGCTGCGAGGATATTAGACCTCACCCTAGAGATCATCTACTTGATAACAGGAGAGGTGAGAGTCTCACATGACATCACTCTTATCTCTATTAATAATACAGGTAAATGACTGGAAAGGTGAAGGACTCTTATAATACATGCAGCGATCGGTGTCTCCCCATACACAGGATTACACAGTAGTGAAGAAGTCGTCTGGTGAGTGTGTGACACCCCATGTGTTGGGAGAATGGTGCAGGACCCCGAGAGCCATCACCGAGCCTCCACCTCATTCACTGATACATGAGCAGAAAATCCTAGAACTTACCACCAGGATCACTGAGCTGCTGACCGGAGAGGTGAGCGCTGCTGGGAATGCTGGGACATTATACAATAATGCCAAGGAGATGTCTGGAGGATGACTGTATGATTGTGTGTGTCAGGTTCCTATAAGGTGTCAGGATGTCACTGTCTATTTCTCCATGGAGGAGTGGGAGTATTTAGAAGATCACAAGGATCTATACAAAGATGTCCTGATGAAAGATCACCAGCCCCTCACATCACCAGGTACGTAAGAGGAGACCTTCCTTCATTATAGAGGAAACCAGGTTTGAGGATCACCTAGATTCAGCCATCATCTGATCATCACATATAGACAATGTATTCAGTCACTGGGTTTATCTCCTATAGATGAGTCCAGTAAGAGAAATCCACCAGAGAGATGTCCAAGTCCTCTATATTCACAGGACTGTCCTGAGGAAAAGCAAAATGTTCCACTGGATCATCAGGTGAGATTTCTGCAAGTCCTCTTTAGACTGATGTAATGACACTTTCCAGTAAACTTCTCCAGCAGTGGAGTAAATGCTCTATGGTTATGTTTTTGTTGACTGTGGTAGGTAGTGTTTTTTGGTTTCTTGCAGGATTTTATTAAACTTCTCCCTTATTGCACATGCACTTTTTAGTTATGGGGTTCTCCATGATTTTTTTTGATGGCCTATTCTCAGAATAGGCAATTAATATCAGATCGGCAAATTAAACTGAGCTTGTTACCACAATGCTGCTTCCATTAACTTGAAAATGAGGTGGTTAGAGTTGTGTAGTTCTGATGCCAGAGGAACTGCGTAACAGCATGACCGGTTTCTTTATTCATACAGGCGAATGGAACCCAATTTCTCATAATTGATGGGGGCCCCAACGGTCTGACTTCTGCCAATCAGACACTTATCCTCCATACAGGTGATTGGAGATGTGTTTGTAATGAGACAACCCCTTTAACCCCTTCAGGACCTCCGCCATATATTTAGTACAAGTCCAGTCTTTAAACATGGCGCCTGCTCGCACATGCAGTGGGCACCATAGCCGCCGGGAATCTGCTGTTTAAAAAGAGACCCGCGGCACATGTATGCGATCATCCATAAGGCAAATTCCATACATTTTCTCCTTCAGATGCCGTGGTCAAATGTTACCACAGCGTCTGAGAAGTCCGTAAGCCACGTGCATCTGCTCCTGTAACAGCGTTCCCTGGATGAGATTGGGGAACCTGTGACAGTACACCAATAGCCCCAAGCCTCAAGAAGGCTTTGGAGTCTATTAGAGGAATATACCAATACAGGCCACTAGGTGGCAGCACTGTATTGTTATATTTAAAATTAAGTGTTCAATGATGGCTATATACCCATCAATGAACACAATAAGCAATCTAATGATTGCCAGTTATTGTCACCCAGGGGGACTTAAAAAAAGTAAAAAACAAGTTTTTAAAAATATATAAACAAAAATATAAAAGCTCAAATCACCCCCTTTCCCTAAAATAAAAATACTTAACCAATAAAAAAAATAAACATCATGGGCATTGCCACATGCGAAAATGCCCATACAATTAAAATATAACAATATTAATGGTATATATAAAAATACAAACTGAAAAGAATGGCGTGGTATTAAACAAGCAGGACGTGCTCAAACCCACATGCAGTTGATTGCATATTGATTATCACATCCACATAATTGCTATCTTGTGTAGGATGTCTATTGTGGTACTTGTGGTTCGCTGCGGGCATCCTCCACTGTATGCATTTTTGCTGGGGATCGCCATTAGCAACGGGCCACAAGTGCAGGATCTGCTCCCCAATATATATGCACAACTGCATGTGGGTTTGAGCACTTCCTGCTTGTTTAATACCACGCCATTCTTTTCAGTTTGTATATATAGAGATTCCTGGAGGTGTATAAACTCCAATTTAAATGTGCTTGCTTTCCATCTACAGGCTACATTTAGGTGCACCTGTGAGGCCTGGGACATATCAGCCAGTCTTGAGTGGGACTCGCAGACTCCTCCCTCCTCCCATTGCTAGCATGGTTACATGCTGGAGGTAACTGGTGAGTTGTTTGTGAGTCGGCCTCATGCTCCTGTAATTTGCCCACTGGCTCCTGGTATAGCCCATATGGCCCAGGTAGGTGAGTGTTAGGTCCCCGAGCTACTTGAGAAACCTTGGCGCGGTGCTCGGGCTCAGACATGTCCTACACCGTAGGATATGTTGGCTAATCTCTCAATTTTAAAATCAGTTTGAGGGTTTAGTAAGAGTTAATGTAAAGTTATGGTCCGCTGCTAATGGCAATCCCCAGCAAACATGCATACAATGGAGGATGCCTGCAGCGGATCACAAGTACCACAATGGACATCCTACACAGAATAGCAAATGTGTGGATGTGATAAACAGTAAAAATAATATAACAGAAATAAAGACAGGTGCACTCTGCGGTCTTACTAACCCTGATACTGGTGTAAAATTGAGAGATTAGCCAACATATCCTGCTTGGAGGACATGTCTGAGCCCGAACACCGCGCCAAGGTTTCTCAAGTAGCTCGGGACCTAACGCTAAACCTACCTGGGCTGTATGGGCAATACCAGGAGCCAGTGGGCAGCTCTCTCCCTCCTCCCACTGTATGCATGGTCACATGCTGGAGGTTACTGGGAGATTGACTGTGAGTCGGACCTTACGCTCCTGTAATTTGCCCACTGGCTCCATGTTGCTGGAGGTACATTAGGCGGTCACTGGATAAAAATGTTACTGTAGGCCAGTACAGGCCCCAGAAATTAGGCATTCACCTGACAGAAAAGAACTAGTGATTATGTGTCTGGAGGTACATTAGGCGGTCACTGGATAAAAATGTTACTGTAGGCCACTGAATTAGAGGTACCAAACATTAGGCATTCACCGGTCAGGTACCCTTGCAGGTCGTCTAGCACGCAGACCACGCTGATGGTAAATGGTTTCGAATGGTCTGACGTGACACTTGGGTGCCTTTCACCTCCCTTAAATGTGCCTGGAATTGTGTGGCATTCATCATTTAGTTCAGCAGGGCATTGTTCACAATGTAGCGGTCATCAGTGTGGGATGTGGCCAAAGGACGTCCACTTCTCTGCCTTCCTGTGACTCTTCCAGTCTCTCTGTTACAACCTTCTGATTACACTCTGACACTTTAAGCTCAGTGACCACTTCCGTCTGAGAACATCCTGCTTGAAACCTCGCAATGGCGAGGTACTATTGATCAATTGCTAGGTTTCGTGTTGACCTCATGATGTCAAAATGTGAACAGCATGATGAGGAGGACTGTTTAAATACCAATTCTAATTGAAGCAGGAAATTTATTGGATGATTCATCGATCAAACACCTGTTTTGCAGTTAAGTTCCTTGTTAGAGAACAGCAAGTTGTGAAAAAAGTACTGAAACATTGAACAGTTGGACATGTGCATTCAAAAGTTTAGAGAAGGTCACATTAAGTTCACCTGTAAAGGTTAGGCCGAGTTCACACGAACGTGTGTGAACCGTGCTGCGGCCCGGAAATTGCGGGCCGCAATGAACGATCGCCGGCCGTAGGTCAGCCGCATCGGATCGCAGACCCATTCACTTTAATGGGTCCGCCACCCGCCCATTCCGCAAAAAGATAGGACATGTTCTATCTTTTTGCGGAACGGAAGTACGGGACGCAACCCCACGGAAGCACTCCGTAGTGCTTCCGAGGGGTCCCGTTCCGTGCGGCCGTGCCGCAATTCCGGATTTGCGGATCCATTGAAGTGAATGGGTCCGCATCCGTGATGTGGAATGCACACGGAACTGTGGCCGTGTATTGCGGGCCGCAATACGGCCACGGATCACACACGTTCGTGTGAACTAGGCCTTAGAGTGCATTTGAGGTTCATCCTGAAATTCCACCCACAAGTCAAATATTGCTAACTCTTTGTGCGTAGTGTGTGTCTTTACATTAATTACTAAAGCTATTTTTACATCAAAGAGTGTGAAAGGGGAGAAAGAGAGAAAAAAAAAAAGACAAAACAAAAAAGATTAGCCGTATGAGATCTAGTAGGAAAGTGTTTTCATGCTAATTGGAGCACTTTCAATTTGGACCCAAAAAAAAAACAATCATCTCTAGTGCAGCTCATCTAGAATATGAAATACAGTTTTGGGCACAAGAAATTAAAGTGATGAAGGCCTGGAAATCCACATATTAGGAAAGATTAAAAGTAGAAGATGCCTACAGGGGACATGACAACATTGTACAAATATATACAGTCAATGCAAGAAACACTGTGATCAGATTTCACAGGGAGGTCACCATAAAAATACTGTTCTCTGGCTGGAGGAAAGAAGGTTCAATCTCCAGCATTGATGAAAGGCTTCTTCCCAGTAAAAGCTGTGATGTTACTGAATAATAGTGATGAGCACCACTGTCCACTTCAGCATCAGCTCAGATCATTTCATGCATCAAAACATTTCTGTTGATGTGTAAAATATGTGGTTGAATGTTGATCCTGTCTTATCGCCACTCGAGGCAATCATTCTCCTTTTAGGGCACATTGTTTCATGTCTTCTAGGGGTTTCTAGGGGGATTTAAGATAAATTGGGGTCCTTCTTTCTATAGCTCATGTTCTCAATGTTGGATCCTTACAGAAAAGTTATGGTAGAACAACGAGTGGACCTGAAAACCCTGTATCCGAGTCAGTGAATGGTAAGAGACGTTCATAAATCTTGTGTCTTATTCTTCCCTTACAAATCGCAGATTCAGTTTACTTAACACTCTCTATCTGCTCTCCAATGGCAGAGATTATATCACATAGATATCTGCCAGTCAGTTGAAGCAGTTATTTCCAAATTTACAATACAGCTTGGAGGATATTTGATATTTTTTCTCTTCACCGCCATTTTAGGCTGGAGATAAATTGACTGTACATTTTCTCATAATAACAATAAAATGTCTTCCTCGTGATCATTATTTTTTACATCCCATGAAATTCCTAAGCACTGGGACAATGTGATACACAGCAGTTAAAGAAATTCTGTACTGATACACAGTGGTGCTTGACAGTTTGCGAACCCATTCAATTTTTTTATATTTCTGCAGAAGTTTGGCCTAAAGCTTCACCTGCTATTCACAAAAGTCCTAAAAGTAGATTAAAAAATGAGTAGGGATGAGCAAACCCGTGAAAGTTCAGGTTCGTCACTTTATTATTTTCCGTTATAACATGGTTTTAACATGGTTATAGAGGAAAATAATAGCATTCTTAAGAAAGAAGCAAAAAAGTAGGGCAATTTACTCAATCGCGCTGCCGCAGTGTCTTCTATCTTCTTTCAGCAGGATCTGCAAAAGGACATGTGATGACGTCACCATCACTTTGCAGTTTGGGTTCGCTGACCCCTACAAATATTAGACTTGGTCATTTCTTGAGGAAAATGATCCAGTATCATATGTCTGTGAGTGGCAAAAGTATGTGAAACCATTAGGATGCCTTCACACAAAATGCTAAAAATTCAGCTATTGAAAATCAGTTTCATTATTTTAAATGGGGCTGAAAACACATTGATTTCGGCAAGTCTTATTTTATGCAACGAAATCCTGCTAGGATTAGCAAACTGTTTGAAAGTAAAATTAGAGTGAGGCGTTTTCAACCAATGATATAACTATCAGGTGTGAGTGGGTCTGTGTTATTTAACCTTGTTCTGACCCTGTGGGGCTATACATTGGCCTTTCTCCGGACTGCTCCAGGCTATGCAAAGTCTGCTATAATATTCAGCTCTATGGAACCCCACCTTTATAGTACCTGCCTGGGACTCCTAACTATGCTATAAATATCCCCATCAACTGCACAGCAGCTGCTGGGCTGTATGCAAGCAGTATACACACAGTAGAATACAATACTAATATAACCATATTCCATCAACTTGACCACACAGCAGCCGTTAAATATAATGGTTTAATATAAAACGTTCTTTTTTTTCAGGTGAAGACCGTATAAGGGGCTCGGACTCACATCTGTTATCTCCTGCTTTTACTGTAGAAGATAATCAATCATGGATTGACAAAAGTAAAATTGTACAGAGAAGGGGTAAAATATTTGCATGTTCTGAATGTGAAGAGCAATTTAGAAAGAAACATGATCTTTCCAAGCATGAGAGAATTCACAAAAATGAAAAGTCATTTTCATGTTCAGAATGTGGAAAAAAATTTAGTCGGAAATCAGTTCTTGTGAGACATCAGAGTAGTCATACAGGAGAGAGGCCATTTTCATGTTCAGAATGTGGGAAATGTTTTCTTCAGAAATCACATCTTGATGGACATCAAAGAAGTCATGCAGGTGAGAAGCCATTTTCATGTTCAGAATGTGGGAAATGTTTTGGTCGGAAGTCACATCTTGAGACACATCAGAGAAGTCACACAGGAGAAAAGCCGTTTTCATGTCCAGAATGTGGGAAATATTTTAACCAGAAACCAGGACTTGTGAGACACCGAAGAATTCACACAGGAGAGAAGCCATACTCCTGTTCAGAATGCGGGAAAACTTTTAACCAGAAGTCAGAACTTGTGAAACATCGAAGAATGCATACAGGAGAGAAACCATACTCCTGTTCAGAATGTGGGAAATGTTTTAGAAATAAAACAAATCTTGTTCTTCATGTGAGATCTCACACAGGAGAGAAGCCATACTCGTGTTCAGAATGTGGGAACTGTTTTATTAATAAAACAAATCTTGATCTTCATCTGAGATCTCATACAGGAAATAAGCCCTTTACCTGTTCAGAATGTGGGAAATGCTTTAACCATAAATCTTCACTAATGGTACATCTAAGAATTCACACAGGAGAGAAGCCATATTCATGTGCAGTATGTGGGAACCATTTTCGCCAGAGATCACAACTTGTAGAACATCAGAAAACTCACACAGGAGAGAAGCCGTATTCATGTTCAGAATGTGGAAAGTGTTTTGGTCATAAATCAACTCTTGTGAAACATTTAAGAATTCACACAGGGAAGAGGCCATTTTCATGTGCAGTATGTGGGAAATGTTTTAGTCAGAAAGCACATCTTAAGAGACATCAGACAAGTCACACAAGAGAGAAGCCATTTTTTAAAGTTCAGAATGTGGGGAGTGTTTTAGTCACAAATCGGCTCTTGTGAGACATCTAAAAATTCACACAGGGAAGAAGCCATTATCATATGCAGTCTATGGGCAGTGTTTTGGCCAGAAAACAGTTTCTTGCATCACATCAAATAACTCACTCTGGGAAGAATGTATAACTTAATAGTGTTGTCCAGCATTAGAAGATCAAAGCTGCCTTCTTCTAAAAACAATGCCACGTCTGTCCAACAGGTTGTATGTTGTTTTGCAGTTCTACTGTATTTAATTTGATAGAGCCAAGTTGATGTACCAGCCACCACTCATGGACAGATGGGGCACTATTTTCTAAATAAACCATCCCCATTTTCAAAACTGTGTATAATCTCTTTTAATGCCTTCCCACAAACTGATGACTTACATGTAGAGTTGAGAGGACACCTGGATGTTCGGGTTCGGCAGGTTCGGAGGACCCGAACTTTTGGCCACTAAAATGGCTCTAAAATAGTCCTGGATAGGGCTAGAGGGCTGCAAAAGGCATCAAAATGTGCTTAAGAGCATGACAACTGTTCTGCAAACAAATGTGGATAGGGAAATGACTTAAAATAACATAAAATACAGAAAAATTAAAAATAACAATCTGGATCTAGAAGTAGGAGGTTGAGGAGGCGGTGGATGGGGCGGTGTAGGTTGACGTGGCGGTGTAGGTTGAAGCGGCGGTGAAGGGGGAATAGGTAGCCAACACTGATTTGTGTTATTTAAAAAAAATTTAATTGGGGTATCCCCCAAAATATTGGGCCATATAACAAAATAAAACAAAGAATAAGTGCACTTGAGTACAAGAATGGATGGTTGAGGCTTGTATAAATGTCTATTCTGCACAAGGTACGGACAAGTCCTGTGGGATCCATGCCTGGTTCATTTTAATAAACGTAAGCTTGTCCACATTGGCTGCGGCCTGTGATAATGCTCTTTGCCATGCTAAACACACGTTCACACCATACACTGGCTGCAGGGCAGGTCAGCACCTCCAAGGCTGACAAAGCTTTTCCACATTTTGGCCATGCTAACCCTGCCTTCTCAGGTGCTGGTGGTGCCCCAGCTGCATTGGCGACCTCTTCCTTCTCCTCTGCATTTGCCTTGTGCTTCTACTGTGCCCCCGCTGTCAGGTGGTAATGCTATCTTCAGCGTGCGCTTGTAATCGCGCATCTTCCGATCAGTAACAGATGTTTTCACTAAATTTAGTTCCCTGTCAGCAATGCAGAGCAGGGGTTCATTCACGGCAAAAGGGGGTTCATGTCACCGAGCAATAGAACAGAGGATTTTGAGAGATTTAGGCCCCTGTCACCCAGGCACAGCAGGGGTTCATTCACGGCAAAAGGGGGTTCTTGTCACCCAGCAATACAACAGAGGATTTTGAGAGATTAAGGCCCCCTGTCACCCAGGCACAGCAGGGGTTTGTATACGCCAAAATTGGTAAAATGTCACCCGACAATTGAAAATAAGAATTTTTTCAATTTAGGGCACTAAAATTGGCACTTTTTTTAAAATTAAAATGGCTCTAAAATAGTCCTTGAAAAGGCAGTAAAATGTGCTTAAGAGCATGGCAACTGCTCTGCAAACAAATGTGGATAGGGAAATAACTTAAAATAAAAATAAAATAACTAAAAATTACAAATTATTAACCTGCAACTCAGAGAAGGAGGTGGATATGGAGTCGGAGGTTGAGGAGGCGGTGAATGTGGTGTTGTAGGTGGAGGCAGCAATTGCAACTCAGAGAAGGAGGTGGATATGGAGTCGGAGGTTGAGGAGGCGGTGAATGTGGTGTTGTAGGTGGAGGCAGCAATGGAGGAGGAGGAGGTAGCCAACAATATTTTTTTTTTTTTTTTTATTGGGGTAGGTAGCGCCCAAAATATTGGGACAAATAAAAAAAAAAAGAAAACAAAGAATCATTGCACTTGACTTGAGTACAAGAATGGATGGTTGAGGCTGTTAGAACTGTCTATTCTGCACAATGTACAGACAAGTCTTGTGGGCTCCAAGCTTGGTTCATTTTAATGAACGTGAGCTTGTCCACGTTGGCTGTGGACAGGCGGCTGCGTCTGTCTGTAATGACGCCTCCTGCCGTGCTAAATACACGTTCAGAGAGTACACTGGCTGCAGGGCAAGCAAGCACCTCCAAGGCATACAGGGCAAGCTCTGGCCATGTGGACAATTTGGAGACCCAGAAGTTGAATGGGGCAGAACCATCAGTCAGTACGTGTAGGCGTGTGCACAGGTACTGTTCCACCATGTTGTTCAAATGCTGCCTCCTGCTAACACGCTCCATATCACCAGTTGGGGCCGGTTGTTGCGGCGAGGTGACAAAGCTTTTCCACATGTCGGCCATGCTAACCCTGCCTTCTGAGGTGCTGGCGCTGACACAGCTGCGTTGGTGACCTCTTCCTCCTCCCCTGCCTTCGCCTTGTGCTTCCACTTGTCCCCCGGCGTCAGTCGGGAATGCTCTCAGGAGCGCGTCTACCAGCGTGCGCCTGTAGTCGCACATCTTCCGATTACGCTCCAGAGAGGGAATTAAGGACGGCACATTGTCTTTGTAACGGGGATCCAGCAGGGTGGCCACCCAGTAGTCAGCACACGTTAAAATGTGGGCAACTCTGCAGTCGTTGCGCAGGCACTGCAGCATGTAGTCGCTCATGTGTGCCAGGCTGCCCAGAGGTAAGGACAAGCTGTCCTCTGTGGGAGGCGTATGGTCTGCGTCCTCCGTATCCCCCAGCCACGCACCAGTGATGGGCTCGAGCTGCGTTCGATGCCACCGCGCTGTGAACATGCTTCATCCTCATCCACCTCCTCCTCGTCCTCCAGTATAGGCCTGGCTGGCCAAATTTGTACCTGGCCTCTGCTGTTGCAAAAATCCTCTTTCTGAGCCACTTCTAAAAGACTGGCCTAAAAGTGTTAGAGATGACCCCTCTTTCTCCTCCTCGTCCTGGGCCACATCCTCTTCCATCATCGCCCTAAGTGTTTTCTCAAGGAGACATAGAAGTGGTATTGTAACGCTGATAACGGTGTCATCGCCACTGGCCATGTTGGTGGAGTACTCGAAACAGGGCACACAGGTCTCGCATGGAGGCCCAGTCATTGTTGGTGAAGTGGTGCTGTTCCGCAGTGCGACTCACCCGTGCGTGCTGCAGCTGAAACTCCACTATGGCCTGCTGCTGCTCGCACAGTCTGTCCAGCATGTGCAAGGTGGAGTTCCACCTGGTGGGCACGTCGCATATGAGGCGGTGAGCGGGAAGGCCAAAGTTACGCTGTAGAGCAGACAGCCGAGCGGCGGCAGGATGAGAACGCCGGAAGAGCACACAGACGGCCCGCACTTTATGCAACAGCTCAGACATGTCAGGGCAGTTGTGAATGAGTTTCTGCACCACCAAATTCAGCACATGCGCCAGGCAAGGGATGTGCGTCAAACCGGCTAGTCCCAGAGCTGCGACGAGATTTCGCCCATTATCGCACACCACCAGGCCGGGCTTGAGGCTCACTGGCAGCAACAACTTATCGGTCTGTTGTTCTATACCCCGCCACAACTCCTGCGCGGTGTGGGGCCTGTCCCCCAAGCACAATAGTTTCAGAACGGCCTGCTGACGTTTACCCCTGGCTGTGCTGAAGTTGGTGGGGAAGGTCTGTCGCTGACCGGATGAGGAGGTGGTAGAAGAGGAGGAGGAAGCCGAGTAGGAAGAGGAGGCAACAGGAGGCAAAGAATGATGCCCTGCGATCCTTGGCGGCAGAAGGACGTGCGCCAAACAGCTCTCCGCCTGGGGCCCAGCCGCCACTACATTTACCCAGTGTGCAGTTAGGGAGATATAGCGTCCCTGGCCGTGCTTACTGGTCCACGTATCTGTGGTTAGGTGGACCTTGCCACAGATGGCGTTGCGCAGTGCACACTTGATTTTATCCGATACTTGGTTGTGCAGGGAGGGCACGGCTCTCCTAGAGAAGTAGTGGCGGCTGGGAACGACGTACTGTGGGACAGCAAGCGACATGAGCTGTTTGAAGCTGTCCGTCTCCACCAACCTGAATGACAGCATTTCATAGGCCAGTAGTTTAGAAATGCTGGCATTCAGGGCCAGAGATCGAGGGTGGCTAGGTGGGAATTTACGCTTTCTCTCAAAGGTTTGTGAGATGGAGAGCTGAACGCTTCCGTGTGACATGGTGGAGATGCTTGGTGACGGAGGTGGTGTTGTTGGTGGCACATCCTCTGTTTGCTGGGCGGCAGGTGCCAACGTTACTCCAGAGGCCGAGGCCGAGGCAGCAGCAGAAGAGGGAGCAGGAGGAACCTGAGCCCTTTCTTGGTTTTGAAGGTGCTTACTCCACTGCAGCCCGTGTCTCGCATGTAGATGCCTGGTCATGCAGGTTGTGCTAAGGTTCAGAACGTTAATGCCTCGCTTCAGGCTCTGATGGCACAGCGTGAAAACCACTCGGGTCTTGTCGTCAGCACATTGTGTGAAGAAGTGCCATGCCAGGGAACTCCTTGAAGCTGCCTTTGGTGTGCTCGGTCCCTGTTGACGGTGGCCAGTAGCAGGCGAACTGTTTTGGCGACAGCTGCTCTGCTTTTGCACCCTGCTCCCGCTTTTGCTATGCTGTTGGCTCGGTCTCACCACTGCCTCTTCCTCCGAACTCTGAAAGTCAGTGGCACGACCTTCATTCCATGTGGGGTCTAGGACCTCATCGTCCCCTGCATCGTCTTCCACCCAGTTTTCCTTCCTGACCTGCTTTTCGGTCTGCACACTGCAGAAAGACGCAGTAGTTGGCACCTGTGTTTTGTCATCATCAGAGACGTGCTGAGGTGGTATTCCCATGTCCTCATCAGGAAACATAAGTGGTTGTGCGTCAGTGCATTCTATGTCTTCCACCCCTGGGGAAGGGCTAGGTGGATGCCCTTGGGAAACCCTGCCAGCAGAGTCTTCAAACAGCATAAGAGTCTGCTGCATGACTTGAGGCTCAGACAGGTTCCCCGATATGCACGGGGGTGATGTGACAGACTGATGGGCATGGGTTTCAAGCGCCACCTGTGCGCTTTCTGCAGAAGACTGGGTGGGAGATAATGTGAACGTGCTGGATCCACTGTCGGCCACCCAATTGACTAGCGCCTGTACTTGCTCAGGCCATACCATACTTAGAGCAGCATTAGGCCCAACCAAATATCGCTGTAGATTCTGGCGGCTACTGGGACCTGAGGTAGTAGGTTCAGTAGGACGTGTAGCTGTGGCAGAACGGCCACATCCTCTCCCTGCACCAGAGGCTCCACCAACACCACCACCACGACCATGACCGCGTCCCTTATTATATGTTTGCCTCATAGTTAGCGTTCACAAAGCAAAGTAAAAAGTGGTTAAGTCTGTTAAAAATAATTAACCGCCAATAAAAACACTGATGTAGGGTATTGCACTAATTATTATTTTTTTAACTCTATATGACAGCGGTATTTGTGGCCTAAATGTGACAGTCACCTATGCACGTGTAATCACAGATGTGCAGTATATGAAAAAAAGGTTTTTTTTCACCACAGTATCCTAAAAGCCTTATTTGTGGCCTAAATGTGACAGTCACCTATGCAAGTGTAATCCCAGATGTGCAGTATATCAGTGGGATTTTTCACCACAGTATCCTAAAAGCCTTATTTGTGGCCTAAATGGGACAGTCACCTATGCAAGTGTAATCCCAGATGTGCAGTATATCAGAGGGATTTTTCACCACAGTATCCTAAAAGCCTGATTTGTGTCCTAAATGTGACAGTTACCTATGCACGTGTAATCACAGATATGCAGTATATGAAAAAAAGTTTTTTTTTAACAACAGTAACCTAATAGCCGTATTTGTGGCCTAAATGTGACAGTCACCTATGCATGTGTAATCACAGATGTGCGCTATATCAGACGGTTTTTTCACCACAGTATCCTATAAGCCTTATTTGTGGCCTAAATGTGACAGTCACTTATGCACGTCTAATCCCAGATGTGCAGTATATTAGAGGTTTTTTTCACCCCAGTAACCAAAAAGCCGTATTTCTGGCCTAAATGTGACAGTCACTTATGCACGTGTAATCCCAGATGTGCAATATATTAGAGGCTTTTTTCACCCCAGTAACCAAAAAGCCGTATTTCTGGCCTAAATGTGACAGTCACTTATGCACGTGTAATCCCAGATGTGCACTATATTTAACCACCTCAGCCCCCATGGCTTAAACACCCTGAAAGACCAGGCCACTTTTTACACTTCTGCACTACACTACTTTCACCATTTATTGCTCGGTCATGCAACTTACCACCCAAATGAATTTTACCTCCTTTTCTTCTCACTAATAGAGCTTTCATTTGGTGGTATTTCATTGCTGCTGACATTTTTACTTTTTTTGTTGTTAATCGAAATTTAACAATTTTTTTGCAAAAAAATGACATTTTTCACTTTCAGTTGTAAAATTTAGCAAAAAAAACGAGATCCATATATAAATTTTGCTCTAAATTTATTGTTCTACATGTCTTTGATAAAAAAAAAATGTTTGAGTAAAAAAAAAATGGTTTGGTTAAAGTTATAGCGTTTACAAACTATGGTACAAAAATGTGAATTTCCGCTTTTTGAAGCAGCTCTGACTTTCTGAGCACCTGTCATGTTTCCTGAGGTTCTACAATGGCCAGACAGTACAAACACCCCACAAATGACCCCATTTCGGAAAGTAGACACCCTAAGGTATTCGCTGATGGGCATAGTGAGTTCATAGAACTTTTTATTTTTTGTCACAAGTTAGCGGAAAATGATTTTTTTTTTTTTTTTTTATACAAAGTCTCATATTCCACTAACTTGTGACAAAAAATAAAAACTTCCATGAACTCACTATGCCCATCAGCGAATACCTTGGGATGTCTTCTTTCCAAAATGGGGTCACTTGTGGGGTAGTTATACTGCCCTGGCATTCTAGGGGCCCAAATGTGTGGTAAGGAGTTTGAAATCAAATTCTGTAAAAAATGGCTGGTGAAATCCGAATGGTGCTCTTTGGAAGAGCACCTTTCGGATTTCACTGGTCATTTTTTACAGAATTTGATTTCAAACTCCTTACCACACATTTGGGCCCCTAGAATGCCAGGGCAGTATAACTACCCCACAAGTGACCCCATTTTGGAAAGAAGACATCCCAAGGTATTCGCTGATGGGCATAGTGAGTTCATGGAAGTTTTTATTTTTTGTCACAAGTTAGTGGAATATGAGACTTTTGTAAGAAAAAAAAAATATAAAAATCATCATTTTCCACTAACTTGTGACAAAAAATAAAAAATTCTAGGAACTCTCCATGCCCCTCACGGAATACCTTGGGGTGTCTTCTTTCCAAAATGTGGTCACTTGTGGGGTAGTTATACTGCCCTGGCATTTTCCAGGGGCCCTAATGTGTGGTAAGTAGGTAAATGACCTGTGAAATCCTAAAGGTGCTCTTTGGAATATGGGCCCCTTTGCCCACCTAGGCTGCAAAAAAGTGTCACACATGTGGTATCGCCGTATTCAGGAGAAGTTGGGGAATGTGCTTTGGGGTGTCATTTTACATATACCCATGCTGGGTGAGAGAAATATCTTGGCAAAAGACAACTTTTCACATTTTTTTATACAAAGTTGGCATTTGACCAAGATATTTCTCTCACCCAGCATGGGTATATGTAAAATGACACCCCAAAACACATTGCCCAACTTCTCCTGAGTAGGGCGATACCAGATGTGTGACACTTTTTTGCAGCCTAGATGCGCAAAGGTGCCCACATTCCTTTTAGAAGGGCATTTTTAGACATTTGGATACCAGACTTCTTCTCACGCTTTGGGGCCCCTAGAATGCCAGGGCAGTATAAATACCCCACATGTGACCCCATTTTGGAAAGAAGACACCCCAAGGTATTCAATGAGGGGCATGGCGAGTTCATAGAATTTTTTTTTTTTTTTGGCACAAGTTAGCAGAAATAGATATTTTTTATTTTTTTCTCACAAAGTCTCCCTTTCCGCTAACTTGGGACAAAAATTTCAATCTTTCATGGACTCAATATGCCCCTCACGGAATACCTGGAGTGTCTTCTTTCCGAAATGGGGTCACATGTGGGGTATTTATACTGCCCTGGCATTCTAGGGGCCCTAAAGCGTGAGAAGAAGTCTGGAATATAAATGTCTAAAAAATTTTACGCATTTGGATTCCGTGAGGGGTATGGTGAGTTCATGTGAGATTTAATTTTTTGACACAAGTTAGTGGAATATGAGACTTTGTAAGAAAAAAAAAATAATTCCGCTAACTTGGGCCAAAAAAATGTCTGAATGGAGCCTGACAGGGGGGTGATCAATGACAGGGGGGTGATCAATGACAGGGGGGTGATCAGAGAGTCTATATGGGGTGATCACCCCCCTGTCATTGATCACCCCCCTATAAGGCTCCATTCAGATGTCCGTATGTGTTTTGCGGATCCGATCCATGTATCCGTGGATCCGTAAAAATCATACGGACATCTGAATGCAGCCTGACAGGGGGGTGATCAATGACAGGGGGGGTGATCAATGACAGGGGGGTGATCAGGGAGTCTATATGGGGTGATCACCCCCCGTGGAAGGCTCCAGGGAGACGCCTGTATGTGCTTTGCGGATCCGATCCATCTATCAGTGGATCCGTAAAAATCATGCGGACGTCTGAATGGAGCTTTACAGGGGGTTAATCAATGACAGGGGGGTAATCAATGACAGGGGGGTGATCAGGGAGTCTATATAGGGTGATCACCACAGTCATTGATCACGCCCCTGTAAGGCTCCATTCAGACGTCCGGATGCGTTTTGCGGATCCGATCCATCTATCAGTGGATCCGTAAAAATCATGCGGACATCTGAATGGAGCTTTACAGGGGGTTGATCAATGACAGGAGGGTAATCAATGACAGGGGGGTGATCAGGGAGTCTATATGGGGTGATCAGGGGTGATCAGGGGTGATCAAGGGTGAATAAGGGGTTAATAAGTGACAGGGGGGGGGTGTAGTGTAGTGGTGCTTGGTGCAACATATTACTGAGCTACCTGTGTCCTCTGGTGGTCGATCCAAACAAAGGGGACCACCAGAGGACCAGGTAGCAGGTATATTAGACGCTGTTATCAAAACAGCGTCTAATATACCTGTTAGGGGTTAAAAAAAACACATCTCCAGCCTGCCAGCGAACGATCGCCGCTGGCAGGCTGGAGATCAACTCTCTTACCTTCCGTTCCTGTGAGCGCGCGCGCCTGTGTGCGCGCGTTCACAGGAAATCTCGCGTCTCGCGAGATGACGCGTATATGCGTGACTGTGCGCAGCGCTGCCACCTCCGGAACGCGAATCTGCGTTAGGCGGTTTGGAGGTGGTTAACAGATGTATTTTTTTTTACCCCAGTAAGCAAAAAGCTGTATTTCTGGACTTGCATACATGCAGATATCCTGTGCTGGTGCACTATCGTTGCATAAAATGAATGTCGATCATGTATTGATATTGACTAACTGAAGAAAAAAAAGTTCGTTTTCAGCAGTAGTTGGCTCAGGGTAGGCTTAAAAAAATTGTGCACTGCACCCACAAAACACTTTTGCTGTAGATCGCTGAGTACAAAAAACAGTCCTTAATAAGATTTCTCCCTGATCTCTCCCTCACAGCAGCTGCAGCCTCTCCCTACAATTTAAATACAATTTAATACAGTTTATGTATCCCAAAATGGTTCCTATACAAATCTACAACTTATGTAGAGGCCGGCGCCAGCGCAGGGGCTTATTAAGACCAGCATCATCTTTTTCGAGGATTTGTCACATATGCATTGGGGATTGGGCCCCAAATCTGTGAGTGGAATAAAATTCTACCAAGAGCGAGAAACACATACAAAGTACTAGCCATAGCAAAGAGAAAGACCAGGCTATAAAGCAGGCAAAAAGAAAAAGAAAGGGAGAGGGCTGCAGAGGATAAGTTCTGTGGAGGTGAATTATATACAAAAAACTTAAAGACTCTACAGACACCTTGTTCAGTTGTGTAAAGGCTTCTGGCCCTGAATAAGTACAAAAGGCAAAATCCATAACTGCTCAGTGTTCCACACCTCACCAAGGACACTGTGGAAACCTAAACTGTGTAACGCTATGCGACGCTGTTCCCCTGCTTATTGACGCGGTCCCAGGCGCCGTGTTCTTTGGTGATCGGTGGCCAGTGCTTCCCAGTTACCGCTGCAGTTTGTGTGAGTGATGTTGCTTCTGAGGATTCCGCTCCACAGCTTCCATTGAGCCCTGGGCACAGCATGAGTTCGGCGGGTTTCATGTGTCACTGCTCTAAGGGCGATATGCATCACTTCCTGGGTTGGGCTGGGTTGGGTCAGGTGACCTCGTTGACCAACCCTGGCTCTCCTACACATACTTAAGAGGCTCAGCCCTTTTCTCAGAAGCCTGAGTGTCAAGGTCCTAGTCTGTTGCTAAAGAGCTTGATAACCACTTGTGTTCCTGATCTATACTTTTGTTCCTGGACTCCCCTTATCGTCTGATCCCTGCCTGTTTGCTTCGTCTCTCCCATTGCCAACCCGGATTGCCTGACCTGTACCTGTGCTGCCTCCCCTGACCTTCTGTCTGTCTGACTACGCCTTTGCCTCATCCTTCGTTTCCTGCTTTGTTGCTCCTGGTAACTACCCTGCCTGTCTACCACGCCTGTACTGCTGGTACCTATCTAAGGTATCTTCTGGTCCACCTGGACCAGCTGTTACTGATTCTGGGACTGCTCTGGAGTGACACCTGGCATCTACCCTAACGGCCCAAGTCTATCCTCCCCATCAGAGGCTCCATCGAAGACTAGGTAGTTGCTTAGTCACACCCCTCCAGGGTACAGCCAGTCAGTAGCACAGTGGGTTCACCTCCGCTGATCCGTGACAAACTGTCAGTAAGGGTGACCTGCTCAAAAAGGTGAGTGGAGATGAACAAATCAATTCGTAAAAAATTGGGGTTCTTTAGGAACTTACCAAAATTTATTCTAGCAGACTAACCCAAAGCTTTTCAGGTTTGCCTCAGATGAATCCAGTAAAATGACACAGCGCCATTTTACTGCACATGTCAGCTGGAAAAAGCATGAGGGAGGGGGAAGGATGCTCACGTGATTCTGGGGGGAGGAGGGGGGGGGGGGGGGGGCTTGCCCTCATAGGGTTCCCAGGCTGACAGACAGCTTGGAGGAACCAATCAGTGCTGCAGAAGGCAGGGAGGTGCCCTAGCAAAATGTGAATGAGGGTGGATGGGTCTATGACAGAAAACGATATTAGCGACAGTGTACAGTCACAATCAAGCTTCTATTCCAGTGTCAGGGACAGTGAAGGGAAAGGCTAGAAAGAAGAAGAATAGGGAAGGGCAGAGAAAGCTTTCAGCCAGGGAGTAGTGAGGAGCTAAAGCTGGGTGTGCCAGCTGCAGCTGCTGCAGAACCTCAAAAGAAGCTACTTGCAAGAATATATATTTTTTCCCATTTTAACAAAAATACAATTTTGTGTGTTAGGGAATACATAAAATTAGATTTCATCTGAATTAAGTAATCAGGAAGTGCGTTATAAATCATCTATTCCCTGGCTGCAGAGAATGTATATCTCAGTGTACATCACTGGGATTACAGGAACATGCATAGCTAGTCCGCTGTGGTAGTGAAACAGTTACTGTGCATTAGTATGACAGGCAAGTGACAGTCAATCTTAGACTCAGTTCACACTTTACTTATTTGGTCAGTTACAAAAACAGACTAAATAACTGAAGTGCAAACAGGTCAATGTTAGTATCCGGTATAATATACCTGCAGTGGCCCAAGATTTTACAATGGCATGAAAGAGAGGTCTCATTTTAGACCATCTGCTGATTGCACATAGATTGCTAGAGAAGCTGTTCTGTTAGCAAACGATACAAGCAGTGCCCAATGACTAAGTGGGGAGGGTGTCAACAGTAAGTTTGTATTGACATCACTGTTTATTTTTCCCTTCTGACCGGTAAGAAGAACAACCCAAAAGAAAAACGGATCCTGTTTTTGAACATCCACCTTCACACGATCAGTATTTGGACAGTAATTGATCAGTATTTAAAAGGCCAAAAAAAACAGGAGTGGGTCCAAAACAGAGATGACACATGATGGGAAAATGTACACGTCTTCTGTGTTTGGACCCACTCCTGCTTTTGGCTTCCAAATCATGATCAAATCCTGATGCAAAATACTGACTATGTGATAGAGGCCTTATGGATGCTCCAGAGACAGGATCCATTGTGTTTTTCATTTCTTCTGACAGATCAGAAGAAGGGTAAAATAAAAGGCGCTGTCAGGAAGGCCAAGTCGGGACATTAGTGGCCTAGTCGCAGAGTGGGTAGGGTGGCAACAGCATGAGGAGTCCACATAGTGACCCAGTCACAAAGTGGGGAGGTGGGGGGCAACAGCAGTGGCAGTAACAGCACAAAATGGTAGGAGAAGGAGGCAGCAGGTGTGCGGCATCAGGCGGGTGGCAGCATCAGAATAGTGGCTGAAGCACGTGGCCAGGAGTAACGGGCCATTTTTCACAATGCTCTGGTGTAATAGCACACTGCAGTTAGAACATTACTGCCAAAATGATCTAGTCTGATGCATTAGGCACCAGCGTGGGAAATCCTGGCTGATCCCTGCCTGATTCATCTTTAGAAATATTTCCTGTAGAAAGGAGAGTTTCTTTGGGGTAAGGGTTCTTCCTGGAGCCTTAACTTTTTTATTTTTCCGTTCACATATCCATATGAGGGCTTGTTTTTTGCGGGACAAGTTGTATTTTCTAATGCCCCCATTTAATATGGCATACAATGTAGTTGGAAGCAGGAAAAAAATTCCATATGAAAAAAATGCAATTCCGCCACAGTTTTAAGGATTTTGTCCCTACAACGTTCCCTTTGCGGCAAAACGGACCCATGGCCTTGATTCTCTGGGTCAGTATGATTACAATGATTCCACATATGTATAGGTTTTATATGTCTAAATACAGAAAAAACAAATTAAAACTTTGAAAAAAAAATATATTTTACATTACCATATTCTGACCCCCATAACTTTTTTTTTTTTATAGTTATGTCTACTGAGCTGTGTGGGGCTAATTTTTTGGTGGGAAGATCTGTAAGTTTTTTTTCTACCCTTTTGGATTGTATGTGAGTTTTTGATCACATTTTATAAGAATTTGTGAGTGGTGAAAAAATGGCTAATCAGCCATTTTGATACTTTTTCCATTACGCCATTCTCCTTACTGGAAAAATATTTTTATATTTTAATAGTACAGGCAGTACGCGACACGTTGATGCCCATGATGTTTATATTTTTTATTTTTTTTTATTCTAAGGAAAGGGGGTGATTTAAATTTTTATATTTTTTATATATTATTTTTACTCTAAGGGGCTACAATGTCCACTACTACTAGGAACTGCACCTCTAATACGCTGGGTCTCTTCAGACAGACCCAGCCTATTAGAATTCATTACCGACATCCCCACTCGCTTCCGGGTTTTTCACCCTCATTCAGAAGGAGACACTTTTTCTTCTGACAATTAAGATTTCTTTATGCATTCTGCTTGCATTCAATTACTGTACTCCACTGGTTGTAGTGAATATTGCAATAAAGACCGATTAACTAGACTGTCATTCGTTCTGGAAACATAGCCTGTGTGTTGGCTGCATCTCCTGGACCGACAGTGGCTCCCTTGACCCAAACTTATTGCATCATAGCGATGTATGATGCAATCAGTTTGGGTCGAGGAGCCGCAGTCTGTGTCCCTGACCATTCAGTAAAGCAGAGATAGGTAGATGTTAATGCCATATAGAGTTTTTAAACACATACTCTCCTTCCTTAGTAGAACCTATAATAATACTCCTGGCATACGGTAGACATACCATATTTTTTGCCCAAAAGACACACCTAGGTTTTAGAGGAGGAAAATAAGAAAAATTTTTTTTTTCATCAGACCTTATATCCCCAATCAGACCCCCACTGTTAATCCAACCTCAGATCAGACAAAAAAAGTATAATCAACTCGCCTCTCCTGCTCCAGACCCTACCGCTACTCGAGAGGTCCAGCGCTCTTGCTGCTCTGCTGTGCCCCAACGTCGCATAGTGTGAGGTCACAGAGCACGCCTTAGTCCTCAAGCGGTGTGCAAGTCACAGCTAGAGTTGCCACCTGGCCAGTATTGTTCTGAAAGCCGGTGCCGGTATATATATTTTTTTACCGGCAATTATAATTGCCGGTATATTTTGTATCTTGTCTCCCACAGTATAAGCGCCTCACACACAGGGCACTATTGACATCAGTCACTACCTCAGCACTGCCCCCTGCAGTCTGTATACAAGTCCGACACCAGCAGCATCTTCAGAGCTGAAGGACCTGTGATGACGTCACTGCCATGTGACCCGTGCAGGGGCGGAGCTAAGCAGTGCAAAGGAGTCCTGCTGAAGACCTGTCATGGCATTCAATATAAGAGCAAGGGAAATACTGGGAGTTGTAGTTATCTCCTCTTATGTCTCCTCCCTGTATTGTCCTCTGATATTACATAATAACGGCTTAGACATGCTGGGAGTTGTAGTCCCATCCTTTTATGTCGCCTCCTGTAATGTGCTCTGATATTAAATGATAATGGCCTGGACATGCTGGGAGTTATAGTACTCTCTTCTTATACCTCTTGTAATGTGCTTTTATATTACATAATAATGGTCCAGACATGCTGGGAGTAGGGTTGCCACCCGGCCGTTAATTTAGTGGCCCTGCTGGTGCCGGTAATTTTTTTACTAATGAGTGTTTCCATTTTGGAGCGCTCATTAGTACAGCCTTTAACTCCTAAGAAATATTATTATTATTATTATTATTATTATTATTATTATTTTTTTAGCACAGAGAAATAAAGGGGGCATTAATGTTACTGGGGGGCACTATTAGCGGCATTACTATTAATGGGGGGGCACTAATGGGGTAATTAATATTACTGGGGGCACTAATGGGGGCATTACTATTACTGGGGGGCACTACTGGGGTAATTAATATTACTGGGGGCACTAATGGGGGCATTAATATTACTGGTGGCACTAATGGGGCATTACTATTACTTAGGGGAAACTATTGGGGGCATTACTATTACTGTGGGACACTACTGGGGGGTGTTACTATTCCTGGGGGGCACTAATGGGTGCATTACTTTTACTGGGGGCACTGATGGGGGACATTATCAATTTGAGGGCACTAAAGGAGGCATTAGTATTACTGGAGAGGCACTAATGGGGGCATTATTAATAATGGGAGCCACATTATGACATAGCGACTTAACACCCCGTGTTAAGCCATGTCCCTACAACACACCTCCTTTGGGGTGTAGCTTAACATGGCCATCATTTTTTGTTGGGAAAGGTGGCAACACTAGTCACAGAACAGTGTGTGGCTCCAGCAGAAGAAGACCAGGGAGCTTTGAGTACAGCCAGCAAAAAGAGCTCTGTATCCACCAATCCCTTTGTACTAATGAGAAAAAAATGCATCAGGGCGAAAAATACGGTATCCTTCAGATCTTATAGAAAACCCAAAAACAACAATTCTTAAGAATATCTAAATAACTTCCATGATTTTAAAACCATTCTAAACAGATATTATCTTGGAAAGCCAAATCATAAATTATTAAAACTTCCAAATCCTCATTAATTTATATATCAAATGTTATCCAAATCTATAAAGTAAATCTACTACATCTAAAGATCCGGTATAATGTCTTGCATGCTCCCACAAATTATGCTTAGTGTGACGGATTCAAACATTGAAATATGGATAGGGGGTCACTACCCAGGGACAATGCTGCTGCCAATGAGGGGTTGGTAGTCAGGGGTCAGTTTTACAGCCAGTTGGAGAAGAGTGGTCACTACCCAGGGACAATGCTTCTGCCAGTGGGGAAGCAGGTGGGGTGGGTATGATGGTCGGGGTCAGTTTTATTGTTAGAGATGTCGCGAACATAAAATTTTCCGTTCGCGAACGGCGAATGCGAATTTTCCGAATGCGAATAGGCAGGCGAATTTTTAAACCCACAGGGACTCTTTCTGGCCACAATAGTTATGGAAAAGTTGTTTCAAGGGGACTAACACCTGGACTGTGGCATGCCGGAGGGGGATCCATGGCAAAACTCCCATGGAAAATTACGTAGTTGACGCAGAGTCGGGTTTTAATCCATAAAGGGCATAAATCACCTAACATTCCTAAATTGTTTGGAATAACGTGCTTTAAAACATCAGGTATGATGTTGTATCGATCAGGTAGTGTAAGGGTTACGCCCGCTTCACAGTGACAGACCAAACTCCCCGTTTAACGCACCGCAAACAACCGCAAACAGTCCATTTGCACAACCGCAAACTCCCCATTTGCACAAGGTTGGATACCAAGCTGGCCATGTCCCGTTCCTTGTCCTCACTGACGTCATTGAAGGTCTCTTCCTCCACCCAGCCACGTACAACACCAAGGGTCCCCGAAAGGTGACAACAAGCCCCCTGGGACGCCTGCTGTGGTTGATCTTTCACCTCCTCAAAGCCACCTTCCTCCTCTGACTCCTCTTCTTCAGACTCCTCTCTCTGCGTTGCCGCAGGTCCAGCAATTGACGACGACAAGGCTGCTTCTGGTGGTGATGGTTACCACAACTCTTCCTCTTCATGCTCATCTACGGCCTGATCCAGCACTCTTTGCAGGGCACGCGCCAGAAAAAACGCATATGGGATGAGGTCGACGATGTTGCCTTGGGTTTGACTGACCAGGTTTGTCACCTCCGCAAAAGGACGCATGAGCCTACAGCCATTGTGCATAAGCGTTCAGTAACGCGGCCAAAAAATACCCAGCTCCGCAGAGGCTGTCCTCTTTTTTTTTTTTATTAAAAAAATCTGTTCTTACCAGTTTAATCTCTGTTTTGTCCCCTATCAGGGGCCGGTGTATGGAATAGATTTTCGGAACCGGGAGATGGAAAAAGATGCTTGGTTGGTCCTCTTACTTCCAATTTGGGGCACTGCGCGTGCGCCGTGCAATGTAATGTGCTACCAGATATGAGTGGTATGTTAAGTAGTACTATTCCTATCAGTTTAATCCCTGTTACGTCCCCTATCAGGGGACATGTATGAAATAGAGTTTAGACAACCGCAAAGAGTTGTCAATAGTTGACACACTCATGACATAAATTTTATTCCTCTATGCGTCAATCTTGGTGTAGTGAAGACTGTGCTCGTGCGCACGTTTGGGAGATTGCAGTCGATGGCTGTTTTTCAAAGCCTATGGTCGTGCTGAGGTAGTTCAGTGTCAGTTAAGTCACCCAGAAAACAATGATTCTGCAGTGTGGGCCCATTGTTGGCCTAGTAGGCTTTAATGATCACCTTAGATGATCACAAAGAAAATGATTGTTTTTTCTATGCAAAATTATCCAATCCGATCGCTTTTGGTCTGTTCACAATGAAGCAACAACCTTATCTCATCTGGGGTGTGCCAACATTGCCATTGCCAACACATTCATAGAGGTGATCGCTTCATTGTGATACGCAAGCCCCTTCACCACAACAAGGTAACGATCACGAAGGGGAATTGACACCTGTATGTGCCTTTTTTTTTTTTTTTTTTTTGCAGCCACAGTGCAGCACCATTGCCAGAAAAATGCCAGAAAAATTAGGCATGTACACATGCCTGAAAAATTTGGTATTATTGCAGCCGCTGCTTGATATTTTCCAGGCAGAAAGTGCACTAAAACATTGCGGCTTGAACCCTAGTTGGTGGCGGAGAAGTCACGCAAGTCATCCGGCATGCAGAGATTAAATACAGCAGCGTGTGGACCATTTTATAGCCCAAGGCATCTCATCAGGCCTTTTTTAGTCAAATGCATCCCCCACTGTCAGTCTCTTCGGGATCCATGCCTCATTCATCTTAATAAAGGTTAGGTAATCTAGACTTTTTTGACCTAGGCGACTTCTCTTCTCAGTGACAATACCTCCTGCTGCGCTGAAGGTCCTTTCTGACAGGACACTTGAAGCGGGGCAGGCCAGAAGTTCTATCGCAAATTGGGATAGCTCAGGCCACAGGTCAAGCCTGCACACGCAGTAGTCAGGGGGTTCATTGCTCCTCAGAGTGTCGATATCTGCAGTTAAGGCGAGGTAGTCTGCTACCTGTCGGTCGAGTCGTTCTCTGAGGGTGGACCCCGAAGGGCTGTGGCGATGCGTAGGACTTAAAAAGCTCCGCATGCCTTCCATCAACAACACGTCTGTAAAGCATCCTGTCATTGCCGGCGTGGTCGTGGTAGGAGGAGGATTACTTTCACCTCTTCCCCTGTTAGATTCCCGTTGTGCTGTGACATCACTCTTATACGTTGTGTAAAGCATACTTTTTAACTTGTTTTGGAATTGCTGCATCCTTTCCGACTTCCGGTAATTCGGTAACATTTCAGGCACTTTCTGCTTATACCGGGGGTCTAGTAGCGTGGCCACCCAGTACAGGTCGTTCTCCTTCAGCCTTTTTATACGAGGGTCCCTCAACAGGCATGACAGCATGAAAGACCCCAGTTGCACAAGGTTGGATGCCGAGCTACTCATGTCCCGTTCCTCATCCTCACTGATCTCATTGAAGGTCTGTTCTTCCCCCCAGCCACGTACAACACCACGGGTACCAGATAGGTGACAACGAGCACCCTGGGATGCCTGCTGTGGTTGGTCTTCCTCCTCCTCAAAGCCACATTCCTCCTCTGACTCCTCTTCCTCAGACTCCTCTTGCAGCGTTGCCGCAGGTCCAGCAAGCGATGCTGATAAGGCTGTTTCTGGTGGTGATGGTGACCACAACTGTTCCTCTTCCTCTTCACGCTCATCTATGGCCTGATCCAGCACTCTTCGCAGGGCACGCTCCAGGAAGAAAACAAATGGGATGATGTCGCTGATGGTGGCTTCGGTGGACTGACTAGGTTTGTCACCTCCTCAAAAGGACGCATGAGCCTACAGGCATTGCGCATGAGCGTCCAGTAACGTGGCAAAAAAAATTCCCAGCTCCGCAGAGGCTGTCCTAGCACCCCGGTCATACAAATACTTATTGACGGCTTTTTTTTTTGGAGCAAGCGGTCAAACATTAGGAGTGTTGAATTCAAAAGTGTCGGGCTGTCGCAAATGAAGCGCCTCACTGGCATGTTGTTTCGCCGCTGGACATCTGAAAAGTGCGCCATGGCCGTGTAGGAAAGCCTGAAATGGCCACACACCTTCCTGGCCTGCTTGAGGACGTCCTGTAAGCCTGGGTACTTATGCACAAAGCATTGTATGATCAGATTCAACACATGTGCCATGCACGGCACATGTGTCAACTTGCCCAAATTCAATGCCGCCAACAAATTGCTTCCGTTGTCACACACCACTTTGCCGATCTCCAGTTGGTGCGCAATCAGCCACTGATCCACCTGTGCGTTCAGGGCGGACAAGAGTGCTGGTCCGGTGTGACTCTCTGCTTTCAGGCAAGTCAACCCCAAGACGGCGTGACACTGCCGTATCCGGGATGTGAAATAGCCCCTGGGGAGCTGGGGGGTTGCCATTGATGTGGAGCAAGACGCAGCAGCAGAAGAGGACTCAGCCGAGGAGGTTATGGAAGAGGATGGAGTAGGATGAGTAGAGGAGGTGCAGCAGGCCTGCCTGCAAGTCGTGGCGGTGTTACCAACTCCTCTGCAGAGCCACGCATTCCATGCTTGGCAGCCGTCAGCAGGTTTACCCAATGCGCAGTGTAGGTGATATACCTGCCCTGACCGTGCTTTGCAGACCAGGTATCAGTGGTCAGATGGACCCTTGCCCCAACACTGTGTGCAAGACATGCCATTACTTCCTTTTGCACAATCGAGTACAGGTTGGGGATTGCCTTTTTTGCAAAGAAATTTCGGCCGGGTACCTTCCACTGCGGTGTCCCAATAGCTACAAATTTTTTGGACGCCTCAGACTCCACCAGCTTGTATGGTAAAAGCTGGCGGGCTAAGAGTTTAGACAAACCAGCTGTCAGACGCCGGGCAAGGGGGTGACTTTGTGACATTGGCTTCTTACGCTCAAACATTTCCTTGACAGACACCTGACCATGGGCAGATGAGCAGGAACTGCTCAAGGCGAGAGACGGAGTGGCGGATGGTTGAGAGGGGGCAAGGAGGACAGCAGTGGTTGACATGGCTGAAGATGCTGGACCAGGAGGAGGATGGCGGCTTTGAGTTTGTGTGCTGCTTGTAGTCATGTGTTGATCCCATAGGCGTTTGTGATGTGCGATCATGTGCCTTCGCAAAGCAGTTATACCTAGGTGGGTGTTGGACTTCCCACGACTCAGTTTATTTTGGCAGAGGTTGCAAATGGCATCGCTGTTGTCAGAGGCAGACGCACAAAAAAAATGCCACACTGCTGAGCTCTGCAATGACTGCATTCTGGTGGTGGCAGCAGCATGCGTTGATTGGCGTGCTGTCTGGATGACCCCGGGTGCCGATACATGCTGTCTGACTGTGCAACTAGCTCCTTGCGATGACCTCCCCCTGCTTCCAACTCATCTCCTCCTCCTCTCTGTCTCCCAATCAGAACTTTCCCCCTGTTCTTCTTCTCTTTGAGCGGGCACCTACGTGACATCCACGGACACATCGTCCTCATCAACCGCTTCACTTGTATCTGACAACTCAGCAAAGGAAGCAGCAGCGGGTACAACATCATCATCATCACACCGTACGTCCATGTGTGTAATGCTGCCTGACTGAGACATATCCCTGTTATCTACATCCTCTGGCAATAATGGTTGCGCATCACTCATTTCTTCAAACTGATGTGTAAATAACTCCTCTGACAGATCAAGTGAAGCGGCTGTGGTGCTAGTGTTGGTGGTGGCGCCAGGCGGGCGAGTGGTAACTTGAGAGGTGCCCGAAGCTTAGCTGGAGGAGGATGGTGCGTCAAGGTTCCGAGTGGAAGCTGTAGAAGATTGGGTGTCCTGTGTTAGCCAGTCAACTATGTCCTCAGAACTTTTCGAGTTCAGGGTACGTGGCCTCTGAACACTGGGCATTATTCTAGGGCCAAAGGGAATCACAGCACCACGACCACTACGGCCCCTGCGGAATGGCCTGCCTCTGCCTGTCATTTTTTATTGATTCGTTAAGTTGTACTATGCGTGCAAGCTACTGTGACACCAGATATGAGTTGCGCTGGTGACACTATGCACTTGCAGCAGGGCCTTAAACACACAAACACGTGTGTGCAACTGACTGCTATTTATTTACAGTCAAAATTGTTGTTTTTCTTTAAATGGAATCTACTTTGACACCAGATATGAGTTGCGCTGGTGACACTGTGCACTTGCAGGGCATGAAACACACGTGCGTGCAGGAAACTGACTGCCATTATATTACAGTCAAAAAAGTGTTGTTTTTTTTTAAATGCAAGCTACTGTGACACCAGATATGAGTGGTGGCACTGGGCAAGTGGGCACAGTATACGCTGTGAGCCTGACACACACGCTGGCAGGCAGGCAACTGCAATTAGATTACACAGGGAAAAAAAAGCAGACTGATGTTCTAGCCCTAAAAAGGGCCTTTTTGGGGTGCTGTCCTTACAGCAGAGATCAGATGAGTCTTTCAGGACTGTAGTGGACACTGAATACACTGGCCTAGCTATCGATTTCCCTATTAAATCAGCAGCAGCTGCACTGTCCCTCCTCTCACTAAGAATGCAGCTTGCGAATGAATCTAAAATGGATGCTGTCCAGGAGGTGGGAGGGTCTGGGAGGGAGGGTATGATGCTGATTGGCTGGAATTTGTCTGCTGACTGTGAGGTACAGGGTCAAAGTTTAAACAATGATGACGAATAGGGGGCGGACCGAACATCGCATATGTTTGCCCGCCGCGGCGAACAAACGATGTTGGCCGGGAACTATTCGCCGGCGAATAGTTCGGGACATCTCTAATGGCTATGTGAACGGAACAATAAAAAAGTTAGTTATTGGAATGTGGGGAAGAAAAATTAAAAATGCAAAAATAAAAATAGGCTCAGTTCTTAAGAGTAGGGATGAGCAAATTTCATATTTTGAAGTTCGTGTGCAGGTTTGTGTTGTGGTATTTACTGAATTGTGTTATGGATTCCGTTACCATGGACCACAACGCAATTCCATGACGGAATGCATAACGGAATGCCTTTAGAGGCATTCCGTTATTCATTCCGTCATAATAGAAGTCTATGACCTGCATAATGGATCCGTCAGGTTTACGTTATGCAGGAGAGGACTCCAGCATAACGTAAACCGGATGGATCCATTTTGCAGCCCATAGACTTCATTTATGACGGAATGAATAACGGAATGCCTCTAAAGGCATTCCGTTATGCATTCCGTCATGGAATTGCGTTGTGGTCCATGGTAACGGAATCCATAACACAATTCAGTAAATACCACAACACAAACCTGCACACAAACTTCAAAATATGAAATTTGCTCATCCCTACTTAAGAGGTTAAAAAAGAAACCTAAAAATATTTATAAATGACCCCCAGTGACTTTGCAACATTTTTGTCTGCATTTTATTTTAAAAATATGCATGGATTTTTCACATTCATATATTTTTATGTAGGTCGAACACAGACTTCCTTTATTTGGAACACAAGGAGTTTCCTGTCTGTGGAACACACAGTACTTCCTGTCTGTGGAGCACACGGAACTTCCTGTCTGTGGAACGCATAGTACTTCAACAGACAGGAAGTACTATTTCCCTTACGTCCTAACCAGTGGCACAAATGGGGTATTCTGCCCCTGTGGACCGGTTAGGACAGGTGGAATTTTAATGAAACAATCAAAAAACACTGGCATGCACACGCCCTCCCTGCCCCCAATAAAGAGGGGTGTGACCCTCCAACCCATGTGTTTTTTTCTGTCCTGCGGACAGGACGGGACGGGTGGTGCACTCCTCCATCCCTGTGGTGGAGAGAGTGTTTGTTTTTCCCCCCTTTTTTTGTTTAAATCTCGAGGTCTTGTGTGTTCCCTTGGGAGCTGCTCCGCTCCCCCGGTGCGGCGGAGGATGTCCTCCGGTTTATGCCGCTGTTTGCCGCCCTTGTAGAGAGCCCTGCTACTGTGGGGCTTACCTTTTCTGAGCTGGAGTGCTGGAGCGGCGGTGCGGCGTCCCGCATGTTCGGCCGGGCGCCGCCTTCCTGCGGAAGTGACGTCAGATGACGTCACTTCCGGGTTTTCGCCGTGGGGGGCCTTTAAATGCTTCAGGGTCCCTCTCTGGGTCCAAAATATAGAGTTTTCTCTCTTAGTTTTTTCTTTTAGTTAAGATATAAACCCAGAGGTTTACCCCGCCCCCTTTGTGGGCAGGGATTCCTTTTTGGCGCCAACAAACCCTATTTAAACTGGATGAAGCTCCAGGTTCAGTCTCCTGGAGCGCAGCTTGCTGTCAACCTTGAGTGTGGTTTGGTGCTAGAGTGTTGTTACCTCTGTGTGCTGAAAATCTTCTTTGTGCTGATTTATATAGAGCTTGCTAGGATCTTCTGGGTAAAGATCCTGAAGCTTGCGATTAAGCGCTGTTTTCTTGAATTTTGCTAAATTCATGTCTCTTTTTAATTTTCAGCCATGTCGTCTACCGGTGACGGTGAGCGAGAGCCCAGCAGGAAGTCCGCGGGCAAGAGGCGCCACCTGCAGTGCCATGACTGTCAGATCGTCCTGGAGGACTCTTACGATTTCTCCCGGTGCCCATCCTGCAGGGCCAAGACCCTCCCCCAGCTGGAGCCATCTGTCCACGACGTGGTCGATTGGGTGAAGGGGTACATGGAGTCCAACATGACCCAGGTCAACGCCTCCATTCAGGAGTTGAAGAGTGCCCTGGTCTCCAAGCGTCATCGTCCCTCCTCCCCCCATCGTGCTATGGAGGTCTCGGAGGGTCAGGAGGCGAGAGAGGGTTCAGCCTCTTCCTCCTCGGATGAAGAGGATGGTTTTGCATATTTTTTCCGCTGGAGAAGGCCCAGCAACTACTAAAATCTGTCCGGTCGGGGGACCAGGACGTTGATCCGGGGGAAGCCTCATCCTCTGCCTCTAGGGGGCCTAGGGCCTTTAAAGCGGATGATTCTCTCCTGTCTCTGATGAAAACAGAGTGGAGAAAGCCAGAGAAAGGTCCAGTGTTGACCAAAAGGTTCAAGGCGGTGTTCCCGGTTAAAGAGGATCAGGTATCGTCCTGGGGGCCTGTCCCCAAAGTGGACATGGCGATAGCAAAATTATCCAGAAGGTTTATCTGGACCCGATGGACCGGAGGGCGGACTGCGCCCTTAGGCGCGCTTACTCCTCGGCCTCCGCTTCCGCCTCAGTCGCAATTTCCTCGTCCGAAGTGGCGAATTTTCTAAAATCTAGATTTTCTCAAATCCAGTCTGACCTGGACCAAGGGGTCTCTAGGGACGACATTCTGGCCTCATGTAAGACGGCCAGCCTAGCCATTGACTTCTTGTGTGACGCAGCTCCACAACAACTGAAGCTGGCATCCAAGACCATGGCTCTTTCAACCGCGGGCAGGCGTCCGCTTTGGTTGAAACCTTGGAAGGCCGATACGACCTCAAAACATAACCTCTGTGCCATGGCATATGAACCCGGCAAACTCTTTGGTGCAGAGCTGGACCACATAATGGAGGGACTGTCGGACAAGAAGGGCAAGTCCCTTCCCCAGCAGTCCTTTCGTGGTCGGGGCAGGGGGTATAGTTCCAGAGCGGAACCGCAACCCAGACCCCAGAGGAATTGGGGTTCCCGTAGAGGAGGAAGATCCTCTCGGGGTTCTAGACCCCCCAAGAAGTCCTCGGCGCTCTGATTGCGGGCCTCCTCGAGGCTCTTGGTATTTAGCCGGTCTGACTGGAGATCTCGGGCCCCCTTCTCCCCACATTCCCGTAGGCGGCCGCCTACAGCACTTTCTACCTTGTTGGCAGGATAATATCCAGGACAGTTGGGTCCTGCGTGTAATTTCTCATGGCTACCTTGTAGACTTGAGCAGTTTGCCTCTGGACAAGTTTGTCCAGACAAGGCTTCTTTCCAGCAACAAGCAGAAGATTCTAGAAAGCTACGTGCTAGAATACTTCCAGAAGGGGGCCTTAGAAGAGGTTCCTCTCCAGGAGAGGGGAACAGGTATCTACTCCCCAGTTTTCCTGGTACCCAAGAGTACCGGTGGTTGGAGGATGATTATAGATCTAAGGTTCTTCAACCGTTTCATAAAACAAAAGAAGTTCCGTATGGAAACTATCCAGTCAGTGACCAATCTTCTTATGCCGGGAGATTTCTTGGCAACCTTAGACCTCAAGGATGCTTATCTCCATATTCCCATCCATCCTGGGTCCAGAAGATTCTTAAGGATCGCGGTAAACATCAGGGGGGTCCTAAAACATTTTCAGTTTGTGGCCCTCCCATTTGGGATTTCTTCAGCCCCACACACTTTCACCAAAGTAGTGGTCTCTGTGGTGGCCGCTCTAAGGCTTCAGGGCCTGAGCATAGTTCCATACCTGGACGACTGGCTCCTCAGAGCTCCTTCCCAAGCGATCCTGTCCCAACACATCCAACAGGCTGTTAGATTCCTACATCAGTTAGGATGGATAATCAATTGGGACAAATCCCAACTTCAACCAGCCACCTCGGTAAGGTTCCTGGGGTTCATGGTGGATTCAATCAGGATGACAATTCATCTCACTCCCGAAAGGAGGCAATCCGTGCAACAAACAGCCCGTTCTCTCTCTGTACCAAAACAGGTAACGATTCGAACGTGGATGAGGATGTTGGGACTAATGTCTTCAACCGCAGAGGCGGTACCTTGGGCATTATGGCACCTACGTCCGCTCCAGTCGGAAGTATTAGCCAAGTGGAATCACAGTCCGGTGGGACTCAATTCCGTGCTCTCCCTGCCCTACAAAGTCCGATCCTCTCTGAGGTGGTGGTACCACCTCACGGACGGCAAGTCCCTGATCCAACCCTCTTGGATCATACTTACTTCAGACGCATCCCTAGTAGGCTGGGGTGCGCATCTTCAAGACAAAACAGTCCAGGGAACTTGGACACCTCAGGAGAGGTTATTGTCATCGAATCTCCTGGAGATCAGAGCAATCAGACTAGCTCTTCTTCATTTTGCTCCCATCATGCGAGGGAAGGCAGTGAAGGTACAGTCAGACAGCATGACCGCTGTACTGTATATCAACAAGCAGGGAGGCACGAGGTCACAAAGTCTCCTGAGAGAGATAGGGGTGATTTTGGGTTGGGCAGAACTGAACCTCACCCACTAATCAGCCGTTCACATTCGCGGAGTTCACAATGTGATTGCGGATCGTCTGAGCCGAGGTCTTCCAACCGGAGAATGGTCACTTCATCCAGAGGTCTTCAAGGAGATAACGCTCAGGTGGGGCATGCCAGAGATCGATCTCATGGCAACGAGGTTCAACACCAAGGTGGAGAGGTATTGCTCCCTTTACAGGGAGGACAACCCGGTGGCAATAGATGCGCTATCAATCCCATGGAGGTTCAGGCTGGCCTACATCTTCCCTCCAATTTCCTTGATACCAAGGGTCTTGATGAAAATCAGGCAGGACCAAGCGTCAGTTATCGCCATTATCCCATAATGGCCGAAAAGAGCTTGGTTTACCCAACTCTTACAGATGAGTCAGGGTCAATTTCTGAGGCTTCCCCCAGAGAGAGTACTGGTGTCGGGGGGCACCCAGGTCTCCTCAAATCTTCAAATGTTCAACCTGACGGCCTGGAGGTTGATCAGTCCCTTCCAGGGATAGAAGGGCTATCGGGGTCTGTCTTGAGAACCCTGGAGCACTCCAGATCAGAAGCTACCAATAAGGCCTACTCCAGAATCTGGAAGATCTTTTCATCTTGGTGTACAAGACATCAGCAAAGATCCGCTGAAGCTTCCATCCTGATGATCCTCCAATTTCTTCAGGACGGTCTTGACAGGGGGCTATCACCAGCTACCCTTAAAGTGCAGATTTCAGCAATCTCTGCTTGTCTCAACAGAGCTATTTCTCAAGACCCCCTTATCAAGAGGTTCCTGAAGGGAGCCTCAAGATTAAAGCCTACAGTAATCAGACCTATCCCGGCCTGGGATTTGTCGGTCGTGCTCAGGGGGTTATCATCTCCCCCCTTTGAGCCCCTAGAGGAGGCGGGATTCAGGTTCCTGACCTGGAAGATCACCTTCTTGTTAGCTGTGACCTCTGCAAAACGAGTTGGGGAACTCCAGGCTTTTTCTGCCTTTGAGCCATATACGAAGTTCCTACAGGATCGGGTACTTCTAAAATTTTTACCTAACTTCATCCCAAAGGTTTCTTCCTTTGACAATATCAATCAGGTGATCTCCCTACCAACTTTGGCTCCACCCCCCTCCTCTGAGGAAAGAGGGCTCCATACCCTCGATATTGCAAGATGTCTTAGGATTTACCTGGAACGCTCCAAGGTATTTAGGAAGGATGAAAACCTCCTTATCCTTTTTTCCGGTACCCATAAGGGGAGGAAAGCCTCTAAGCCCTCCATCAGTCGCTGGATTAAAGAGGCAATTCGGGAGTCTTATATGTCTCAGGGCTCGGAGCCCCCTGAATTTGTAAGGGCCCACTCTACTCGAGCAGTGGCCACTTCTTTTGTAGAGAGAAGCTCGATCCCATTGGACGTGATCTGTAAGTCAGCTTCTTGGAGTTCTCACTCCACTTTTATCTCACACTATAGAGTGGATACCAGAATACATAGTTATTCCTCATTTGGCCGGACAGTGTTATCTTCCGCCAGGCATGAGGACCCTCCCATGGGGGTTTCTACTTGCTAAATCCCCATTTGTGCCACTGGTTAGGACGTAAGGGAATCGTTAATTTCTAACGATAATTTGTTTTCCCTTAGTCCTAACAGTGGCACACAAATTTCCCCTCCCCCCCTATATTTATTAATTGAGATTATGGTTGTCTACTTGTAATTACACATGGGTTGGAGGGTCACACCCCTCTTTATTGGGGGCAGGGAGGGCGTGTGCATGCCAGTGTTTTTTGATTGTTTCATTAAAATTCCACCTGTCCTAACCAGTCCACAGGGGCAGAATACCCCATTTGTGCCACTGTTAGGACTAAGGGAAAACAAATTATCGTTAGAAATTAACGAGTGTTCCACAGACAGGAACACATAGTACTTCCTGTCTGTGGAACACATAGTACTTCCTGTCTGTGGAACACATAGTACTTCCTGTCTGTGGAACACATAGTACTTCCTATCTGTGGAACACATAGTACTTCCTGTCTGTGGAACACATAGTACTTCCTGTCTGTGGAACACATGGTACTTCCTGTCTGTGGAACACATGGTACTTCCTGTCTGTGGAACACATGGTACTTCCTGTCTGTGGAACACATGGTACTTCCTGTCTGTGGAACACATAGTACTTCCTGTCTGTGGAACACATAGTACTTCCTGTCTGTGGAACACATAGTACTTCCTGTCTGTGGAACACATAGTACTTCCTGTCTGTGGAACACATAGTACTTCCTGTCTGTGGAACACACGGAACTTCCGGTCTGTGGAACACGTATTTCCTGTCTGTGGAGAACATTGAACTTCCTGTCTTTGGTACACATGGAACTTCCTGTCTGTGGAACCATTCAGGTTTTTTCCTGTTTCTGGAACTTCATGTATTACAAGGACTTTTATTATAATTCTATACATTCAGTACATAGACCTTGGAGCTCTAGTACATTTGGAGGACTGGTGGTGGAGCACTGAGGACCTATCGGTGGGAGAATCATCTCCAATATTGATAATAAGGACATTTGATCCTGAGGGTGATAAGGAATCCGGGAAGGAGGTAAGTCAACAGGGGCGGATTGGGAACTCAACATGTCCCTGTAAAAAATAGTTTAAGTGGCCTTATGTTGTAGATGAAGACAAACTGGCAGAAAATGTGGCCAAGCCAAGTAGACAATCTGTAGTTTTTATTGATACCATTTAGGAATATGCATTTTTGATAATTTTTTATTTATGAAGATTAAGCAGCAAAAAAACGTTGAATCCACAGTTTTTATTTTTTCTATTTTGGAGTTTACCGTATGGAATAAATGCATTTATATTTAATAGTATTGGCATTTTGTGCACAACCTTAATAATTATCTATATTTTTTTTTTATTGTTTATTTTTATTATTAAAGGGGTTATCCAACCCCTATAATGATGCCCCTAATGCCCGGGCACCTCATGTAGGTTATACCGCGTGGCTCCTGATCCCTGCATGGCGATGGGGGGTTGAGGGGCAGCCAATAGCAGGCCTCAACGGGAATGAGCCTCCCTAGCATCGTGACAGATACTTCTCTGTATACCCGGACACTGGGATAACTGCAAAAGTCTAATTTATTTAGGAATCATAAAAATGTAATGGAAAAAAATAAGAGTTTATGTACTAATTACATCTCTCTTAAAGTTGCCTACCCCACGCCGGTATTTCGTCCGTATTATGCGAATAATACATTGCCGATTTTCGTAATCAAGAATATAATCTCGAATTCACGAATAGATGGCCAATATTCTACAAAATCTTTGCGAAACATTGTGAATTTGAATATTGCCCCTGCCGCTCATCACTATTCTTTATGCGCGACCAAACAAATGGACCGATCTTCACCAAATTTGGCACACAGGTACATCAGCTGTCCGGCAAGGTTTTAGACCAGATCTCAGCTCTCTAGGACGTACCGTTCCTGAGATATTCCCAAAATATGACCTGCATTAGAGAATAAAAGCCTGCAAGTCTTTCTCTTCAAATCCCAACTGCCATACACACGGTCACATGTCCCTTATCAGCCAATAGAAGCTCACAGGCCCTTAGCCTCCACATACACACAGTTTCACTCCAGGATTCCATAACAACCCAGCCATTTTTCTTCACTGCTGTAGGTCAGCTTTAGGCTAGGGCTACACGACGACAATAAGTCACACGACACATAGGGAATAACTACACTGCTACATGCATCCATCTTGGATGGATTTTTTTGCGTGTCGCAGCATGTCACATGTCGCAGTGCGACACCATAGCCTATCATTATAAAAATTGTTGAGACAAAATGTTGTGCGTTAAGGGTGCATGGGCCACTATTAAAGGGGCAGCTGCTGTGCAGGGCACTGTGGAGGTCACTGTTAATGGGACAGGTTGCTATGGAGGTCACTGTTAAGGAGGCAGGGGCCACTATTAAAGGGGCAGTTGCTGTGGAGGTCACTGTTAAGTCAGCATGGCACTGTTAAACGGACGGATGCTGTGGAGGTCTCTGTTAAGGGGGCAGTGAACAGTGGAGGTCACAGATAAGGGGACGGTTCCCTATTGAAGTCACTGTTAAGGGGCGGGATGCTTTTGAGGTTACTGTTAAGGGGGCGGGCCCCTGAGGAGGTCACTGACAAGGGACTGGGGTGCTGTGAAACTCACTGTTAAAGGAGCCGGCTGCTGTGAAGGTCAAAGTTAAGGGGATGTGCTGCTGTGGAGGTCCCATTTTAAGGTGGCGGGGCACTGTGGGGGGGGTCAGTCGTGGGGGACTGTGGAGTTCACTGTTAAGGGGGCGGGGTGCTGTAGAGGTCACTGTTATGGAGGATACTGTCGATATGTTTTAACGACACACACAAACCTTATGGCCTCTTTCACACGGGTGTCCCGGATTTGTTCTGGATGAGTCGTGTGTGCATTGCGGGAAACCCGCGCGAGTGCGCACGCAATTTCAGTCAGTTTTGACTGCGATTGTTTTGCATTGTTCAGTTTTTATTTCGCGGATGCAAAGCGTTTTCCACGCGCGTGATACAAAACTGAATGTGGTATCCAGACCCGAACCCGGACTTCCTTACTGTTGTTTGGGTTCGGTGTTCTGTAGATGTTATTATTTTCCCTTATAACATGGTTATAAAGGAAAATAATAGAATTCTTAATATAGAATGCTTACTAAAATGTGGAGTGAAGGGTTAAAAAATTTAAAAATATTAACTCTCCTCATCCTCTTGTTCGCGCAGCCGGCATCGTCTTCTTTCTTCTTCTTTCAGGACCTGCCAAAGGACCTTTTAATGACGAAGATCCTTCTATCTTCATTCAGCAGGACATGTGCTGACGTCACCGAACTCGATTACATCATCAAAGGTCCTTTTGCAGGTCCTGAAAGAAGAAGAAAGAAGACTATGCCGGCTGCGCAAACAACAGGAAGAGGTGAGTACATTTTTTTTAAATATTTTTAACCCCTAAAGCCACATTTTAGTAAGCATTCTGTATTAAAAATGCTATTATTTTCACTTATAACCGTGTAATAAGGGAAAATAATACAGTGATTAGACTTTAATGGGGTTGCTCATCCCTACCATCTCCTAGCAACCATGCGTGAAAATCGTACCGCATCTGCGCTTGCTTGCGGATGCTTGCGATTTTCACGCAGACCCATTCATTTCTATGGGGCCTGCGTTGCATGAAAGACGCAGAATATAGAACATGCTGCAAATTTCACGCAACACACAAGTGATGCGTGAAAATCACCGCTCATCTGAACAGCCCCATAGAAGGGAATGGGTCCGGATTCAGTGCGGGTGCAATGCGTTCACATCACGCATTGCACCTGCGCGGAATTCTTGCCCGTGTGAAAGGGGCCTAAATGAAATAGATGAAATATACCCGTGTGAAGTCGGTTCTTCTGCTAGTCTCCTATATACACTGCTCAAAAAAATTAAGGGAACACTTAAACAACACAATGTAACTCCAAGTCAATCACACTTCTGTGAAATCAAACTGTCCACTTAGGAAGCAACACTGAGTGACAATCAATTTCACATGCTGTTGTGCAAATGGGATAGACAACAGGTGGAAATTATAGGCAATTAGCAAGACACCCCCAATAAAGGAGTGGTTCTGAAGGTGGTAACCACAGACCACTTCTCAGTTCCTATGCTTCCTGGCTGATGTTTTGGTCACTTTTGAATGCTTGCGGTGCTTTACCTCTAGTGGTAGCATGAGACGGAGTCTACAACCCACACAAGTGGCTCAGGTGATAGTGCAGGTTATCCAGGATGGCACATCAATGCGAGCTGTGGCATAAAGGTTTGCTGTGTCTGTCAGCGTAGTGTCCAGAGCATGGAGGCGCTACCAGGAGACAGGCCAGTACATCAGGAGACGTGGAGGAGGCCGTAGGAGGGCAACAACCCAGCAGCAGGACCGCTACCTCCGCCTTTGTGCAAGGAGGAACAGGAGGAGCACTGCCAGAGCCCTGCAAAATGACCTCCAGCAGGCCACAAATGTGCATGTGTCTGCTCAAACGGTCAGAAACAGACTCCATGAGGGTGATACGTCCACAGGTGAGGGTTGTGGTTACAGCCCAACACCGTGCAGGACGTTTGGCATTTGCCAGAGAACACCAAGATTGGCAAATTCGCCACTGGCACCCTGTGCTCTTCACAGATGAAAGCAGGTTCACACTGAGTCTGGAGACGTCGTGGAGAACGTTCTGCTGCCTGCAACATCCTCCAGCATGACCGGTTTGGCATTGGGTCAGTAATGGTGTGGGGTGGCATTTCTTTGGAGGGCCGCACAGCCCTCCATGTGCTCGCCAGAGGTAGCCTGACTGCCATTAGGTACCGAGATGAGATCCTCAGACCCCTTGTGAGACCATATGCTGGTGCGGTTGGCCCTGGGTTCCTCCTAATGCAAGACAATGCTAGACCTCATGTGGCTGGAGTGTGTCAGCAGTTCCTGCAAGACAAAGGCATTGATGCTATGGACTGGTCCGCCCGTTCCCCAGACCTGAATCCAATTGAGCACATCTGGGACATCATGTCTCGCTCTATCCACCAACGTTACGTTGCACCACAGACTATCCAGGAGTTGGCAGATGCTTTAGTCCAGGTCTGGGAGGGGATCCCTCAGGAGACCATCTGCCACCTCATCAGGAGCATGCACAGGCGTTGTAGGGAGGTCATACAGGCACGTGGAGGCCACACACACTACTGATCCTCATTTTGACTTGTTTTAAGGACATTACATCAAAGTTGGATCAGCCTGTAGTGTGTTTTTCCACTTTAATTTTGAGTGCGACTCCAAATCCAGACCTCCATGGGTTGAAAAATTAGATTTCCATTTATTTTTTTTTGTGTGTGATTTTGTTGTCATAACATTCAACTATGTAAAGAACAAAGTATTTCAGAAGAATATTTAATTAACTCAGATCTAGGATGTGTTATTTTTGTGTTCCCTTTATTTTTTTGAGCAGTGTATATAAAAATGAGTTTCTGTCTGTTCTTTATGCGCGACCAAACAACTGGACCAATTTTCACCAAATTTGGCACACAGGTACATCAGATGTCTCGAATTCACGAATAGATGGCCAATATTCTACAAAATCTTCGCGAAATATCGTGAATTTGAATATTGCCCCTGCCGCTCATCACTATTCTTTATGCGCGACCAAACAAATGGACCGATTTTCACCAAATTTGGCACACAGGTACATCAGGTGTCCGGCAAGGTTTTAGACCGGATCTCAGCTCTCTAGGACTTAACGGTCCTGAGAGATTCCCAAAAAATGACCTTCTATCCAAAATGACCTTCTATCCAATAGAAGCCTGCAAGTCTTTCTCTTCATATCCCAACTGCCATACACACGGTCACATGTCCCTTATCAGCCAATAGAAGCTCACAGGCCCTTAGTCTCCACATACACACAGGTTTTACTCCAGGTTTCCATAATAACCTAGCCACTTTTCTTCACTGCTGTAGGTCAACTTTAGGTTAGGGCTACAGGATGACAATAAGTCGAATGACAATAAGTCACATGACACATAGGGTATAACTACACTGCTACAAGCATCCATCTTGCGACTGTTGTGTCGCAGTTACAGCAAGTCGCAGTGCGACCCCATAGCCTATCATTATAAAAATTGTTGAGACAAAAAGTCGTGCAACAGATGTGGTCATCTAGCCCTAGCATTAAAGGGGCAGGGCACTGTGGGGGTCACGGTTAAGGGGGCAGGGGCCACTATTAACAGGGAAGCTGCTGTGGAGGTCACTGTTAAAGGAGCGTGCACTGTGAAGGTCACTGTTAAAGGAGCATTCACTGTGGATGTTACTGTTAATGGGGCAGGCCGCTGTGGAGGTCACTGTTAAGAGGGCAGGGGCCACTCTTAAAGGGGCAACTGCCGTAGAGGTCACTGTTAAGGCAGCAGGGTACTGTGAGTTCACTGTTAAGGGAACGGGGAATTGTGGCAGTCACTGTTAAAGGGATCGGTGCTGTGGAGGTCTCTGTTAAGTGGGCAGTGAACAGTGGAGGTCACAGATAAGGGGACGGTCCCCTATGTAGTTCAGTGTTAAGGGGCGGGGTGCTGTAGAGGTAACTATTAAGGGGACAGGCCCCTGAGGAGGTCACTGTCAAGGAGGTGGAGTGCTGTGAAACTCACTGTTAAAATTGCCGGGCTGCTGTGAAGGTCCCATTTTAAGGAGGTGGGGCACTGTGGGGGGTCAGTGTTAAGGGGTGGGGGACTGTGGAGTTCACTGTTAAGGGGGAGGGGTGCTGTAGAGGTCACTGTTATGGTGGATACTGTTGATATCTTTTAATCACATACAGAATCATTAAATTAAATAGATTAAATATACCCGTGCGAAACTGGGTCCTTCTGCTAATATATATAAATTTAATTTTTAAAGAGAGATGGCTAAAATGTGATCCATTTTTGTGATTACTAAATAAACTAGGTTTATACTGTTATCCCAATGTCTGTAGATACCAGTGCATTGTACATTAATACTACTTAACGTGTTTAGTTAGAGGAATTCTTCTCCGAGACAAGACTGTGCTCTGTTGCACACCTGGTAAAGGCTTCTGTCTCTGAAGCAGGAGGTTTTGAGTTCAAACCCCTCTGGTAAAAGTTTAAAAGTAGAGACATAAAACATTTTAAATATACTGGAGTATCCCCATACACTGATAGAATGCTAGATGGGGGTTACCGACCACGGATGACTACATATATGGAGTCAGGCAGGAGTGGATGATCTGCAGGAGTGGCTACCATGTTTCTCAGTAAAAGGGATGTAAATGAGCTCTTAGCAAGCTCTGCCTCTAATCCCACCAGATGTAAGGCAGTTACCCTATAAGTCAATGTTCAACCCTTTAAATAGGCCTTGAGACGTGACTCTGTTATTGACCCCTTAAGCCACCATGACATACCAGTACGTCATGGACTGCACTGCCTTAAGCCACCATGACGTATACAGTCGTGGCCAAAAGTTTTGAGAATTACATAAATATTGGAAATTGGAAAAGTTGCTGCTTAAGTTTTTATAATAGCAATTTGCATATACTCCAGAATGTTATGAAGAGTGATCAGATGAATTGCATAGTCCTTCTTTGCCATGAAAATTAACTTAATCCCAAAAAAACTTTCCACTGCATTTCATTGCTGTCATTAAAGGACCTGCTGAGATCATTTCAGTAATCGTCTTGTTAACTCAGGTGAGAATGTTGACGAGCACAAGGCTGGAGATCATTATGTCAGGCTGATTGGGTTAAAATGGCAGACTTGACATGTTAAAAGGAGGGTGATGCTTGAAATCATTGTTCTTCCATTGTTAACCATGGTGACCTGCAATGAAACGCGTGCAGCCATCATTGCGTTGCATAAAAATGGCTTCACAGGCAAGGATATTGTGGCTACTAAGATTGCACCTCAATCAACAATTTATAGGATCATCAAGAACTTCAAGGAAAAAGGTTCAATTCTTGTTAAGAAGGCTTCAGGGCGTCCAAGAAAGTCCAGCAAGCGCCAGGATCATCTCCTAAAGAGGATTCGGCTGCGGGATCGGAGTGCCACCAGTGCAGAGCTTGCTCAGGAATGGCAGCAGGCAGGTGTGAGCGCATCTGCACGCACAGTGAGGCGAAGACTTTTGGAAGATGACCTGGTGTCAAGAAGGGCAGCAAAGAAGCCACTTCTCTGATAAAAAAACCCATCAAGGACAGATTGATCTTCTGCAGAAAGTATGGTGAATGGACTGCTGAGGACTGGGGCAAAGTCATATTCTCCGATGAAGCCTCTTTCCGATTGTTTGGGGCATCTGGAAAAAGGCTTGTCCGGAGAAGAAAAGGTGAGCACTACCATCAGTCCTGTGTCATGCCAACAGTAAAGCATCGTGAGACCATTCATGTGTGGGGTTGCTTCTCATCCAAGGGAGTGGGCTCACTCACAATTTTGCCCAAAAACACAGCCATGAATAAAGAATGGTACCAAAACACCCTCCAACAGCAACTTCTTCCAACAATCCAACAACAGTTTGGTGAAGAACAATGCATTTTCCAGCACGATGGAGCACCGTGCCATAAGGCAAAAGTGATAACTAAGTGGCTCGGGGACCAAAACATTGACATTTTGGGTCCATGGCCTGGAAACTCCCCAGATCTTAATCCCATTGAGAACTTGTGGTCAATCCTCAAGAGGCGGGTGGACAAACAAAAACCCACTAATTCTGACAAACTCCAAGAAGTGATTATGAAAGAATGGGTTGCTATCAGTCAGGAATTGGCCCAGAAGTTGATTGAGAGCATGCCCAGTCGAATTGCAGAGGTCCTGAAAAAGAAGGGCCAACACTGCAAATACTGACTCTTTGCATAAATGTCATGTAATTGTTGATAAAAGCCTTTGAAACGTATGAAGTGCGTGTAATTATATTTCACTACATCACAGAAACAACTGAAACAAAGATCTAAAAGCAGTTTAGCAGCAAACTTTGTGAAAACTAATATTTGTGTCATTCTCAAAACTTTTGGCCACGACTGTAGGTTTATCATGGCAGCAAGCTGTCACCATGTCTATGTGTGCTGGCATCGATGTTGGTCGTTTAACCCCCTCCATGCTGAGGTCCATAGGGACTTTTGTATGGAAGGAGTTAACAGGGAGGGAGGTCTCTCCCTCTCCATCGGGACACTGCACTGCTGTGGCAGCATCCCGATGCTTAACATGGCAACTGGACGCCTGCAAAGGCATCTGGCTTGCTATGGTGTATCTGAGCTTGACAGGTTCCTGCCAGAGGCAGGAGCCTGATCATGTTTAGTGTAAATGAAAATACACTGCTGTACACTATACAGTGTACTGCAGTGTATTGTGAACCATTAGACTGGTTTCAAAAAGTGTTAATAAAATTTTAAAAAAAGTTAAAAAAAAAAAAAAAAAAAAATCAAACTTCTTCCTATATCCGCACATTTATAACTGTTTTAAAAAAAAAACTAAAAAAACACTACACATGTTTAGTATTGCCACGCCCGTAATGATCTATAAAAGGATCACGTAATTTTTTCCACACAGTGAACACCATAAAAAGAAAAGAAAAAAACTATGATGGAATTGCAATTTTGCCCACCTCCCTTCCCAAAAAATGGTATAAAAAGTGAGTAAAAAGTTATATGTACCCCAATATAGTACATATATAACAGTCACCTCATCCCTCAAAAAATGAGACCCAACATAAGACAATCGTCCAAAAAATATGGCTTTTGGAGACACAGAAACATGAAATTATTTTCCAAACGTGCTTTTCTTGTTTAAAACCGAAATACATTAAAAATATAGACATATTGGGCATCGCCGTGTCCGTATAAACCTGTTCTATAAAAATAGCACATGATCTAACCTGTCAGGTGAACATTGTAAAAAAAAACTGAAAATAAAACCAGTGCCAGAACAGCCAATTTTTGGTTATCTTGCCTCACAATAAGCATAATATTGAGCGATCAAAAATCATATGTATCCCAAAATAATACCAATAAAATTCCACAGCTTATCCTGTGTTTTCCAATGGGGTCACTTTTTAGTAGTTTCTACTGTAGCGGTGTATAAGGAGGGCTTCAAATGTGACATAGTGCCTAAAAACCATTCCAGCTATATCTGCCCTCCCAAAACCATATGGTGATCTCTGCTATGAATGATTTCTGCTATGTAAACCCCACAAAGAGACTTCATAACTGAACTGGTCCTTAAAAACTTGGGTTTTAGAAATATTCTTGAAAATTTTAAGAATTGCTTCTGAAGTTCTATGCCTTCTAACGCCCCAAAAAATAAAATAACATTTACAAAATTATGCCAACATAAAGTAGACATATAGAGAATGTAAAGTTATAACTATTTTTGTGAGGTATCACTATCTGCCTTAAAAACAGGGAAATTCAACTTTTGAAAATTGCAAATTGTTCAAAATTTTCTGTAAATGTAGGATTTTTTGAAAATAAGTAAAGGTTATAAATTTTATATTGACTCAAATTTACCACTGTCGTGATGTACAGTGTGTCACAAGAAAACAGTCTCAGAATGGCTTGGATAAGTAAGGCCTCTTTCACACTTGCGTTGTTGGGATCCGGCATGCACTTCCGTTGCCGGAGGTGCCTGCCGGATCCGTAACAACGCAAGTATACTGAAAGCATTTGAAGACGGAACCGTCTTCCAAATGCTTTCAGTGTTACTATGGCACCCAGGACGCTATTAAAGTCCTGGTTGCCATAGTAGGAGCGGGGAGCGGGGGAGCGGTATACTTACAGTCCGTGCGGCTCCCCGGGCGCTCCAGAGTGACGTCAGAGCGCCCCATGCGCATGGATGACGTGATCCATGTGATCACGTGATCCATGCGCTTGGGGCGCCCTGACGTCACTCTGGAGCGCCCGGGGAGCCGCACGGACGGTAAGTATGCTGCTCCCCTGCTCCCCGCTACACTTACCATGGCTGTCAGGACTTTAGCGTCCCGGTAGCCATGGTAACCATTCAGAAAAAGCTAAATGTCGGCTCCGGCAATGCGCCGAAACGACGTTTAGCTTAAGGCCGGATCCGGATCAATGCCTTTCAATGGGCATTAATCCCGGATCCGGCCTTGCGGCAAGTCTTCAGGATTTTTGGCCGGAGCAAAAAGCGCAGCATGCTGCGGTATTTTCTCCGGCCAAAAAACGTTCCGTACCGGAACTGAAGACATCCTGATGCATCCTGAACGGATTACTCTCCATTCAGAATGCATTAGGATAATCCTGATCAGTATTCTTCCGGCATAGAGTCCCGACGACGGAACTCTATTCCGGAAGACAATAACGCAAGTGTGAAAGAGCCCTAAAAGTGTTCTAAAGTTATTAACAAATAAAGTGACACGTCAGATTTCTAAAATTTGGCCTGGTCATTAAGGTGAAAAATGGCTTGGTACTGAAGGGGTTAAATAAGCCAGCACCTCATCTGCAGACATCTGTTTCGGGGTAATTGCAACCTCATCAGTGCAGAGTAGAAAGTACTGGTTTAACTGGGTGAGAGGTCTAATTCAGGATTTGGGGGGTACTATCTCTCCTTGGGGGAGAGAACGCCTTAATCGGCGTGAGGAGACTTTTAGACCATAGATGCTCCTCTGGAATTCTGGGAAGAAAGGGATGCAAATGAGATCTTAACAAGCTCTGCCTCTGATGCCACCTGATGTAAGGCAGCTATCCTATCAGTCGATTTTTCTGTAAAAGAGAACATCGGCCCACCAGTAAAATTCCTGGTAAAGTACATTGCCAATTCGCCACTGTAGGTCGATGTACCCTCTAAAGTACAGTAAGTCATATCTTATAATGATTTTAGAAGTGTACCTCAAGGCATGGCTGCAAGATTAATAATTTCCAACCTTTCCCTCCACATTAGTGTTCATGTAAGATGTTTTAAAAATGTGAGTTTGCACTAAATCTTCCTTGTTCTTTAGATACAGGACTTCCACATAAAAAGTTTTCTTTGATAGACGATAGTGGCTTCCATCAACGAACCACCAAGGATGGACACAGACAGAGACCACATGGCTGCGAGGATATTAGACCTCACCCTGGAGATCATCTACTTGATAACTGGAGAGGTGAGAGTCTCACATGACATCACTCCTATCTCTAGTAATAATAAAGGTAAATGACAGGAAAGTTGAAGGTCTCTTAGAATACATGTAGTGATCGGTGTCTACCCATACACAGGATTACACAGTAGTGAAGAAGTCGTCTGGTGAGTGTGTGACACCCCATGTGTCAGGAGAATGGAACAGGACCCCGGGAGCCATCACCGAGCCTCCACCTTATTCACTGATACATGAGCAGAAGATCCTAGAACTTACCACCAGGATCACTGAGCTGCTGACCAGAGAGGTGAGCGCTGCTGGGAATCCTGGGACATTATACAATAACGCCAAGGAGATGTCTGGAGAATGACTGTATGATTGTGTGTGTCAGGTTCCTATAAGGTGTCAGGATGTCGCTGTCTATTTCTCCATGGAGGAGTGGGAGTATTTAGAAGGACAAAAGGATATGTACAAGGACGTCATGATGAAGGATCACCAGCCCCTCACATCATCGGGTAAAAGGAGACCTTCCTTCATTATAGAAGTCTGATTTACCCGTCATCTGATTATCACATATAGACAATGTATTTAGTCACTGATTTATTTTCTATAGATGGGTCCAGTAGTAGAAATCCACCAGAGAGATGTCCCAGTCCTCTATATTTCCAAGAGTGTCCAGAGGAAAAGCAAAATGTCCTACTGGATCATCAGGTAAGATTTTTGCAAGTCCTCTTTAGACTGATGCAATAACACTTTCCAGTAAACGTTTCCAGCAGTGGAGTACATCCTCTAAATGATCTGTGGTAGGTAGTGGCTGCAAATGGTTTTGGTTCCATTAAGGATTTTGTTAAACTTTCCCCTTATTGCACCTCAGGATAAGCCATTAATATCGGGTCAGCAGGGGTCCCCACAGCCCTGATATTCAACTGTTCCAAACTAGACTAAGCTCGTTATTGCAGCCCTCCCGTTCACTCAAAGTTGGAGCAGTGCTGCAGTAACCATGTCCGTCCACTACACAGTGGACAGAGCTGTGTAGTTACAACACCAAAGCTACCTGCAACAGCATGACCTGCCGCTCCATATGTACGAGTGTATGGGACCTTCAGTTCTCATGATTGGTGGGGGTCTCAATGGTCTGATGTTTGCTGATTAGACTTTAAAGGAGTTGTCTCATCATAGACAATGGGGGCATATCGCTAGGATATGCCCCCATTGTCTTATAGGTGCGGGTCCCACCGCTGGGACCCGCACCTATATCTGAAATGGAGCCCTGCAAGGTGGTGGCTGGAGGACTCCGGTCCGGCCACCACCAAGCTGTCTTCCCATAAAAGTGAATGGGAGAGCACCGCGCATGACCGGCCACCGCTCCCATTCACTTTTATGGGCTCGATGGAAATAGCTGAGCCAGTGCTCGACTATTTTCGCCAGCCCCATAGAAAATGAATGGAGGGCGGCTGTGCATGCGCAGTGATCCCTCCTTCACTTTTGGGGCTTTGTTATCTATATAGGTGGGACCCACAACTATAAGACAATGGGGGAATATCCTAGCGATATGCCCGCATTGTCTATGATGAGACAACTTCTTGACATCGAGCAGATATATAATCTGCATAACAGATCAGTTTTCACAGCAGATTTTTTTTCTGCCACTTGGGAATGAGAATAGCTAAAAACTTATTCAGTTTGCTGTTACTGTACAACGCTGCAGATTTGCCGCATGATAATACACAAAGACAAATCTTGAATGCAGTTAAAATGTTCACCTAATTCACAAAAATTGTTTAAAATTGTCTAGTTTTCCAAACAATCCATTGTCTCCTGTGTGCTTGCTTAAACCAAACCATTGCCGTTTGCAATCTATACCTGTCAGGGTCCATATTGTGCTGCCACTACTGTTATCTGTGAGGTTCCACATTCACACTGTTCTGCTACTGCTCCTAAAAAAAAAAGGGAGAATATTTAGACTTTTGTTAAGAACAAGCCACTGTTTCTTCCAATATTTCTGTGCATGTATAAATACAGGCAAGCATCTCCTCTCGTTAAAGCATAATTTTTGGAGGGCTTGTTCAGTACAAGCCACAGTTTGTGGTTTGTGTTTAAACACCAGCAGGAACCTGCTTTTAATAAAGAGCAATTGTACGAACATTTAAAATTTTAAATAGCATAACCAATCTGACGGCGTAGTGTGTTTTTAAACAAACTGTATGTTAACGCCATCAACCATAGCAATATTTGTCAGTCTGACATTAATAACTATTGCATTGAAGAGCTTAAAAGGATAGGTGAGAGAGAGAAAATTAGGAAAATTTTTAAATGAGAGATAGACAAAAGTGAAACAATATCCTGTCCTAGAAGACTTCAGAGTGTTATACACCACTTTTCAGGGCATTTGGTGTATTTTAGAATCTGGTCGAATTTATTAATACCCAAATCCAATTTTCTGATCGGTTTGTTAGAATCGGATCCAGAATGAAATTTCACTAATCTCTAGGGCAGCCTCATCTAGAATATGAAGTAGAGTTTTTGGGAAGCAGGTTTGAAGAAAGTTTAAAGAGTAGAAATAAAAGCGCCAGAGGCCTGAGGAACCTCAGTTATCTGGAAAGATTAAACGTAAAGATCATTTAATCTCGAAAAGCTGTCTCGCTTTTTTCCAGGATCTGCTCAGATCATTTCATGCAGCAATATAGCAAACATTTCTGCTGATGTGTTAAATATTTGGTTGAATGCTGTCTGAGTGACACTTGAGGCAATCATTCTACTTCTAGGGATCTTTGATAGGATAAATTGGGGTTCTTTTTTTCTAATTTCTTTGTGGGATCCTTGCAGGAAAGCTGTGGTGGAATGACGAGTGGACCTGAAAACCCCACATCAGAGTCAGTGAATGGTAAGAGCCTTTCATAAATCTTGTGTTTTGTTCTTCCCTTATAAATTTCCGACTGAGTTTACTTAAAGGGGTCGTCTCACTTCAGTAAGTGGCATTTATCACGTAGAGAAAGATAATACAAGCCACTTACTAATCTATTGTGATTGTCCATATTGCTTCCTTCGCTGGCTGGATTAATTTTTCCATCGCATTATACACTTCTCCTTTCCGTGGTTACGACCATCCTGCAATCCATCAGTGGTGGTCGTGCTTGCACACTATAGGTAAAAGCACTAGCCTATGTGCACTCCCATGGTCCCGGCCACCAGAGACGCTGATGCTTTTTCCTATAGTGTGCAAGCACGACCACCACTGATGGATTGCAGGGTGGTCTGTGTATAATGTGAGGGGAAAAATGAATCCAGCCAGCGAAGGAAGCAATATGGACAACCACAATACATTAGTAAGTGGCTTGTATTAACTTCCTCTACGTAATAAATATCACTTACTGAAGTGAGACAACCCCTTTAACGCGTTCTCTCTGTTTTACAATGGAAGAGATGATGTCACATAGATATCTGCTTATCTGTTTCTGAATTCCTCCTCCAATGAGTTAAAGCAATTAACATCCAGATTTACTATAAGGCTCGGAGGAACTTTATTTGATATTTTTTTCTCTTCTCGGCCGTTTCCTGTTGGAGATATATTGACTGTACATTTCTTTATTAATGGGAAAACGTCTTCCTCGTTATCATTATTATTAATAATTTACATCCCATCATATCTCTAAGTACCGGGGCAATGTGATGGGTGAAGAAATGCTGTACGGATGTACAGTAACTTCCCGATCTATAGTACATGGACCACAGTTGCTAGGCAGTACAGGTGTCCACATAGTTGTCATTACAGGTTTGTGGTCTATATATGCAGTGACCAAGGATTCTACAGTAGCAACTGATGTAGGGACAGTGACTACGTCTCACGATGGTAGCTGCAATGTCACGGTAATAGCCGGGGTGTTTTAGGGCCACTGATCCCCCCTCGCAGGCCCTAGAGCAGAAAATGGGGGTTCTGCCAGTGATGATGGTGGTAGTATTTAGCCAAGGGCATGCCCCTAGATGACCCTAGAGATGGGAAGTTCGAATCTTTTAAATGAATCGGTTCATTCAAATGAACCGATTCATGTATCGAATCTTCGAGTCACTTGCTGAGTCGGCTTGACAAGCAAGTGAACCGAAGCTCAGGAGCCGTCACCGCAAACGTCTAAATGAGAGCAACAATTCTGGGGCCATAATTCGTTGGTAACTCTAAATTTTGTGACCTGTTAAGTCTTTTAAAGCGTTTTGTGTGGCATAAATTTTCACACGCATTGTACAGGAACCATGCAACTTTTTACACTTACCATGTTTGGTATCTATTGACTTGATTTAACCCCATCTTTTATATTTTTCAAGTATATTAGGGGTTTTATTTTTTGCTTTTTACATAAAATGTACCTATTTCTGTTTAATCTTTTCCTCCCTTTTTGATCACCTTTTTTTCAGTTTTGATCAGTCTGATTAGAGCATTCTGTTTTATAATTACCGTATTACAAAGTGTCCCCCAAGGTTTTCTTTAATCTAAAAAAAAAAATAGCTTTTAAAACATAGTTTGAAAAAACTTCAATATATTGATTTACTTATATCTTATTCATTTAAAATTTTCAGTTTATGTAAATACATTTGATGTAAAAGGAAAAGCCCTAGTACCTTTAGTACTAAGGATGGCTTCAAGAAAGAGAAGCAATATATGGATTTATTTTGAGGAAGTTGGTCCACAGAAGGCAAAATGCAAGATCTGCAAGAATACTTTTTCAGGGCGACCAGGATCCACTTCAAATTTCAGACGTCATCTTAAGAACAAACATCCAACGTTCCCGCTTGTGCAAGTGAAACAAGAGGATCCAGAAATATCCACATCGGTCTCGGGTGAATCCATATTAGCGTCTACCTCAGCTGGCACGGTCTGCACCCTTTCTAAAGAATCATCCACCACATCTGGAATTGCTACCCCTGTACAAAGGTCTTGCCAAAGTCAGATGACGAGATATGTGAGAGCGCCAACCGGCCCCATCCGACAGAGCAAAGTGGACGAGCACTTAGTTAAAATGATTGCCCTGGATTTCCAACCGTTTTCAATTTTAGAGGACAAAGGATTTAAAAGTTTTGTGAAAGCCCTCGATCCTTCGTACAACTGGCCAAACAGAAAGACGCTATCAGCCATTGTCTTACCTCAACTGTACAACAATATTAAAGCTGAAATGATGGTGAGAGTAGGCAACGCCTCTGCCGTGTGTCTGACAACTGACTGCTGGACATCACGCACAACAACCAGTTTTATGGCCGTCACTTGTCATTATATTGATGAAAATTTTAGGCTTTTGTCCTGTCTGTTGGACTGCTTCTCATTTACAGAGAGGCACACGGCTGACAATCTGGCAGCGGAACTTAACAAAATTTGTGAAGAGTGGGGCATCACAGACAAAGTCGTCGCGTGTACCTCTGACAATGCCAGCAACATAAAAGCAGCTATCCGTAAAGTTGGATGGAAGCATTTGCCATGCTTTGCCCACACATTAAACTCAATTGTGAGGGAAAGTTTGAAAAACATTCAGGAGACGGTGGCAAAAGTCAACAATATTGTAGAATGCGTTAACGGAAGCACCGTTGCCACTGAAAGACTAAAGGCCACACAAAGGCAAATGTGCCTTGAAGAGTTGAGGCTCAAGCAAGATGTAGCAACAAGATGGAATTCAACTTACTACATGCTGAAAAGATTTTTGGGGATGAAAGAAGCGATTATTGCTGCACTTGCTTTGGTCAAACCCAGGCTTCCAACCCTGACGCTTGAGGAGTGGGATTTAATAAAAGATGCGTGTGAAGTACTGAAACCCTTTGAAGAGGTTACTATGGAAATCAGCACAGAAAGGTGTGTATTCATTTAATATATTATTTACCATTTAAACAGCATAATTTTAACCCTTTAAGGACCCTGAGATTTTCCATTTTTGCGTTTTCAATTTTCACTCCTCTCCTTCCTAACTTTTTTTATTTTTCCATTCACATAGCCTTATGAGGGCTTATTTTTTGCGGGACAAGTTGAACTTTCAAATGGCACCATTTCCGGTTGCTTATCGTGTAGTAGGGAGCGGGAAATAAATTCCAAATGGGGTAGAATTGGGGAAAAAAACGCAATTCTGATAAAGGTTTTTATTTAATTTATTATTTTTTTACACTGTACACTATGCGGTAAAATTTACCTGTTACCTTCATTCTCCAGATCAGTACGGCTCCAACGATACCACACTTGTATCATTTTTCTTGCGCTTTAAGGCCTCATGCACACGACCGTTGTTGTGTTCCGTTCCGCAAAATGGGGTTCCGTTGTTCCATGATCCGTTTCCGTTTTTGTTTCCGTGTGTCTTCCTTTATTTTTGGAGGATCACCAGACATGAAGGAAAGTAAAAAAAAGTCTAAGTCAAGTTTGCCATGCAAATGATAGAAGAAAAAAAACCGGACACGGACGACAATCTTGTGTGCCTCCGCGTTTTTTCACGGTCCAATTGACTTGAATGGGTCCGCGAACCGTTTTCCGTGAAAAAAAATAGGACAGGTTATATTTTTTTGATGGACTGGAACCACGGATCACGGACGCGGATGACAAACGGTGCATTAGCCGAGTTTTCAACGGACCCATTTAAAGTCAATAGGTCCGCAGAAAATCACGAAAAACGGAACAACGGACACGGAACACAATGGTCGTGTGCATGAGGCCTTATACTGAGAAAAAATTAAAACCTTTGAGGAAATGTTTTTTTTTTTTCATAACCATATTCTGACCCATATAACTTTTTTGTAGCTATGTGTACAGGGTTGTGTGAGGTCTAATTTTTTGCAGCACAATCTGTGATTTTCAATGATACCAATTTTACATGTGTGCGAATTTTTGATCACTTTTCATAAAAAATTCATTGGGTAGTTGAAGTGACAAAAAATGGCAAATTGGCTGTTTTAATTTTTTCCCCGCTTCGCCATTTGCCGTATGCCATTAATATTGTTATATTTTAATAGTATGCACATTTTCGCACGCGGCTATGCCCGTGATGTTTATTTTTTTATTGGTTAAGTATTTTTATTTTAAGGAAAGGGGGGTGATTTTTTTTTTTTTTTTTGTAAAAAAAATTTTTTTTACTTTTTTTTTTTTTTTTAAAGTCACCTTGGGTGGCAATAACTGTCAATAATTTGATTGCCCATAGTATTCAGTGATGGCTAAATAGCCATCATTGAAGACTTAATTTGCCCTATATCAATACAAGGCTGCCACCTAGTGGCCTGTATTGATAGGTACATCTAATTGACTCTGAAGCCTGCTTGAGAGTTCGGTCAATTAGCGCAAGGTAACAGATTCCCTGATCTCAGCTGGGGAAAGCTCTTACCGGGCCGGAAGCACGCAACTTCCGGTTCCGGTCTGCGCAGATGCCGTGGTCAGAGACCCCAGGCTAAGGCGCCAGCTACACGTGCGAGCGGGCACCATGTTTAGGGATCGGACCCATGACGTACAGCTACGTCATGGGTCCTTAAAGGGTTAAAGTATAATTCTGTTACAGTTCAAACCACATGGCCAACAATAGGTCTGATAACATGCATTTAGTAATTTTTGTCCTTTCTTTCTCATTACAACAGATATGTGACTGCCTCAAAGGTAATTTTGATGGCAAGGGGACTGCAAAAAGCCGTCCAGAGATTACGTGGTGCTATCTCCAATTATGGTCCTGTTTCGGAAATGATTAATGCACTTACAGATGAAATGCAAAAACGCTTTTACCAGATTGAGCACATTCAACAGCTGGCTGAGGCAACCCTTCTGGACCCCAGATTTAAGCGAAGGGCATTTCATGACCCAGTAGCAGCTAATGAAGCCTCCAAAAGTGTCACTATGGCTGCTGCAAGAATTTGGTCAAGTATGCAAGTGGATCAACCTCATACTGGCCTTACAGACCCCTCAGCTCCTCTTCAGTCGGAGCAACAACCTTCTTTCTGGGCGGACTTCGATGAGAGAGTTGCCGATGCAGTTACCTTTTTTAACCCTACTTCGCATGCAATGGCAGAAATGAGAGGGTATCTTGAAGAGTCCCTCATTCCAAGGACAGAAGACCCTTTGGCCTGGTGGAAAACAAGGCAGACAATTTATGAAAGGCTAGCAACTATTGCGAAGACGAGACTTTGCATAGTCGCTACCTCTGTGCCTGCAGAAAGAATATTTTCAAAAGCCGGCCAGAAAATTTCTGAAAGAAGAAGCAGGCTGAATCCAAATAAAGTTAGACAGCTAATTTTTCTTAATGCAAACATTACCTCTCCCGAAGACACAGCTACATAGAGAGGCATATATTATCAAAAAAATTCTGATCGTTTGCACTTTATATTTATTTGTATTTTATTTGTTTGCTTAATATTTTTTATTTAAAAAAAAAGTATTGTCTAAAGACTAGTGTTGATCGAGCATCATAGTGCCCGGGCCGAACACATCGGGATGTTCGGGTGCTCGACCGAGCACTCGAGTATAATGGAAGTCAATGGGAGAAGCCGAGCATTAAACCAGGTACCCCCTGCTCTGAAGAGGGGAGGGTGTCTGGTTCATAGGAAAATGTCAGAAATTTATGGAACCATTTCGGTGGTGTTTCCATAGCAGCATGGGGAGGATGTCTGGATGCATCTTGGACTCGCAGGTTGCAGCTGGGAACGATGTTGTCCGAATAGTACGCCACTTTTATAAACTGACAAAAATATGTAAAAAACAGAATAAAAAATAAATTTTAGATGAAAAATTTATAGGAAACACTCTTTTCTGTATATTTACTTGTATATAAAGTGCAAGTGCTGGCAAAAATTACAAGGAAGAGGCACTCCGATGCAACCTGTATATCACATAAAGGAGGACCTGATTCACATTGTGGTAAAATTGTTCATGTAGTGGGACTCCTACACTCATAAACCCTATGCAGTAAAGGAAAGGGCTGCAAAAAATTACAAGAAACCGTCACTCCAATACACCCTTTATTACACATAAAGGAGGGCATCATACACACCCTTTAAAAATTATGATTGATTGCCTGCTGGTGACCCTCAAAAACATTTGGATCAAGGGCATGCTGATCTGACCATCTAAAACATTATGGGCGAGGGCCTGCCGCCGTTTTGGTGACTCTAGTTAACCTGGGGCCGATCGCACGTCCCCATGACGGCGATGATCCATTCGGATGTCTGGCCTATCAACTTTCGATGTTATTGTCAGCGCAAACAATTGTAACTACGGGTAATGGGGTATCAGTGTTTGATTCAGGAGAGGGAGCCGGAGAAACAGCTACCATATCCAAGCAAGGCAGCATGCGTGCAAATTACCTATTAGGCATAATTAGGTGAGGGCCTGTAGGTGAGCTGACCCAGTAAAAGATTTTAGGTGTGGGCATGCAGGTGAGCTGACCCTGTAAAAAATGATATGCGAGCGCCTGCTGGTGAGCTGACCGTCTAAAAAATTATATGAGAGGGCCTTCAGGTAAGCTGACCCTGTAAAAGATTTGAGTTGCGGGCCTGCTGGTGAGCTGACCCTGTAAAAGATTGTAGGTGAAGGCCTGCTGGTGAGCTGACCCTCTAAAAAAAATTATATGCGAGGGCCTGCAGGTGAGCTGACCCTGTAAAACATTATATTTGAAGGGCATATATGCGAGGGCATTATATGTGACGAATACGCATGTTGATATGATGGAAGAGGATGAGAAAAGGAAGATTCAACCATATACCCTTGTTTGTGGTGAAAGGGGTGCATGGGAATACAGTGTATTCAGTACATTATAAACAACACATTTAAAGTGCCTTTATGTTCAGCCGCTTTCCTCTGGTGGAGTCGAGAAGTCATGGTCAATCCAGGCCTTGTTAATTTTTATAAGAGTCAACCTGTCAGCATTTTCAGTTTATAGGCGGATACACTTATCTGTTATAATGCCACCAGCAGCACTAAATACCCGCTCAGACAAAACACTGGTGGCAGGGCAGGCCAGCACCTCCAAAGCGTAGAGCGCCAGTTCATGCCACATGTCCAGCTTGAACACCCAGTAGTTGTAAGGCACTGAGGGATCATTGAGGATGCTGACACGGTCTGCTATGTACTCCTTCACCATTTTCCAAATTTTTTTCTCCTTGTGACACTAGGCCACCCATCAGGGTGAGGGTGCTAGCAGGGTGTCATGAAACTGTCCCAGACTGTGCAGAGTGTTGCCCTGCCTCTGTTGGAACTGCTGTGTGTTCCCCTTGTCTCCCCTCCTCGGTTGGCCAAGGAACTACGGATTCTGCCGCAGCGTTGTCAGATGGAAATTTTTGGAGCAATTTTTCAGCAAGGATCTTCTGGTATTGCACCGTTTTGCTCGTCCTCACCACCAGAGGAATGAGAGATGAGAAGTTCTCTTTGTAGCGGGGGTCGAGAAGGGTGAACAACCAGTAATCCGTGTTGTCTAAAATGCTTATAACACTCGGGTCATGGGAAAGGCAGCCTAACATAAAGTCAGCCATGTGTGCCAGAGTACCAACAGGCAAGACTTCGCTGTCGTCATCAGGGGGATTACTCTTAATCTCCTCATCCTCTTCCTCCTCTTCTGCCCACCCACGCTGAACAGATGGAATTAAACTTCCATGGGTGCTACCCTCTATAGCTGAGGCAACAGTCTCCTGTTCCTCCTCTCCAATGTCCAATTCGCGCTGAGAAGATGAACTGAGGTTGGTCTGGCTATCATACAGTGTAATGTCTTCCCCCATTTCCACCTCTTCCACATGCAAAGCGTCTTCCTTAATTCTGAGCAGCGAGTGTTTGAGTAGACACAGAAGTGGGATGGTTACGCTGATAATCGTGTTATTGCCGCTCACCATCTGTGTTGATTCCTCAAAGTTTATTAAAACCTCACAGAGGTCAGACATCCATGCCCACTCCTTGCTTGTGAATAGCGGAAGATGACTGGAAAGGTGACAACCATGTTGCAGCTGGTATTCCACAACTGCCCTCTGCTGATCACAAAGCCTGGCCAACATGTGGAACGTGGAGTTCCAGCGTGTGCTCACGTCGCACAACAGCCGGTGAGCTGGCAATTTCAAGCGCTGCTGCAGCGTTGGCAGACCGGCTGATGGTGACTTGCAGAAATGTGCACACACATGGTGCACCTTCACCAGTAGCTCAGGCAAATTGGGGTAGGTTTTGAGAAACCGCTGAACCACATGGTAGAAGACGTGGGCAAGGCATGGGATGTGTCTAAGCTTGACGAGCTCCAAAGCCGCCACCAAGTTACAGCCATTATCAGACATGCCTGATTGTAGGTTGAGTGGCGAGAGCCACAGCTCAGTCTGGTCTCTTATCCCCTGCCACAGCTCTGTGGAGGTGTGCTGTTTGTTCCCTAAGCATATCAGCTTCAGCACGGCCTGTTGCCGCTTCCCCACTGCAGTGCTACACTGCTTCCAGCTACCGACTGATGACTGACTGGTGCTGCACGTGGATAATTCGGAAGTGGAGGTTGGAGCCACTAACGTAGGTGCTGGCGGAAACCCTGATCAACGTAGGGCCCGCAATCCTTGGCGTCGGTAGCACCTGTGCCATCCCAGGGTACGACTCACTCTCAGCCTCCACAACATTCACCCAGTGTGCCATCAGGGAAATGTAGCGTCCCTGGCCAAATGCACTTGTCCATGTGTCCGTGGTTGAGTGGACCTTCCCAGTAACTGTGTTGGTCAGGACACATGTTGGTGTAAGGCGGGCATGGCACACCTTGAAAAAGTGGCGGCTGGGGACTGCGTAATGAATAGGTGTGGCCCGCCTTCTCCATTTTGCCACCCCACTGCCTCTTGCAGCCTGTTGCGGTGCTGCAGATCCCTCCCCCTCTGTACTGCTGTACTTGCTCGGCTTTTCACCTTCCCAGGTTGGGTCGGTGACCTCATCGTCCACCTCTTCCACTTCCTCACTCTGATCATCCTCCTGATTTGTTGACCTAACCACAACCCCAGTGATTGCCAACTGTGTCTCATCCTCTTCATCAACCTCTTGAGACTGTAATTGCGGTTGACTCATTGGCAACTGTGTCTCATCATCCACCTCATTAAACACTAATTGCCATTCACCGTCATCATGTTCTTGTGACTGTGGAGGCTCAAGTGGTTGGAAATCAGGGCACAAGATCTCATGTCCTTCTTCAATCTTGATTGGCGAGAGGGCCAAATCAAGTAATGGCGCTGAAAAGAGCTCCTCGGATTATCCGAGTGTGGGATCACTTGTTCGGCCACACTGTAAATGGTGGGAGGAAAGAGGATCAGGGTGAGGATTGTATGGACCAGACTCCTGGCTACTGAGACTGGACTTGGTGGAAGATGGGGTGGAGCTTAACCGACTGGAAGCATTATCTGCTGCAATCCAACCGACCACCTGCTCGCACTGGGCTGACTTTAAGTGGTGTCCTGCGCTGCCCTGCAAACTGGGACATGAAGCTAGGTATCTTGGATGATGGTTTTTCTTGTGCTTTGGCAGCAGGCACAGTTTCTCTGCGCCCAGGGCCACGGCCTCTGCGTGCACCATCAGCATCAAGGCCACTTCCCCGTCCCCTACTGCTCGCCTTCTTCATTTTAAATGTGATATATTCTTGAAAATATGTCACACCTACAGTAGCGTAGGATTTGGAAGTGTATGTGCAAAATAATTTACAACAGTATTTGTGATGAGGAAATGTCATACAGGACAGGTACCACAGGTAATGTCACAGTTTGCAGTGTCTATAGAAAAGCTGCACTGGATGTCACTGATGTTTTAGGAATGCGCACACTTGAAACAGCAGATGTGGTGCAGATAATTTAACTGTCCGCAGCGGCCTATTATACTGTATTTAGAGCAGGATGCGCTAGAAATATATATTGCTGCTGTCACACACAATAGTCCTTACAAGGACTTTTGGGTCTCTGAAATGTTTTTGTACACTTATAATATTCGATTACACTCCCTACACTCTCTGTCCCTTCCTATCCTCAGCTCTTCTTGACTTAGAATGAGCCAAACACGCGTCATCAGGTGCTGTATAGCACCCAATGACGTGTTCCGGCCAGCCAATCCCTGTAATGCCAGTACTTACCTGCACGTTTATTGGCTGCTTAGCAGACGCAAAACGTGCAGGGAGGAGACTCGAGCATTGCGCTCGAACACATGCGGTACTCGGCTCGAACTGGTATTCGGCCGAACATGCTCGCTCAACACTACTAAAGACAGTTGAATATTTAAGTGCAGTTTTTTTATTCAAATTATTCCAATTCTTTAAAAGTTTGATAATGTTCCATTAAAAATGGTTTATTCTTTAAAACCCGGTGTGTAAATGTGTAATTATCTACCCCACTGTAGAGGTCATGGTTATTGGGACAAAACAAAAAAACAAGCATCCAGGGTGTGTGAAAAACTCAGGACTGGAGGGGTAAGGGTACTTTCACACTTGCATTGTTGGATTCCGTCAGGCAGTTCCATTGCTGGAACTGCCTGCCGGATCCGGAATTCCGTATGCAAACAGTTAACATTTGTTTCTGGATCCGGCTGACAAATGCATTGAAACATTTGATCCGTCTCTCTGGTGTTGTCACAGTCGGTGAGGGAAGGGAAGCAAACCAAACAAAACAAAATTAAACTAAACTGCAGGCTAGGCCCCACAGCTAGGGAACGGGGAAAGGCCACCTCCTGACAATCCCTTAGCCTTTCCCTGACTGCTACCCACATGAACAAATCTTGATGGTAGAAGTGTTCATGTACTCCAACCTAAGCCCTTCTGCAACGAACACAAATCCTCAGCTAGGGAGCAGGCGAAAAGACAACCGGTTCCTTGCACAAGATGAAGGAACCAGCGTCTACCTAAGGCCTAGCCAGTACAAACAACAGAAGGGAAGGAAGGAGGACTTAACTGAAGACTAACTGGGAGCAGGAGATCCACCAAACACCAGCAGAGAACTCCAGGAGAAACTATAAACCGCAAGGGCTATAGTGAGGGGCAGGTATAAATAGTATCACTAACAAACTAATCAGCAGAACCTGTGAGGGGGTGGGATCCTGCCCCAAACCACAACAAAGCAATCTGTCAGATAGATTCATGTGCAGCAAGTCTGACAGATCTTCTCAGATCACCCGCAGGGCGTGAAAGAACCCCCCCTCCCATACGAGTGACCTCTGGGCACCCAGGACCAACTTTATCCGGGTGTGCCCTGTGAAAGGCTTTCACAAGGCGGCTAGCATTGACATCGGTAGCCGGAACCCACATTCTTTCCTCACAACCGTATTGTCACGACTGTGACTGATCCAGACAGGTCTGGGAGGAGAAGGTCGCAGCGACTTGCTACTCGCGATAGCTTGTGAGTTTGCTTTGTGGTTCAGGGTATGTCATCTGGGTTTTGCCTTGTGAACCTTTTTGTCCTGACTGGGAGTTTGTAGGCATCCTTCTCAGGTGAGTCCTGTCTGCCACTCCCAGCTACTATATTAGTTTCATTTTCACTTGCAGTCATTGCCAGATAAGGGTCCCCCTTCCCCTCCGTCTGGTGCGACACGACTGCTGCTGGGGTAGCGGTCGTGACAGTATATCTGGCCTTTAAAAAAAAAAAGTGACATTTCTTTTTTTTTTTTTGCTTGCTGTTTTGCTTTGTATTTTTCTGTTCCACTATGGATCCGGTTACGGTTTTGGCGAAACAATTACAGGGATTATCCCTTGAAGTGGCAGGACTAAAAGCAACAGTGCTGCAGCAGCAGCAGCCATCCTTGGGTTCCACCGTTGCTACGGGAAACCAAGGTACTCCTGAGCCAAAAGTGGTTTTACCTGATAGGTTCTCAGGAGGGAGAGACCAATTTGTAACCTTCAGAGAAGCTTGCAAATTGTTCTTCAGGTTACGCCCTAGATCCTCCGGCGGTGAGGAACAACGGGTGGGTATTGTAATTTCTCTCCTGCAAGGAGATCCGCAGGCTTGGGCTTTCTCCCTACCAACAGACTCTCTGGCCTTACGATCAGTGGAGGAGTTTTTTGAAGCCCTGGGTCTCGTATATGATGACCCGGACAGGGTCTCACTGGCTGAGTCTAAGCTACGTAGACTTCGGCAAGAGAACCGGTCTGCTGAACTATATTGTTCCGAATTCCCTAGGTGGGCTACTGATACGTTATGGAACGACTCGGCCCTTAGGAGTCAGTTCTGCCAGGGGTTGTCTGTAAAATTAAAAGACGCGCTGGCGGTATACGAGGTCCCTGGGTCTCTGGAGGCTGCTATGTCTCTGTCGATAAGAATCGACAGACGACTCAGGGAGAGACTATTAAATTTTACGGAGGCCTTTATAGGGCAGGGATCGGTTTGTTATGATCCAGTCGAACCAATGCAAATAGGGGGCGCCACTAGACGGGTGAATCCTCCTAAGTTCCGCTGTAGGTCAGAGGTTTGTTTTCGTTGTGGGGGGAGGGGTCATTTTGTAAAGGTTTGTCCCTCAGAACCCAAGAGACCACAAACAAAGGAGCCGCCGGGAAAACTAGAGTCCCCAGATTGTGCGGAGGATAACAGTCTGGGCGTATTCGTTTCCTCCATACGCATGTCTCAGTTTTTGTTGTCCGCTACCGTTGAGGCGGGCAATAAGACTGAGATCTGTTCCGTCTTTTTGGACAGTGGGGCGGGGGTCAACTTGGTGGATTCACGGTTTGCTCAGGCTCTGGGTTTTACTCCAGAACCGATACGCAGAACTATTCCTGTGTTTGCCATCGACTCCTCCCCTCTTACTCGGAAAGAGTTAACTCAGATCATTCATAATATCCATCTGCAGGTAGGGGACCTCCATAAAGAGCATATCTCGTGTTATGTCCTGGACGGTCTTCCGGCTCCTATGGTATTGGGGCTTCCCTGGCTGGTGACTCACAATCCAGTGGTGGATTGGCAGGCCGGGGAGATTGTGGAGTGGAGTGAACATTGTAAGGACAACTGCTTGAGTAGTAGGTGCTCTACACTCTCTGTAACATCTTTACCTGCCTTTCTGTCAGATTTTATGGATGTGTTCTCTGAGAAGGGTTGTCAGGGGTTACCACCTCATCGTCCATATGATTGCCCGATTAATCTACTACCTGGGGCCAAACTACCTAAAACCCGGTTATACAATCTTTCCGGCCCGGAGAGGAAGGCTATGAAAGATTATATTTCGGAGAGTTTGGCTAAGGGACACATCAGACCCTCTTCTTCACCTGTGGCTGCAGGGTTCTTTTTAGTTAAAAAGAAAGATGGGGGCCTACGTCCTTGCCTGGATTTCCGGGAATTAAACCGGATAACTATCCGAGATCCCTATCCTCTTCCTCTCATTCCCGACCTCTTTAATCAGGTTGCTGGTGCTAAATGGTTCTCCAAAATGGATCTCAGAGGAGCCTATAACCTGGTTCGCATCAAAGAGGGGGATGAGTGGAAGACGGCTTTTAATACTCCGGAAGGGCATTATGAAAATCTGGTCATGCCATTTGGTCTTACTAATGCGCCTGCGGTATTCCAACATTTTGTCAACGATATTTTTAGTCACCTTATCGGGAGATTTGTTGTGATATATCTTGATGACATCCTGGTCTATTCCCCGGATCTGGATACACATAAGATCCATGTGAGACAAGTGCTGCAGATATTAAGGGCCAACAAATTGTTTGCTAAGTTAGAAAAATGTGTGTTCGCCGTAAAAGAACTGCCATTTCTAGGGTATGTGTTGTCAGATTCAGATTTCCGCATGGATCCAGAGAAAGTCCGGGCGATTATAGACTGGGATCTGCCTGAGAACCTGTAGGCATTGCAACGCTTCCTGGGGTTTGCCAATTTTTATAGAAAGTTTATAAAAAACTATTCCTTGGTGGTCAAACCACTGACGGACATGACCCGAAAGGGATCCGATTTTTCCAAATGGTCACATGCAGCCAAAACTGCCTTTGCATCTCTGAAGGAGAGATTCACCTCGGCCCCTATTCTCGTACAGCCAGATGTCTCGCTTCCTTTTATTGTAGAGGTTGACGCATCAGAGGTGGGGGTAGGAGCGGTACTATCTCAGGGGACGGGCCTTGGTTTGGTGAATGGCGTCCGTGTGCTTTCTTTTCGAAGAAATTGTCTACTGCTGAAAGGAACTATGATATTGGCAACAGGGAACTTTAGGCTATTAAGTTGGCTTTTGAGGAGAGGCATTTTTTGGAGGGGGCGGTTCATCCCGTCACGGTGATTACTGATCACAAAAACTTATTATATCTGGAGTCTGCTAAACGTCTCACCCCTAGACAGGCTCGGTGGTCGTTATTTTTTACTAGGTTTAATTTTGTAATAACCTATCGCCCGGGGGCAAAAAATACTAAGGCGGATGCATTGTCTCGAAGTTTTCCTGGAGGGGGTGATGTTGAGGTACCAGAGCCCATTTTGCAAAAGGGGGTGGTGGTCTCTGCATTACACTCAGGTTTGGAGGGGAGGGTGTTGGAAGCTCAGGGGGACGCCCCGGCCTCCTGCCCCTCGGGTAAACAGTTTGTGCCAGAAAATTTACGACTGGAGATACTAAAAGAACACCATAACTCCACACTGGCAGGACACCCAGGTAGTAGGGCAACCTCTGAGTTAGTGTCTCGTCGGTTCTGGTGGCCTAAATGGCGCCAGGAGGTGTTGAATTTTGTGTCTGCATGTGCTACCTGTGCTCGTTCTAAGGTAGATCATACTCGTCCGGCATGGCGTCTTTTACCTCTGGCCATCCCCAACAGGCCTTGGACGCACCTGTCAATGGATTTTATTACGGATCTACCAGTATCAGCGGGGAAGACTGTTATTCTTGTAGTTGTTGACAGATTCAGCAAAATGGTGCACTTTATTGCTCTTGCCGCATTGCCTAATGCTAACACACTGGCTCAGGTTTTTATTGACTACATCGTGAAGCTTCACGGGGTCCCTTCCGATATTGTTTCGGATCGTGGTACCCAATTCGTTTCTAAATTTTGGAAAGCTTTTTGTTCTCGTTTAGGGGTTCATCTGTCGTTTTCTTCATCTTTCCATCCACAGTTCAACGGCCAGACTGAACATACCAATCAAAACCTAGAGACATATTTGATATGCTTTGTTTCCGAAAATCAGGAGGAATGGTCATCTTATTTACCGTTAGCCGAGTTTGCCATTAATAATCGTCGTCAAGAATCCACCGATAAGTCACCATTTTTTGGTGCGTATGGTTTCCATCTTCAGTTTTGTACGTTTAGTGAGGGGGGGCCGTCTGGGATTCCCGAGGAGGAACGATTTGCGTCTTTACTTTCTTCAGTGTGGCAGAGTGTGCAAGAAAATTTGAAGAGAATTGGTGGTAGATACAAACGTGCGGCTGATAGGAAGCGCTCTGAAGGTCTGGACCTTGGGGTGAATGACTTGGTGTGGTTGTCTACCAGAATTATCAAGTTAAAGGTTCCCTCGTGGAAATTAGGTCCGAGATTTATTGGTCCTTATAGGGTAATTAAGATCATTAACCCGGTGGCTTTTCGTCTGGAGCTACCTCAGACTCTAAGGATCCATAATGTCTTCCACAGATCTCTGCTTAAGAGATATGTAGAACCTCCTGAACCATTGCCACTACCGCCTCCACCAGTGGTTGTTGATGGCAGTCTTCAGGTAGAAAAGATTGTTGATTCACGATATGTTCGCCGCTCTCTTCAGTACCTGGTGCACTGGAAAGGTTATGGTTCCGAAGAGAGAATGTGGGTTCCAGCATCAGAGATAAAAGCGGACAGACTCATTCGGGCTTTTCATAGCTCCCATCCGGAGAGGCCTGGTCTTGAGGGTCCAGGGGCCCCTCGTAGAAAGGGGGGTACTGTCACGACTGTGACTGATCCAGACAGGTCTGGGAGGAGAAGGTCGCAGCGACTTGCTACTCGCGATAGCTTGTGAGTTTGCTCTGTGGTTTAGGGTATGTCATCTGGGTTTTGCCTTGTGAACCTTTTTGTCCTGACTGGGAGTTTGTAGGCATCCTTCTCAGGTGAGTCCTGTCTGCCACTCCCAGCTACTATATTAGTTTCATTTTCACTTGCAGTCATTGCCAGATATAGTCCTTACTTCCAGTGCTACTCTGACCTTGGAAGGAGATCGTTTGATGGTGTTGCTGTGGAGCTCTTGTCCGGCGTGGACTGTCGTGATTGGGATCGCCTTCTCTGCTCGTGACTGGATAAGTCTATCTCTTATATAGTTTGTTTGTTGCTCTCTTCCCCTGCTGTTCTCCTAGACATGAGTGATGGTGACTAGTGCTCCCATCGGCCTTTCCCCACTCTAGGCTTTTGTTAGGGTGACGGAGGGTTTAGGCATCCTGCTCGCCGCACGGGTTCACACCCTGTCTAGGGTATCAGGGCAGACAGGTGCCAGCTTAGGGTTAATCAGGGGTGGCCATACTATTCCCATCCGTAGATAAGGGTCCCCCTTCCCCTCCGTCTGGTGCGACATGACTGCTGCTGGGGTAGCGGTCGTGACACGTATCCCTTCCAATGCACCAGGTACTGAAGGGAACCCTGAAGAACATGCGAGTTGAGTATTCTGGAGATCTAAAAACTCCAGATTACCATCTACCAAGACAGGAAGAGGAGGCAAAGGAGATGGTTCAGCAGGTTCAACATACTTCTTCAACATAGACCTGTGAAACACATTATGGATCTTCCAGGTCTGCGGAAGTTCCAGATGAAACGCCACCGGATTAATAATGGCCGAGATTTTGTAAGAACCAATAAATCTTGGGCCCAGATTCCAAGAGGGTACTTTCAACTTAATGTTCTTAGTGGACAACCACATCAAATCACCCACACACAGGTCCGGACCAGTCATACGTCTCTTGTCAGCCATCCGTTTATATCTTTCGCCCATCTTTTTCAAATTAACCTGAATCTTCCGCCAGATAGAAGACAACGAAGAAGAGAATCTCTCCTCTTCAGGTATACCAGAAGATTCGGTCCCAGAAAAAGTACCAAACTGAGGGTGAAAACCATATGCGCCAAAAAACGGTGACTTATCAGTTGACTCCTGTCTACAGTTTCTCAAGGCGAACTCGGCCAAGGACAAAAACGAAGACCATTTTTCCTAATTCTCAGCGACAAAACACCTCAAATAAGTCTCCAGGTTCTGGTTAGTGCGCTTAGTTTGTCCATTCGGCTGAGGATGGAAAGCCGAAGAGAAAGACAACTGAATACCCAGACGAGTACAAAATGCCTTCCAAAACCTGGAGACAAATTGCGTGCCCCTATCAAACACCACATCTTAGGGGATGCCGTGTAATTTCACGATGTTATCAATAAACACCTGAGCGAGAGTTTTAGCATTGGGCAAACCTGATAATGGTACAAAGTAAGCCATCTTACTGAAGCTGTTCACAACCACCAAAATCACAGTTTTCCCAGAGGAACTTAGTAAATCAGTGATGAAGTCCATGGACAAATGCGCCCAAGGACGAGATGGAATGGACAAAGGAATAAGAAATCCTGATGGCTGAATGTGAGCCACCTTAGCTCGTGCACAGGTCTCACAAGCTGCTATATAGCCCTCAACACATTTACGCAAACCTGGCCACCAGAATCTCAGAGAAATAAGATCCACTGTGGATCTACTCTCAGGGTGTCCCGCAAGGACAGTATCATGATGTTCCTTGAACACCTTGTGTCGCAGTTCTGAAGGAGCAAACAACTTCCCTGGAGGACAGGAATCAGGTGCCTTACCCTTGAGCCCCCCAACACTTCCGCCTCCACCTCAGGATAAAGAGCGGATACCACCACCCCATCAGCCAAAATCAGAGTGGGATCCTCCGAATCTCCCCCCCCCCCCCCCCCCCCCAGGAAAGCTACGTGACAAAGCATCCACTTTGATGTTTTTGATCCCAGGACGATAAGTGACCACAAAATTTTAACCTGGTAAAGATTGATGACCATCTGGCCTGCCTAGGGTTCAGACACTTTGCTGATTGCAGGTAAGCCAGATTCTTATGGTCAGTAATTACTGTAATCGGATGAATCGCTCCTTCTAGCCAATGATATCATTCCTCAAAGGCCAATTTGATTGGTCAACAACTCTCTATTCCCAACATCATAATTTCTTTCGGCGGCAGAGAATTTCTTAGAGAAAAAAGCACATGGACGCCATTTGCTAGGATAGGGACCCTGCGACAAAACTGCTCTGACTCCCACTTCTGACGCGTCAACTTCCACAATGAAGGGTTGAGACACATCGGGTTGCATCAGAATTGGAGCGGAAGCAAAACATTCCTTAATTGCAGAAAAAGCCTGTAATGCCTCTTCTGACCAGACAGAGAAGTCAGCACCCTTCCTAGTCATATCAGTCAAAGGTTTGACAATAGTGGAATAATTCAGGATGAACTTCCTGTAGTAATTAGTAAATCCTAAAAACCGCATCAGAGCTTTCTGATTCTCCGGCCAGTCCCATTCTAGTACAGCATGGACCTTTTCGGGATCCATGCGAAGACCTGAGGCAGAAAGTAAGTAACCCAGAAACTGCAGTTCCTGAACAGCAAACACACATTTTTCCAACTTCACATGCAATTTATTCTCCCGAAGGATCAATAATACTTGTCTTAAATGATCCTGATGAGTCTCCATATCGAGTGAGTAAATCAGAATGTCATCGAGGTAAATAACGATAAACCTCCCCACCAAATGATGAAAAATGTCATTGATTAAGTGCTGGAAGACTGCCGGGGCATTAGTTAAACCAAAGGGCATAAACAGGTTATCGAAGTGACCCTCAGGGGTATTGAAAGCCATCTTCCATTCATCCCCTTAACTGATTCTTATCAGATTACTAGCAGAAGGACCCGGCTTCGCACGGGTATATTTCATCTATTTCATTTTATGTTTCCGTGTGTCGTAAAAATATATAGAGTTTCCCCCATAACAGTGACCTCTACAGTACTCGCCCCTTTAACATTGACTTCCACAGTGGCCGCCCCTTTCACATTGACCTCCACAGTGCCTTCCCCTTTTAACAAAGAACTTCACAGTGCCCGCCCCTTTAATAGTGCCTGCCCCTTCAACAGTGACCTTCACAGTGCCCACCCCTTTAACAGTGACTACCACAGTGCCCGCCACTTTAAGGCTGGGTTCACACTTGAGCGTTTTACAGCGCGTTCAAACACGCTGTAAAACGCTCAACACATGAAAACCAATGCTTCCCTATGGCCCTGGTTCTCACTTGAGCGTTTTACAGCGCGTTTGAACGCGCTGAAAAACGCCCTACGCTCAAACAAGTTCTTGAGCTTCTTTGGGGCGTTTTGACGCGCGTTTGTGGCCATAGGACACTGCAGTCAATCACACAAACGCGCTTCAAACGCGCGTTTACTATTGCAAAAAACGTGCATAAAAAGGCGGGACAAAAACGCGCGTTAAACGCGCATATCAAATACGCTCAGGTCTGAACCCAGCCTTAAAATTATGTTCACAGTGACCGCCCCTTTAACAGTGACTTTCAAAGTGACCGCCCCTTTAACAGTAACTTTCAAAGTGACCGCCCCTTTAACACTGACTTTCAAAGTGACCGCCCCTTTAACAGTAACTTTCAAAGTGACCGCCCCTTTAACAGTGACTTTCAAAGTGACCGCCCCTTTAACAGTGACTTTCAAAGTGACCACCCCTTTAACAGTGACTTTCAAAGTGACCGCCCCTTTAACAGTAACTTTCAAAGTGACCGCCCCTTTAACAGTGACTTCCACAGTACCCGCCAATTTAAGCAGTAAAGAAAAATGGCTGGTTTGTTATGGAAACCTGGAGTAAAACTGTGTTTATGGCAGTTGGGATTTGAAGAGAAAGACTTGCAGGCTTGTATTTGGGGGGGGGGGCTCATTTTTTGGGAATATCTCAGGAATGGTACGTCCTAGAGAGCTGAGAGACGAAACTCCTGATCTCCACCCTCCGAGAACACGTCTAAAAAATCGGAAAGAAACGGAGGGAACACCTTAGTGGATACCCCAGAAATAGATGCACCGAGACAGTTGTCCTTACAAAAATCACTCCAATTACTGATTTGTCTAGTTTGCCAATCAATGGTAGGATTATGTTTGGTCAACCATGTTAAACGCAGAACCAGCGGAGAAGACAAACCTTTAAGAACAAAACAAGAAATGGATTCAACATGAGAATCGCCCACTCTCAAATAAATATCCTGCACAATAGGAGTTAGACATTTTTGCGAGAGAGAAGCGGAATCTATAGCAAACACTGATATCTCTTTGCTTAATGTGCAAATTCTAAAACCATGACTCTGAACAAATTGATAATCATCAAGATTACCCCTGCGCCACTTACAACAGATACTTCTAATTCAATATTTTCTAGCGCCACCATGGCAGGCAGGAGTAATCTGGTACTGCAGGTAGAATACAAATATACCTGTTCTGACTCTTCATTCACACTACAAAGAGTAAGGGAACTTGTTTTTTTTTTTTTTTAAAGAACCCCCTTTTGTTTTTTGTTACCACTTTGAGGCTTAATAAAAGGACACACATTAACAAAATGTCCTTCTTTACCACAGAAAAAACACAGTATTCTTTGCACTCTAGAGTTCCTATTACCAAGGCAATAAGAGACCTGACCTAACTGCATAAGTTCCTCTCCAGTCCCTGGTTCAAATGTCACTGTACCCCGAGGGACAGATTCCCCAAATGACAGTGGCTCCTGCCTGAGGGGAATCTTGCACCTCTCCCTCAGACGTCTATTAATCCTTATGGTTATAGCCATGGCCGCCTCCAAAGAATCGGGATTTTCATAAAACACAAGGGTGTCTTTTAGTTTCTCAGACAGCCCCTGACAGACCTGACTACGGAGTGCAGGGTCATTCCACTCCGAGTCAGTCGCCCATCTTCTAAATTCAGCACAATATGACTCAGCCTTATGTTCTCCCTGACACAAGCTATGCAGCTTAGATTCGGCCAGAGAGACCCGGTCTGGGTCATCATAAATCAGGCCCAGGGCTCTGAAAAATTAATCCACCAATCGGAGGGACTGCAAATCGATCAGCAGAGAAAAAGCCCAGGACTAAACATCACCTTTTAGCAGAGAAATGATAATCCCCACTCTTTGATTTTCGTCTCCAGATGAAATCGGACGCAGGCAAAAATATAATTTACAAGACTCCCTGAACTAAAGTTATCAGTTCCCCCGGAAAACCTATCTGGGAGAGCGACCTTTGGTTCAAGGCTGACCTGGTTCCCACCAGCGGCGCCAGACATCTGACACTGTGCAACCGAATTGCGGAGGTCAGCAACTTCCAAAGACAATCCCTGCATGCGATCCACCAGTGCATCAACAGCTTCCATTTTGCACAGAGCAAGAAAAAAAAAATGATGTAGGGGCGGTTTATAATGTCATGGTAGGTGAGGGAAGGGAAGAAAACCAAACACAACAAAATTAAACAAACCAGCAGGCTAGGGAACAGGTAGAGGCCACCTCCTGATGATTCCTGAGCCTTTCCCTGACTGCTACCAACATGAACAAATCTCAATGGTAGAAGTGTTCATGCACTCCAACCTAAGCCTTGCTACAACTGACACAAACCCTCAGCTAGGGAGCAGGCAAAAAGACAACCAGTTCATTGCACAAGATGAAGGAACCAGCGTCTACCTAAGGCCTAGCCAGTACAAACAACAGAAGGGAAGGAAGGAGGACTTAACTGAAGACTAACTGGGAGCAGGAGATCCACCAAACACCAGCAGAGAACTCCAGGAGAAACTATGAATCTTCTCAGATCACTCGCAGGGCAGGGCGAGACAGGTGTCATCCAGTATTTATTAAACGGATCCGGTTTTCTGGAACACTTGGTACCGGATCTGTAATTAATACATTTCAATGGAAATTAATGCCAGATCCGGCATTTTGGAAAGTGTTCTGGAATTTTGGCCGGAGAAAATACTGCAGCATGCTGCGGTATTTTCTCCGGCCAAATACCAAAAGAGTGACTGAACTAGAGAGATCCTGATGCATACTGAATGGATTGCTTTCCATTCAAAATGCATTAGGATAAAACTGAAGCGTTTTTTTCCGGTATTGAGCCCCTATGACGGAACTCAATACCGGAAAACTTTAACGCAAATGTGAAAGTACCCTAAATAATATAATTCAAATGGAGGTTTAAATGTGTTATCTTATAAAGACATCTCTCTCATTTAGTTATATAGCTACTGAATGAGACAGATGTTTTAGAAGCGATGTCTGTACCTTTAACATACATATCTCCTTGAGAAGCCAATTTGATCCTAAAGGGTTAATTCAATCTGAATGAGGATCTCCTCTAATCTAAACTCTGTGTCATTTCTTTTATCTCTGCTGACTGTCCCAGCTGTCCCTTATCACTGCTGCAACCTGGTCATTAGACTCAGTGTATTGTTCTACGGAGGTGACACACCATTCTTATAACTCCGTAACTTAGCTGATGACTCACGATTCTTGAACTCAAAGAATTGAATGCGTCTATAAAGGATCATTTGATTATTTTAACTAGTAGACTCATTAGATTCTTAGACTCAGTGTACTGTGTGTGACTCACTGCTTGCTTCACAGATCTGATTGGTTGCAGAGCGGGGAGTGGAGAGGCTGGCAGAAGCCTAGCTTCCACTCTAGGATCATGTTACACAAGACCTGCTGCTAGAGTCTCTGCTACCTCACAATGAGCTGCTTCAAACCGAGCTCAGTCAGATGAATAGACTCCTTCAGTTCAGTGTAAAGAATCGATTCAAAAGAACGATTCGTTCATGAACCGGACATCTCTAGATGACCCTCTCCTGACTGATGTTGAGAGGAGGTGCCCATGATGTTCGTGCAGAATGAAGCTATGGAGTCATGATTATGTTGAACCAGACAGAGCACAATGGCAGTATACAGTATCTCAAGTACAGTTTATCCAAATGTATGTAGCTTGTGCTAGGAGTGGTAGATCTCTGTCCTCTCAATACCAGTATATTGATTCCCATCCTCTGAGTACTGCACTATTTACTTATAGTCCCGTTCCCTTTCCCACAGTCTTGTCTCAGCCCAGTTCAATCAACCCGCCTCTCTCTCTTTAGTAGTCTTATACAGCTCTGTGAGGGTATGGTGGGTCTTGGAATACGCCTGGTGTAGTAGGTGCTGACCTTCCAGCAGCAAGCTGTGCACAAACTGCAGGTTTCAAGATCTCTGCTTGCGGAGCACATTCGGATATGTCCCAGGAGCTGCTCCATCCACCACCTTCCTCTGACTGAAGCAGGGTCGGAACTTTCTTCAACAGGATATGTGGTCCACTATATAGATACTAAGCTCCATCCACAGACAAACTAATCAGGACATATCACATCAGCCCGCAATAATAGTACATTCTGGTATAATAGCACAATAGAGTATAAGGCAATAGCAGCAGATGAGCAAATTATACACATGCCAAAAGTTTTGAGACTAACTGTTCTGTCTTCATACACATTTACACAGTGTGCAGTCTGACATTCAGCATAAACCATTCCTGTCTTCCAAATAAGTGGATTGTTCTTTGTAGTCTAACTTTTTTTATTGGTAGTGATGGACGAACATCGGCCAGGATTGTACACGAACGAGCGTTCGCGATCAAATCTTCACGAACAGCGCATTCGCGGCAGGCCCCATTGACTTTACTGTAGGCCAGTACAAACCCCAAAAATTAGGCATTTACCTGACAGAAAAGGCCTTATATGCCGGTGTATATACATAAGACAAAAAACATTCTTTGTTCTGAGTGGTGGCGGATATGTGTGGGCTGGCATAAGGAAATTCAATTGCATGTGGTCGTCACAGGTTTTGAATTCCTCCGAGATCCATGCCTCCATTTTTAGAAATGTGAGGTAGTCCACACTGTCGTGAGCTAGGCGAGTGCGCTTATCGGTCACGATCCCCCCCCCTGCTGCGCTGAACGTCCTTTCGGACAGGACATTCGACGAGGGGCAAGCCAAGAGTTCCGTGGCAAATTGTGCCAGCTCTGGCCACAGGTCAAGCCTGCACACCCAGTAGTCCAGGGGTTCCTCGCTTCTCAGAGCGTCCACATCGGCCGTTAACCCGATGTAGTGGAACACCTGTCGGTCTAGGCGTTCCCTGAGGCTGGATCCGGAAGGCGGCTGTCGATTGGTTGGCTGCAAGAATGATCTCCTATCCAAAGTGACCAATACATCTTCAAACCTCCCTCTTCTTGCAGGCGTGGTAGGATTGGTACCCGCACCTGTTTCGCTTTGGGTGGAAATACCTCTGCCAGCGCCCGCAACAGCAGAATGCAGCATCTCTCGCAGCAAGGCCTGGAAATGCTGCATTCTGACAGCCCTCTGTGATGCTGGTAACATGTCCGCCATTTTGTGTTTGTACCGGGGGTTTAAGTATGTTGCCACCAAGTACTGGTCCTTGCCCTTTATGCTTTTTATATGGGGGTCCCTCTTCAAACACTGGAGCATGAAGGCCCCCATTTGCACTAAATTGGAAGCTCCTGCTTATCGCCCAGGAGAATGTCATCCTCGGTCTCCTCCCCCCAGCCACAGACAACACCAGGGATCCCCTAAAAGTTAAAAGTCCCCCTTTAAGCCTGCTCTTCTTGCTCCTCCTTTACTCAGCCACCATCCTCCTCTGACTCCTCTTCAGCCCGCCCCTGGGAATTCATTCAGCATTGCGACTTCCTCATCTTCCAGCTCCTGCTCTTCGACGGCTTGATCAATGACACAGCACAATGCACGCTCCAGAAAGAAGGCGTAAGGTACAATGTCACTGATGGAGCCCTGGCTCCGACTGACCAATTTGTTTATCTCATCAAATGGCCGCAGAAGTCTGCATGCATGCTTCATGAGCAGCCACTAGCGCAGTGAAAATAAACCAAGCTCCCCAGAACCTGTCCTGCTGCAGAGTTCATACAGATAGTCGTTAACGGCACATTGCTGCTGGAGCAGCCTACCAAGCATATACAAGGTGGAGTTCCAGTGCGTCTGGCTGTCACAAATGTCTGATGGGCAAGTGGTGTCGCCGCTGAACGTCAGCAAGGCAAGCCATGGCCGTATAAGATCTTCTAACATGGCCAGAGATTTTCCTGGCCTGCTGCAAAACATCCTGGACCCTGGGGTATTTGGCAACAAATCGCTGCACGACTAAGTTCAGGACATGTGCCATGCACGGCATGTGTGTAATTTTGCCCTGTTTCAGCGCGCTCAGCACACTGCTTTACCAACTGTCAAATTGAGCAGGGTTAGCCACTGATCGGCCTGTGACTGCAGAGCTAAAAGCAGTGCAGGAATGGTGTGGCTCTTGGCTTGCAGGCACAACAGCCGCAGCACAGCATAGCAACGTCTCACCTGAGACGTCAAATTGGTTTTGGGGAGCTTGGGGGGCGCAGTGGAAGAGGCGGTAGCAGTGGAAAAGGAGGAGTCAGCCGAGGAGGAGACGGAGGATGGAATAGGAGGAGGAGAAAAGGCACAGCTGCATGCAATCCTTGGCGGTAACACCAAATCCACACGGGAGCCACGGATTACATGCTTGACGGGCGTCAGAAGGTTCACCCAGTGGGCAGTAAGCTATGTACCTTCCTTGCCCATGTTTGCTAGACCACGTGTCTGTGGTCAGATGTATCTTGGCACCAACACTGTGTGCCAGAGATATATTCACTTGCCGCTGAACATGGCCATATACCTCTGTTAAGCCCTTTTTGGAGAAATATTTCCTTCCGGGGAACTTCCATTGCGGTGTGCCAATGGCCACCAATTTTCTAAAGGCCTCCGAGTCTACCAGTTAATATGACAGTAGTTGTTGGGCTAGCAGTTCTGACAAGCCAGCGGTCAGCCGTTGGGCAAGAGGGTTATCCGGTGTCATCAACTTTTTACGCTCGGACATTAGGGCCACTGAAGCCTGCCTTCTGCCAGATGACCGTGACGAATGCACGGTGGAAGGTGGAGTGGAGAACAAATGGGAGGAGAGAGGAGAAGGAGAGGAGGCAGGACGTGGAGCATCGGGAGTGTGGCTTTGTGGGTTCTGATGGCGTTGCTCCCTCTATGCTCTGTGTTGGGAGGCCAGGTGCCTTCTTAAGGCGGTCGTCCCTAGGTGAGTGTTGGACTTACCGTGACTTAAGCGTTGACAGCACAGGCTGCAGATGGCAACACTATTGTCAGCAGCTGATACGTTAAAAAAAAGCCCACACTGCGGAGCCATATGCCGGTGTCCTGGGAGCGTCAGATGTGACTGTGCATGGTGGATGGCTCGCTCCAGATACATTTGGAGTCTGCTTTTTGCCTCCTGTGCCATGCGAGCTCTGCCTGCTTCTCCTCCCTCTCTGCTGCTCCGTCTCTCCCTCTGAACCCTCCTCTTCCTCTCTTGTTTGCACCCACGTGACGTCCATTAACACCTCATCATCGTCACCTGCACCACCACTGACATTTGAGATCTCGGAGTAGGCAGCAACAGCGGGGACCTCCCTCCTTGGGCTGATCTGGGTACTGTCGTCACACCACTGGGTGGCGGCCGTTGCTACCTCCTCTTCCTTATCAGATGTCAAGAATGGCTGCACATCGGTAAAGTCTTGGAATGGATGGGAAAATAATTCCTCCGACTTGAGTGGAGGGGCTATGGTGGTGGTGGTGTATTTGGGGGTGCTCACAGCAGAGAGTGAGGAGGGTGCAGAAGCAGAAGGGTGAGTGAGCCACTCAACCAACTCTGGTGCGCCCTTGAAAGTAATCGCATGCGCCTTCTCCAACTTTCCACTTAGGCTCCAGCCTGGTGCACCTGACTTCCCACTTAGGCTCCGGCCTGGTGCACCTGCCCAACCCCTACCACCCGATATACCTCTTCCTATGCCTGTCATTTTCAAAATGACCCTGTGCCAAAGTCCCTAGAAAAAAGCAGTATTTGTGGAAGCAGTTATATCGCAGGCCTCAATCAATATTTGGTGGAAACAGGTATATTTGGTGGAAATAAACATTTTCTAAAGAGATTGTTCATTTCGTATTTTCCTAACCCAGGAAATATGAAGGAAAAATATGAAGCCTATGGATTGGAGGTGACCTTAAGGTCATCTTCCTTCTTGTACCAACCAGCTGTGTGATAAGGATCTGTCCTTCTCTTTTGAAGCTCTGACCAGGCTTAAGGATTGTGAATACTCATGCTGTGTTGGGGTCGCTCAGACTAGAGAGAAGGCCTGTTTATGAGGTTTTGTCATGATTAGGGATGAGCGAACCTGAACTGTATAGTTAGGGTTCGTACCGAATTTTGTGGTGTGTTCGTGACACGGACCCGAACCTGAACATTTACGTAAAAGTCCGGGTTCGGTGTTCGGCGCTTTCTTGGCGCTTTTTGAAAGGCTGCAAAGCAGCCAATCAACAAGCGTCATACTACTTGCCCCAAGAGGCCATCACAGCCATGCCTACTATTGGCATGGCTGTGATTGGCCAGTGCAGCATGTGACCCAGCCTCTATTTAAGCTGGAGTCACGTAGTGACGCACGTCACTCTGCTCTGATCAGTGTAGGGATAGGATGCAGCTGCTGCTGTTAGGGCCAGATTAGGCAGGGATTTACTCATCAAAAACACTTAATGAAGTGATCGATCTACAGCTGTGTATCATTCAACTTCTGCTAGTTAATAGCTCATTGTTTTTCTGTCACTTTTTTCTGGGGTGATCGGCGGCCATTTTGTGTCTTGTGGTGTGCCAGCACAAGCTGCCACCAAGTCCATTTAATCATCAATAGTGTGTGTTTTTTTTTTTTTTTTGCTATATCCTACATCAGGGGCTTGGCTGTGCTTGCTATTTTATTGAGGGGTGAAATACAATTGCCAAAATAGCAGTACCCTAAATCTGGTGTTTCAGCTGTGGCTAGCCAATTTTAATACTGTCTGCTGTCTGGCAAAGGATATATTTTTTTCTGGGGTGAAATTCAATTCCCAAAATAGCAATACCATAAATCTGGTGTTCCAGCTGTGGCTGGACAAGTTTTCTAGTGTCCGTCAAAGCACAGTTTTTGTTCTGGGTTGAAATTCAATTCCCAAAATAGCAATTCCCTAAATCAGTGGTTTCTGCTGTAGCAGGCCAAGTTTAAATCTATCCATAAAATGGTATATTACATTTAAGGTGCAAATTCAAGTGCTGATAGGGTCATCCTCAATAACTTCACACCCTACCGTGCTTCTCCAAGTCTAATTCTGTCCGTAAAGGGATACCTGTCATCCAGGGCCTAAATACTAGGCCTACAATTTATATTCAGCTAAATCTGTGGTTACTGCTGTGCCTGTGTTAGTGTAATACGGTACCTAAATAGATAGCCAGATAGTGTTAGGTGCCTGTAAAAAAAAGGCCTGAATTTGAATTCAATACATTGGGCCAAATTATTTTTTTCTTATTGTGGTGAACGGTAACAATGAGGAAAACATCTAGTAAGGGACGCGGACATGGTCGTGGTGGTGTTAGTGGACCCTCTGGTGCTGGGAGAGGACTGGCCGTTCTGCCACAGCCACACGTCCTAGTGTACCAACTACCTCAGGTCCCAGTAGACGGCAGAATTTACAGCGATATTTGGTAGGGCCCAAAGCCGTTCTAAGGATGGTAAGGCCTGAGCAGGTACAGGCATTAGTCAATTGGGTGGCCGACAGTGGATCCAGCACGTTCACATTATCTCCCACCCAGTCTTCTGCAGAAAGCGCACAGATGGCGCCTGAAAACCAAGCCCATCAGTCTGTCACATCACCCCCATGCATATCAGCGAAACTGTTTGAGCTTCAACTTATGCAGCAGTCTCTTATGCTGTTTGAAGACTCTGCTGGCAGGGTTTCCCAAGGGCATCCACCTAGCCCTTCCCCAGCGGTGGAAGACATAGAATGCACTGACGCACAACCACTTATGTTTCCTGATGATGAGGACATGGGAATACCACCTCAGCACGATGAAACACAGGTGCCAACTGCTGCGTCTTTCTGCAGTGTGCAGACTGAACAGGAGGTCAGGGAGGATGACTGGGTGGAAGACGATGCAGGGTCGATGAGGTCCTAGACCCCACATGGAATGAAGGTTGTGCCACTGACTTTCAGAGTTCGGAGGAAGAGGCAGTGGTGAGACCGAGCCAAGAGCGTAGCAAAAGAGGGAGCAGTGGGCAAAAGCAGAACACCCGCCGCCAAGTGAGTTTGCCTGCTACTGGCCACCGCCACCTGGGACCGAGCACCCCAAAGGCAGCTTCAAGGAGTTCCCTGGCGTGGCAGTTCTTCAAACAATGTGCTGACGACAAGACCCAAGTGGTTTGCACGCTGTGCCATCAGAGCCTGAAGCGAGGCATTAACGTTCTGAACCTTAGCACAACCTGCATGACCAGGCATCTGCATGCAAAGCATGAACTGCAGTGGAGTAAACACCTTAAAAACAAGGAACTCACTTAGGCTCCCCCTGCTACCTCTTCTGCTGCTGCCTCGGCCTCTTCCTCCGCCTCTGGAGGAACGTTGGCACCTGCAGCCCAGCAAACAGAGGATGTACCACCAACACCACCACCTCCGTCACCAAGCATCTCCACCATGTCACACGGCAGCATTCAGCTCTCCATCTCACAAACATTTGAGAGAAAGCGTAAATTCCCACCTAGCCACCCTCGATCCCTGGCCCTGAATGCTAGCATTTCTAAACTACTGGCCTATGAAATGCTGTCGGGCTGGTGGACACAGACAGCTTCAAACAGCTCATGTCGCTTGCTGTCCCACAGTATGTTGTTCCCAGCCGGCACTACTTCTCCAAGAGAGCCGTGCCTTCCCTGCACAACCAAGTATCCGATAAAATCAAGTGTGCACTGCGCAACGCCATCTCTGGCAAGGTCCATCTAACCTCAGATACGTGGATCAGTAAGCACGGCCAGGGACGCTATATCTCCCTAACTGCACACTGGGTAAATGTAGTGGCGGCTGGGCCCCAGGCGTAGAGCTCTTTGTCGCACGTCCTTCCGCCACCAAGGATTGCAGGGCAACATTCTTTGCCTCCTGTAGCCGCCTCCTCCTACTCGGCTTCCTCCTCCTCTTCTTCCACCTGCTCATCCAGTCAGCCACACACCTTCATCACCAACTTCAGCACAGCCCGGGATAAACGTCAGTAGGCCATTCTGAAACTCATATGTTTGGGGGACAGGCCCCACACCGCGCAGGAGTTGTGGCGGGGTATTGAACAACAGACCGACGAGTGGTTGCTGCCGGTGAGCCTCAAGCCCGGCCTGGTGGTGTGCGATAATGGGCGAAATCTCGTCGCAGCTCTGGGACTAGCCGGTTTGACGCACATCCCTTGCCTGGCGCATGTGCTGAATTTGGTGGTGCAGAAGTTTATTCAGAACTACCCCGATGTCAGAGATGCTGCATAAAGTGCGGGCCGTCTGTGCGCGCTTCCGGCATTCACATCCTGCCGCTGCACAGCGTAACTTCGGCCTTCCCGCTCACCGCCTCATATGCGACGTGCCCACCAGGTGGAACTCCACCTTGCACATGCTGGACAGACTGTGCGAGCAGCAGCAGGCCATAGTGGAGTTTCAGCTGCAGCACTCACGGGTCAGTCGCACTGCGGAACAGCACCACTTCACCACCAATGACTGGGCCTCCATGCGAGACCTGTGTGCCCTGTTGCGCTGTTTCGAGTACTCCACCAACATGGCCAGTAGTGGCGCTGACGCCGTTATCAGCGTTACAATACCACTTCTATGTCTCCTTGAGAAAACACTTAGGGCAATGATGGGCTCTTGCACAAGAGCACCTGGATGTTCCACAGCAGTACTGGCAAAATATTCTGTGGACAGATGAAACCAAAGTTGAGTTGTTTGGAAGAAACTATGTGTGGAGAAAACTATGTGTGGAGAAAAAGAGGCACAGCACACCAACATCAAACTTCATCCCAACTGTGAAGTATGGTGGTGGGGGCATCATGGTTTGGGGCTGCTTTGCTGCGTCAGGGCCTCGACGGATTGCTATCAACGAAGGAAAAATTAATTCCCAAGTTTATCAAGACATTTTTCAGGAGAACTTAAGGCCATCTGTCCACCAGCTGAAGCTCAACAGAAGATGAGTGTTGCAACAGGACAACAACCCATAGAAGTAAATCAACAACAGAATGGCTTAAACAGAAGAAAATACGCCTTCTGGAGTGGCCCAGTCAGAGTCCTGACCTCAACCCGATTGAGATGCTGTGGAATGACCTCAAGAAAGCGATTCACACCAGACATCCCAAGAATATTGCTGAACTGAAACAGTTCTGTAAAAAGGAATGGTCAAGAATTACTCCTGACCGTTGTGCACGTCTGATCTGCAACTACAGGAAACGTTTGGTTGCAGTTATTGCTGTCAGAGGAGGTTCAACCAGATATTAAATCCAAGGATTCACATACTTTTTCCACCTGCACTGTGAATGTTTACATGGTGTGTTCAATAAAACATGGTAATATTTAATTATTTGTGTCTTATTAGTTTAAGGAGACTGAGATTGTCTATTGTTTTGACTTAGATGAAGATCAGATCACATTTTATGACCAATTTGTGCAGAAATCCATATAATTCCAAAGGGTTCACATACTTTTTCTTGCAACTGTACTTCCAGCCACATAATCACTTGATGTTTTCTGTCCGGTGAATGCCTAATGTTTGGGGCCTGTACTCCCGTGGCCTAAATTAAATTTTTCTAGGCTCCAGCAGGCCACATTTTTGACAGTTTCCCTTTAAGACGCTTAAAAATGGCCCCTGATTAAAATACATATTTTTTGGGGGAATTTTTGCCATTGATTCCCCCAGTGGTATGTCACTGTCCATGTTGTGGAATGATTTGTGCACTTCTTGTAAGTATTTGGTAGCTGCAATACTTCGTTCGTGCGTTTGCAAATCGGCCCCGGCTGATGTTCGTCCATTACTACAGATGACAGCTTCTAGGCCAGATCATAACCGATGACAACCCATTCCTGTCTAATTAATGCTTGGAGTTCACAATTTCTGTGTTTTTGTTTGTTCACCTGCTTTTTGAGGATTGACCACAGGTTCTCAATCGGACAGAGATCTGGGGGAGTATTTGGGTACATGTAATAGTTTTCTGAGTTGTAGTAGGTGCATGTACCAGTTTTTACAGGGCATTGGGGTCTACTTAGTGATCTTTAGAGGCTAATAGGATCCATGAACCAGCCTCTAAGAGATTTCTTTCTGGAGCATTTACTAGTCTTTAGGAGGTATTGGCCGCCAGTCGCTAGGACATTTTAAAATTCACACTAGTCCTAAAGCAGACTGTGGTCCACGTAACAAGTAGGCAAGGAGTAAAAGAGAAGTAAAGTCATCAAGGACTGAGACAGAGTCATTGTCATAGAAATTAGGAGAAAACCCATTTATTTTCCAACGGCATAAACACACTCCTCAATATTGAAGTTGCTACACCAAAGAGGAAAAGTCGCAAAATTATCACATGTTAATAATATTCAAATATAAAAAAATGGAAACGACATATTTAAAACATCTCGATTTATTCAGTATGGAATATGATCGCCACAAGCAGAAATACACCCACTTGCACACTTTGCCATGCTATCAGTGAGGTTATTAATGGTTGTTGGAGTAATGTTCTGCCATGCTGAATGCACGTGGGCACTCAAATCGTCAAGATCCACTGCTGACTGTTCCCTTTCGTATTGCCAACCAATAACTTCCCGGATATGCTTAATAAAAGACAAGTCCGGAGATGCTGCAGACCATAGTAACACGTTTAGCACAAGCAACATGCGGCCTGGAGTTGTCCTGTTGAAAAATGTATCCTGGGACACTTTGAAGAAATGATTGTACCACTGGTTCCATTATTAAATCAATGTAATGCAGAGCTGATCTGATTTTTGAGGTTTCATGCGGCTAAAGAACTTTGCTTCCAATCTGGTTTTTATGCCTCTCCCGCATGCCACTGATTGTAGCTAGGCTTTTGATAATTTGATGATTTGAACATCTTAATGACTCAAGCTGCTTTCTAGATTTGCATCAGCTTATAGCTTGTCTTTCTTGGTGTTGCAGGTTCAATGTTGAGGAATGTAATAGAAAACTTAGGGGGGTCATTTATTATACTGAAATAGCCTAATATTAGGCGTATTTCAGGTGCAGATAGCGGCGCAATGGTTAGTTGCTCCTCTCTCTGTGACTTCTTCCCATTCAGGCCAGGTCTAAAATCGGCCGGGAAAGGGAACGGTCCAGCAGGCCCGTCTCATTCATCATTTTCTACACCTGTTTTAGGCGTAGTTTAGTGAACATGTTTATTTTTTTTATTTTTTTTTATTAAAGACCAGAGTCAGTTTCTACCTTTATGTCCTTGCCCCAGGACTGATCACAGAGAGAGACCAGACATGGCTGCAGCATCTACTGGGTGATTTCTCTTACCCCAGAGCTGGTTATCAGGTGACATATTATCCAGCTCACTAGATGCTGCCGTGGAATCCGGTTCACTGTGTGAACAGTTCAGGGACAGGGAAGTAAATGCATAAGCTGGCATTTTTATTTAATAAATTATTTTAGAAAATTCACTATTTTCACCAATACTATTGAATAATGAAAAAGTTAAGGTACGTTGTAAAACTGGAAATGTGGGTTATGGTAAAAGAGAATGAGGAAAAGCTCAATCTATGAAATGCCTTCTTTAACACTGTATTTAGGCAAAATAATCTAATGACATGATTAGAGATAATACAAGTTCTCCGTGTAATGTCACCTACTGAAAGAGGGTTTCCAGGTTCTAGATATTGATAATCTGTCAAGTGTATAGTTACTCGATCAGTTGTTCTCAGCCACCCATGGTGCTGAAAAAAGGACAATATGTGGAGCAAAAAATTCTGTCCATTGTACCATAACCGTGCTGGGTTACGTTCACTTGAACAGGAGCAGAGCAGCAGTATCCCAGCACAGAGAGCTGTCTGCTTCCAGCTATATCCACTGTGTTTTTTCCAGCATCGGTCAGTCGGAGGATAGGTCATCATTATCTAGAAACCAGAAAACCCTTTAACTATGAAAGACGAAGTGCAGCACTGCAGTTAAGACACTAAAATTCACAATTCCCATGAATTAAAAAAATTGGCCAGCTTTTTTTGTTGTGGCTTGTCCCTAGGGTTGGCAGACACAAGATAGTAGGAAAAGTTTTTAAGACGACTACATTGTCCACCGCACTTCCTTCATTATTTCTTGACTAGGCGTATGCTCGAAGTCCCTTAGAAGACTATCTATAGATTACTCCAGACGCTCCAAAGCCTGCACGAAGTCTATGGGGCCCCACCCATACTTGCCTAGTACTCCTAAGTATGCTAATAATATCCCCACCCACTGCACGAGGTACCACTCTGTAACTGAGCTATTACACTGCTATACACACAGTACAATACAATACTATATATAACCGGGTTCCATCAACAGGACCACACAGCAGCCATTAAACATAATGGTTTAACATAACTTTTCTTTTTCTAGATGAAGACTGGATGAGAGGCTCCGACTCAGATCTCTTGTTATCTCCCTCTACTACTGCAGAAGATAATCCATCTTCAATAGGCAACACTAGAACTGTACAAAGACTGGGTAACACTTTTGCATGTTCTGAATGTGGGAAACGATTTAAAACTAAATATATTCTTTCCGTACATGAGAGGATTCACAAAGATGAAAGCTCATTTACATGTTCAGAATGTGGAAAACGTTTTAGTCAGAAATCAGATCTTGTGAGACATGAGAGAAGTCACACAGGAGAAAAGCCATTTTCATGCCCTGAATGTGAAAAGTGCTTCAGTCGCCAATCAATTCTTGTTAAACATGTGGTAACTTGCACAGGAGAGAAAACATTTTCGTGTTCAGAATGTGGGAAATCTTTCAACCAGAAATCAAATCTTGAACAGCATCAACGAAGTCACACAGGAGAGAAGCAATTTTCATGTTCAGAATGTGGAAAATGTTTTAACCAAAAGCTAAAACTTGTAAAACATCAAAAAATTCACACAGGAGAGAAGCCGCATTCATGTACAATATGTGGAAAGTGTTTTTACCAGAAATCAGACCTTGGGAAACATCAAAGAGTTCACACAGGGGAGAAGCCTTTTTCATGTTCAGAATGTGGGAAATGTTTTAAACAGAGATCATATCTTATGAAACATCAAAGAATTCACACAGGAGAGAAGCCATATTCGTGTTCAGATTGTGGGAAATGTTTTAGCTATAATTCGGATCTTATGAATCATCAAAGAACTCACACAGGAGAGAAGCCATATTCATGTTCTGAATGTGGGAAATGTTTTAGCCATAAAGCAAATCTATTGACACATCTAAGAATTCATACAGGAGAGAAGCCATTTTCATGTAGAGTATGTGGGAAACATTTTCGCCAGGTATCACAACTTGTGGAACATCATAAAACTCACGCAAGAAATGGTTTTCTCATGGAACATCTAGGAATTCACTCAGGGTAGAAGCTATCTTCATGTGCAGTATGTGGGCAGTGTTTTGAGTCTTGTATCATATTAGACAACTCACCCAGCTGAGTCATTGTAATGTTCAGATTATATGAAAAGTGGCAGGTGTGGAGCTCCAGATCTGTGTGTAGGATCTCCACATCAGGATGCCTTTTTGTGATGTATAATTTTATGGTGCTGTCGAGAGTTAGAAGATCACAGCTGCTTTTTTCCAAAAACAATGCCATATCTGTCCACATGTTGTGTGTGGTATTGTAGTTCTACCTTATTCACTTTAATAGAGCCAAGTTGCCATACCAGACGCAACCCATGAACAGGTGTGGCACTGTTTCTGAAAGAAATCAGCCATGTTTTCCAAATTCTGTACATTCTCTTTTAACCCTTTCCCACAAGATGATGACTTACATATATGTCTTAGAATGGCTACACGTTTTTTGTCCCACATGGTGAATGTTGTAATAAAAGATGATCTATAATTGCTGTTTCCTTGAATAAATAAGTTAATAAGTGATTAAAAAGACATGTACTGTACTAGTGAAACAATAATAAAACAAACAAAAAAGCCCTCACACGGTATGGCTCTCTTAATATGGCAGCACAAAGCCAAATATTTTTTTTTAAGGATTGTCTAAAAGTAGTCCAATAAATTCCATACATTTAGTTGCACTGTAATTCTTTACACCTGCAGCAGAGCAGAGAGTGAAGAGGTGGAGAAGATCCAAGGAGAGTAGATAACACAGGCTATTTAGAGAAAGCATACACAAATCAGTTTGCAAGGGAAGGCAGCAGCATCCTGGACACACAGATCAATCATGTACTCCTAGGAGGTATACACCCACATAAGTAAATTCTTAAACTAGGGGCAGATCACGAACTGAATAAAGAATGAAGATCGCAAACTAAAACTTGCTACAACTTTTTTTTCTTTTTTTTTTTTACTCATCATGGACAATGGGGGCATATCGCTAGGATATGCCCCCGTTGTTTTATAGGTGCAGGTCCCACCGCTGGGACCCACACCTATATCGAGAACGGAGCCCCACAAGGTGGTGGCTGGAGGACTCCGGTCCGGCCACCACCAAGCCGGCTCCCCATAGAAGTGAATAGGAGCATACCGCGCATGCGCGGCCCCCGCTCTCATTAATTTCTATGGGGCCGACAGAAAATAGCTGAGCCAGTGCTAGGCTGTATTCGCCGGCCCCATAGAAAATAGAAGGAGGGTGACTGCGCATGCACAGTGCGCCCTCCTTCACTTGCGGGGCTCTGTTCTCGATATAGGTGCGCACCTATAAGACAATCTACCATTTTTTCCTTAAACAATACATTATATTAGATGATCAACGTACCAGTAACACCATGGTCATGATGGGAATGTGATTGGTCAATAACCAGATGAATTAATTGCGGTACCTTGACAGTCAATTTTGAAGGAACTTATATATGACAGTAATTAATTTCTGAATAATACTATAGGACTACTATTCCGGAACATGACACTGGGTCTCTTGCTTTTGAGATCTCCCCCTTCTTTCTTACTTTTTTTCTTTTTTTCGTGACGAACTGATTTGTTGAGATGAATTGAATCTTGAATTAAATGTGAAATGTATCTAGATGGAATTCTATGATATGCACATATTCTCATATGTTCAGTTATAATTACATGTTCCCTTAATGATATGAAACACAAACTAAAGTGAAATATCTTATGTTTACGGCAGTCTGAAGAAGGCCACATGGCCGAAACGTAACATTTAAAGCCGCAATAACCATACAATAAAAAGAAATCAAGATTATTAAAATTACGCTGGAGTCTTTTTCTTCATTTATAATTGGGGCGGGAACCCTACTCCAAGCAAATCAGAACAGAGTGCGACAAGGTTATAAGACAATGGGGGCATCCTAGCGATATGCCCCCATTGTCCATGATGAGACAACCCCTTTAAGAGTAACATGTAAACACTGTGTTGAAGGTGCTATTTAACCCCCTCTCAAAAGGCTTTTCAGGAATATCTCTCCATGTGGCTGCATCTGTGAAGGGAATCATACCTTCCTGCTCCCCACTGCTGCGTTCTGGCTCCTTCGCTCCCCTGCTGACGCTCTCCGGTCTCCCAGTGTGAACAGCCAATGACTGGCCAGAGCAGTGACATGTCTTCCATGCATTGCATCTCACTACAGTGGTCAGCCATGGTCTGCAGTGGCCAAACCAGATGTTGACACCGCAATAGTGTGGAGAGTGGTAGCGGAGGAATTAAGAAGCCAGGATTCAGCAGCAAGCAGGAGAGTGTGCTTTCTTCCTCCAGGTTCTACCATGTGTGTGTATGGGGAGGAGGTCGATTGAAAGGCCCTCGAGAGTGAACAACCCTTTTAAGGTAGAGCTGTAACTATACTTGGCTATAGTGCCTACAGGGAATCTGGTGTAGTCTGAGACACATCTCCTGTCTCCTGATTGGTTATGGCTGCTGCTTTTTCACTCCATCAGCAGCTCAGCCTCCTCAAATGGGCAGCTGTGTATGAACACAAGCCCACCACTGGCTCACTGGGAATTAGGAGAATGTGTCAGCAAAAAATGACCTATTGTTTAAATTACGTTTTTATGTTGAGCATTTTATTTGATTTTTTATTTTTTTTATAATTTGGACCTTTTTCACTTAGATTACAGCTTTCTAAGCATGATCTGTGACCTGTGCAGAGGTCACGAGGGAGCTGATAAGCTGCAATGTCACCTATTGTGAATGGTCAACCCTGTGTTATCTATACAGAGTGTTACTAGACATGTAACTCTGCCTGTAATAAGTATATTCAGACCATGATCTTGTTACTAGTGGGGTACCTCAGGGATCTGTACTGGGACCCATATTGTTTAATATCTTTATCAGCGAAATTGCAGAAGGCCTCGATGGTAAGGTGTGTCTTTTTGCTGATGACACAAAGATTTGTAACAGGGTTGATGTTCCTGGAGGGATACACCAAATGGAAAAGGATTTAGGAAAACTAGAGGAATTGTCAAAATCTGGCAACTAAAATTTTATGTTGATAAGTGCAAGATAATGCACCTGGGACGTAAAAACCCAAGAGCAGAATATAAAATCAGTGATACAGTCCTAACCTCAGTATCTGAGGAAAGGGATTTAGGGGTCATTATTTCAGAAGACTTAAAGGTAGGCAGACAATGTCATAGAGCAGCAGGAAATGCTAGCAGAATGCTTGGGTGTATAGGGAGAGGCATTACCAGTAGAAAGAGGGAGGTGCTCATGCCGCTCTACAGAGCACAAGTGAGACCTAATTTGGAGTATTGTGCTCAGTACTGGAGACCATATCTCCAGAAGGATATTGATACTTTGGAGAGAGTTCAGAGAAGAGCTACTAAACTAGTACATGGATTGCAGGATAAAACTTACCAGGAAAGATTAAAGGACCTTAACATGTATAGCTTGGAAGAAAGACGAGACAGAGGGGATATGATAGAAACTTTTAAATACATAAAGGGAATCAACAAGGTAAAAGAGGAGAGAATATTTAAAAGAAGAAAAACTGCTACAAGAGGACATAGTTTTAAATTAGAGGGGCAAAGGTATAAAAGTAATATCAGGAAGTATTACTTTACTGAGAGAGTAGTGGATACATGGAATAACCTTCCTGCAGAAGTGGTAGCTGCAAATACAGTGAAGGAGTTTAAGCATGCATGGGATAGGCATAAGGCCATCCTTCATATAAGATAGGGCCAGGGGCTATCCATAGTATTCAGTATATTGGGCAGACTAGATGGGCCAAATGGTTCTTATCTGCCGACACATTCTATGATAATTGTTACTGAAAATTTAACTGCACAGAACATGAAATTATATTATGACTAGTGTACATTGCAGGATTATACACATTTAAAAAAAATATATAGATAACATTGAAAATGTAAAAAATAAAAAATTTTTAACATAAAAACAGGAATTAAACAATACAGTAGGTCATTTTCTGATGACACATTCCCTTTAAAGATGTTGTCCAGGATTAGAAGATCACAGCTGTTTTGCTCCTAAAACGATGCCACGACTGTCCACAGGTTGTGTTTGGTATTGCAGTTCTGTCATATTCACTATTCACTTTATTTGGGCCAAGTTGCCATACCAGACACAACCCATGGACAGGTGTGGCACAGTCACTTTTTCCAAATTCTTTACATCCCTGTTAACCTCTTACCACAAGAGGATGATGTACATGTATGTCATAGAATAACTATCCCACATAATGAATGTCGAACTAATGATTTAAAAGGGTTATCTGAGACTAGAAAATGTCCCCCATACGCCCGGGCCCTTCACACTGATTCTACTTACCTGACTCCCCGCGACGCTCCTGGTCCCCGCACAACTGTTGCTGCTTCTCCCCTTGCGTGAATGAAAACATCCGGTGTCTGGGGGGGGCAGCCAATTGCAGGCGGGGAAGGGAACGAGCCTCCCTAGCATAGTGCATGATGCTAGGGAGGCTCGTTCCTGTCCCCGCCTGCCATTGGCTGCCCGCCCCCCAGACACCAGATGTTTTTATTCGCGCATGGGGAGAAGCAGCAGCGGCAGTGAGGAGACCAGGAGTGGCGTGGGGAGCCAGGTAAGTATATTCAATGTGAGGGGCCGGGGGGATATTTTTTAGTCTCGGATAACCCCTTTAAAGTGATCAAAAAAGATTTTAAACCAGATAAACAAAAACTTAAAAAAAGACTAAGATTAAATGAAGATGAAAACGTTATGGCTCTCAGAATATGACAGCACTAAATCAACTGATTTTACTTTCTATGTACCGGTATATAATATATTGTGCAATAAACTACATAAATTTGGTATCAATGCAACCATTTACACCTGCAGAATAAAGGTAATAGTGTTAGAGCTATCAGCAGCAGAGCAGAGAGGGGCAGAGGATCCAAGGAGGGCAGATCACACAGAATACAGCGAGAAAGCAGTTTACAAGGGGAAAGCAGCAGCATTCGGTGTATAATCTATTTATTAGAAATAAAGGACACAAAATAGGCACAATAAGAAGGTACTATACATTGCCAGGCTCTAAAGCCCTTTATAAAATGCTGGGAGGTTTTCATCCAGACCTATCTAGTGAAAGGGACAGTGGTTAATTCTGTGAAGTAGTTGATACAACTAGTATAGAGTAATGTAAATACTGCTCAGACTATAAGATGCCCTTTTTACCCCCAAAAGTGAGGGGAAAATGGCAGTGCGTCTTATAGTCCGAATGCTGAAACTTTTAACTCACTAGAGCACTGTGAGGAATATGGATTAACATTTACTGTCAGCCATGTCCCCACATCCACCATTAGCTGTCAGATAGCAGAGGTAGTGAACTCTACAGGAGGGCCCTGCTTCAAAGCCCCAGCCATATGGGGCCATCCTTCAAAAGAAACCTGAAAACCCACCTCTTCAGACAAGCCTACAACCAGTGACCCTGCTGCCTCTATACCGCCATGACCAACTTCACCCGCACCTACTGTGTCCTTCTCCCATACCATGTACATTATAATCCCTCACGGGCAGGGCCCTCTCTCCTTCTGTACCAGTTTGTAACTAGTCTTGTTTATGAGTAGTGCAATTGTCTGTATTATGTATGTATACCTCTTCTCATGTGTACAGCGCTATGGGATGAATGGCGCTTTAATAATAAACTATAATAATAATAATAATATGGCAGAGAACTTCTTGCAGGCCACCTTTGTTTACAATTTCACACCCCATTCAGACAGCATGGATCCTGCAGGAAAACCTCCTTGCAGGGGGTCTAAGCCATTCCCCAGTTTAATCACATCTAGCAGACAGCATGGAACCGGTGATTTATAAGGAATTATGAATTGCCCTGCCATCACAGGAGCAAATCGGATACATATTTGTGTCCCGGTGGCCACGATGAACATGCCCATGGTCTTAGTTTGGTGATGGGATGCCAGGAAAGGGAGATATACATATCTCCCCACAGAAACCAAATAACTGTACCATGTTTGGACTCTACTTGTAGCCGGAACCCAGGCAGATCTGTTGGTCCCAGAACCATCCCCCTGTGATGTTCTGGTCTGGAGCTATGAATCCTAAAGGGTTTTGTGGGTCTTTTAATGCCAGCCCAGAAGAGGGGGAGTGGACCCTTCCCAGTGGAGGGGCCGGCTACAGTTTAAAAGGCTTGTGCCAGCAAGCGGGCATGTCTTTTCTCTGAAGGAGGGTCACGTCGTGCCATGTGTTTAGAGGAACCTGCAACCAGCTGACATCACTGCCCTCCATGTGAATACAGCAAAGGACTAACCATAACCCAAAGGAACATTCATCTACCCGGTAACTGACTTGTACTCTGTTTAATCCTGTTTGTACCATATTATCTGTATTTGTAACCTCAGACCACTGTATATATTCTTTGTGTATATTGTGTTATCTATTGTGCCCTTAAGGCGATTTAAATATATAATTTAATCTTGTGCTGTCTTGTATCTCGATCACGAATCCTCACATCCGTGTTTCAGCCTAGTTATAAGCTACCACGGGTTGGTTTCTCACCCTATATAATCCCGTTAGCGGACCGGCTTATATCAAACAAGAAGCTGGTGGCAGTGTACCCGGGCTGAGAGAGCGCTGTTTTACTGTGGCAGTGAAAAGGCTCTCTCAGCTTGTTGCCTCTCTGTGCCCGCGTGGACAGGAGGTGTCTGTGTAAACTGTAGCAAAGCCGACGTTACATGCTCCTCCGGGACGGCGTAATGTCACGTCTTGGCAACCAGTGACCATACCGCGTCTCGTGAGCTCGACGTAGTTGACGTCAAGCGGGCATGAGGGGTGGTATCCCTCACAAGCACTTTTTTGGTTCATATTTTATTAATATAAAAATAAAGGTTATATTTTAAAAAGTTAAAATTAAGGCCAAAAACAGAATCTTGATAGCCGGAGGCTATTTGAACCATTGTATTCTCTGGGCAGCATGGCACGCATGAGCGACTACATGCTGCAGTGCCTGCGCAATGACAGCCTTGATTGTTACCAGTGCTGATTACTGGGTGGCCACCCTGCTGGATCCCGGCTACAAGGACAACATGCCGTCCTTACTTTCGTCACTGGAGCGTGATCGGAATACAATATTTACATTTAGTCAGATGACTATTGGTTGCCTACTCTTGACAAGTGCATTGTGATTTTATTAGTCTCGGCTTGCTTAAATAAAATTTAACTTTTATTAATGTTTTTAAATACGGAACGAGAGCCTATGTGAGGGGATCAGTGGCTACGTCGATGAGGTGATATCCCCATTTGTCCCCAGTCTAACATCACATCTGAAAGATACGAAAGATGTGTTGATTAAACTACAGAATATACATGTTGAAAAAGGAACATACCTAGCAAGCCTAGACGTTGAGGCACTATATACGAGCATACAGCATTCCAAAGGCCTAGATGCGGTAAAATACTATCTAGACACAAAGGGCACCCAGTTTAAAGCACACAATGAGTTTGTTTTATCTCTTTTACAATTTTTACTCACCCACAATTATTTTATTTTTGACGGCGAATATTATTTGCAGATCACTGGTACTGCAATGGGTGCGAAATGTGCACCAAATTTTGCCAATCTTTTTTTAGGGTGGTGGGAGGATAGGATAGTATTCACAGATGCACATAATCAATTCACCAAATACATCACATATTGGGGCCGTTATATTGATGACGTTATAATTTTGTGGGAAGGCACTGAAGAAGATTTTGAAGAATTCACCAAAATTCTCAATATAAATACAATTGGATTAAAATTCACTGGAGAAATTCATCAAACCAGACTCAACTTTCTGGACTTAGCCCTTAGTCTATCAGAAGATGGTACCATAACAACAGAAATTTACAGAAAGCCCACGTCAAGCAATAGTCTTCTCCACTGGACAAGTTACCACCCAACACCTCTAAAAAGAGGTATTCCAGTGGGTCAGCATGTAAGAGTCAGAAGGAACTGTTCTACAGAAGAGGCATTTGAACGTGAAAGTAAAATCTTATATCAAAAGTTTCTTGAACGCGGATATCCCAAAAAAGTATTACATAAAGCCTACAGGAAGGCAAAGAAAACAGATAGAAACAACCTTCTAATGGACCGAAAAACAACAAGCACTGAAAAAATCGTGCGCTGCATAGGCACATATGATATAAAACATCAAGAGGTAAGTAAGATCCTCAGTAAATACTGGAATATTCTAAGATTAGATCAGGATATTGAAAGTGTAATAACAAAATATCCCTCAATAACATACCGAAGAGGACAAAATCTCAGAGAACAGCTAGTACATAGCCACTATCAGTGGAATTCTCCAGCAGAAGGAAAAACCACATGGTTAACTACCAAAGGGTCCTACCCATGTGGCAACTGCCAATTCTGCAGCAAAATGCAAGCCTGCAAAGAATTCGTTAATCCGGTAGATAATAAAAAATATAAAATCGATCGCTACATCAATTGTAAAACAACTGGGGTAGTTTATGCGATCCAATGCAGCTGCCCCAAAATTTATGTAGGAAAAACTATACAAGAGCTCCGGAGACGAATATCAAAACATTTTAGTGATATCAATCTAAAAACAGATACCACTTTATCAAGACATGTACTAGCAGAGCACAATGGAAAAAGCGACAGCCTAAAAATATGGGGGATAACCAAAATCAAATCTGGCCCCAGACAAGGGGATATAGACAAAAAACTGCAGCAGGAAGAAACCCACTGGATATACAGGCTTAAAAGCCTTTCACCTCTAGGCCTTAATGAAGGTTTCACCTATGCATCATTCCTGTAATAACCCAATAGCAAAGATACTATGACAACAAAATTCAAAAACAAATAAATCGATCCAATAGACCTCCTAAAAGCTTCTAAAAAATAGAGAAACGGCAAATCATTAGTATTATTTGAAAAAAATAAAATTATAAAATTATGAAAAATGTAAATATATTATATCACCTCCCAATGACTCAGCAACGTGAATTTACCTACAAGAAAAAACAAGAAAAGAAAAAAGGAAAAAATACAATAAGTATGATGACATCAAATAAGTTTACATAGATAATAACATCAGTCAGAACTAGTATCACAGTCCCTAAATAAATAAATATGTATGGACAGTAAACATAAACAAAACTCGAAAAATCTGACAATATGATATAATAGGAAAAAGTGAGACAAAATAACTTCAAAAACAATAGCTCAGCACAAAATAGGTGCAGAATTTCTATTATAAGAATATGTAAACATTCAGATTAGTAGGCGCCAGCTAGTAAACATACCATCTGAAATCAAGTCACTGAAATCATGGAATACCTGCAAGACACCTAACTGATCGACTTTGATGATAAATCCTAAGTGCAGAGACATGCGCAGGAGAAGCGATCACTATGAGGATTCCACAGACCAGAAACCGGAAGAGCGGCCAGCTAAAAGATCCAAGTGTTAAGACATGCGCGAGATTATGGCAACATCGCGCGATCTCTGACGCCACCACTAAGCAAACTAAAAACAGCCAATAGAATTATGCGTAACAATGATACATCAAAAAAGAGACAAATCTATTGGCAGTTAACTATTGACGTCACCAAACCGGAGGTAATAAATATTACTAACGATGCCGATCTCAGTGCAGACTGCCCGATCCCCTGAAGACGCCATGCATATGGCGAAACATGTCGGGGGGCAGTAACTAGATTTTAGATCACAGCCGACCCTAATACAGTGTGCTAGCTACTGAGTAGCTGTGAGATGAAACACCAAAGAAAAAAGGCCAGCACAGAAATGAATATATAATTAATCTTTATTATGGTCTCAAACCGGGACCGGAGGTAAAAATACAGATAAAATACAATACTATGATGGATGGGAGACACACAGGAAGAAAAAGACCAACACCACTGGTAATGAGCATATAAATAAAATATATATATGTCAATAAGATATCAAAGCAAATGGAATCATATAAATATACATAGTGTATAGATGAATAAAAAAAGCCAGATATCTAAAAAACAGGCAAAGTCATGGATAATACAAACGGATGAAAAATCCAAAAAACAGTACAGGGATAGATAAAGTGCAAAGTGCCAAAATGCAAGTACATGGATCAGATTAGTGAAACATCCGTATAAAGACTAATGACATATAATACCTGAGTGGTGAACTGGATAGCCCCAACGCACGTTTCGCGTTAGCTTCTTCAGGGGACAAGGTGTGTGATTTGCATTTTGGCACTTTGCACTTTATCTATCCCTGTACTGTTTTTTGGATTTTTCATCCGTTTGTATTATCCATGACTTTGCCTGTTTTTTAGATATCTGGCTTTTTTTATTCATCTATACACTATGTATATTTATATGATTCCATTTGCTTTGATATCTTATTGACATATATATATTTTATTTATATGCTCATTACCAGTGGTGTTGGTCTTTTTCTTCCTGTGTGTCTCCCATCCATCATAGTATTGTATTTTATCTGTATTTTTACCTCCGGTCCCGGTTTGAGACCATAATAAAGATTAATTATATATTCATTTCTGTGCTGGCCTTTTTTCTTTGGTGTTTCATCTTACGTGCAGGCTTGGCACGAGTACTCACTTTTGTGAGTCATATATTGGTGTATATTGAGTAGCTGTGAGGCAGAATAATAAATGCATGCGCCGCCATTAGCGATCAAACAGATAAGGTGAACAGGGCAATGAAAGTAAATAGACCTCAGCCAGTGTAGCGCATCTACAGCCGTCAGCTACAAAGTAGCATTTAATGTAGCAACAATAGCTAGCAAGTCTAGAGGAAACTAGCAGGCAGCGTAGTTACCAATGTGCTACCATCACAGCTCAAAGAGTATATATAGAGGCAGACAGGTAGCCAAACAAAACTGCCACTTCAATATAAACAGAGAACACTAAGGAATAAATACAAGTACAGCACACTACTGGTCGACTGATGAAAGTTTTAAAATAATGTAGGTTAGGATTTAGGATTTACTAATTTGTTAAAAACATTAATAAAAGTTTAATTTTATTTAAGCAAGCCGAGACTAATAAAATCACAATGCACTTGTCAAGAGTAGGCAACCAATAGTCATCTGACTAAATGTAAATATAGTAAAAGTGCCTCTACAAGTGCAGGGTATCCTAGACTGTAAAATAAAAATGATCGGAATACAAGCGCAAGCTGGTAGATGCACTACTGACGGCTTTCCCATCTGACAGTGGAGGCTTTGTGGAAGCAGAAGGAAGTCGCCAACGCAGCAGGGGCACCGTCACCCACTCAGAATGGAGGGTTAGCATGGCCAAAATGTTGAAAACCTTTGTCAGCACATCACAACATCCAGCACCACCATCTGATATGGACCACCTTAGCAGGAGGCAGCGTTTGAGCAACATAATGGAACAGTACGTGTGCACGCGTCTGCGCGTACTGACTGATGGGTCTGCCCCATTGAACTTCTGGGTCTTTAAATTAGACACATAGCCTGAGCTTGCCCTACGCCTTGGAGGTGCTGTCCTGCCCTGCAGCAAGTGTATTGTCTGAACGTGTGTTTAGGGTGTGTGTGCAGTGGGTGTGATCACGGACAGGTGCATCTGCCTGTCCTCAGCCAATGTGGACAAGCTCACGTTCATTAAAATGAACCAGGCAGGAATCCCACAGGACTTGTCTGTAGCTTGGGCAGAATAGAGAAGTATACCGGCCGCACCCAGCTATTGTTATACTCTAGCATGGTTAGTTCTGTTTGCCATTTCCCAATGCTTTTGGCTAGCTTCTCCCCTGCCTTTTCCACCTACACCGCCATGTCCACCTCCTCTTCCACTCGGACCTCCAGCTCCTGGTTCAAGATTATAATTTGCTATATTGGCAGAGTAGAGAAGTATACAAGCTGTTCCCAAAATAATGACTATAAGTCACACACGGAATTAACAGACAAATAATATATTTTTATTTTTTTAAACACACAGAAACAGTGTTGGCTACCACGTCCACCGCCTCCTCAACCTCCTACTCCACTTGGACCTTTTTCTATTCTGTTATTTTAAGTCATTTTCCTATCCACATTTGTTTGCAGGGATATTGTCCTGCTCTTACCGCCATGTTGCTTCCTTTTGCAGCCCTCTAGCCCTTTCTATGACTATTTTACAGCACCAAAGTTCAGATCCCCTTGACTTCTGTAGGGTTCGGGTTTGTGGTCAAGTTCGGGTACCTCAACCGCCCTTTGAAACAAAGTTCGGCCGAACCCGTTGAACCCTCTGTTGTACCCGGTCGAACCCGTTAAACCCATTGAACTCTCTGTCAAAAGCTATTGGATCACTTCCTAAACACTGTCTAGACTCTATTTGTTTTACTTCTCTGTTGGATACTGCATACCCGCTCCAATCCAAACCAGTCACTTTTATTTTATTAATTTTTAATTATACTTTTATTACGTTTTTCATTAGAAACAAGGAAAGGTAACAAATACCAAGGTACAGGGCATGCAAGCCCAAGAAATACTCATAGAATACATTGTGAATACATAGTGAGTACATAGTGAATACATGGTGGGTACAAAGTGAATACATGAGACACCATAGGGTAGCAGTATAGAGAAAGTACAATATGGAGAAAGTACAATATAATATAAGAACGGAAGTGGGACCCCACATGTTTTTTAGCTGAAGACAAATGGGTGGAGGTGGGATGAGAATCGCTTGCTCTACTCACTGGTGTGGACCAGGGGAGGTCAGTGGTTGGTATTTAATAATAGAACCTACATAGGCTACTGTGTAGCGGATATCTGTCTTGCGCCATATGCAGGCGAGGTGGGTTTTTTAGGGAATCTATAGTTTGACCATTAAAACAATTTTTTGAGAAATGTGACATGTGTGCGAGTTTCCCATGAGGACAGTTCCTCAAATCTATGAAGTTGATCCATTTTCAGGAGCCATTGTTCCATAGAGGGAGTAGAAGTTTGAAGCTAGAATCTAGGAAGCAAGAGGCAAGCTGCTATCAACATCTGTGTGAAGATGTAGGGCTAATTGTGGGGAAGGTTGGATGGATGTGAGGCAAACCTTGTTAGCGAAAGAGAATATCTCGGACCACCACCTGGAAATTTGGGGGCAGGACCACCAAATATGGAAGAAGGTCCCCCTCTCCCCGTGGCACCTCTAGCATATGTCTGAGGCAGATTCTGAGAAAAGTGATGTCTTGTCTGGTGTGTTGTACCAGCGGGTGAGGATTTTGTATCCGTTCTCTTGGATTCGGACACAGCGGGAGGCCCTGTGGGGTGGATTCAAGAAGCTTGTGGAGGGAGATAAAAGGAATTGTAATGTCCATGTCTAACTTCCATTGTTTTATAAACGATGGCTTGGCTAGGACAGGGGGGAATGGTAATCCGCAATAAAGTCGTGAGATAAGCTTTCTAGGGAGTGTGGGTTGGGATATTATAGACTCGAGCCAGACCAGGGGGCGATGAAGGTTGCCCATATGAATGTGTTGCTATATGTAGGACCTAAGGTATGAGATTGAGAAGAGGTCGCACAGGTGAGGATTAAGTGAGGTGTTCATGACCTCCAGATCCATCAGGTCCCCTGGTGGGCTCATCAGTAACATCAAGGGAGTCAGTGAGGATTTTAACCCCTGTGAAGTTGACGCTCTCATGTAGGGGGAGCTGTTCCCAAGATGTCTTTCATTGTTAATAGTGGAGAAGGGAAGGGAATGGAGCAATGAGATGTGGAAAGCCATTTCCAAGCCTATAGGATGGCTTTAATGATTAGGTAGTGGGTAGGCGGGACATTTTGGTGGCCCAGCAGGAGTGCCCTGATGGGTCTGTCTAGGATGTCAAGTTCAATATCCACTCCAGAGCATTGCGGGGAGGGGCATAGCACTGCTCGGGAGAGGAGTATAGCTTTGCCATATAATTCCGGATTCGGTAGGCCTATGCCCCCTGCTTGTCGTGGCTTTGTGAGGAGGGAGAACGAGAGTCTCGCTTTCCTCCCATTCCAAACAAAGGACCTGAACTTTCTTTGTAACGAAACATAGAAGTGTTTGGGTATGGGGATGGGGAGGACTTGCTGTAAGTAAGTAAGGCGAGGAAGGATTAGGGAGGAAAGCAGGTTCTTGCGACCAAACCAAGACAGCGTAGGGTTGGACTGGGTGACTTTGTCTATGGAGGCAAATTTTGCGGTTCTCAGGGGGATGTAGTAGAGTGAGAAGAGATCTGTTATCATGGGGCTAATTTTAACTCCTAAGTAGGTGATGGTGGGGGAGGACCAGTTGAAGGGTGAGTTCTCCATTAATTGTTGTTTGGTGGAAAAGGGGATTCCCGAGCACAGGACCAGAGATTTGCTAGCATTAATCTTAAAGTCTGAAACAGTGCTGTAAAGGTTGAGGTGGGCTGGAATGCTGGGGAGAGAGACTGTCTGATTAACGGTCATCATCATAACGTCATCCGCAAAAGCTGCAATTTTTTGTTCCCTGCTTCCCAAATATAGACCTTCAATCCTCTGATCCCTCCTTATAGTAGACAAGAGTGGTTCCTCTGATGTAGGGTTTGTGTGCGTCCCATAGGGTGCAGGCAGAGAGGTCTGGGTGCTCGTTTAGAGAAAAGTATTCTTTGATGTGTTTGGCTACAGAATCAAGCGTGGATTGGTGACCCAATAGGGATTCATTAAGTCGCCAATTGAAGCATGTGGGGTTGCTGTTTGGGGCCAGAACTGAAAGGTAAATTGGGGTATGATCAGAGAGATGTATGGAGCCTTTTGAGGCCTCTCTACATAGGTGAAGATATTCCTTGGAGATAAACAAATAGTCGAGGCGATGATAGGTACCATGCACCGGGGAGTAAAAGGTATAATCTAACGTGTTGGGGTGACATGTCCGCCACACGTCAATCAGATGTGTAAGTTCTAAAAACTGTTGCGTATGACTTTAAGGGACTTGTGGGATTGGGATGATTTGTGGGATGATGAGTCTACTTGCGGGTTCAATGAGGCGTTCATGTTTACCCCTAGGATCACTATCCCTTCCTTAAAGAAGTCAATGAGTGGGTGGATGTTTGTGAACCACTGGGATTGGTTGAAATTGGGGGCATATAGGTTTAAGAAAATATATGTTTGGGGGCCTATGGTACCTTTAACTCGGATGAACCTTTCATCGGGGTCTTAAGTGTGATCCATATATGATACTAGTGGGAGCAGGCTCGGACTGGCTCACCGGGAAGCAGTTGAAATGCCCGGTGGGCCCCTTGCCTGTCTGCTTATACTGCAGCCAGAGCCACCAGCAGGGGCAGGGCAGTTACTATACTTTCAGGCACCTGGCTGTTATCAGGTGCTGGACTGCGGCACTGGCACACATAGCATTTTACTTTGGTGAAAGGGACAGCACAATACCTTGCAGCTTGTTCCTTTCTCCAAAGTAAACTTCACCGACCCGACATGAGCAGACAGCTCCCCCCCTCCTCTCTGCAGTGTGATATTCCATCATGTGTGAGGAGGGGGCGGAGCCAGAGGAGCCGAGGCAGCAGCAGGAGATGATGGAGACGCTGCTCTCTCTGAGTCACTGTGCCTCCAGTATAAAGTTCTCTTCTCTCACTGGTCCCACTACTCCACACAGCAGCACTGGGGTAAGTTACTGTGGGAGGGAAGTGGGAAGAGAGTCCTGAAGCTGCTGCCCCTGCACATCTTGTGTCCCTGTTCCAGCCCCTCACAGACCTTTGCCCACCATCTCACCTATACTTTACACAGGGCAAGAAGTTATGTCTCCCAGTGTCCTCCTCTTCCCTCTCATCAGTGGCATTTCACACTTTCCCAGCCCCTCACCCCCACATAATATGTAATGTCTCTGGAGCAGTGGCGTGCACACAATCCATGGGGCCCCGGAGCAAAACTGAACCATGGGGCCCCCCTCCCCGTCACCGCCCCCCCAACCTCCCTCCACCAGCAGCAGAGTTAGGCTACTTTCACACTTGCGTTTGGAGCGGATCCGTCTGGTATCTGCACAGACGGATCCGCACCTATAATGCAAACGCTTGTATCCGTTCAGAACGGATCTGTTTGCATTACCATGAACAAAAAAAACAAGATAATGCAAACGGATCCGTTTTGACTTACACTAAACCTCAATGGGAGACGGATCCGTTTTCAATTGCACCATATTGTGTCAGTGAAAACGGATCCGTCCTCATTGACTTACATTGTAAGACAGGACGGATCCGTTTGGCTCCGCATCGCCAGGCGGACACCAAAACGAATCTGCACAGACGGATCCGCACCTATAATGCAAACGATTGTATCCGTTCAGAACAGATCCGTTTGGCTGCAAGCAGCGTTTTGGTGTCCGCCTCTCGAGCGGAATGGAGGCTGAACGGAGGCAAACTGATGCATTCTGAGCGGATCCGTTTTGGACCGCTTGTGAGAGCCCTGAAACAGATCTCGCAAACGGAAACCAAAACGTAGGTGTGAAAGTAGCCTAACTCTGCTATATTTCTGTAGCCTGCAACCTCTGACTGCCCAGTTGGGCTGAAACTACTACACCCAGCATGTTCTGGCAGTAATAGTAAATGGATATTGGTGCAATTCTGAGCTTCTAGTCTATATAATACAATATAACATTAAGTATTATATAGACTAGTAGCTCAGAATTGCACCAATATCCATTTACTATTACTGCTAGAACATGTTGGGTGTAGTAGTTTCAGCCCAACTGGGCAGTCAGAGGTTGCAGGCTACAGAAATATAGCAGAACTAGTTATAAAGCCAGCCCCTGCCAGCCCCCATCAGACCCTACTCTGAACTCACTGACCATAAATGTGGTGAGCAATTATAAAGACTTTTTTTTTTTTTACAAATCTTCACTTCTGGACCGGCACCGGCTTCTTCACGCTCTCCCGAAAGCTTTCCCGGCGCCTTCTCCCTGCTGCGTCTCAGCGTTGTTGTGAGCCTGCGCAGCCTAGGGAAACGTCATGTCCGGTGCGGCCACCCAACAGGAAATGACTAGGCACGCCGCACCGCCGCACCCGCACGGGGAGGAGAATCAGGGGGAGGAGACTCACTCAAGGAGGGTAGGGCTGGCCTGGCACTGCAGCGCAGAAACGCAACACTGGGCGGCAGGCCCCAGGTCGGCCGCCCGGGTTAAGGCTGTTCCACACGAGCGAGTCCATTGCGGGAATCACGCTCCGTGTGTGAGTGTGATCTTCCGCTCTGGACTTGCAGGAGCGCACGGCATTATCATGATTTATAATGCTATGTGCCTCTGCTTGACCTTATTTCTACAGAATCATACTGACAGCTTTAAGTCGCTATGTCCAGAGCGGAGGTTCACACTCACACACGGAGCGTGATTCCCTCAATGGACTCGCTCGTGTGAAACAGCCCTTATACAGGCAGGCACAGCACTACTGCAGGGCGGGGCCAGGGGTCCACAGCCGGCCGGGCCCCCTGGAGTGCCGGGCCCGGTCGCAACTGCGACCCCTGCATGTACGCCCCTGCTCTGGAGGTTATATCAGTACTGGAGCGATATAAGAGGAGCGGCTGATATCAGTCACATAGGATGTAATGTCTCTGGAGGTTATATCAGCGTTGGAGCGTTATAAGAGGAGCGGCTGATATCAGTCACATATGATGTAATGTCTCTGGAGGTTATATAAGTGCTGGAGCGTTATAAGAGGAGAGGCTGATATCGGTCACATATGATGTAATGTCTCTGGAGGTTATATAAGTGCTGGAGCGTTATAAGAGGAGAGGCTGATATCAGTCACATATGATGTAATGTCTCTGGAGGTTATATAAGTGCTGGAGCGTTATAAGAGGAGAGGCTGATATCGGTCACATATGATGTAATGTCTCTGGAGGTTATATAAGTGCTGGAGCGTTATAAGAGGAGAGGCTGATATCGGTCACATATGATGTAATGTCTCTGGAGGTTATATAAGTGCTGGAGCGTTATAAGAGGAGAGGCTGATATCGGTCACATATGATGTAATGTCTCTGGAGGTTATATCAGTACTGGAGCGTTATAAGAGGAGAGGCTGATATCGGTCACATATGATGTAATGTCTCTGGAGGTTATATAAGTGCTGGAGCGTTATAAGAGGAGAGGCTGATATCGGTCACATATGATGTAATGTCTCTGGAGGTTATATAAGTGCTGGAGCGTTATAAGAGGAGAGGCTGATATCGGTCACATATGATGTAATGTCTCTGGAGGTTATATAAGTGCTGGAGCGTTATAAGAGGAGAGGCTGATATCGGTCACATATGATGTAATGTCTCTGGAGGTTACTGTATTTTTCGCCCCATAAGACGCACCCCCCCCCCCCCAAATGCGTCTTATGGGGCGAATGCTGACATTTTTACATCGCAGGCTGTGATGTGAGCTGGGGGCCGGCAATTGCGGCCGGGCTGGTGCAGTCACTGTACTCCGGCCCCGCCGCTCCAGTGCTGCAATATTCAAATATAAAATGTCTCATTCAATTAAAAGTGATTAAACATGCCCCCCCCCCCCCACTTTTAATATTACCGTACACCCTAACAGCTTCTGTAGAATGCAGGCCGGGCGGGCGGCAGCATAACTCCCTGATGTCACTTGCCTGCGCCACCTACTTTATGAATCAAGCAGGCGGCGCAGGCACGTGATGTCAGTACTGTACTGCCTGCGTAGTACAGAAGCTGTTAGGGTGTACGGTAATATTAGGAGTGAGGGGGCATGTTTAATCACTTTTAATTGAATGAGACATTTTATATTTGTATACTGCAGCACTGGAGCGGTGGGGGGGGGATCTGTGGATGACAGTTTTATGGGGGACATCTGTGGATGGCACTGTTAAGGGGTGGGGGGTCTGTGGATGGCACTGTTATGGGGTGGGGGGGTCTGTGGATGGCACTGTTATGGGGTGGGGGGGGGTATGTGATGGCACATCCATAACAGTGCCATCCACAGATCCCCCATAACAGTGCCATCCACAGATCCCCCATAACAGTGCGTCATCCACAGATCCCCCATAACAGTGCCATCCCCAGATCCCCCATAACAGTGCCATCCACAGATCCCCCCATAACAGTGCCATCCCCAGATCCCCCCATAAGTGTCCTTCACAGATCCCCCCCCCATAACAGTCTCCTTCACAGATCCCCAGTAATAGTGCCATCCACAGACCACCATTAGTTCCAAACCCACCAAAAGCACACCTTTTGGTTAAAAATATTTTTTTTCTTATTTTCCTCCCCAAAAACCTAGGTTCGTCTTATGGGCCGGTGCGTCTTATAGGGCGAAAAATACGGTATATCAGTACTAGAGCGTTATAAGAGGAGCGGCTGATATCAGTCACATATAATGTGATGTCTCTGAAGGTTATATCAGTACTGGAGCGTTATAAGAGGAGCGGCTGATATCAGTCACATATGACTGTGGATAGGTCATCAGTATCTGATTGGTGGGGGTCTGACACCCGGGACTAGGGATCAACTGGTATAGATTTTTTTTTAGAGCCGATAACCTGTGAACTTTCAGGCCGATAGCCGATAATTTATACCAATATTTTGTGCATTTTCACAAATTCCTACACAAATCTGTTGTTAAATGAAGAGATGCCATTATATATCTAAGATTAAATATTTATACTTAATATTTTGGTGTTTTTTTTAATTTAATAACTATTTCCCCCTTAGGGGCTAGAACCTGGATCCCTTGTCCTATTCACCCTAATAGAGCTCTATCAGGGTGAATAGGACGTCACACTCTCCCTGCTGCCCTGTGCATAGTACACACAGGAGCAGGGAGCTGACTATGGCAGCGTCCTGGCTGCCATGGTAACCGATCAGAGCCCCGCAATTACACTGCTTGGGCTCTGATCAGAAGCTGCCACTGCCGCCAATGAAGATAACTTGCCCATTAACCACCTCAGGACCGCCGTACGCAGGATTGCGTCTTTGCGGCGGTCCTGTTGTTCTGGGTGGACGCGCCGGTGCGTCCTCTCGCGAGACGCGAGATTTCCTGTGAACGCGCGCACACAGGCGCGCGCGTTCACAGGATCGGAAGGTAAGCGAGTGGATCTCCAGCCTGCCAGCGGCGATCGTTCGCTGGCAGGCTGGAGATGTGATTTTTTTAACCCCTAACAGGTATATTAGACGCTGTTTTGATAACAGCGTCTAATATACCTGCTACCTGGTCCTCTGGTGGTCCCCTTTGTTTGGATCGACCACCAGAGGACACAGGCAGCTCAGTAATATGTTGCACCAAGCACCACTACACTACACTACACCCCCCCGTCACTTATTAACCCCTTATTAGCCCTTGATCACCCCTGATCACCCCATATAGACTCCCTGATCACCCCCCTGTCATTGATTACCCCCCTGTCATTGATCACCCCCCTGTAAAGCTCCATTCAGATGTCCGCATGATTTTTACGGATCCACTGATAGACTGATCGGATCCGTAAAAATCATACGGACGTCTGAATGCAGCCTTACAGGGGAGTGATCAATGACTGTGGTGATCACCCCATATAGACTCCCTGATCACCCCCCTGTCATTGATTACCCCTCTGTCATTGATCACCCCCCTGTAAAGCTCCATTCAGATGTCCGCATGATTTTTACGGATCCACTGATAGACTGATCGGATCCGTAAAAATCATACGGACGTCTGAATGGAGCCTTACAGGGGAGTGATCAATGACTGTGGTGATCACCCCATATAGACTCCCTGATCACCCCCCCTGTCATTGATTACCCCTCTGTCATTGATCACCCCCCTGTAAAGCTCCATTCAGATGTCCGCATGATTTTTACGGATCCACTGATAGACTGATCGGATCCGTAAAAATCATACGGACGTCTGAATGCAGCCTTACAGGGGAGTGATCAATGACTGTGGTGATCACCCCATATAGACTCCCTGATCACCCCCCTGTCATTGATTACCCCTCTGTCATTGATCACCCCCCTGTAAAGCTCCATTCAGATGTCCGCATGATTTTTACGGATCCACTGATAGACTGATCGGATCCGTAAAAATCATACGGACGTCTGAATGCAGCCTTACAGGGGGGTGATCAATGACAGTTGGGTGATCACCCCATATAGACTCCCTGATCACCCCCCTGTCATTGATCACCCCCCCTGTCATTGATCACCCCCCTGTCATTGATCCCCCCCCCCCCCCCCCCTCTGTAAGGCTGCATTCAGTCTTTTTTTTGGCCCAAGTTAGCGGAATTTTTTTTTTTTTCTTACAAAGTCTCATATTCCACTAACTTGTGACAAAAAATAAAATCTCACATGAACTCACCATACCCCTCACGGAATCCAAATGCGTAAAATTTTTTAGACATTTATATTCCAGACTTCTTCTCACGCTTTAGGGCCCCTAGAATGCCAGGGCAGTATAAATACCCCACATGTGACCCCATTTCGGAAAGAAGACACCCCCAGGTATTCCGTGAGGGGCATATTGAGTCCATGAAAGATTGAAATTTTTGTCCCAAGTTAGCGGAACGGGAGACTTTGTTAGAAAAAAATAAAAAATATCAATTTCCGCTAACTTGTGCCAAAAAAAAAAAATTTCTATGAACTCGCCATGCCCCTCATTGAATACCTTGGGGTGTCTTCTTTCCAAAATGGGGTCACATGTGGGGTATTTATACTGCCCTGGCATTCTAGGGGCCCCAAAGCGTGAGAAGAAGTCTGGTATCCAAATGTCTAAAAATGCCCTCCTAAAAGGAATTTGGGCCCCTTTGCGCATCTAGGCTGCAAAAAAGTGTCACACATCTGGTATCGCCGTACTCAGGAGAAGTTGGGGAATGTGTTTTGGGGTGTCATTTTACATATACCCATGCTGGGTGAGATAAATATCTTGGTCAAATGCCAACTTTGTATAAAAAAATGGAAAAAGTTGTCTTTTGCCAAGATATTTCTCTCACCCAGCATGGGTATATGTAAAAAGACACCCCAAAACACATTCCCCAACGTCTCCTGAATACGGCGATACCAGATGTGTGACACTTTTTTGCAGCCTAGGTGGGCAAAGGGGCCCATGTTCCAAAGAGCACCTTTCGGATTTCACTGGTCATTTACCTACTTACCACACATTAGGGCCCCTGGAAAATGCCAGGGCAGTATAACTACCCCACAAGTGACCCCATTTTGGAAAGAAGACACCCCAAGGTATTCCGTGAGGGGCATGGCGAGTTCCTAGAATTTTTTATTTTTTGTCACAAGTTAGTGGAAAATGATGATTTTTTTTTTTTTTTTTTTTTTTTCATACAAAGTCTCATATTCCACTAACTTGTGACAAAAAATAAAAACTTCCATGAACTCACTATGCCCATCAGCGAATACCCTGGGGTCTCTTCTTTCCAAAATGGGGTCACTTGTGGGGTAGTTATACTGCCCTGGCATTCTAGGGGCCCAAATGTGTGGTAAGGAGTTTGAAATCAAATTCTGTAAAAAATGACGAGTGAAATTCGAAAGGTGCTCTTTGGAATATGGGCCCCTTTGCCCATCTAGTCTGCAAAAAAGTGTCACACATCTGGTATCTCCGTACTCAGGAGAAGGTGGGGAATGTGTTTTGGGGTGTCATTTTACATATACCCATGCTGGGTGAGAGAAATATCTTGGCAAAAGACAACTTTTCCCATTTTTTTATACAAAGTTGGCATTTGACCAAGATATTTATCTCACCCAGCATGGGTATATGTAAAAAGACACCCCAAAACACATTCCTCAACTTCTCCTGAGTACGGCGATACCACATGTGTGGCACTTTTTTGCAGACTAGATGGGCAAAGGGGCCCATATTCCAAAGAGCACCTTTCGGATTTCACTCGTCATTTTTTACAGAATTTGATTTCAAACTCCTTACCACACATTTGGGCCCCTAGAATGCCAGGGCAGTATAACTACCCCACAAGTGACCCCATTTTGGAAAGAAGAGACCCCAAGGTATTTCGTGATGGGCATAGTGAGTTCATGGAAGTTTTTATTTTTTGTCACAAGTTAGTGGAATATGAGACTTTGTAAGAAAAAAAAAAAAAAAGAAAAAAATCATCATTTTCCGCTAACTTGTGACAAAAAATAAAAAGTTCTATGAACTCACTATGCCCATCAGCGAATACCTTAGGGTGTGTATTTTCCGAAATGGGGTCATTTGTGGGGTGTTTGTACTGTCTGGCCATTGTAGAACCTCAGGAAACATGACAGGTGCTCAGAAAGTCAGAGCTGCTTCAAAAAGCGGAAATTCACATTTTTGTACCATAGTTTGTAAACGCTATAACTTTTACCCAAACCATTTTTTTTTTACCCAAACATTTTTTTTTAATCAAAGACATGTAGAACAATAAATTTAGAGCAAAATTTATATATGGATGTCGTTTTTTTTTGCAAAATTTTACAACTGAAAGTGAAAAATGTCATTTTTTTGCAAAAAAATCGTTAAATTTCGATTAATAACAAAAAAAGTAAAAATGTCAGCAGCAATGAAATACCACCAAATGAAAGCTCTATTAGTGAGAAGAAAAGGAGGTAAAATTCATTTGGGTGGTAAGTTGCATGACCGAGCAATAAACGGTGAAAGTAGTGTAGGTCAGAAGTGTAAAAAGTGGCCTGGTCTTTCAGGGTGTTTAAGCACTGGGGGCTGAGGTGGTTAATTCAAATATAGCGACACCTGACCTCTATGAGAGGTAGCTGCGATCTGCGACAGTTAACCCCTCAGGTGCAGCTATATGATTCACCCGCCTCCTATATTTGAATTAATAACTGAGTTAACATCATTGGTAGCGCAATGGCCACAGCCCCTCCCCTCCTCCTCCCCTCTTGCCTCTCACTGGTGCCAGCAGGGGCACAGGGGGGGGGGGGGGGGACTGCTTCCTTCTCCCCTGTGCTGCTGAGGGAACATTGATCGCGTTGATAGCAGCACGATCCATGTTCGCGATTCGTTATCGTCATATCGGCAAGGTTAGATGCTGATACCGATAACTTTGAAAATCCTGAATATCGGCCGATAATATTGGTAAATCCGATAATCGATCGATCCCTACCTGGGACCACTGCCGATCAGCTGTTTGAGAAGGCACCGGGGCTCCTGTGAGCCCTGTGCCCTTCTCTGTGATTTTTCTGGGCCATGTGACGTCACGTTCATTGATCAAGTGGCCTAGGAGCAGCTCAGCCGCATAGAAGTGAAAGGGGCTGAGCGCGATACCAAGCACAGCCGCTATACAATGTACGGCGCTGAGCTTGGTGAGCAGAGAGGAGGCCGGGGCACTACTGCCAGCACTTCAATAAACTTATCCTTTTGAATATGCAGGAAACATTTCCTTCACTTTGGATATTGTTTAGGCTGGGGGACTGGGTGGTTCATCTAGGACATGGAAGGTCCATGTGTGACTGCTGTCCAAACTACTGTAAATAACAGATACAGTTATCAACTAAATGAGTTGCTTAAAGGGAGTCTGTCATCACAGTTTCACCTTTTTAACCCTTCCCATAGCTTTCGAGCAGCATTACAGTTGATAAAAACGTTACCTTTATAAGCAATCGTGGACTTATAAAACTGGCAAATCATCTTAGTAGGATATGCAAATGAGGGCCCGCAAGTGCCCAGGGGCGGCGTCAACCTCGTAGGTGCCGAGATCCCGCGCCTGCGCACTGAGTCCATCGGCCGGCGCATGCGCACTGCGATGTCCATTCCTGGTACGGCATCACAGTAATTAATGCGCATGTGCCGGCTAACGGACTCAGTGCGCAGGCGCGGGATCTCGGCAAAAGAAGAAGTAAGAAGGTGGGCGGGCAGAGGGAAAGGATGGGCAGGGGGAAGCGACGATAAGGCAGAGCTGCCTGGGCACCTACAAGGTTGACGCCGCCCCTGGGCACTTGCGAGCCCTCATTTGCACATCCTACTAAGATGATTTTTGCCAATTTTATAAGTCCACGATTGCTTATAAAGGTAACGTTTTTATCAACTGTAATGCTGCTCGAAAGCTATGGGAAGGGTTGAAAAGGTGAAACTGTGGTGACAGACTCCCTTTAAAGAGAAACTATTTGATATAGTGCAGTGCACAATACTGTTCTGTTTAGCATACTGTTACTGTATTGTGTGCTAAAATGCATACATTCATGTGTGCGAGACTGAAAAATGAACAAGTTATATCTCCAGCTCTAGGGTGGGCCCCCAAAATCAATTCCACTGGTGGGCCCTAGGCACCCCAGTCCGACACTGAGTGGGAGTAGTGTGAGAATTGCAAGTTTGGGTAGTGGTTAAATCTAAAGTGCGTCTCCTGGAGGAACACAACACCGGCCCCAGCTTTCCTCAGGACAGTGAAAATTTGGCTCCGTTTTGAGGGAGAGTGGAAGCCCCTCACATTGTACGAGGCTATATGAAGGTCAGCCATTACAGGGGGTATGAATAGGGGTACCTTGGAGCCGTTGATGCATCCTCCAGGGAAACGCACTGACAGAAGAGGGCACCGCTGTCTGGCCCCGGTGGTGGGCCGGGGTACCGGAAATGGCGCTGCATGTCTCACATTGTAAGCATAGGGAAATTATGTACCTTGAACAGGAAATGGGGTAAGAAACAGATGTAACACATAATAAGACAACAAAACAAAAATAAACCTGCATACAGATATATGCCAAAGACATTAGGGGGAAAATTGGTCAGTTGACCGGGTACATGACCGTATAGCACCCTGGTGAGATCTAGGGGAGAAAGACAAGGATGGGTCTAGTATTTTGTAATCGGCAGGTCAGGGGAACAACTCGCTATACTTATCAGAACGATGGAGAGTTCAGTGACGCTAGGGTGCAGCTGTGCATCATACTCTCGGGAAGAGATGAGTAGGGAGAGGAGGACCTGGTTAAGGGTCTGGTTAAGGGTCCTGGGAGAGGCTCCTAGGAGTAAACTGGTGGTTCCTCTTCTTGGATCTCATCGACTTCGGTGTGCGCTGGAGTTCAAAGGGAGAAATCTTGGGGAGGTCTGGTAAGTCTCCTAGATCACGATAGAGTTCCCAGTTGTCAATCTGCATGGGGGAGACGTCCAGGTGTTCATAGACAGCCTCTAGGTCAGCGTAGGCCGAGAAGATGAGCCGCTTGCCTGAGTATGAGAATGAGAGTCCAAACGGGTAGGTCCAGCGGTATAGGACTTTGTTGGATCTGAGCCAGTCCGTTAATGGTTTTAGTGCCCTGCGCTTTTTGAGGGTAGATGGAGCCAGATCTTGATAGATTTACAATCTAGAGTCCTCATAGGAAAGGTCTGAGTGGTTGCGCGCTGCTTCCAGGACAGCCCTTTTGACTGGAAAGTTCAGGAATCTGCATATTATGTCTCGGGGAGGCTCAGTCGGCTTTGGCTTAGGGCGCAGTGCCCTGTGAGCGCTTTCGATGACAATTTCTTGGGGGAAGTCGGGACCCAACAGGGAGCCGCAAATGGTGAGAATTGTTGTGGTGATCTCTCCCGGCGGAACCGTTTCTGGGATCCCCCTGGATCTTCCAGGGCATTGTGTAGCTCATTGAGGTGCGCTGTGCAGCGACGGAGGGAGACCGTCACAGCTGACTGATGGTTCAGGGTTGCGGCCTGATGGGTTTCCAGAGTGTCCACCCGCTCCCCAATTTGTCTCACCTCCTGGCGGAAGGCAGTAAGTTCAGAGAGAACCGGCTCCATAACTCTGCAGAGGGCTCGATCCAGGTATCGTCTAGTGAGCGGTAAGTCTGCGCCTGGTTGGCGCTCCTCTGTATCGCTGTCTCCCTCGGATTGTGCAGGGACGCGCTTCGGGGCATTAGGCTGTTGAGCCGGCGCCATCTTAGATTCTCGCGGCCGTAGCGGCAGCTTTCTTTAGAAATTTCTCCATTTCACCGCTCGGTATCTGGCTTTTGATGCTCGTGGGGTGTTCTCCGAGCTTGGGGTTCCCGATTTTCACCATACTCGCTTATAAAAGCTGGTTGTAGCTGGTGCTAGGGACGGTCGTCTTAGCAGAGCAGCAGACTAAGCGTCCATCACAGTATAGCGCTAGCTACGCCCCCCAAACCAGTCACTTTTAGATCCTTCTTAGCAAAGCAATCAGCATTGTGACACATTCAAAATCCCTTATCTAAGGAATGTATATGACCTAGCAAACTCTCTTAACTCTTCTCTGTTAAGGCTGGGGGATGGGATCAGCTTCTAGTCTGTACAGCTCTGTTTTTCTCCCTTTGCTGAAGTCTCAGGAAAGTTGGGTGGATTCTTGAGAGATAAGAGTCAGAAAAGTGGGGCTGACTGTTGCAGTCAGCCCCACTTTTCTGACTCTTATCTCTCAAGAATTCACCCAACTTTCCTGAGACTTCAGCAAAGGGAGAAAAACAGAGCTGTACAGACTAGAAGCTACTGTCTATGGGTTTATGTCCCTTAACAGCTCAGACACCAACCCTTGTTTAATGGTAGGATATTCTTGAAGGACACATTTCTTCTCTAACCTTATTCAACTTTATACATTTACCAGACAATATTCACACTTTCTGATCAACATATCTTCTCACACACTAGAATCCAGAACTATTTCAACAGAGATCTTTATATTCTTAGTGCTAGCTACAGATCTATTAGCACAGACTAGGTACAATACTTTATTCATTATTAACTGATAAACAGTCTATGATGTATCACACTTACCATCACAAAACAAGCAAATCTCTAATGCTATGGACATAGGTTTTTACAAACACACAGCATTTACGGTACCAAAAAACACAAGTGCTGTCAGGGACGTGCACACATAGGGCTCAAAGGGGGCCCCTTCTGCCCCTGCCCCTTTAATGCCCTTACAGAACACCGGCACTCCAGAGTGATCTGTGAGAGAGTGAGAGATGTAGGAGAAAGGACCTTACATGACATCATCACCATGTGACCAGTAACATAGCGATATTACTGGTCACATGGCTATGAGGTATTCAAAGGTCCTTTTTTTATTCCAGGACTCAGTGTTGCTGCAGTCTGCAGGAGAAGGGTAGGTCACGTGGGTCGGCAGCACTCTGCTATCACAGGCACTGGCCGACTGTCTGCAGAGTAGGAAGATCAGGGATGGCTGCTCAGCAGCCTCTGTAGAGGCGAGAGAGTCTGTCAGCACTGGAGAGGTGGATGTGACTACTGGGGAGGGTCTGAGGATTGTATGCTGGGGGAGGCTGTGTGGGATTATATACTGGGGGGGGCTGCTGTGTGGGATTATATATTGGGGGCTGCTGTGTGGGATTATATATTGGGGAGCTGCTGTGTGGGATTATATTCTGGGGGGGGGCTGCTGTATGAGATTATATACTGGGGCCGGGGGGGCTGCTGTGTGGGATTATATACTGGGGGGACTGCTGTATGAGATCATATACTGGGGCCAGGGGGGCTGTTGTATGGGATTATATACTGGGGGGGCTGCTGTGTGGGATTATATACTGGGGGGGCTGCTGTGTGGGATTATATATTGGGGGCTGCTGTATGAAATTATATACTCGGGGGCTGCTGTGTGGGATTATATACTGGGGGGGCTGCTGTGTGGGATTATATATTGGGGGGCTGCTGTATGAGATTATATACTGGGGGGCTGCTGTGTGGGATTATATACTGGGGGGCTGCTGTATGAGATTATATACTGGGGGCTGCTATATGAGATTATATATTGGGGGTGCTGTATACTGTGGGGTGCTGTATACTGTGTGGTGCTATACTGCTCTACTGTATACTGTGGGGTGCTGTATACTATAGGGTGCTATACTGCATACTGTGGGGTGCTGTATACTATAGGGTGCTATACTGCATACTGTAGGGTGCTATATACTATAGGGTGCTATACTGCATACTGTGGGGTGTTGGGGTGCACTGTAACACTAGGGTGAGCCGAACCCCGATCTCCTTCCTGAACTGTAGAGCGGTGCCCACTTCCAGCCCTGAGCACTGATCCTGAGCCTGCTGGAGTCTTCAGAACTGTAAGTATTTACAGTCATTCACTGTAAGCTATATATAGTGGTGTAGGGCGTGATTGCCTGCTAGGGTGTGGAAAGGAGGGATCCAGGGGGCCCAAGTAAATTCTCACCCAGGGTTCAATCAATATTAAAGATTGCCCTGCCCAAGCTGACCCACTACAGGCACTTCGCGAGTCCGCACGCGCCCCCCCCCCTCCATCCCGCCGGCGGTAGCGCAATTTATTCACCAATACAATTTATTCACCAGTCCACCGGCTTACCAGTGCAGGGTCAAGGTGACAGGGTCCTTTAAGGCTAGCGGAGGGGCTGCCTGGGTAGCGGATGGGCGTGACGCATGTCTGCTACGTCACATGACCCTCCCAGCGGGCTTAATCCAGGGGAGCAAGCGCCAGTCTGTGTGGCTCCGTCTGCTGCCTAAGCTCCTTTAGTGCCTGTCTGCCCTCAGTGCCCGCCCTGGTAATATATTGTATATAATTCAAAGTCCATGAACAAAACAAGTATGCAAAGGAACAATAGTTGTAGTGCTTTGTCCCTTTGCATACTGGGGGTTGAAGTGCTTTGTCTCTTTGCATATTAGAGTCTGTAGAATCTTGTAATGACATCACTCATTTTACCATAATATGTACAGTGAAACCAAAAAAGTAATATTTGTGGTTTCTGTTGTGTTTACAATTACAGTATAAAAAAATTAATGAAGAACAAGGTAGGACTTCTAGAAAAGTAAACTTCGTGGTACAAACATTTTTTGAAATGATGACAAGTGCCCTTTTTTTTTTTACTCAAGCCCCTGCCCTTCAAAATGTCTGTGCACGTCTCTGAGTGCTGTTCTAAATCAGTGTAGACACTTGGGTGCTTTATCTCTTGCTGTGCCATAAATTAACGTCTTGACACTGCCCTGTTTTCCAACTCATCACAACCCCCTTCAACATCACAGAAGCTCTGATGTCCACAATATGCAAGCTCTAACTTCACAGAGTCTTACTGATTTTCATTCAATTCTGCTCAGTTCAACAATTTTGAAAATAACATTGCTAGATTCTACCAAGCCTACTACAGCTCCACTCACAGCTCATAGCAAATTTGCACAACACGTGCAACCCTAATAATCTTCCCGCAAATTAAAAATTTTCGCGAATGCCCAAGTTCCCATTCGGAGTGGTAGGTCCAAACTACCCTCTCTCTATGTAACACCCGATCAACGATAAGTATAATTATTTGCTCAAATCTCACTCTTCTCACACCAAGTGTAACGTAACGTGAATTCAAAAGATTTGAGAATCAATATATTTACTAAGTGTGATTAAATATATGATAACACAAACAAATAACATACAGAATAATAAAAAGTAAATAAACATCACTAGCCTAAATATGGGGTAGGGTTCCGGTCGATCATGCTATAACACATGGATGTCTACCACGTTATAACACATGGCCGACAACCCAGTGGTGTACAGGATGAAATTCCAGGTGGAATCCCAATTAATTGTTAGAGCAGACAGTTATTCCCATCAGCCCCTCCTCCAGTGTGCATCATGCAGGTCTCTGAGATCACTCAGGAATGTGTTCTTATCAGCACAATGGGGGGTGGGTACTATCTTTAACCCACTACATTGCAAGGAAAACTTGTAAACTACAGAGTATTAACTCCTTCAGGACATTTTTTGCAAATCTGACGTGTCACTTTATATGGTGATAACTTTAAAACGCTTTTACTTATCCAAGCCATTCTGAGATTGTTTTCTTGTCACATATTGTACTTCATGACAGTGGTAAATTTGAGTCAAAATATTTCATTTTTGTTTATAAAAAAATACCAAATTTACCAAAAATTTAGAAAAATTTGCAACTTTCCAAATTTCAATTTCTATACTTTTAAAATAAATAGTAATACCTCCTAAACTAGTTATTACTTTAAATTTCCCATATGTCTACTTCATGTTTGGATCATTTTGTAAATGACATTTTATTTTTTTGGGAAGTTAGAAAGCTTAGAAGTTTAGAAGCAAATCTTAATATTTTTAAGAAAATTTCCAAAACCCATTTTTTAAGGACTAGTTCATTTATGAAGTCACTTTGTGGGGCTTACATATTAGAAATCACCCATGAATCACCCCATTCTAGAAACTATACCCTTCAAGCTATTCAAAACTGATTTTACAAACTTAGTTAACCCTTTAGGTGTCCCAGAAGAATTAAAGGAAAATGGAGATGAAATTTTCCATTTTAATCCATTTTTTCTACAACACATCAAGGGTTAACAGCTAAACAAAACTCAAAATCTATTACTCTGATTCTAGAGTTTACAGAAACACCCCATATGTGCTCAAAAACTGATGTATGGGCGCACAGCAGGCTTCAGAGTGGAAGGAGCACCATATAGCTTTTGGAGAGTGGATTTAGCTGGAATGGTAATTGGGAGCTATGTCGCATATGAAGACACCCTGAGGTGGCCCTACAGTGGAATTTCCCAAAAAGTGACCCCATTTTCGAAACTACACCCCTCAAGGAATCTTTCAAGGTGTGTAGTGAGCACTTTGACCACAAAAGTGTTTCCTAGAATTAGGAAACACTTGGCAATGAAAATGAAAAAAATGTCACCAAAAAGTTGCTTTACACCTACCTTTTTTACTTTCCCAAAGAGTAACAGAATAAAAGGCACCCACATTTTGTTCCCCATTTCCCCCAGAATACGGCAACACCCCATATGTGCTCAAAAACTGATGTATGGGTGCACAGCAGGCTTCAGAGTGAAAGGATCACCATATGGTTTTTGGAGAGCGGATTTAGCTGAAATGGTAATTGGGAGCTAAGTTGCATATGAAACCCCCAGGTCCCTCTCTATAACGCGATTCTCAGGTGTAGGAATGCCGATTGGTATAGTGCGGCCTAAAACGTCTCTAATTGTGTTATGGTGCTCTTACCTGAATACGGCTGGACCCCAGGCTTTGGCTCCGAAGCAATAAATAGGGGGAATAATCGAGGGATAAAAGAATGACTTGAGTCCAGACCTTGAGATGAAGTTTAATGGCAGCTTTACTTTGAATAAACGTTCTCCAAAACAGTTTACAGGCTTTGTCTTGGTTCCACCAGGCTTTAGCATTAAACTGGCAGGAAAACTCAACTCTGCTCTATACTTCTCTCACCCTGCTGTACTGACACACTGGCTGTATAACTCAGCTTCTTCTGTATGCTGCACTTTTTCTCTGTAGTCTGACTCTAGGCTATGCCAGGGAACTTTCCTCCTGGCTCCTGAGGCTTCAAGCTTTGGCCTCCATGGCCAGCAAAGCTTAGGGTGCTCTGGCTGGCAGTTGCACGTCCAGCAGAGACGTGCCCCTGCACAACCTTCCCCTGTCTAGGGAAGACCTAAACTTGAACTAACTGGTCCCCACCCTTCCTTCAGGAAGTAGGGCTAGCCCACTTCTCTCCAGAGGGGGGTTAGAATGGAATGGTAAGTTCCATTCTCTCTAACTATAGCTCTGCCATGTTTGCTGCCACCTTCTGGTGAACTAGCCATATTACATGAACAGTTACATAACAACATCACTTCCTTCTGGGATTAGCGTCCCCACCTATCCCTTGGTTAAACTTGATGGACATATGTCTTTTTTCAACAGTATTAACTATGTAAATATGTAACAGTATTAGGAATGCACAGTGTGGAGGACCTAGGACAGAATACATAGATGACATTGTGTTAGCCCATTAGAGATAGTAGCAGAGTGCAGGAGTGGTAACACCACTCTGGGGTGTTACATGTAGTGAGCACTTTGACCACAAAGGTGTTTCCTAGAATTACTTGGCAGTGAAAATGAAAAAAAATTTCACCAAAAAGTTACTTTACACCCACATTATTCACTTTCCCAAAGGTTAACAGGACAAAATGCACCCACATTTTGTTCCCCAATTCCCCACGAATACGGCAATGCCCCATATGTGCTCAAAAATGTGCATTAAAAAAATTACTGAGGTCCCCAAAAATTAAAAACCCCAAGAAGTGACCCCATTTTGGAAAGTACACCCCCGTATGAACATTTTAAGGGGTGGAAAGGGTACTTTTCAGCAAACAGGTGTTTCACAGAAGACAGAAACACTTTTCCAAGGATTTAAAAGCACACATTTGTGAAAAAGAAAATTTACTAGCAGACCCCAATTTTTCACTTTCACAGGGGGTTAAAGAAGAACATGCACCTCACATTTTGTTCCCTATTTTCTCCCCATTCAGGAAATACCCTATATGTGCTTGTAGCCTGCTGTATGGTCGCACAGCAGGCAAACAGCAAAATATGGATTTTGCTGGCAGGCCTGAATTGGCAGACATGGGTTTTAGGTGCCATGTCGCATTTAAAAAATTCCTGAGGTCCCCATAAATTAAAAACCCCAAGAGGTGACCCCATTTTGGAAAGTGCAACCCCGTACAAACATTTTAAGGGGTGGAAAGGGTACTTTTGACCTAACAGGTGTTTCACAGAAATGAATATGTAGTGGTTGGTGAAAAGTGGATCTGTAAGCTATGCAGACTAAATTAGAGATATAAGGTGGTAAAACTACAGGGTACATCAAGTACTCCATGGATGAGTGGTATATTCTGAAGCAATCCTGCATGCACAGGTCAGGTTTTTCAGGGCAGGTTTCGCAGTGGTAAATGGTGTCTTTCCTTATCCTCCTTTTGGAACACACCCTGAATCTTTTTTGGGTCCTTCCCTTCCTTGCTGTCTGGGGTGCTTGACCTGGAAAATGTTGCCCTGGTACAACACGGGCACCATGACTTCCTGAAGGAAAGGGACCTACCCTCCCCGGCCTGGCTTTGAAAAATTAGGGCCTTGATAACCACCTCTTGGAACTAAAGGAGATTTCCTGTGTGGCCTGCAGATTGAAATAGCACATACGTGGACGGACAGTTTTTTGTACCACACTTTCGTTTTTCGTGTGGCATTGTAGGGCTTCAAAAGTTTATCTGAAAGATCAACCCCCCCATGTGCCTGTTGTAATCAAGGGTGCAAACTGGTTTAGGGGTAGTGGTTGTGGTACCTCGTAAAGCGGCAGGGGAGCTGGTGTTAGTGTGAATGGTGGTCAGCACAAGGTCGTCCCTCTTGTCTTTGTACTTAACCACCAGCATGTTCTCATGGAGGAGAGCCCTACTTTCACCCATTCTCAGTGGTTTCCCTACCAGGGATCTAGGAGGCCTCTCTGATTTTTGCGCACTGTGCTGCAAGCCACAATACCTCTGCAGTTAGGGACATGAATAGGGTTATGCTGGTATAATAGTTATCCACTTAGAGGTGGTAACCCTTATCCAGCAGTGGGTGCAGTAAGTCCCACACTATCTTCCCACTAACTCCTAGGATCGGGGGGCATTCTGGGAGTTCTATGCAGGAATCTTTACCTTCGTAAATGCCGAACTTGCGTGTGTACCCGGAGCTACTGTCACAAAGTTTGCAAATCTTTATGCCATACCTTGCCCATTTGCTAGGCAGGTAATGGTGGAATCTAATCCTCCCTTTGAAAAGTATTAGGGACTCATCTACACTGACATTTTTATCTAGGTTGTACACCTTAGCAAACCTGGTGTTAAAGTGGTCAATGACAGGTGTAAGGGATCGCCTCTTATTCGGGGGTCATTCTCACAGATACGACTTTAGGACACCAGGTTTCAGGTCCAAACAGTGCATTTATTTTACACTCCAACCAATATAGGTCATCATGAAGTCGCAGCTTCACCTAACACATGTGACATCCACATAAAATAACAAACACTTGCCTGGCTAGGCTCTAACTAACACAGAGTTTCCTGACTCACCTAGGTCACAGTTCACACCCTGTGAACTCGTGCGGCTTTGTCAGCCAATGTCCCACAGCCTCCTGGCTGTACAGAGCACAGTATGCCCACTGTCTCTAGTTCACTGTTTCTTGTGGGGGATTGGGGCTCAGTAGTCCCCCCAACTCCAGGCTATCTCCCAGCCTCGTGGTCCCTCAGCCTTGCCCAGCTGAGACCACACAGACAGAGCCTTCCCAGGCCTTTGCTGCACACAGACTCTCCAGAGTGAGACACACCCAAGATCCAGTAGCAGGATTCAATAGGATCCCTGGGCATGAGCATGTCTCAAGTCCCGGACTGGAACCTGGGGAAACAACACCTCAATGTTCACATTGCCACACAGGCCTAACTTTAAACAGACGGTCAAATGTTGGGTTGTTTTGGGGATTGCACTGTGCATTGTCGTTGTAGTGTCGGAATTTCCTAATTGACTCAAATTGCTTCTGGGTCATGCTGTTTGAAATTGTAAATTGGAGTCTAGAAGAAAATGTCCGAACGCCAATATTGTCTAAAGTTTGACTTCTTTATTACGCCCATATGCAGCACGATTCCCCAAAACTTAATCATCTCTGCTGTATTTACTGGGGGTCAAACCTAGGGGTCTAGCATATGGCGATCTAGGTTTCTGAGCAATGAATTGTTGGCCACCATTAAATTTACAAAATCTTCAGAGAAGATTTAGAAAAAATCTAGTTCAGTGAAGCCCGCATAGTCTATGTGTATTCCAGAGCTGCCCACAATCCGGAAATTGGGGCTGATAATTCTCAGGGGGTGGGTCCATAAGGGTTCACTCTGGGGGGCTGCCTCCGCTGCTACCCTGGGGGCGCCTTCTAGAGGGTCCCTCATCAGCGGATGATGATGAGGGGGTAGAGGAGTAGAGAAAAGTGGCATCCCCTTCTCCCTCACTGGCAGACTCAATATCGGAGGCAAGCATGGCAGATGCCTCTTCAGCTGAGTATACTCATTGGGATGGACGGGCCATTTTTATTTTATTGGAGTGTGACGTGTGAAATGTGGGAACCTTTATTGTGAGGGGTGTGTATGTTGTGTTTTCACACGTTAAGGAGCTTGTAATAAATTTGAAATATAGAGAAAAGTAGGAGTAGAAAAAAAAAATTGCAGGATGCACGCACGCACAAAGATGTTGCGTGCGTGCAAAAACCTACACTAACACTACCTAACTAAAATTGATTTATATACAGTTGTGTTCAAAATTATTCAACCCCCACTGAAATTGAGTGTTTTGGCCAGTTTGACATTGATTTTGATCATTTCAGTCATCTTGTTTACAATTAAATCAAAGAGGCACTTGTAAGTCAGACAAATATAACATAACATTTATAATGAAATAACCACAAATGTCTTTTCTGTGCTCACATCATTATCAGTTTTATTCAACCCCAAGTGACATTCAATCTTAGTACTTAGTACAACATCCTTTTCCAGTTATAACAGCTTTTAAACGTGAAGCATAGCTTGACACAAGTGTCTTGCAGCGATCTACGGGTATCTTCACCCATTCTTCATGGGCAAAAGCCTCCAGTTCAGTCACATTCTTAGGCTTGCGCGCTGCAACTGCTTTCTTTAAGTCCCACCAGAGGTTCTCAATCAGATTTAAGTTTGGTGACTGCGATGGCCACTTCAAAATGTTCCAACCTTTAATCTGCAACCATGCTCTAGTGGACTTGGAGGTATGCTTGGGATCATTGTCCTGTTGAAAGGTCCAACGTCTCCCAAGCCTCAGGTTTGTGACGGACTGCATCACATTTTCATCCAATATCTCCTGGTACTGAAGAGAATTCATGGTACCTTGCACACGCTGAAGCTTCCCTGTACCTGTAGAAGCAAAACAGCCCCAAAGCATGATTGACCCCCCGCCATGCTTCACAGTAGGCAAGGTGTTCTTTTCTTCATAGGCCTTGTTATTCCTCCTCCAAACATAGCGTTGATCCATGGGCCCAAACAGTTCTAATTTTGTTTCATCAGTCCACAGCACACTGTCCCAAAACTTTTGTGGTTTGTCCACATGACTTTTGGCATACTGCAGTCGACTCTTCTTATTCTTTGGAGACAGCAAGGGGGTGCGCCTGGGAGTTCTGGCATGGAGGCCTTCATTACGCAGTGTGCGCCTTATTGTCTGAGCTGAAACTTCAGTACCCACATCTGACAAATCTTTTTTCAGTTCCTCAGCAGTCACACGGGGACTTTTCTCCACTTTGCGCTTCAGGTAGCGCACAGCAGTCGAAGTCAGCATCTTCTTTCTGCCACGACCAGGTAGCGTTTCAACAGTGCCCTTTGCCTTGAATTTGCGAATGATGCTCCCTATGGTGTATCTTGGTATGTTTAACATCTTTGCAATCTTCTTATAGCCATTGCCCTTCCTGTGAAGAGAAATCACCTCTTCTCTTATCTTCCTGGACCATTCTCTTGACTTCACCATGTTTGTAAACACACCAGTAAATGTCTAGAAGGAGCTGAGTATCACAGTCCTTTTAAATCTGCCTAATTGGTGCTTATTATGCTTAAATGCTGCTCCTTGACATCCACAGGTGTTTTCAATACCTGATCGAAAACACTTGAATGAACCTCTGTTCTTAAGAGTGGTAGTTATTAAGGGGTTGAATAATTGTGTCAATGAAGAAATCACAAAAAAAACATTTATTACTGTATTACAAAAACAATTGATGTCATTTTAGTTGCATTTGGTTCTTTAAAAAGTCCTTGTAAGATTTCATTCTGAACACAATTACAAATGTACACTAAATTCCCTAAAACCCTTTACAGCATTGGGGGTTGAATAATTTTGAACTCAACTGTATATATATATACACTCACCTAAAGAATTATTAGGAACACCTGTTCTATTTCTCATTAATTCAATTACGGTATCTAGTCAACCAATCACATGGCAGTTGCTTCAATGCATTTAGGGGGGTGGTCCTGGTCAAGACAATCTCCTGAACTCCAAACTGAATGTCAGAATGAGAAAGAAAGGCGATTTAAGAAATTTTGAGCGTGGCATGGTTGTTGTTGCCAGACTGGCCGGTCTGAGTATTTTACAATCTACTCAGTTACTGGGATTTTCATGCACAACCATTTCTAGGGTTTACAAAGAATGGTGTGAAAAGGGAAAAACATCCAGTATGCGGCAGTCCTGTGGGCAAAAATGTCTTGTGGATGCTAGAGGTCAGAGGAGAATTGGCCGACTGATTCAAGCTGATAGAAGAGCAACGTTGACTGAAATAACCACTCGTTACAACCGAGGTATGCAGCAAAGCATTTGTGAAGCCACAACACGCACAACCTTGAGGCGGATGGGCTACAACAGCAGAAGACCCCACCGGGTACCACTCATCTCCACTACAAATAGGAAAAAGAGGCTACAATTTGCACGAGCTCACCAAAATTGGACTGTTGAAGACTGGAAAAATGTTGCCTGGTCTGAGGAGTCTCGATTTCTGTTGAGATATTCAAATGGTAGAGTCCGAATTTGGCGTAAACAGAATGAGAACATGTACCCATCCTCTGATGGCTACTTCCAGCAGGATAATGCACCATGTCACAAAGCTCGAATAATTTCACATTGGTTTCTTGAACATGACAATGAGTTCACTGTACTAAAATGGCCCCCACAGTCACCAGATCTCAAACCAATAGAGCATCTTTGGGATGTGGTGGAACAGGAGCTTCGTGCCCTGGATGTGCATCCCTCAAATCTCCATCAACTGCAAGATGCTATCCTATCAATATGGGCCAACATTTCTAAAGAATGCTATCAGCACCTTGTTGAATCAATGCCACGTAGAATTAAGGCAGTTCTGAAGGCAAAAGGGGGTCCAACACCGTATTAGTATGGTGTTCCTAATAATTCTTTAGGTGAGTGTATATATATATATATATAGCGGGGATTCGCTATGGTAAGCAGGTTAGCGGACGCAGTATAGAGGCAATAACAAAGTCTTTGACTTAAACAGTTCAGTGTTTATTCACACATTAAGTGACAAAAAAAAATATTTTTTCCAGAAAAACAGTCACCTTGATTCGGGTGTTCGTTCACACCAGGCAGTAACGCAAAAGTCCTTGTATAAAGTAGAATCCACATGCTTTCACACAAACAAGGTAGCATGCCTTAATCCCGGCCCAAACTCCCAGGCCCCAACACAGAGACTGGCAGCGCTCCACTGTCAGAGAGGAGTAATCCATGTAGCTGGCCAGCTAAGACCTGTCCTAGTTTGCTAATATAGCTTGTATGTTCATACAGCTAGACCTGCCAATAGCCTTAATACAGTTCCTATGTTTATGTGTTAGAGACAAAAGCAGAGTTATTTACTGTGACATCATGTTTTGGATGTCATATAACTGTTATATTTTGTGTTCACAGAAGCAGAAAAAGATAATATGCCTTTAAGATTAATTTTGTAATGTAAGGTAAGCTCAGTGACACAGCAGAAACAACAGAAAGCATAGTGTCAATCTGTTGTTGCTGGGCAGAAGTCTAGACCAATCACAGCCAGCTTCTCACACAGCAAGAGTTTTCACCAATCACAGCCAACCTCACACACAGCCTGTCTGGGAATTCCCCTAGCAGGAGAATCATTATTCACCAGAGACAGGAGCTAAAGAGACATTCACTCCACTGAGAGCTGTGTTTTTATGGGAACAAGAGGCCAAAATAGGTATTTAGAACAGTTATAATGTTCATATTGTTAGTATTGTGATTAGAACTGTACAGTCGTGGCCAAAAGTTTTGAGAATTACATAAATATTAGAAATTGGAAAAGTTGCTGCTTAAGTTTTTATAATAGCAATTTGCATATACTCCAGAATGTTATGAAGAGTGATCAGATGAATTGCATAGTCCTTCTTTGCCATGAAAATTAACTTAATCCCCCAAAAACCTTTCCACTGCATTTCATTGCTGTCATTAAAGGACCTGCTGAGATCATTTCAGTAATCGTCTTGTTAACTCAGGTGAGAATGTTGACGAGCACAAGGCTGGAGATCATTATGTCAGGCTGATTGGGTTAAAATGACAGACTTGACATGTTAAAAGGAGGGTAATGCTTGAAATCATTGTTCTTCCATTGTTAACCATGGTGACCTGCAAAGAAACCCGTGCAGCCATCATTGCGTTGCATAAAAATGGCTTCACAGGCAAGGATATTGTGGCTACTAAGATTGCACCTCAATCAACAATTTATAGGATCATCAAGAACTTCAAGGAAAGAGGTTCAATTGTTGTTAAGAAGGCTTCAGGGCATCCAAGAAAGTCCAGCAAGCGCCAGGATCATCTCCTAAAGAGGATTCAGCTGCGGGATCGGAGTTCCACCAGTGCAGAACTTGCTCAGGAATGGCAGAAGGCAGGTGTGAGCGCATCTGCACGCACAGTGAGGCGAAGACTTTTGGAAGATGGCCTGGTGTCAAGAAGGGCAGCAAAGAAGCCACTTCTCTCCAAAAAAAACATCAGGGACAGATTGATCTTCTGCAGAAAGTTATGGTGAATGGACTGCTGAGGACTGGGGCAATGTCATATTCTCCGATGAAGCCTCTTTCCGATTGTTAGGGGCATCTGGAAAAAGGCTTGTCCGGAGAAGAAAAGGTGAGCGCTACCATCAGTCCTGTGTCATGCCAACAGTAAAGCATCCTGAGACCATTCATGTGTGGGGTTGCTTCTCATCCAAGGGAGTGGGCTCACTCACAATTTTGCCCAAAAACACTGCCATGAATAAAGAATGGTACCAAAACACCCTCCAACAGTAACTTCTTCCAACAATCCAACAACAGTTTGGTGAAGAACAATGCATTTTCCAGCACGATGGAGCACCGTGCCATAAGGCAAAAGTGATAACTAAGTGGCTCGGGGACCAAAACGTTTACATTTTGGGTCCATGGCCTGGAAACTCCCCAGATCTTAATCCCATTGAGAACTTGTGGTCAATTCTCAAGAGGCGGGTGGACAAACAAAAACCCACTAATTCTGACAAACTCCAAGAAGTATTAAAATGAATAGATAACCATATGTAGGGTATAAGCTTCGAAGCTATATAGTCCAGCAAAGTCCACAAAATATTGCAATACCTGAAAAATAAATCACAATACGCACAGTGTTGGTGTGCAATTGATGGTATTAATTATGATCCCTTATGGATAAGTCCATAGATGTATCCAATTGATTGCTGTGCAAATATTGGAGGACTCAAATATTCCCGGAGTAGCTTAGGAGATCCACTTTGTAATTAAGATGTTCCAATAGACATCAGAAATTCAAGCCTTCATATATTTGTAGCTTGTAATAACAGCTTAGACGTTCTTACCTTCCTCTGTATCGAGGATCCGGGACGCTGGTGTTTGTTAGCGTCTTCCTCCTTGCCTCTCTAGCCGGCTTACCCGAAGTATCGCGGGTAAGTAGAAGTGTCTTCTACTGTCTCCCCAAAATCCATAAATGTATGGTAAAACCCCCTGGTAGACCGATAGTCTCGGGTATTGGATCTATATCTTCAAACCTGTCGAAGTATATAGATGTACAAATACAACCCGTTGTGAAAAAAACTAGTTCGTATATTAAGGACACAACCCATATTATACAAATATTAGAACAATTGGAAGTTGAACCAAATTGGGTTATGGGCACACTTGATGTACAGTCCTTATATACGGTAATTGACCATCAACAGGGTATGAAGGCAGTAGGAGAACAAATGAAGAGGGATGGTAGAATGAATGAAAAACACATGAATTTTGTTCTAGAAGGTATCAGTTACATCCTGAATCATAATTATTTTTATTTTGAGGGTAACTTCTACCTACAAAAATGTGGGACCGCCATGGGGACCAGATTCGCCCCGAGTTATGCGAATTTATTTTTGGCAGAATGGGAAGAAAATGTCATCAAACCCAAACTTGGGGCGGATCTGGCCCTATGGCGAAGATTTATAGATGATATAATTTTTGTTTGGAAAGGGAGTAAAGAGAATCTACAATTGTTCCTGGAAGCTATAGGCCAGAATGAATTTAATCTTAGATTTACCTCAAATATCATGGAAGTGACTGAATTCCTTGATCTAAAGATTAAAAAACAAGATAACAGATATGTGTGCAATACATTCACCAAACCTATATCCAAAAATAGTTTTATACAGTTCTCCAGCTGCCATCTACCAAGCTGGTTAATCAATATACCCTATGGCCAGTTTGGCAGAATCAGACGAAATTGTACACAAGATGAAGATTTTGAATTGGAAGCCGTCAAAATGAAGGACCAATTCTTGGATAAACAATATCCAGAGAGTATTCTAGATGAAGCTCTGATTAAAACCAGAAATAGAGAAAGACAAACTTGGTTTCAAGAAAGGGAGTTACAAACAAATAAAAGTCAGGAGAATGATGGAATAAAAAGTAGAATTATTCTCCCATTCAATAATAATTATAAAAGAGTGCAAAAAATTATAAAGAATCATTGGCACCATATTCTGAGTGATAAATATATAGGTCACCTATTGCCAACCACACCATCTTTAACATTTACCAAAGCACCCAATTTGGGTTTAAAAATAGCCCCATCCATTAAGAAACCAACAAAGAAAGATAATACCATGATGGGCACTTGGATGAAACTGAAGGGTTTCTTTAAGTGTGGCAAATGTATGGCATGTAGGATCAATTCTACACCGAGGAAAACAACAACTATTTCTTCCACTCAGAACACTTATAAATGGGAGATCAAAGACTGTCTCACCTGCAATACCGCCGGTGTCATCTACCTTATACAGTGTCCATGTAAAAGACAGTACATAGGACGAACCAAACGTCCCTTGAAAACCAGATTGGCAGAACACATATCCAATATACGGAAGGGATATGATAAGCATTGCCTATCTAAGCATTTTAGAGATATACACAACAAAGATCCATCCAATCTGGTTTTCATGGCACTGGAGAAGGTAGATGCACACTGGCGAGGAGGCAATTATATTAAACAGATGTCCAAGATTGAGTCAAGACGTATATACGAGTTCGGATCTATGCTACCAGCGGGTCTGAATGCTGAACTAGAAATCTTTGGGTTTTTGTAGGCTGGGTGCCCCTGTGCCGACTCATACGCCGCAGTTGGGCCGTTTATCGGCACTGCGTCGTTGACTCGGACAGGGGCCCCCAGCCCCATACAACTCCATCATTTCAACTCCAATATCCTACTTATGTGTTTCCATGATTCCATTTCCATGGATCATTTATGGATATACGGACCAAAATCGCAGTATGACACTGGACAAATTTGCACAATATATCCGCTATGAATTTTCCTCAATTTTAAGTCCCAAAACATATTAACATATTTTATATTATTATGTCTATATTTATTTTCTTTTATCTATTTTAACATGTTTATTGATATTGTTACATTATTTATGAAGATATAGTGACCAGACATTATATTGTCATGAAATTTAAGTTATAGACATGTGAGTACATGTATGAAACTTTATAATGATATAACTTTATAAAGCAACTCTAAATATCAAATCCGTTTATACCACAAACCTTTAAGGGTTAAAGGCAATATACAGCAGAAAAAACGCATATGCGTTTCAAAAAAACGCACGAAAACCGCATACAGAGAATCGCTTGTTCCATATGAAAATCCAGATCTCCATAGTTTGAGTTCCTAATTGGATATAAAAGACGGAGGCTGTCAGGTGATCTGATACCACTGATGAAGGGATAGCTTATTCCCGAAACGCGTCTGGGCCGGATTAGATACCTGGGAACAGTACCTCCGCAGTCATAAGCGTGGCCACGCTATGAAAATTGAATTGCCAGGACAGTCGAACCAACATCGGCACTAAAGAGCCAAGGACCGTAAGATTCCTCCCTCTGTACCAAGCCGGAAGAGCTACAAGCACGGACCAAGTTGCAAGTCTCGCTCAAACTCCCGCGATACTTCGGGTAAGCCGGCTAGAGAGGCAAGGAGGAAGACGCTAACAAACACCAGCGTCCCGGATCCTCGATACAGAGGAAGGTAAGAACGTCTAAGCTGTTATTACAAGCTACAAATATATGAAGGCTTGAATTTCTGATGTCTATTGGAACATCTTAATTACAAAGTGGATCTCCTAAGCTACTCCGGGAATATTTGAGTCCTCCAATATTTGCACAGCAATCAATTGGATACATCTATGGACTTATCCATAAGGGATCATAATTAATACCATCAATTGCACACCAACACTGTGCGTATTGTGATTTATTTTTCAGGTATTGCAATATTTTGTGGACTTTGCTGGACTATATAGCTTCGAAGCTTATACCCTACATATGGTTATCTATTCATTTTAATAGTTTTAGCATTTTATCATTGTTTTATTTTCCCTGCATATACACGTGTATTACTATTGAGTGATTTAATTAAATTTTATTCACATGCCAAATGAAGTGTGCTCGCCTATTACTATAATTTGCATTTCCTTGTTTTGAGAGGGTGGGTGTCCCTCTAACTAGGCTAGCAGCACCTGTTCCTATATTTCGTTTGGAGTGAGCCACCATCTTTGACTTTTAAAACTCCAAGAAGTGATTATGAAAGAATGGGTTGCTATCAGTCAGGAATTGGCCCATAAGTTGATTGAGAGCATGCCCAGTCGAATTGCAGAGGTCCTGAAAAAGAAGGGCCAACACTGCAAATACTGACTCTTTGCATAAATGTCATGTAATTGTCGATAAAAGCCTTTGAAACGTATGAAGTGCGTGTAATTATATTTCACTACATCACAGAAACAACTGAAACAAAGATCTAAAAGCAGTTTAGCAGCAAGCTTTGTGAAAACTAAGATTTGTGTCATTCTCAAAACTTTTGGCCACGACTTGTATACTGAACCAGTTATATATTTGTTTACTTACAGTTCCACCAAATTCAATTGCAAATACAAATTGCAAGCATTCAGATTCCATATTGCAATACAAATTGCATACAACCATACCAGATCATACTCAACCAATCTGCAAATAGTCACTGCTAACTGCATACTGCAAATTGGGAACAAATTCAGCAAGTGAACTATTAGACCTCAGATATACCTCTCAGAGAGATCATAAAGTGCCTAAATAACTTAAAGTGAGAGTACAGATACTCAAGAGAGAAATATATCCACCATTTTATGTTGACTGATAAGATTGAACAGTTGAACCACCATCTTATGCATACCGCCATTTTCTGATATCTTTTCAACACGTGTTTTGTACATGGACTATCTGCTGATGAGGCTGCAGTGTTATATATGAAGAAAAGTTGAAGTTAATAAAGAAGTTATTTGAAGCAATTGGTGTGCTCTTTAAACCTACTGTTTCCATAGAACGGCGCTAGAGGAATTACAGAGTAATAGACAGTCTGGTTAGACTAAAAGTCAGAGATATCAAAATTCTTCTAATGCCACAGCGCAAAAGGCACTTCATAGTGCTGCGCCTGCCACAATCCACCCAACCTGACCGTGCTTCCTGTGTTTTATATCCCAAACCAAGACCCGGACTAGAGCGTGGGGAGTAGCCACCCACCCATCACTTTGACTACTTCCAATAAGAGCCGTCCCAGGTTAGCTTTGCAGTCATACTAAAACAGCTTTTCCTATTAACCGGCCTGCCCTGTGTTCCACCGAAAACTTGAAATTTAGCAAAGACAGAAAAGACCAGGTTACCTGGGCATTTCTGTCCTTGGCCTGGCTCATCCATTTGAGAGGGGAGTGGTCGGCCACCAGACAAAACTTTCTCCCTAACAAATAATAGCGGAGAGACTCGAGTGCCCACTTGGTAGCCAGGCACTCTCTCTCCACTATACTATACCTGGTCTCGGCTGGGGTAAGCTTCCAGCTGAGGAAGACAACAGGATGCTCCTCCCCGTTGACCTCCTGAGACAGTACAGCACCGAGACCTACTTCGGAGGATCGGTCTGTACTATAAACTCCCTTCTGAAGTCAGGCGTCACCAAAACCGGGGACCCACACAGGGCCGACTTCAAAGCGGAGAAAGCCTCTTCCGCATGCCTATTCCAGTGGACGTCACTGACTTGCGTCCCTTCAAAAGACCTGTCAATGGTGCGGCCACTGTAGAAAAGTGGGGGACAAACCTCATATAGAATCCCATCATTCCCAGGAACGACTTTACTTAACGAGTAGTGACAGGTCGGGGCCAATTCCGAATTGCCTCAATTTTGTTCACCTGAGGTTTGATAACTTCGCGCCCAATTACATACCGCAAGTACTTGGTCTCTTCTAACCCTATCGTGCACTTTTCTGGGTTAACAGTTAAGCCAGCCTTTCTAAGGGAGTCCCTATATTTCCACGGTTTCAGTAAGTTTACATAGTACACCTGCTCCGGCTTTCTCCGCCTGGGCTGGAGTACCTTGTAGGTTACCTCCCCACCATTTTCGAGCACTTCGTAGGGAAACCGGGAAAGTCTCTCCCAATTATTAGTTCATAATGTAACTTTGTGGCGACGGCCACCTCATGAGTCCACCTGCCGGCCACCGTGGATAGAGACACCAGGGCGGTGTGATAGTCCTTTAAGTCTCCATGGATGCACACGACGCCGACTTTTCGGCCAGTATACTTGGCCGGCCGCACCAGGGCAGCTCTTACCAGGGACACCAGGCTCCTTGAGTCCAGCAGCGAAACTGCCAGGGTATCTCCCACTTGCACCTGGCACAGGTGACTATGGTTTATTGTCTCGGGGGTACCGGTTGCACACAACCTCCTGGCATATATTGAGGGGCAATAGCCATAGTTAGTGTCCATGGGTTCCCCCTGATGGGGACAGTCGGACCTTATGTGACCAGGCTCTTGACACCGCCAACAGACCATCGGAGCTGGGTCTGTAGGGTCTGTAGGAAGTATATCCCAAGCGGGTTTTGCTGACACTGGCCGCCTGGTCAAGGGTGGAGATTTCTGGGGTTTAACTGGCCCCCTCCCAAAAGAACCCCCCTGTAGATTTCTGGTGGCCTCATAGAGCTCTACCAGGTCGACCATCTCTAGGGCATTACCAGGGTACACCTGGCCGATCCAGTGCTGAAGAGGGTACGGCAAAGCCCTCCAGAACACATCAGCTTACAGATTGGTCCAGCATAGCAGTGGGACTCAGTACGTCAGGCTGCAGCCATTTTTGCAACCGGTGTCGCAGATCATAATACTGCGGTCTGGCGGGTTCAGCCGGGTTAAATTCCCACTGATGCACCCGTTGGGCCCGGACCAATACATTCATCCCCAGTCTTGCCAGAATCTCACCCTTTACGGTCGGCCGCTTGATCATCTGGTAGGTCGAAAAACATCTGCTGGGGTCCAGTCGCCAGGAACGGAGCAATGACCTCAGTCCATTGGTCTCGGGGTAACTTCTACCTCACAGCCACCTTTTCGAATACCGCTAGATAGGTCTCGAGGTTCCGACTGATCAGCGATTGGCGTTCACAGCTCGCATACAGAAAAAGTGGTGCAGAGCAGAAAAAAAAAGCCAGATAAGCCAGATTTGTTCGCCGTAGGCAAAATCCGAGGGGGGGATAGGGACAGGGATAAGGGCTTGGAAAGCAGGTTTGGACTGGCCCAAAGGGGTACAGAGGAATCCCCTGGTGGCCCCTGAGCAAGGTGGGCCCCTAGTCTCCCACCCCCTGCACAAGTGGCACATAACACATTAGATTTACTGCACTACATACATATATTTAATGTACAGCACCTCAACCAGCCTATGCTCATATAAAAAACTTGTTAGATTTGTAGGGGTTAGCTCTTCTCCAGGGGTCATTCACACAAATATCTTTGCCAGACACCAGGTTTCAGGTCCAAACCGTGCATTTATTGTGCACACTCCAACCAATACAGGTTATTATGAAGTCGCAGCTTCACCTAACACATGTGACATCCACATAAAATAATAAACACTTGCCCGGCTAGGCTCTAACTAACACAGAGTTTCCTGACTCACCTGGGTCACAGTTCACACCCTGTGAACACAAGCGGCTTTCTCAGCCAATGTCCCACAGCCTCCTGGCTGTACAGAGCACAGTACGCCCACTGCCTCCAGTCCAGTGTCTCAGCACACATGGGGAATAGTGGTCCCTCAGCCTTGCCCAGCTGAGACCACACAGACAGAGCCTCCAGGCCTCTGTCCACAGGTAACACACTCCCCCCTTTCTGACACTCTGGGAGGTGCCTTATGCCAGGCTGATTACCTCCAGCTTCTCTCACCTGTGGTGGAACAGGGGTGTGGACCACACTTTCCACCCCTTCCTTGCCTCTAACCTGAGTGAGACCTGTCACTGTCTCACAGATTATTTATTATATTTGAATGTAACTGTACGGTGGGCCCCCAAAATAAATTTTACTGGTGGGCCCTAGGTACCCTAGTCTGACACTGTTGGAAAGGGGAGGTGGATTAGGGATCTGGAACTTCTGCTGCAAAAAAAAACAAATCACTGCAGATGTTCCAGATGTTCTTCTTCTTTTCTTCTTTTCACAGGTACCAGTAAGCAGTGGTGGTGAACCATAGTCCCAGCAGATACAGCATAGAGGGGCACTGGTCCACTCTGCATGCAGTCTCCAGCTAGAATGGCTGAATGCAGAGGGATTCTTCCTGTTCCCTCTGCTGCTGTCGTGCTGCCAATGGCTGGAGAGTTATTCCAGCCAATTGCCGAGCTGTCAGGGGACGCCTAACACTTGAGTTCCCTGCCTGACCTCAGAGGAGACAGGTGGTGACTGCTTTCAGCGCTGCGATGTGCCGGTCTTCATTGACCGGCCAATCGCAGCACTTGGAGCTGCAGGGGGCGGAAATACAAAATGCTGCCCTTACCCAGCATGGATGCCTGCCGGTAACAGCAGCCATCGCGCCCCGATTCCCCTGCGATCCCCTCCCAGAACCCGACGAACCTTGTACGGCGCTGGTCCTTAAGAGTTTAAACATAATATAAAAGAGGACTGAATAAAAGGGTACAGAACCAATCAGTAATTAAAAATAACTTTAACAATATAGACCTTTGCTCTCAAAGGGATAAAAAATAGAAGCCAGTTTTAAAATGCACCTGTCAGCTGGATCAACCCTGTTAAGATAGATATACTGCTTTGTAGGGTCAATCCTGCTGATTAAAATGATACTGTCTTGTGAAAACTGGTTGCAACGTTTAGAGAGTCAGATGGGGGAATGACAAGAAGTTCAGTTTTTGAGAGGTTCAGTTTTAGATACAGAGAGGACATGATGTTAGAGACAGCTGCCAAACAATTACTGGAGTTTTGGAGTAAAGCAGGGGGGATGTCAGGGGATGAAGTGTATAGTTGGGTGTCGTCAGCATAGAGATGGTACTGATCAGGGCTTTTTTTCTCAGAGAAAAGGTGGTGTAACTCACCCCCCTCCCCTGGCCACGCCCCTACCCACCCCTAGGACCGCCCCCTAAAACCGCCCCTTTAGAGAACAGGGATGCAAGTAAAATTTGGGGGGGCTATAAAAGTCCAGCCCAGCAAAGAAACCCCCTAGATGGGGATGGCACTGTTAATGGGGGATCTGGGGATGGCACTGTTAATGGGGGATCTGGGAATGGCACTGTTACGGGGGATCTGTGGATGGCATCCACAGATCCCCCATCCTATAACAGTGCCATCCACAGACCCCCCCCATCCTATAACAGTGCCATCCACAGACCCCCCCCACCCCATAACAGTGCCATCCACAGACCCCCCCACCCCATAACAGTGCCATCCACAGACCCCCCACCCCATAACAGTGCCATCCACAGACCCCCCCACCCATAACAGTGCCATACACAGACCCCCCCACCCCTTAACAGTGTCATCCACAGACCCCCCCACCCCATAACAGTGCCATCCACAGACCCCCCCCCACCCCAAAACAGTGCCATCCACAGACCCCCCCACCCCATAACAGTGCCATCCAGACCCCCTTAACAGTGCCATCCACAGACCCCCCACCCCATAACAGTGCCATCCACAGACCCCCCCACCCCATAACAGTGCCATCCACAGACCCCCCACCCCTTAACAGTGCCATCCACAGACCCCCCACCCCATAACAGTGCCATCCACAGACCCCCCCACCCCATAACAGTACCATCCACAGACCCCCCCACCCCTTAACAGTGTCATCCACAGACCCCCCCACCCCATAACAGTGCCATCCACAGACCCCCCCACCCCAATACAGTGCCATCCACAGACCCCCCCACCCCATAACAGTGCCATCCAGACCCCCCTTAACAGTGCCATCCACAGACCCCCCACCCCATAACAGTGCCATCCACAGACCCCCCACCCCATAACAGTGCCATCCACAGACCCCCCACCCCTTAACAGTGCCATACACAGACCCCCCCACCCCATAACAGTGCCATCCACAGACCCCCCCACCCCATTACAGTGCCATCCACAGACCCCCCCACCCCATAACAGTGCCATCCAGACCCCCCTTAACAGTGCCATCCACAGACCCCCCCACCCCTTAACAGTGCCATCCACAGACCCCCCCACACCCCTTAACAGTGCCATCCACAGACCCCCCCACCCCATAACAGTGCCATCCACAGACCCCCCCCACCCCATAACAGTGCCATCCACAGACCCCCCCACCCCATAACAGTGCCATCCACAGACTCCCCCCACCCCATAACAGTGCCATCCACAGACCCCCCCCCCACCCCATAACAGTGCCATCCACAGACCCCCCCCACCCCTTAACAGTGCCATCCACAGACCCCGCATTGCCGCTCCAGTACAGTTATAAAATGTGTGATTCAATTAATAATGATTCATGCTGCTCCCTCTGTAGTATAACATTCAATATATCCTACTTACAGGGCTACTGATATATCGTAATGCAGGCCGGCCGGGCAGACGAGCGGCAGAGTGACTAACTGACGTCACGTGCCTGCGCCGCCTGCTTCATTCATAAAGTAGGCCGGGCAGGCACATGACGTCAGTCAGTCACTCTGCCGCTCGTCTGCCCGGCCGGCCTGCATTGTGTAGAGGGAGAAGAGTAGAGGACGGAGGACTGAGGAACACCAACATCAAGAGGAAGAGGAGAAGTAGAGTCAGCGGGTGATACACTAAAGGAGCGGCCAGAGAGATAGGAAGAGAACCAGGAGAGAGCAGTGTCCTTAAAGGGAGTCTGTCAGCACATTTACCCCTTTTTAACAGTTCCCATAGCGCTGTAGGCGCAACACAGATGATTAAAACGGTACTTTTATATGCTTTTGTGGACTTGTAAAACTGCCAAAAACGAACTTTGAGGCATATGTAAATGAGGGCTCGCAAGTGCCCAGGGGCGGCGTCCACCGCGTTGGTGCCCAGGCAGCTCTGCCTCTTCGGCTCTTATCCCCGCCCAGCCTCTTCCTCTGCCCTCCCCCTCAGCGAGATCCCACGCCTGCGCACACTGACTTCCTTGGCCGGGGGCATGCGCACTGCGATGACCATTGCTGGCACGGCATCGCAGTAGCTAACGGCGCAAAAACTGCAGAAAGGAGGCGGTCCATTTGCGCAAGAGAAGAGGAGGAAAGCCGAGCGAGCGGCTGTCACTGCAGACACAGAGAGCCAAGAGAGGTAAATGTATCTGTTTGATCCGTTAGCCGGCGTTTTTGACACCTCTGCAACCAGCGATAGACCTGCTCTCCTTTGTTAAACAGTCACTTGAGGCAAGGGAAGCATGGCGTCAAAATAGAGGATTACATTCTGGGAGTGCAAAAGAGCAACCAAGGCCGGGGAGAGGAACAGGGAGCCAGCGCTGGGAGGCAGATAAGTATGGTTACCTTCAGAGGTCTGCCCAAAGTGAGCTTTGCCAACCCCTCTCCCAAAGGAGCACAACCCCTTTAAGGAGACGTTACACTGTGTGAGAGCATCACTCCGGGGAGGAAGGGGGTCATCATTCTGAGAGGGGGGGGGACTATTAGGACATCACTGTGTGGGGGCACAAAGAAGATATCACATTGTGTGAAGAGAACTTAAGAGGTCCCTCATTCTGTGTGGGGGACATTTGAGGGATCATCCTGCTGTGAGGGAGACACTTGGGGCAACATACTGAGGGGCACTATGGGGCATAATTAAGGTAAGGGACATTACTTTTGTAAGGCAGCACTTAAGGGATATTTTTATTGTTTTGGGGCACTAAGGAAGCACCCTATGTGAGGAGGCACTAAGTGGGCACCATTACTGTGTGAGAAGCACAAAAGGGATTGGGTTGGATTAGGGGCGTGGCTTATTATTTAAAAAAAACAAGAGAAAATAAACGTTCCACGCGGTGCGCTACGTACCACTGGTTTAGTCCCACCCTTAAATTTTTGTGTTATGGCTCGGACCTTCACCTTATAGCAAACCCAGGTATGTGAACCTGTACACCTGGTATAGAATCATTACTGACAACAGGGACCTTATTAAAAGAATTCCCCAAATTTTCCAATGCAAATCTCTCATTAATCTCTTATTAAGTCTCACAAACGAAGAGCTCATGCACATGAACGCATTTCCTTTCCGTGTCCGTTCCGTTTTTTTGGCGGACCGTATGCAGAACCATTCACTTCAATAGGTCCACAGAAAAACCTGAAGTTACTCCGTGTGCATTTCCGTTTCCGTATATCCGTTCCGACAAAATAAAAAAATATATATAGAACATGTCCTATTATTGCCCGCATTAAGGAAAAGTATAGAACTGTTCTATTAGGGGCCAGCTGTTCCGTTCACAAAATACGGAATGCACACGGATGTCATCCATATTTTTTGCGGATCCGTTTTTTTTGGACTACAAAATACATACGGCCGTGTGCATGAGCCCTAATTAAACTGCATATAATGTACAAAGATAAAAGGATTATTAGAGGATGAAAGTATAGCCCCTTCCCTAAAACACCTTGTATTTTCCTTGGCGAACCTGCTGATATACAAAGGGGGTTCCTATCCCCCTCCTGTCTAATGATGTTGTTGGAAAAAAGGATGAAGCAAGTTAAATTTCAACTACGAATCTACCATGATCCTATAGTTTTAGCAATAGATATGATTTTGGACGACAGTGGTCTAAGGTGTATGGTTACCTTATGACAATAAGTGTTAGTTAAATTATGTTTGGAATTATTTAATATCCCCATAAGAAAGGCTTCACCTTTTGTTTTGAATCAATAAATGATTCTTAACTTTTTTTAAATTGAGGCACATAATACTGACTATCTATGGAACACAGACTTCCTGCACTTGGAATACACATCACTTCCTGTCTATGGAACGCACATAATTTCCTGTCTATGGAACACATAGTACTTCCTGTCTGTGGAACACAAACTTCCTGTATTTGGAACACATGGAACCTCCTGTCCGTGGAACAAAGACTTCCTGTATTTGGAATACATGGCACTTCCTGTCTATGGAACACACATAATTTCCTGTCCATGGAACACATAGTACTTCCTGTCTGTGGAACGCAAACTTCCTGTATTTGGAACACATGGAACCTCCTGTCCGTGGAATAAAGACTTCCTGTATTTGGAATACATGGCACTTCCTGTCTATGGAACACACAGAATTTCCTGTCCATGGAACACATGGCACTTCCTTTATGTGAAACGCAGTGTAGTTCCCGTGGCCAGCTGTTTCCGTAGGAGCCAATTTTAGACCAAGACTCTTCTCCCATGAGGTAATTATTCCATGATGTTCTAGATAATGCTTAATCATTTAATTTGGTAAGTAAAATAAAGATAGACCTGATGTACAGTGTCTGATGTCACTTCCTGCTTCCTGGCATGGAATATGATTGTAACTAAGTTTGGAGGACTGGTGGTGGAGCACTGAGGACCTGTCCGTGGGAGAAGCATCTTCAATATGGATAATAAGGACATTTGACCCTGAGGGTGATAAGTGATCCAGGAAGGAGGTAAGTCCATGTGCTGTCGGGACCCTCTTAGCTACAGTGATTGTATAACCGTACCTCACTGCGGCTTCGCTTCAGTCCATCTCTGAGCGCTGGATTATTTCTTGTTCATAGTCATATACTGAGGTTGACCATATTGTGGTTTTCAAAAAAAGAGGACATCGCACCCCCAGCCTTCCTTTCTCCGAATCAATTTAGAGTCACTCTACTTTCTAACAAAGTACAGGTGACGTCTCCGTGGATTCCACTTGTTCACCTTCCTTTTCTTCTCCGATTGGCCTGGGCCATCACACGCCCAAGTCTTGGGTCAGGGGCGCACATAGGGTCTATACAAGATTAATAAATGGCACACTGTAGATGGGGCTGTTATGGGGTATTCCCATCTTAGACAATGGGGGCATATCGCTAGGATATGCCCCTGTTGTCTGATAGGTGCGGGACCCACCTCCTGGGACCCGCACCTACACGGAGAACGGAGCGGAGAAAGTTGAGGAGGGCGCAGCCGCCCTCCATTCATTTCTATGGAGCCGCCGAAAAAAGCGCTGGCTCGGCTATTTCCGTCGGCCCCGCAGAAATCAATGGGAGCGGTGGCCGCGCATGCTCGGTGCGCTCCCATTCACTTCAATGGGAGAGGCGGGGAGCTGCGCCTGGTGGTGGACGGACCCCGGGAAACCCGGGGTCCTCCAGCCACAGCTCTCCCTGGATCTGTTCTCCTTGTAGGTGCGGGTACCAGAGGTGGGACCCGCACCTATCAGACAACGGGGGCATATCCTAGTGATATGCCTCCATTGTCTAAGATGGGATAACCCCTTTAATGCTCAGCAGATTGGGTTTCACCTCCGACTCAGCGCTTCTATCGTCTATCCCTATCCTCTATGGCAGGGATGCTCAACCTGCGGCCCTCCAGCTGTTGTAAAACTACAACTCCCACAATGCCCTGCTGTAGGATGATAGTTGTAGGCTGTCAGGGAAGGATGGGAGTTGTAGTTTTGCAACAGCTGGAGGGCCGCAGGTTGAGCATGCCTGCTCTATAGCATCTACCAATACTGTGCTCGCTGCTGCCCCTAAAAAACTGAGCTGCCAAAATAAAAGTACCAAAGAGAACAACTACAGAACTAGAAAATAATGAGGTCCAATGCAGACATTAGGCATCAAACCAGAGACCAGACCCCAAAATGAATACAGACCCCAGATTAGTCACAAATTTAATGTGGCTCCTTATAAACTCTGCCTCTTAAATAAGACTTCAGATCCGACCCTAAATTCATAGCCCCTTTAACCTCCACCCCTCCATCCCTTAAATCAGACCCCAAAGTCAGGACCCCTATATATAACACTCCCCTTCCATCATTCATACCTCAGATTAGACCCCAAAGTCATGGCCCCTATAACACTACTCCGCCATCAATCAGAACTCAGATCAAGGGAGAAAAAAATAGATAAAGCGTACTTCTCCTGCTCCAGAAGATGCCGCCGCTCTTGCAGCTCTGTACTGACCTGACATTGCTCAGCCTGAGCTCCTGTGTGCATTATGTCCTGATGCTGGACACTGTCGGGATACACAGCACCTGGAGCTGAAGGCACGGGGACAGTGAGTAATAAGGGCCCTAGCAGCGCCACACTCATCGCTACAAACAGGGGCGTACATAGAAATCACTGGGCCCCATGGCAAGAATCTGAATTGGGCCCCCTTGTGAGTGACCCATAGCCCCCCTTAGGGTACGTGCACATCTGCTGCAGATTCTGGCAAAAAAACAAAGGGCACAATAATGCTGCATGTGGGATCTCGAATGACCCCATTATTGTGACTGGGATCCAGCAGGTGGATCCCAGTCTGGCGATTCTGGTATGCTGGAACAGAACACCGAAATCTGATCACAAGTGATTACCTAGCCTTACCCAATGAATTGTGCCCGCTGCTGCTGCTACTTATATGGTGTGCCATCCTTTCCCCATGGACTGTGCCCGCGGCTTCTACTTCTTATATGGTGTGCCATCCTTCCCCCATGGACTGTGCCCGCGGCTTCTACTTCTTATATGGTGTGCCATCCTTCCCCCATGGACTGTGCCTGCTCCTGCTTCACCTCCTCCTTGATGCTGACGTACTGTTTGTGCTGCTGGCAGAGCGCAGTCAGGGCCTGGGGCAGATCTTCACCGAGCTGGACTGGTGACGCTGCTGGATCAGGTCAGGTCCGGACTGGTCAGTCAGGTCACAGTGAGACGCGTGCTGGCAGAGGAACAGGGCCGGGACATTTTACAAAGTGCAGACACAGAAAAGGATTTAATCCAGTCACAACTGATGTTTCTCTGACTGCTGCCAAACCTCCTAATACACACCTCAGCCGCTGCACAACCTCCTAATACACACCTCAGCCGCTGCACAACCTCCTAATACACACCTCAGCCGCTGCACAACATCCTAATACACACCTCAGCCACTGCACAACCTCCTAATACACACCTCAGCTGCTGCACAACCTCCTAATACACACCTCAGCCGCTGCCAAACCTCCTAATACACACCTCAGCCCCTGCACAACCTCCTAATACACACCTCAGCTGCTGCACAACCTCCTAATACACACCTCAGCTGCTGCACAACCTCCTAATACACACCTCAGCCGCTGCACAACCTCCTAATACACACCTCAGCTGCTGCACAACCTCCTAATACACACCTCAGCCCCTGCACAACCTCCTAATACACACCTCAGCTGCTGCACAACCTCCTAATACACACCTCAGCCGCTGCCAAACCTCCTAATACACACCTCAGCCGCTGCACAACCTCCTAATACACACCTCAGCCGCTGCACAACCTCCTAATACACACCTCAGCCCCTGCACAACCTCCTAATACACACCTCAGCTGCTGCACAACCTCCTAATACACACCTCAGCTGCTGCACAACCTCCTAATACACACCTCAGCCGCTGCACAACCTCCTAATACACACCTCAGCCGCTGCACAACCTCCTAATACACACCTCAGCTGCTGCACAACCTCCTAATACACACCTCAGCCGCTGCACAACCTCCTAATACACACCTCAGCCGCTGCACAACCTCCTAATACACACCTCAGCCCCTGCACAACCTCCTAATACACACCTCAGCCGCTGCACAACCTCCTAATACACACCTCAGCCGCTGCACAACCTCCTAATACACACCTCAGCCGCTGCACAACCTCCTAATACACACCTCAGCCGCTGCACAACCTCCTAATACACACCTCAGCCCCTGCACAACCTCCTAATACACACCTCAGCCCCTGCACTACCTCCTAATACACACCTCAGCCCCTGCACAACCTCCTAATACACACCTCAGCCGCTGCACAACCTCCTAATACACACCTCAGCCGCTGCACAACCTCCTAATACACACCTCAGCCCCTGCACTACCTCCTAATACACACCTCAGCCCCTGCACAATCTCCTAATACACACCTCAGCCGCTGCACAACCTCCTAATACACACCTCAGCCCCTGCACTACCTCCTAATACACACCTCAGCCCCTGCACTACCTCCTAATACACACCTCAGCCCCTGCACTACCTCCTAATACACACCTCAGCCCCTGCACTACCTCCTAATACACACCTCAGCCGCTGCACAACCTCCTAATACACACCTCAGCCGCTGCACAACCTCCTAATACACACCTCAGCCGCTGCACAACCTCCTAATACACACCTCAGCCGCTGCACAACCTCCTAATACACACCTCAGCCGCTGCACATCCTCCTAATGCACACCTCAGCCGCTGCACAACCTCCTAATACACACCTCAGCCGCTGCACAACCTCCTAATACACACCTCAGCCCCTGCACTACCTCCTAATACACACCTCAGCCCCTGCACAATCTCCTAATACACACCTCAGCCGCTGCACAACCTCCTAATACACACCTCAGCCCCTGCACTACCTCCTAATACACACCTCAGCCCCTGCACTACCTCCTAATACACACCTCAGCCCCTGCACTACCTCCTAATACACACCTCAGCCCCTGCACTACCTCCTAATACACACCTCAGCCGCTGCACAACCTCCTAATACACACCTCAGCCGCTGCACAACCTCCTAATACACACCTCAGCCGCTGCACAACCTCCTAATACACACCTCAGCCGCTGCACAACCTCCTAATACACACCTCAGCCGCTGCACATCCTCCTAATGCACACCTCAGCCGCTGCACAACCTCCTAATACACACCTCAGCCGCTGCACAACATCATGATGATGCTGGGGAACATATAAGGCTTTGATCACATCTGTGTTGGGGCCTCATTCGTAGATCAGGTCATAAATTCTGGACACAGGTTTCTATCTGCCAGGCTATAAAATTATCAGATCTCATCATGGTCAGCGGGATCCGTCAGGTGTTGTTGTCCATGAAGCGCCAGATCCGTAACTATGGAGATTTTCGTTGTTGTGCTCCTATGATGGCAGAACAGGGAACGTCACCAGCACAGATGTGAACAAAGCCTTATACACACACCTCAGAATCTGCAGTACATTATAATAGTGACAAGGGAACTACAAGTCTCATCATCACCAGATTCTTGTTATTGGAAATTAGGGGGCAACAAAGGGAGAGGTAAAAGTGGAGAGAACTACAACTCCCAGCATGAGCAGGCTGTTATTATTGGATACAAGTGGACATTACACAGAGAGGGTATTCGGCCGGGTTCACATCACTGTTAGTTTTCGGTACGAGTGATCCGTCAGAAGAAAAAAAAAATAAAGGAAAAGCAGATCCTGTATTTCGGGCATCAGTTCTGCACACAAAACGGAAAACGAAACGGTGATGTGAAACCATCCTAAGAAGAGAGAACTACAATTCCCAGCATGTGCAGATTATTATAGGGCATCATCCAGTTTTACTAGGTGAGAGCTTTAAAAGGGAATAACTATAACCCCCAGTTTGGCCAGACTTATTATGGTGCATTAGTATACATTACAGAGAGGGGGTATAAGAGGAGAGAACTACAACTCCCAGCATTACCAGACTGTACTAGAGAATACGTTTAAATTACATGGAGAGGGATATAATAGGACAGAACTACAACTCCCAGCATTTATAGCCCGTTATATGGGTTATCCCAGGACACCACTAACCTCTCCTCCAGGCACAACACAGAAGCTCCGCCCCCTCACAGAAACATCCATAAGTCTTTCACCAGGGCTCTGCACTGGTCACATGGTTGATGACATCACCAAAGGTCCTTCTCCACTTCTTACATTCTCTTTTAACAGGTAGTAGCTATATCAGTGTAATTAGTGGGCGGGGCCTATCCTGCACTGCGAGCCCCCTTCCCCCAGGGGCCCCATAGCAGCAGAGGTATGCCACTGTATACAAAGTCACTGACAGTGAAAAACACACATACATCTAAAAATAAAGTTGTAAGCGTGCCCTATTCTTCATGTATGATGTTTGTATAGATGTAAGTCTGAACTAAATCCTCATTGTTCTATAGATACAGGACTTCCACATATAAAGTTTTCTTTGAAGGACAATGGTCCTTCTCATCGCTGACCCACTAAGGATGGAGAAGGACAGAGACCACATGGCTGCGAGGATATTAGACCTCACCCTAGAGATCATCTACCTGATAACTGGAGAGGTGAGAGTCTCACATCACATCACTCTTATCTCCAGTAATAATACAGGGAAATGACTGGAAAGGTGAAGGACTCTTAGAATACATGTAGTGATCTGTGTCTCCTCATACACAGGATTACACTGTAGTGAAGAAGTCGTCTGATGAGTGTGTGACACCCCATGTGTCAGGAGAATGGAGCAGGACCCCAGGAGCCATCACCGAGCCTCCACCTCATTCACTGATACATGAGCAGAAGATCCTAGAACTTACCACCAGGATCACTGAGCTGCTGACCGGAGAGGTGAGCGCTGCTGGGAATGCTGGGACATTATACAATAACTCCAAGGAGATGTCTGGAGGATGACTGTATGATTGTGTGTGTCAGGTTCCTATAAGGTGTCAGGATGTCACTGTCTATTTCTCCATGGAGGAGTGGGAGTATTTAGAAGGACACAAGGATCTGTACAAGGACGTCATTATGAAGGATCACCAGCCCCTCACATCACCGGGTAAGAGGAGACCTTCCTTCATTACAGAGGAGACCAGGTTTGAGGATCACCTAGATTCACCCATAATCTCATCATCACATATAGGCAGTGGGCGTCAGATTTATCATAGAGCGGTGGCGTACACCTCATTATAAACGGCCTTTGGCAGTTCATGGACCTGAACTAAAATCTTCAGTCTTCTTCTACACCCCCCCCCCCCCCCCCTTCCCTTGCCATGCCCCCTATTCGGCAAAGTTTTTGCATACGTGGTGTTTAAAATAATCGCAAACACGCAGTTTGTGACTTAATGCCAAAAAACAAGATAAATTATGATAAATCACGTCCAATGTATTCAGTCACAGGGGGGAGATTTATCAAAAGTCGTGTAAAGAAAAACTGGCTTGGTTTCCCATAGCAACTAATCAGTTTTCACCTTTTTCCAAATGAGCTCTGAAGAATGAAAGGTGGAATCTGATTGGTTGCTATTGGCATCTTTTACACCGGTTTTGTTAAATCTACCCCACTGGGTTTATTTCCTATAGATGAGTCCAGTAGGAGAAATCCACCAGAGAGATGTCCCAGTCCTCTATATTCCCAGTATTGTCCTGAGGAAAAGCAAAATGTCCCACTGGATCATCAGGTGAGATTTCTACAAATTCTCTATAGACTGATGTAATGACTCCTCCAGACTCCTCCAGCAGAGGATTATATGCCCTATATGTTCTAGTTGTTGATTTGACATCAGCAATGGCTATAAATGATTTCTGTCTATTTCTCCATGGAGGAGTGGGAATATTTAGAAGGACACAAGGATCTGTACAAGGATGTCCTGATGAAGGATCACCAGCCCCTCACATCACCTGGTAAGAAGAGACCTTCCTTCATTTTAGAAGAGACCAGGTTTTAGGATCACCTACTTTCTCCCATCATCTGATCATCACATATAGACAATGGATTCAGTTAATGGGTTTATTTCCTATAGATGAGTCCAGTAGGAGAAATACACCAGAGAGATGCCCCAGTCCTCTATATACCGAGGATTGTCCAAAGGAAAAGCAAAATGTCCCACTGGATCATCAGGTGAGATCTCTGCAAAGATCTTCCATAGACAGATGTAATGACACTTCCCAGTAGACTTCTCCAGCAGTGCAGGACATGCTTTGTTTAGACATGAGGTTCTTGTTGACTGTGGTAGGTAGTGGCTGCAAATGGCTTTTTGTTTGTTGAAGGATTTTGTTAGGGTATGGCCACATGTTCAGGTTTCCTGATGCAGTTTTTGAAGCCAAAATCAGGTGTGGAACGCAAAAGAAGAGAAACTATTAAGAGAGACACTACTTGTCATTGTGTAAGCCGTGTATCGGGGTGGGCTCCCCAGGATACAGGGAAGTCACGAATGAGGAAAGTAACCCCAACACCAGCTTTTGCCAAAACAGAATTTTACTTAAATGTGGCAATAAACACAACCACAAATGCTGGGAACATACAATAAATTTACATACACCCGGCCTGAAGGCTGAGACCCTTGTGCTGCACAGCACGGTGCCCTCCGATGGATGCAGAAGGAAAATGCAGTAATTTACCTACTGGCGGGGACAACTAAACTGCCACACCCAGGGGCGTACATAGAAATCATTGGGCCCTATGGCAAGAATCTGAATTGGGCCCCCTTACTCCGCCCACTACCCACCCCTGGCCCATCCCACTACCTACCCTGGCTCCCCCCCTGCCACACCCCCATTGTATTCCTACTGACCCAGAGAATAAAAGGCACAGGTCAGTTTCGCCGCAAAGGGAACCCCGTAGGAACAAAACCCGTAAAATGGTGGAGGAATTCAGTTTTTTTTTTTTTTGCCCGCTTCCCACTACATTGTATGCCATATTAAATGGTGGCATTAGAAAGTACAACTTGTCCCGCAAAAAATAAGCCCTCATATGGTTATGTGACCGGAAAAATAAAAAAGTTATGGCTCAAGGAAGATAGGGAAGAAAAATAAAAATGATGCTAAGGAGGCTCGTTCCCATTGTGGCCTGCTATTGACTGCCCCCCACGTCTCTGGATGTTTTCATTCATGTGAAAGGGGGATGCAGTGGTGGCCATGTGGGCATCAGTGACGCGGGTGCCGGGAGTGGGCAAAGGATTACCTGGATGAGGTGCCCTGGCATTTTGGGGGGCATTATAGGGTTTGAATAACCCCTTTAACTCCTTACTGCTGATGCTTAGTTTACCATGAGAAAAAATAGCCATTTATCATGAATAGTGACGTTAGAGTATAAGTTGATATTGCTGTCATAACGTGCAAGAAATAAAAGCGTGAACATCATACGTTATACACTAAAAACATGATCTATTACACGTTACACACCAATAATGTTGTTTAATCTTGCACACACCAGTAACTCCACCATATAGCGCTTCTCCCATACACTATGCACAAATAATAACATAATATGCTATATAGATAAATAATCCTGTTAAGGGTCCATTCAGACGTCCATAGTGTTCTGCGATCTGCAAATTGCGGACCGCAAAACACTGACACCGCACATCACCGGCACTTAATAGATCATTCCTATTCTTGTCTGCAGCTTCGGACAAGAATAGGACATGCTCTATTTTTTTCCGGAGCCGCGGACCGGAAGTTCGGGGCAGTGGAGAGGAAATGCGGATTTGAAAATGAATGGGTCCGCACCCGTTCCGCACAGATCCGGACCCATTCAACAGACGTCTGAATGGACCCTTATACAATGTGCAAAGATAAAGCCACCATATCCTGCACACAGTGGGACAGGGCAGCTATTAGCAATTTTTTGTCCCATAATTGCCACTAGGCACTGTAAGAGGTGGCAGATGTCAGGGACACTGCAATGGGTGGGAGATTAGAAGCTGCTAGAGGCTCTATGAGGGGAGTGTGTTCTGTTAGAATACTATACCTTATCAGGTACCACTTAATGCGCATGCGCGAAACCGGCCAGGACACACTGCGCCTGCGCTCGGAGCCACAGCTGGGTAGGAGAGGGTGTGCATGTGCAGCTATATACTCCCGTCGGCCACACACATCAGGATTACACCACGCGTGCGCACTCAGGGGTAGGTAGATTTTGACCGGAGTATATAGCCGCACGTGCGAACCATCTCCTACCCAGCCGTGGCTCCAGGCGCTGGCGCAGTGTGTTCCGTCCGGTTTTGCACATTAAGTGGGCGCTTCTCCCGCGGCGCTGCTATAATTTTGACTTACCCGTGGATCTGTGCTTGCGCAGTGCCGCACACCCCCTCCTCCAGCTGATTCTCGTCACTTCCGGTGCGGCCACGTCACCGGAAGTGACAAGGGTATAGCATTCTGATAAGGTATAGTATTCTGACAGAACAGAGTGAACATAAAAGACAAAAGGTGATGGAGATCTGTTATTAGAGGGAGGGGAGCAGCAGCTGGCATGGGCTCTTTTATATAAAAGGGGAAAGAAGCAGGTGGCATGGACTCTGATAGATCAGGGGGCAGAAGTTGACAAGGGCTTTGTGCTAAGGGATTGGGCACATCAAGTCCAATAGGTAATAATGGGCTCAGTTACTGATGGGTGGACAGACACAGATTGGAGGAGGACAGAGGGTTCCATGGACTTTGTGAGTGGGTGGTGGTGACAAGGAATACAAAGAGTGGCAGGGGCTCTGTTATGAGAAGGGGGCACAGAAACTGGTACAGGTTCTTTGGGTCACAGAAGGTGGCAAGGAGTCTCTGGGGACTTCAGGGAACATAGGAAATGATAGTGGCTGGGAGGCCACAGATGGATGCAGGCTTGCAGCTATTCTGTGGGGAGAGTAGTAGAGGGGCGTACAAGAGAGGTTCTGTGGGGGCCAGGAGGGAGATAATAGGTAACAGCAGGATAGAGGGAAGTGGCAGACAGCTAGTTTCCTACCGAGATTCATTTTTTTGCGACTTGCGATGGGGGCAGTGGTTTAACGGGACGGGGGCGTGGCTTCATGGATGTAAGCGTGGCCGGTGAAGTTCTGTCTGCTTGAGCGGGTCGGGACATCAGCAGAGTGTGCTCAATTGTGTACAGAATGGGGGGGGGGGGTTCGGAGGGGGGCCTTGAGCATAGAGGAAGCAAGCAGGGCCCGGCCAGGACTGAATGGAGGACAAATAGGCGTGCTTCCTCAATGCCCGATAAACTGTCTGTAGATGTAGGGGGTGGGGCCTTCCATGCGCTCCGGGCCCCCCCATGCCATGGGCCCCATAGCAGCTGTGTGGTCTGCCTATATGATAGGTACGCCACTGGCCACACCTTATCTGTTATTACCCTAAAAACAAGAATCATTGTATGGGTGTGTGGTACGGACTCGCCTGTGGTGTAGCACAACAGCTGACAATCTTACCAAGCTCTACAGTATTCCCCCTCCCATAACTGGTCCTGTAGCACGTGCCTGAGTATTCCTCCTGTGCAAGACAATACCAGCCTGGCTTGAGTTTGTGAGAATTTCATCAACTCTCGAATGTGAAATGTCACTTTAAGTTATGGAGTCCTTGAAATGAACAGTAGTAACACTTGTGGCCTGAACAAACAGAAACCCTAACTAGCTACCTACAGGCCTGGTCTCAGTCTCTAGGCGCCAACACTGTGATGAGGTGCGTGCACGATCTTACCGACCCGGGTCTGCTTTGCATCTGCTGGTGACTGTGAACAGAACAAATGTCTCTCCAACAAGCATGCAGTACCGCAGTGTATGTTGCTTTGTTCCTCTGCTCTCATCAGCGTTCCTGGCAGCAATCCCCCCTTCCTCTGGACAGAATCAGGGTCCTGGGCACGATCAGCTTCACTTTACTGCTGCTCTGGTATCTGAGGGATGCTCTCACACCTGGATGCCGTCAGATTCTCTGCTCACACAGTTCCTTAGTTTCACCTCCCTCTAAGATGGCTGCTCTCTCCTTCTCCTCTCCCCAGACTCTGTGTAAACTCCACCCCTCTCATAAATACTGAGATATACACTCCCCTAAAGAATTATTAGGAACACCTGTTCTATTTCTCATTAATGCAATTCTCTAGTCAACCAATCACATGGCAGTTGCTTCAATGCATTTAGGGGTGTGGTCCTGGTCAAGACAATCTCCTGAACTCCAAACTGAATGTCAGAATGGGAAAGAAAGGTGATTTAAGCAATTTTGAGCGTGGCATGGTTGTTGGTGCCAGACGAGCCGGTCTGAGTATTTCACAATCTGCTCAGTTACTGGGATTTTCACGCACAAGCATTTCTAGGGTTTACAAAGAATGGTGTGAAAAGGGAAAAACATCCAGTATGCGGCAGTCCTGTGGGTGAAAATGCCTTGTGGATGCTAGAGGTCAGAGGAGAATTGGCCGACTGATTCAAGCTGATAGAAGAGCAACGTTGACTGAAATAACCACTCGTTACAACCGAGGTATGCAGCAAAGCATTTGTGAAGCCACAACACGCACAACCTTGAGACGGATGGGCTACAACAGCAGAAGACCCCACCGGGTACCACTCATCTCCACTACAAATAGGAAAAAGAGGCTACAATTTGCACGAGCTCACCAAAATTGGACTGTTGAAGACTGGAAAAATGTTGCCTGGTCTGATGAGTCTCGATTTCTGTTGAGACATTCAAATGGTAGAGTCCGAATTTGGCGTAAACAGAATGAGAACATGTATCCATCATGCCTTGTTACGACTGTGCAGGCTGGTGGTGGTGGTGTAATGGTGTGGGGGATGTTTTCTGGGCACACTTTAGGCCCCTTAGTGCCCTATGAGCATCGTTTAAATGCCACGGGCTACCTGAGCATTGTTTCTGACCATGTCCATCCCTTCATGACCACCATGTACCCATCCTCTGATGGCTACTTCCAGCAAGGTAATGCACCATGTCACAAAGCTCGAATCTTTTCAAATTGGTTTCTTGAACATGACAATGAGTTCACTTTACTAAAATGGCCCCCACAGTCACCAGATCTCAACCCAATAGAGCATCTTTGGGATGTGGTGGAACGGGAGCTTCGTGCCCTGGATGTGCATCCCTCAAATCTCCATCAACTGCAAGATGCTATCCTATCAATATGGGCCAACATTTCTAAAGAATGCTATCAGCACCTTGTTGAATCAATGCCACGTAGAATTAAGGCAGTTCTGAAGGCAAAAGGGGGTCCAACACCGTATTAGTATGGTGTTCCTAATAATTCTTTAGGTGAGTGTATGTGCAGTCTGTAGCTGTGTTAGGAAACAGCAGCATCTTGTGGCCAAACAGCAGAATGTCAGTCCAGAACATTTAATTTAATCACACAGTGTTCAGACAAGGAGAGCTGTTTCCCCATCTCACAATTGACTTCTCTTTTTTAAATACACTTCTAATTTTGGCTTCAAAAACTTCATTAAAAAAACTATTTGAAAAGAATCTGCACTAAAACAGCAAATTTTTTGGGGTTTATTTTTTGTGCAGTTTTTTGGTTAATGGAAACAGCTTGAAATGAGCGAATTCTAAAAAAAATTCGATTCGCCTGCTTCGCCGAATTTTGAAAACAAATGTGCTTCGTGACATTTCTTTGTAAGTAGCGGGTGCAATGACAAGGAGCCGTGATTGCGCATCCCCCATCATTGTATCCCTCAGCTTCCGCCTTCATACATGATTGCCCTCTGATATAAATAAAATAAAATGTAAAAAATCTGATCCATTTGCTCGTGACGGGCCAGTCGCGGCCATCGTGCTTGAAGATCTAGGAAGAAATCTCGGGCAGCCCGTGATGATGTCATTACGCATAGGATTTCGTGCGAGATCTTCAAGCAAGATGGCGGCGGCCCGCCCGTCTCGAGCAAATGGATCAGGTAAGTATGATTTATTTTTTATTTATTTTTTATTGTTTTATGATTTATTTTATTATTATATTTTTTTCACTATTTCAGGTTAAATCGGTTCGCTACCATGAAGCATGAGGAATTCCGGCTTCGCGGCAAATCGAATTTATCCTGAAATTCAGATCGAAGTCCACTTTGTGGACTTTGATTCGCTGAACACTATAAACGACCCCCATTGAAATGTATGGGGAAAACCACTCTGCATAAGGAGTGGAGTCGCACAATTGACACGATGCAGATATTGAAATCTGTACAGCAGGTCAATTTGCGCACATACAAAAATATGCAGAGATTTGGCAAATCTCATTCACTTTGCCGGTCATGTATTATGCTGCGTAATCTGCACTTTGTGCAGGAGCGCTAAAACTTCCTACTTGCACATGCACTTGGCGATTATCCAAAACACCACAGCCCTGATGATCAGCCGATCCGAATTTGACGGCGGTCGTTGCTACAGCACTGCTCCCCTTCATTTGAACAGAACTGTGTAGTTTTGATGCCGGAGGAACTTTGGAACAGCCTAACCTGCCGCTCCATTAATCCGGGTAAATAGAGCACATTGTTGTCATGATCAGTGGGGGCATTGGTGGATTAGCTATGGACCTCACAGGGAAATTTCCAGGTGGGCCGATGCCCAGGGGGCTGGACAGTGGAAGTTTTTGGGGATGTACAGTCCTGATGAAAAGTTTAAGACCACTTGAAAAATGGCAAAAAATCATATTTAGCATGGCTGGATCTTAACAAGGTTCCAAGTAGAGCTTCAACATTCAACAAGAAGAAATGGGAGTGAGACAAAACATTTTTTGAGCATTCAATTTAATGAAAACAACAAATAAACTGAAACAGGCTGTTTTTCAGCTGATCAAAAGTTTAGGACCACACCTCCAAAAATAAAATGGCTCCGCCGTTATTGTTTATCACTTCATTTGTTTCGGCATGCTTGATGCAAGCGTTTCCATGAGGTGAGTGGGAACATTTCTCCAAGTGGTGAAGACGGCCGCACGAAGGCCATCTACTGTCAGGAACTGTTGTCCATTTTTGTAAACTTCCTTTGCCATCCATCCCCAAAGGTTCTCAATTGGATTTAGATCAGGGGAACACGCAGGATGGGCCAAAAGAGTGATGTTATTCTCCTGGAAGAAGTCCCTTGTCCTGCGGGCAATGTGTACTGTAGCGTTGTCCTGTTGAAAAACCCAGTCGTTACCACACAGACGAGGGCCCTCAGTCATGAGGAATGCTCTCTGCAACATCTGGACATAGCCAGCGGCCGTTTGACGCTCCTGAACTTCCTGAAGCTCCATTGTTCCACTGAAGGAAAAAGCACCCCAGATTATGGTGCCCCATCCACTGTGGCGCGTAGAAAACATCTCAGGTGGGATCTGCTTGTCATGCCAGTAACGTTGGAAACCATCAGGACCATCAAGGTTACATTTTTTCTCATCAGAGAATAAAACTTTCTTTCACCTTTGAATGTCCCATGTTTGGTGCTCTCTTGCAAAGTCCAAACGAGCAGTTCTGTGGCCTTCAAGGAGACGAGGTTTTTGAAGCCCTTCAGTCTCAGATGCCGTCTGATGGTTATGGGGCTGCAGTCAGCACCAGTAAGGGCCTTAATTTGGGTCGAGGATTGTCCAGTGTCTTGACGGACAGCCAATTGGATCCTCCGGCTCAGTGCTGATGACATTTTTTTTGGGTCTTCCACTTGACATTTTTGTTCCATAACCCTCAGGATCATTTAAGAAATTCCAAATGACTGTCTTACTGCGTCCCACCTCAGCAGCGATGGCGCGCTGTGAGAGACCCTGCTTATGCAGTTCAACAACCCGACCACGTTCAAAAAGGGAGAGTTTTTTTTTTTTCCTTTGCCATCACAACGTGTGACTACCTGACAGAAAATGACAATGAATCCACATTTTTGCATAGATTTGGCCTTTTAAAGGCATGTGGTCCTAAACTTTTGATCAGCTGAAAAACAGCCTGTTTCAGTTTATTCGTTGTTTTCATTAAATTGAATGCTCAAAAAATGTTGTCTCACTCTCATTTCTTCTTGTTGCATGTTGAAGCTCTACTTGGAACCTTGTTAAGATCCAGTCATGCTAAAGAAGATTTTTTGCCATTTTTCAAGTGGTCTTAAACTTTTGATCAGGACTGTATTTTGTGCTGCTGGTAGTATTTTGTGATAGACTGTGGTATTTGTCTCTGTTGGGGTGGTATAATGTGCCACAATATGGTTGGCCCGGCCTTCCATCAATTTGGACATAATTAGAGCTGCTGAATCTGATATTACTGAACAATGGCAATGAGCACCGCTGTCCACCTCAGGGATGGCTCAGAATTAATTATGCAGCAAAAAGGTAAACATTTTTGTTGATGTGTGAAATATTTGGTTAATTGAAGATCCAATCATTCCACTTTTAGGCCACATTGTTTCATCCTCTAGGAGTTTTTAATCTTTTTCTGTATAGAAGATAAACTTTGGTCCTTTTTTTCAGTTTCCGCATGTCCTTAATATCGGATCCTTGCAGGAAAGTCATGGTGGAACAACGAGTGGACCTGAAAACCCCACTTCAGAGTCAGTGAATGGTAAGAGTAAAACTTTCCACCTGTCTTCCAATGTAGAAGATTTGCTCATCTTGTTCTGGATTCTACCATTAGTGATTTGGGGCAGGTAATATCCACATTTTACTATAAGGTCTGGAGGAATATTATTGGATATTTTTTCATTTCTCTGCCTTTTCGTGTTGGAGATATATTGATTGTACCAATATAACTTCCTGATCTTTAGTCCATGGACCCCCGTTGTTAGGTAGTACAGGTGTCCACATTTCAAGTTTGGGGTCTGTAAAAACTTGAGCTGCAATATCATGGTGATGGTTGGGGTGTTTCAGGTCCATTGACCCCTCTCACAGGCCCTGGACCAGTGTAGAGATAATGGGTGAGGGGGTGCTGCCAATGATGATGATGGTGGTAGTTGTTTGCCCAGGGCATACCCCTAGATCAAGGATGCCCAACCTGCGGCCCTCCAGCTGTTGCAAAACTACAATTCCCAGCATGCCTGTACAGCCTACAGCTATAAGGGTATGCTGGGAGTTGTAGTTTTGCAACAGCTGGAGGGCCGCAGGTTAAGCTTCCCTGCCCTAGATGGACCTCTCCTGGCTGATGCTGTGAGGTGGTGCCCATCATTTTCGTGCAGAATGAAGCCAAGGAGTTATGATGATGGAGAACCAGGCACAGATTGCAATTTTACTAAAAAGTTTATTTCGAGATACAGCAGTCGCTCAAGTACAGTTTTTCCAAATGTAAGTGTCTTTTGCTGGGCGTGGAAGATCTCGCACTCCTCTTCTTGTGTTTCCTCTCGGTTCCCCAGTATACCGGGATATTGGTTCCCAACCTTGGGGTACCTGTTTATTTACAGTCCTGGTCTTGTCTCAGTCCCGTTCAGTCAGGCCTTCTCTCTGGTAGTTTCATACTGCTCCATCAGGATATGGTGGGCCGTGGAATAAGCCGGGTGTAAGTACTGCCCAACAGCAAATATAAAGCAAAACGGTTCACCGCTCACCTCCTCTTTCCATTTCCACATTGATAAGACATCACTGGGTCAACTCCCAGATGAAGCAATCACAGGAATAATCCCAAGGACACATTGTGTATCCGAAATATATAATATTTTTATGTTTACTTTCTCTTTATTAAGTTTTTAAAGTATAATGATACAACAAAGTATATCCAGGTATCAGACTAACAGTACAATCGTAGGATCGCGCAGGATCCATATTTAATGTTACAGAAGAAGATATGTGTCAAAGATATTTATATTCCGTGTATGGTGAGAAGGTAAATAAAGGCTGTCTTCCGAAAACCATGTTTCTTTCGTTATTACATCTGAAATGAGGCTCGACTTATAGAGCCTTTTCAATATAAAGCAACAAAAATATAAACGAAATATAAGAAAGAAAAAAAGGGGGGAAGGGTAAAGACGAGAAATGCATCAATAGTAGAAGGAAAAGGCAATCGGAAGTAAGGGGGGAGTAATGGGTGAATCTGGTTATATAAGTGAGTCCTAGTTAGCTCCAGATACCGCTTCATCGGCTGTATTAGCAAGTTCACCCATTATTCACGAGAATTAAGGGGAATGGAGAAACTCTGAGTGGATTCCACCTAGTATAAAACTCAGCCTCCAAATTATGCGAGTGTGCAATCAGTTCCTCCATTCTCAGTAGTTGCCTGAGTTCAGTTGTGCATTCAGAGAGAGGGCGCCCTGGGCGACTTCCAGTGTCTTGGAATTGCCAAATGTGCTGCTGTAAGAAAGAACCTTAATGCACTTTTCGTCGCTTTAGCAATAGTGCCTGGTATTAGTGATAGAAGTGATATTTTAGGAGAATTAGATAGGACGTTTCCCGTGAATTTGCTGTGGACCTGGAAAACTTGATCCCAGATTTTTTTTATTATCGGGCAGGACCACCAAATGTGGAGAATTGAACCTACCTCATTCCTAGATCTCCAACAAAGGTTAGAAACGTTAAGGAACATTTTGTGAAGAGTCAATGGACAGTAGTACCATCTGGCTAGGATCTTGAAATTCTTTTCCTTTGCATGAGCTGCTATAGATAATCCATGAGAGTGCACACATCTTAAGGACATCCACCGCCGAGAAGGTCGACTGCAGGTCAAACCTCCATTTTTTTAAAGAATGGCGCTATGCCGGAATTGGTGAGGTCTAGTAGAATGTTATATAGTTGAGATAGTAACTTGTAATGAGTGTCAGGTTTTGTGTAAAGCCTATCAAAGTCTGTTAGGTCGGGACAAGAATTTTGGGCAAACAAGCTGTGTACAAAAGATCTTATCAGGGCGTATGTTAGCCACATAGCACTGTTTCGACTGGTCTCTGGGACAATGGACTCATAGGTTTGGATGTCTGCATTTTTCATCATATCCCGGACTCTAGGGCATGAGGATTTGTGCCAAATCAGCAGGTTGTTAACTTTTTCAGTCTTTGCGAGATCCGAAGCCTTGTGATCCAGTGGTCCCAATGAGCTCGGGTGTGTCTCACTAGGAAGGGCCAGTTTTCCTGAGGCGATCTGCTGTTCACCCATAGAGCTATTGACAAGTCTATTGGAGATAGTTCCCGTTCCATCTGAATCCAAAGTCTCGGATTTCCTGTCTGACCAGTTTACGACTCATCAGTATCGCTGATGCATGGTATAGTTTTAGGTCTCGCAGCCCTAGTCCTCCTCTGCTTCTGGGTTTGGTTAGTACCATGGTATTTATCCTAGCTCTACCAGAACCCCATACAAATCGCGCTATAGCCTTATGTAGGACCACAAAGAACCCTCTGGGTACACTTATCGGAACTGTTTGGAAGCAATATAGGAATCTCGGTAGGATGTCCATTTTGATAACTTCCATCCTGCCAAACCATGACAGGCATTTAAAGGAGTGTTTCTGTATGTCCTCAACTATTTTTTGCAAGGCCAAGTAGTTGAGGGGGTACAGTAAATGTAAATGATTCAGTATTTTTAGACCTAAGTAGGTTATGCTAGTGGTCTACCACCTAAAAAGGGAAATTACTTTGTATCTGCAATGTAGTTTCTGGTGAGAGTGAAATATTCAGCATCTCGTTTTTGGTAGGATTCATTTTAAAATTACTTAGGTGACCAAACTTTTGAAATTCCGCGGGCAATCTTGACGAGTCTCATTTTTAATATTAAAGGAAGGGGCGAGTATGCCGTTGGTCCTGACTCTAACTGTGGGGTCAGTGTAGAGGGCGCATATTTTCCCTACTAATGTGGGGCCCAAACCAATTTGTTTCAATGCAGCTATCCTAAATCTCCAGTGGACTCGATCAAAAGCTTTTTCAGCATCTACTGCAAAGAGACAAAAAGGGTCCTTTTATGGTTCTTTGCTCTGGAAATAAGATTCTCTTCCTGGAACAAACCCTACTTGGTCTCCATGAATGACACCCGGCAGTACCTTGTTGAGGCAGTTTGCTAAAAGTTTGGAGTACATTTTGATGTCGCAATTAATTAACGATATGGGCCGGTAGTTGTTGCAAATAGTTGGATCTTTGTTGGCTTTTGGAATCGCAACTATGTGCGCCTCCAGTGATTGCTTGAGAAAGGGGCAAGTAGGTGATATGCTATTGAACACTCTTAAGAGGAGAGGTATTCAGAGTTCTTTAAAAGTTTTTTTAAAGAAGGGTGCAGTAAAGCTGCCTGGTCCTGGACCTTTGCTTCCTTTCAGGGACTTCAGAACCTCACTAAGCTCATTATCGGAGAAATCATCTTCCATCTCTACGCTTGTCTCCCTAGATATCGGGGGGTAGTGCTGTTTCTTCAATATAGGTGTTTATTCGGCAATCAAGATCCTCAACCTGCATATCAGCCAGTTGCCCTCTTATGTTGTATAGGCTCTCATAGTATGATTTAAAGGTCTCTGCTATTTGCACAGGTTGGTGTACTGGGGTGCCTCTCATCTTTTATGTGGGGGATATAGCTTGCCTGCTGGCACGGGTGTATAAATCGTGCTAATGCTTTCCCAGGTGTATTGGAATTTTCAAAGAGGTAACTGTGGAAACATTCAGCATTTCTGTGGATAGAGTCTGAGAGTAATCTTTTAAGCTGATCTCTAGACGTTGTGAGTTCAGAGAGAATCTTGGGGTCTAATGATCGTTTGAGCAATTGTTCTAGACTAGCTATATGTTTTAGTAGTTGTTGTACCTTTTGCTCCCTTTTCCCTTTTGAGTCTCGCTCCTTGACACACGAAGACGCCATGCTTCCCATTGTAATGGGAGGGCTGTTTCATCTGCTGAGTGATTTTCAACAAACTGTTTAATGGTGGATTCTAAATCAGCTCTGCACACACTATCGCTCATAAGGGTTTCATTTAATCTCCATGTCCATTCTTCAGTTAACAGACCTGGTAATGCCAGAGACAGGAAGACTGGCGAGTGGTCTGACCAAACTGTGGTGCCTATGTGTGTGCTTGGGGAGAAGGATAATGCATGATGAGATATCAGGAACTTGTCCAGTCTGCTGTAAGATTAGTGAGCTGGGGAAAAATAGGTATAATCTTTGTCTTGAGGACGAAGAATCCGCCAGGCATCTACGAGTTGTCTAGCGTGTAGTGTTAGTTTTGTTCTTAAAATTGTTGACCAGGGAACCGTCTCTCTACCCGTCGAAGAGTCCAACAAGGGCTCCATGATCATATTCAACTCTCCTCCCAACAATACCACTCCCTAAGCAAAGGTGTCTAATTTGGACAGGATACCTGAAAGTGCTTTACTTTGTCTGGTATTTGGTAGGTATAGATTCCCGATGGTGTACACTCCCTCATGGATTCTCAGCTTCAGGAACAGGAACCGTTCAAAGGGGTCCGTCTGCGACTCTAAAAAGGTATAAGGCAAAGATTTATGAAGGGCAATTGAAACTCCCTTAGACCTAGATTCTGGGTTGGTGCTGTGGACCCAGTATGTGTAGTATTTAGAATACATTTTTGGTATGTGGCCCTGTTTGAAATGTGTTTCCTGCAATAATAGTATCTGCACCCTCTTTCTGTGCATGCCGTACAAGACCCCAGAACGCTTTTCTGGGGTATTAAAACCCCAAACATTTAATGAAGCAAGTTTAACGCCAGGTGGACTCATTACTAGACTTGGATGTCTTGTTCTCGTATGGGCTGTGGAAGACTGTGAGGAGAGGATAAAGGAGAACAATAACTCCAAAGCTCCCTAAGACTCTGATACGTTCTGTGGGTACGTATGACTACTAGGGAGTAGTGATGAGCGACAGGGGCAATACAATATTCGAATTCGTGATATTTCGCGAATATTTGGGCGAATATTCGCTATATATTCGAGAATTCATTATCTCCAGTCATTATATTCTTGATTGCGGAAATCGGCAATAAAAATTTCGCATTATGAAAATTTCGCAATCAACACTACTCCTAAAGTCAAAGATATTGCAGCCTTCTCATTGGCCCACAAGCAAGAAGCAGGAAGGGATCATGTGTACTGATTAAAAAAATCTCGAATATTTGAAATTATGAATATATATCACTATATTCTAAATATTCCTGAATTCTCGAAGTGCCAATATTCGCGATAAAAATTTGCAATTCGAAAATTCGTGATCAACACTTCAATGGACAGTCTAGGAGAGGTTTAGCAAGCGGGGAGCAGGGGCTAAGGGGGAGGAATAAAAGGAGAAAGGAGAGAGAAATAAAGTAAAGTAAGAAATCAAATAGCCGGTTAACAGAGAAGGGGCCACCTCGTCTCTTACGCAATTGAGACGGGAATTACAATGGGAGACGGACTTCCAGTGACAGAACGAGGAAGCCGCTCCGAGGCTGAGAATCCCGTGAAAACTGCAACCTATCAATTAACAATACAAATTTTTTCTAACCGGAGCTCACCAGTTGGTAGCATAATGGTGAGGTTAATAGTTCTTATGAAGAGCTAAATCCCTGTGGAAAGAAAGGAGTAACCTGAGTAAAAGCAAAAAATTCAGCCTAGAAGAACAGGTAGATACATGTGAACTCTTATGTCTGTATCCGTGCTGTGATCTTATTGAGTCCAGCTCCACATTTCTCCCTGACAAAGGGACATTGTGGGTGCCTTTATTCTTCTTTCCCTGTGATGGCTTCATGTGGGAAGCTCTGTATTTGTATTCTTTAGAGAGTATCTTCTAGGTCTCCATATCATGGAGCGCAGTGGAAGAGGAGGCATATTCTGCCAGTCCGGCAGCTGAATGGGTGGTAAATCTAGCGCTGTGAGGAACATATCTAGGTCTTCAGGTTCTCGCAGCTCTATTCGGTGACCGTTCTTGCGTACTATTAGCTGGAACGGGAACCCCTAGGAGTAAGGGATATATTTTTCTCTGAGGTGATCCAGTAAAGGCTTGAGAGCTCATCTCTGAGCTAGAGTGACTCTTGATACATCTTGTAGGATTGTCAGGGTAGCCCCATCAAAATCAATGGTGGAGAAATTGCGTGCTTTTTTTCATGATCTTCTCCTTTACTGCATAATAGTGAAGATGGCAAATCACATCTCTAGGCCTGGAAGGGTCTGGGTTGATGGGGGCAAGGGCTCTGTTCGCCCTATCCATCTCTAGGTGGTCTGAGAGAGGTTTTCCTAGAATGGTGCTACTTAGACTCTGCAATGTGGGAATTAAAGGGGTTATCCGAGTTAATAAAAAAAAAAAAAAAAACACTTAAAATCCATCAGGATATACATATAATTTGGTTAAGCTAGATTTCATAAAGTTAAACCCATATTTACACCTTTTCATGGTTCTGTCATTGCTGTGTTTACATGCTGAAGTACATGCTGAGGGGGCGTATAACTACGAAGCCTGAGCTCTGCCTCATGAATATTTCTGGGCGTGAACAACCTGACCTTTCCCTGCCCCCTGCTCTGCACTTTGCAAAAAAAAATAAAAAATACACACTTGTCATGCGGATGGACGGATCCCTCTGTCAGTCTTTTTCACAGTATTCCCGGTTTGTGCATGCGCAGACCGGAAGGACGGATCCGCAAGGCAGCTCCATCGTCGGAGCTGCGTGCCTGCTGGATCCGCCGATCAGTGTGACAAGTGACAGCATTTGTAGACGGATCCGGGTGCGGGGAGACCAGGGCTGTAATAACGATCCCCAGATGCAGAGGGGAACGTTTACAAACTGCCACCTCTCGCCCCAGTGAATGCAGGAGGGAATAACATACCCTGTTCTGCTGGAGAAGAGATCACCTCGGCTCTGGTATGTACTGCACATGAGCGATCGCATACCAGAGCCGAGGCAGTGAGAAGAGCTGGAGGGGGGAGGGCACCAGAGGCTCTGACGTCTCGTTTACAGAGCCTGGACACTCCCTCAAGCAGAGAGAAGCTTGTAAACCAAACGTCATCAGCAGAGCAGGCTTGCTGACGTCGAGGGTCACATGACCCAGAACTGAACTGGCCAAATAGTGATAGGTTATGAAAGCGATTTTAAGAATCTTTCACTGGTCTACAATAAATGCAATTAGAATAGATTTATTTAAGTCGGATAACCCCTTTAAGTCCTCTGTTTTAGTAGACTCTGGTAGCCCCCTGATTCTTATGTTGCTTCTTCTGTTGCGATTCTCAATGTCGTCATGAAGGCGGTAAAGGTGGCTGATGTGACGATCTGTATGATCCCCTTGTGTTATTAGTTCCTCCACGTTTGCTGCTGTATGGTCACGCATGGATGCCACCTCCTCCACTTTCTCCTCCATACTTACTTGTATGAGTTTTCCAACCTTTCCACATATTTCTCCATTTCATGCTTAGTAGGCAAAAGCTTCATGTGTTTTCTCCAGTCCCATTGTTCTCCTGGGCTCCCTCCCTATGTCTGTGGTACCTGGTATAGTGTGGCAGCGTAGCGGGGTTGTGTAGTTTGAGGTGTGACCCAAGATGGCGCCTCTTGGTGCTGTGCTGCGGCTGATGGTTTCTGGACTCTGGTGAATTGGTTAAGCCCACCTCTGCTTCTGACCGCCGCAGGATGTGCTGTTGCACCTCCGGTGTACTAACCGGGGCCTCCCGTGTCAAGGAGATGGTGCGCCGGGCTGAATGGTGCTGCCCTCGGATTGCGGCCTGGCTGAGAGTCTTCCTCCGGTCGCCCCCGCTGTGAAATAACGGTGAAGGCTGCTTTTGTCGCCAAATGTTCCCGCTGAGGGAGTGCCCACTAGGGACCCGTTTCTTGTGCGCACCATAGAAGTCTTTCAGGGACTTTGGAGGGGAGAAAGCTAGTAGCTTCTCAGCCTCGTGGCGGGAGCTCCACAACTGTGCGTCCTCACACTGCCATAGTCAGGCCACGCCCCCCGAAATATATCAGCTTTTTAATGATGTGTACTCTTGTGCTCTTACTTTTTCTTTTTTCTTTTTTTTTAAGTTTGGAAATAAAGCTTGCAATGTTTCAATAGAAGATCTGCTTGCTGGACACTTTTCCTTTGGATTATTCCTCCAGCAGCAAGCTGGGTGCAAACTACAAGTTTCAAGATCTTTGCTTGCTGAGTAAAATGCAATATGTCCCATGAACTTCTCAGTCCACCATCTTCCTAGGCAGGGTTGGAAAGCTCTAGAACAGGATATAGAGATTGCCATATAGCTACTTGGCTCCATCCATACTCAAACTAATCAGAACATACCACTTCAGCCAGCAATGATGGTACATTGTAGAATAATAGCACAATAAACTGTGAGGCTGAGTTCACACGGGCGAGTTTTCTGCTCGGGTGCAATGCGGGAGTGAACGCATTGCACCCGCACTGAATCTGGACCCATTCACTTCTATGGGGCTGTGCACATGAGCTGTGATTTTCACGCATCACTTATGCGTTGCGTGAAAATCGCAGCATGTTCGCAGCAGCATTTATCACGCAACGCAGGCCCCATAGAAGTGAGTGGAGCTGAGTGAAAATCGCAAGCATCCGCAATCAAGTGCAGATGCGATGTGATTTTCACGCATGGTTGCTAAGATGACAGTCTATTCACTGTATTATTTTCCCTTATAACATGGTTATAAGGGAAAATAATAGCATTCTTTAATACAGAATGCTTAGTAGGTGGTCAATTGAGGGTTAAAAAATAATTAACTCACCTTCTCCTCTTGATCGCATAGCTGCCGGTCTCTTCTTACTACTTTAATCATGAGCTGCCGGCTAAAGGACCTGTGGTGACGTCAGATCACATGGTCCAATCACATGATCCATCACCGATACTGAAGTACATGAGCTTACATGCCTTGGCATGCTATCAGTGAGGTTATTAATGGTTGTCCACGCTGAATGAACTTGGCCATGCAAATCCTCAAAATCCACTGCTGGCAGCTCCCTTTGCAGTTACCAGCCAATGAGATCCCTGATCTGCTCGAATGAAGACAAGTCCAGAGACGTTGCAGGTCATGGTAACATGTTTAGGCCATGCAGGCTGCTCACCTCAGCATGAGCAACATGCAGCCTACCATTTTCCTGTTAAAAAACAGACCCTGAGACACTTTGGAATAATGGCTGCACCACTGGTTCCATGACCGACTCAATGTAATGCAAGGCTGTTAGTGTACCTGAAATGTAGACTAGAGGAGTCAGTCACTCCCCACCATAATACTGGGAATAGGACTGTTGTGACATTCCCTTGTGAAGGCTTCTTCATGGTGTTGACCAAGTGGTCTCCAGGCCAATCTCCTGCTAACATTGCCTCAGAGAAAAAAGCAGGACTCTTCGCTGAAGAGGATAGACCTCCATTGCAGCCTTCAAGGGCGATCTTGCTGTGAACCATGATAGTCTTTCAGAGCAGTGACATAAGGTCAATTGAACACCTGTAGCTGGACGTCTTGCTCATAGCCCAATGTAGTGCAGATGCCTTCTGATAGTTTGTATAGACACAGCCCTAGGCTTGGGATGTGGTGTTCAATTTCACTTGGAATACAGAATGAATCCCTACGCATCATTCTTCTAACCTGATGACCAGTCCTTGCGGAGGTTCACTTCTTTGTATTTCTTGCTCTGATTCCAGTTTGTCATTGTTCTTCCAACCACCGAGACGCACATCATTGAGAAACGCTGACATCTCAGCCTAGGCATGTAGCGTGTATCTGCCAGAGTGATAAACCATGGTCTTTCAGTTCAACAGATTCTGTCCCTCTCAGTGTGCAAGAAGTGGTGATATGTCTGGCACATCGATGAACAGAAGGCATTGCAAAATCATTCTACAAAACTTGATCAAAGTTTTAGGTGGCTAAAAAATGTGGCTTCCAATCAGGCTTTTATGCCCCTCGCACATGCCACAGATTGGGGCTAGGCTCTTGAAAATGTAATGATTTGCAGAGGGACAAAAGCTGCTCCCTTGATTTACGTAATCCTACAGCTTGTTCTTCCTGGTGTTGCATGTTCAATGTTGAGGAGTTTTAAAAAACTTTAACTTTATTATTTATTATTATTTTTTATTTATTAAAGACCAGTTGAATTTTCTGCTGTTTCCCTGCCTCTTTCACACACTTTCAGCACTTTTCACAGAGAGAGACCAGACATGGCTGTAGCAACTAGTGGGTGATTTATATCACCCCAGAGCTGGATGATCAGGTGACATATTGTTCATCTCACTAGATACTACTGCAGCCCAAGGTTAGGGGAGTAAAGGCAGAAACGGGCAATTTTCTTTAATAAATAATATTACACAGTTCACTATTTTCACTAATGCTACTGAATTACGATATTTAAAAAGAGTTAAGGTACGCTGAAAAAACGGGTAATGTGAACGTTGTGGTGAAAGAGAATGAGGAAAAGTTCAATCTATGAATTGCCTTCCTCTATACTGTATTTAGGCATCTAATGACGTGATTAGGGATAGTGTAAATTCTCTGATAAATGTCACCTGCTAAGAGGGTTTCCAGGTGTTATCTATTGATAACCTATCCACCGTATAGTTCTTTATGATCAGATTGGTGGGGGTCTGTTACATGATGAGTTGTTCTCAGCAACTCATGGTGCTGAAAAAACAATCACAATATGTGGAGCAGAAAGTTCTGTCCACTTTGCCATGACCTTGCTGGGTTACATTCACTTGGACAGGAGCTGAGCAGCAGAATTATGGCATTGAGAGCTGTCTGCTTCTGGGTCTATCCATGGTGTTTTTTCCAGAACAGGTCAGTTGCCAAGAAAAGATGATATATGGGAGTTCCCATTGATCTAATATTGAGGACCTATTCTAAGGATAGGTCATCATTATCTAAAAGCCAGAAAAGACCTTTAACTTTGCAAGAAGTGCAGCACTGCAGTTAAAATAAACGAAATACAAAATTCCCTGGAAGTTCTACAGGAAATAAAAGGATTTTTCAGCTGTTTTTGTGATGGTCTGTCTTCTGGATAGGCTATCACTACCTGATTAGGAGTCCGGTGTAGCTTTGTCGATTGAAGTTGGCGCCAGAGCACAGTCAACATTATAGTGAAAGGAGGGAACTATTAAATTGCTGCTCCATTGACTTCAGGATAGTCCATCACATAAAAAGGCTGGACAACCCCTTTTAAAGGTTATGTGCAGCTGCACAAACATTCTTCTATCGAAATAATGCATCTAAAATGAATGCTAACACAACTATTGAACTGAAAATCTGTATTTAAGATGACTGAGCACAAAATGGTAGGAAACGTTTAACGTTTAACTCCACGCCACAGTCTGCTTTACTTCTTCCACTATTCCTTGACTAGGCCTATGCTCAAAGTCCCTTTTGGGGCTGTATAGAGAACTGCAACTGCAGAAGGTACTACACTGGTGTTCTGTAGCCGAGCCAATACACTGTCTACACAGACAATACATAACGAAATATAACCAGGTTCCATCACCAGGACCACACAGCAGCCATTAAACATAATGCTTTAACATAACTTCTCTTTTTTTAGATGAAGACTGGAAGAGAGGCACCGACTCAAATCTCTTGTTATCTCCCTCTACTACTGCAGAAGATAATCCATCTTCTATTGGCAAAACTACAACTGCACATAGATTGGGTAACACGTTTGCGTGTTCTGAATGTGGGAAGCAACTTAAAACAAAATATAATCTTTCTATACATGAGAGAATTCACAAAGATGAAAGGCCATTTACATGTCCAGAATGTGGAAAAGGTTTTAACCAGAAACCAGAACTTGTGAGACATGAGAAAAATCACACGGGAGAAAAGCCATTTTCATGCCCTGAATGTGGAAAATGCTACAGTCGGAAATCAAGTCTTGTTACTCATCTGAGAACTCACACAGGAGAGAAACCTTTTTCGTGTTCAGAATGTGGGAAATCTTTTAACCAAAAATCAGAACTTCAAAAGCATCAACGAATTCACACAGGGGAGAAGCCATTTTCATGTTCAGAATGTGGAACATGTTTTAGCCAGAAACTAAAACTTATAAGACATCAAAGAATTCACACAGGAGAGACACCATATTCATGTTCAGAATGTGGGAAATACTTTAACGAGAAATCAAGTCTTGTTAAACATCAAAGAATTCACACAGGGGAGAGGCCATTTTCATGTTCAGAATGTGAGAAATCTTTTAAACAGAAATCAGATCTTGTGAAACATCAAAAAGTTCACACAGGAGAGAAGCCATTTTCATGTTTAGAATGCGGGAAATGTTTTAGCCATAAATCAGATCTTGTAAATCATCTAAGAATTCACATAGGTGAGAAGCCATATGCATGTTCAGAATGTGGGAAATGTTTTACCCATAAGTCACAACTAGTGGTACATTTAAGAATTCACACAGGAGAGAAGCCATATCCATGTACAGTATGTGGGAAAAAATTTCGCCAGACATCACAACTTGTGGATCATCAGAAAACTCACACAAAAAATCATGTTCAGAATGTGGGAACTGTTTTGGTCACAAATCAAGTCTTGCGGTGCATCTAGGAATTCACACAGGGTAGAAGCCATTTTCATGTGCAGTATGTGAGAAATGTTTTAAGTCTCATGTGACATCAGATAAGATTCAGACGAGAAGTCATTGTAATGTTCAGAGATAGTTTGAATAGTGGCAGGTGTGAAGCTCCACATCACTGCTTTCTTCCAAAAACAATGCCACGTCTGTCCCCAGGTTTTGTGTGGTATTGTAGGTCTACCATATTCCCTTTAACAGAGCCAAGTTGCCATACTAGACACAACCCATGGACAGGTGTGACACTTTCTGAAAGAAATCAGCCATGTTTTCTGAATTCTGTTCAACTTCTGTTAACTCTCTCTCACAAGATTGTATGTCGGACATTTATTGTCCCACATGGTAAATGTTATAATGAAAAATGATCCTTAATTGCTGTTTCCTCCCTTTTAAAAAGGTTTAAAAAGTGATCAAAAAAACATGTACTAATGAAAACTTATGCAAAAAAAAAACAAAACAGGCCCTCACACAGCTGTGTAGGAAAAAAAAACGTGATGGCTCTAAAAATATGGCAGCACAAAGCCGAATTATTATTTTTTATTAAATATATTGTTTAAAAGTAGTCCAATAAAATGTATAATTGGGTATCGTTGTCATCATTTACAACTGCAGCAGAGCAGAGAATTGGAGATATCACACAGGCTATAGAGAGACAGCATACATAAATCAGTTTGCAAGGGAAGGCAGCAGCATTCTGGACACACAGATCTAGCATGTACTCCTGGGAGGGATGCAGGTCACGGATTAAATAATAGGTAGTCTGAAAATAAATAAAAGAATGAAGATCGCAAACTGAAACTTGGTGCAACTGCATTTTCACTCAAGGGTAACATGTAAGCATAACTTTTTCTATGTCGAAGATGTTGTTCGCCTCTTGAGGACTTCGGGCAGACTTTTACATGTGGCCAGACCTGTGGAGGGAAGCACACTTTCCTTCTCCCACTACTGTCTCTTTTGCTTGCCTGCTGACTCTCTTCAGTCTCAATATGACCTATTGTGAATGGTCGACCCTGTGTTATCTATACAGAGTGGTACTTGACATTGTAATTCTGCCTATGATGATAATGATAATAGCTACTGAAAAGTTACCTTTACAGAAAAATAAAATTATGACCTATTATTAGGCCTTGTGGCCAGAGCTAAAGTTGTAAGATTATAGACATTTTGTAAATATAGATTGTAACATGAAAGATGTCAAGAAAACCTCGCCAAAAATGATTACACATTTTAAGATAAATGAAAAAGACTTCAGGAAAGATTAACGTGGCATGACTCTTAGAATACGGCAGCACAAAAGCAAAGGATTTTCCCTTTTATATACACTCACCTAAAGAATTATTAGGAACATCTGTTCTATTTCTCATTAATGCAATTATCTAGTCAACCAATCACATGGCAGTTGCTTCAATGCTATAGGGGTGTGGTCCTGGTCAAGACAATCTCCTGAACTCCAAACTGAATGTCAGAATGGGAAAGAAAGGTGATTTAAAGAGGACCTTTCACCGATTATTACACTATGAACTAACTATACAGACATGTAGAGCGACGCCCGGGGATCTCACTGCACTTACTATTATCCCTGGGCGCCTCTCCGTTCTCCTGCTATGCCCTCCGGTATCTTCGTTCCCTAAGTTATGGTAGGCGGAGTCTGCCCTTATTCTTCTGTAGCGCTGGCCAATCGCATTGCAGAGCTCACAGCCTGGGAGAAAATAACCTCCCAGGCTGTGAACTCTGCGCTGCGATTGGCCAGCGCTAGAGCAGAACAAGGGCAGACTCCGCCTACCATAACTTAGTGACTGTAATCTCTGCCTACTATAACTTAGTGAGCGGAGATACCGGAGGGCATAGCGGGAGAACGGAGCGGCGCCCGGGGATAATAAGTGCAGTGAGATCCCCGCGCGCCGCTCTACATGTCTGTATAGTTAGTTCATAGTGTAATAATCGGTGAAAGGTTCTCTTTAAGCAATTTTGAGCGTGGCATGGTTGTTGGTGCCAGACGGGCCGGTCTGAGTATTTCACAATCTGCTCAGTTACTGGGATTTTCACGCACAACCATTTCTAGGGTTTACAAAGAATGGTGTGAAAAGGGAAAAACCTCCTGTATGCGGCAGTCCTGTGGGCAAAAATGTCTTGTGGATGCTAGAGGTCAGAGGAGAATGGGCCGACTGATTCAAGCTGATATAATCACGGGATACAACCTGTATTAAAATGTAGCCTTTAATCTAATTTAAACATAAAATAACAAACTCCCACAGACACACATAGAAAAGAACAAAAAAGAAAAGATATATCCTTGATGACATAGGAGATAATACTGCAATCGTCCAATGGCAAGGGTCAATGATAGAAGGGGTGGACAGTCATGGATTCTGATCTGTCCCTATACCTGGCCCTAGGCTCGGCAGCCCTGCCTAAGAGCGGAATAGCCGCCCTGATAAGGACGATCCCGTGTTCTGAAACCTCCTAGTGCAGTGCTTCTCAAATAGGGGGGCGCCAGGCTCTGTAAATGGGGGCTCGTTCAGGGCCGGCCTTTGGGGTGTGCGGGCTGTGCGTGTCACGACCGCTACCCCAGCAGCAGTCGTGTCGAACCAGACGGAGGGGAAGGGGGACCCTTATCTACGGATGGGAATAGTATGGCCACCCCTGATTAACCCTAAGCTGGCACCTGTCTGCCCTGATACCCTAGACGGGGTGTGAACCCGTGCGGCGAGCAGGATGCCTAAACCCTCCGTCACCCTAACAAAAGCCTAGAGTGGGGAAAGGCCGATGGGAGCACTAGTCACCATCACTCATGTCTAGGAGAACAGCAGGGGAAGAGAGCAACAAACAAACTATATAAGAGATAGACTTATCCAGTCACGAGCAGAGAAGGCGATCCCAATCACGACAGTCCACGCCGGACAAGAGCTCCACAGCAACACCATCAAACGATCTCCTTCCAAGGTCAGAGTAGCACTGGAAGTAAGGACTATATCTGGCAATGACTGCAAGTGAAAATGAAACTAATATAGTAGCTGGGAGTGGCAGACAGGACTCACCTGAGAAGGATGCCTACAAACTCCCAGTCAGGACAAAAAGGTTCACAAGGCAAAACCCAGATGACATACCCTGAACCACAGAGCAAACTCACAAGCTATCGCGAGTAGCAAGTCGCTGCGACCTTCTCCTCCCAGACCTGTCTGGATCAGTCACAGTCGTGACAGTACCCCCCTTTCTACGAGGGGCCCCTGGACCCTCAAGACCAGGCCTCTCCGGATGGGAGCTATGAAAAGCCCGAATGAGTCTGTCCGCTTTTATCTCTGATGCTGGAACCCACATTCTCTCTTCGGAACCATAACCTTTCCAGTGCACCAGGTACTGAAGAGAGCGGCGAACATATCGTGAATCAACAATCTTTTCTACCTGAAACTCAAGACTGCCATCAACAACTACCGGTGGAGGCGGTAGTGGCAATGGTTCAGGAGGTTCTACATATCTCTTAAGCAGAGATCTGTGGAAGACATTATGGATCCTTAGAGTCTGAGGTAGCTCCAGACGAAAAGCCACCGGGTTAATGATCTTAATTACCCTATAAGGACCAATAAATCTCGGACCTAATTTCCACGAGGGAACCTTTAACTTGATATTTCTGGTAGACAACCACACCAAGTCATTCACCCCAAGATCCGGACCTTCAGAGCGCTTCCTATCAGCCGCACGTTTGTATCTACCACCAATTCTCTTCAAACTTTCTTGCACACTCTGCCACACTGAAGAAAGTGAAGACGCAAATCGTTCCTCCTCGGGAATCCCAGACGGCCCCCCCTCACTAAACGTACAAAACTGAGGATGGAAACCATACGCACCAAAAAATGGTGACTTATCGGTGGATTCTTGACGACGATTATTAATGGCAAACTCGGCTAACGGTAAATAAGATGACCATTCCTCCTGATTTTCGGAAACAAAGCATCTCAAATATGTCTCTAGGTTTTGATTGGTACGTTCGGTCTGACTGTTGGACTGTGGATGGAAAGATGAAGAAAACGACAGATGAACCCCTAAACGAGAACAAAAAGCTTTCCAAAATTTAGAAACGAATTGGGTACCACGATCCGAAACAATATCGGAAGGGACCCCGTGAAGCTTCACGATGTGGTCAATAAAAACCTGAGCCAGTGTGTTAGCATTAGGCAATGCGGCAAGAGCAATAAAGTGCACCATTTTGCTGAATCTGTCAACAACTACAAGAATAACAGTCTTCCCCGCTGATACTGGTAGATCCGTAATGAAATCCATTGACAGGTGCGTCCAAGGCCTGTTGGGGATGGCCAGAGGTAAAAGACGCCCTGCCGGACGAGTATGATCTGCCTTAGAACGAGCACAGGTAGCACATGCAGACACAATATTCAACACCTCCTGGCGCCATTTAGGCCACCAGAACCGACGAGACACTAACTCAGAGGTTGCCCTTCTACCTGGGTGTCCTGCCAGTGTGGAGTTATGGTGTTCTTTTAGTATCTCCAGTCGTAAATTTTCTGGCACAAACAGTTTACCCGAGGGGCAGGAGGCCGGGGCGTCCCCCTGAGCTTCCAACACCCTCCCCTCCAAACCTGAGTGTAATGCAGAGACCACCACCCCCTTTTGCAAAATGGGCTCTGGTACCTCAACATCACCCCCTCCAGGAAAACTTCGAGACAATGCATCCGCCTTAGTATTTTTTGCCCCCGGGCGATAGGTTATTAAAAAATTAAACCTAGTAAAAAATAACGACCAACGAGACTGTCTAGGGGTGAGACGTTTAGCAGACTCCAGATATAATAAGTTTTTGTAATCAGTAATCACCGTGACGGGATGAACCGCCCCCTCCAAAAAATGACGCCACTCCTCAAAAGCCAACTTAATAGCCAAAAGTTCCCTGTTGCCAATATCATAGTTCCTTTCAGCAGTAGACAATTTCTTCGAAAAGAAAGCACACGGACGCCATTCACCAGGGGACGGGCCCTGAGATAGTACCGCTCCCACCCCCACCCCCACCTCTGATGCGTCAACCTCTACAATAAAAGGAAGCGAGACATCTGGCTGTACGAGAATAGTGGCCGAGGTGAATCTCTCCTTCAGAGATGCAAAGGCAGTTTTGGCTGCATGTGACCATTTGGAAAAATCGGATCCCTTTCGGGTCATGTCCGTCAGTTATTTGACCACCAAGGAATAGTTTTTTATAAACTTTCTATAAAAATTGGCAAACCCCAGGAACCGTTGCAATGCCTTCAGGTTCTCAGGCAGATCCCAGTCTATAATCGCCCGGACTTTCTCTGGATCCATGCGGAAACCTGAATCTGACAACACATACCCTAGAAATGGCAGTTCTTTTACTGCGAACACACATTTTTCTAACTTAGCAAACAATTTGTTGGCCCTTAATATCTGCAGCACTTGACTCACATGGATCTTATGTGTATCCAGATTCGGGGAATAGACCAGGATGTCATCAAGATATATCACAACAAATCTCCCGATAAGGTGACTAAAAATATTGTTGACAAAATGTTGGAATACCGCAGGCGCATTAGTAAGACCAAATGGCATGACCAGATTTTCATAATGCTCTTCCGGAGGATTAAAAGCCGTCTTCCACTCATCCCCCTCTTTGATGCGAACCAGGTTATAGGCTCCTCTGAGATCCATTTTGGAGAACCATTTAGCACCTGCAACCTGATTAAAGAGGTCGGGAATGAGAGGAAGAGGATAGGGATCTCGGATAGTTATCCGGTTTAATTCCCGGAAATCCAGGCAAGGACGTAGGCCCCCATCTTTCTTTTTAACGAAAAAGAACCCTGCAGCCACAGGTGAAGAAGAGGGTCTGATGTGTCCCTTAGCCAAATTCTCCGAAATATAATCTTTCATAGCCTTCCTCTCCGGGCCGGAAAGATTGTATAACCGGGTTTTAGGTAGTTTGGCCCCAGGTAGTAGATTAATCGGGCAATCATATGGACGATGAGGTGGTAACCCCTGACAACCCTTCTCAGAGAACACATCCATAAAATCTGACAGAAAGGCAGGTAAAGATGTTACAGAGAGTGTAGAGCACCTACTACTCAAGCAGTTGTCCTTACAATGTTCACTCCACTCCACAATCTCCCCGGCCTGCCAATCCACCACTGGATTGTGAGTCACCAGCCAGGGAAGCCCCAATACCATAGGAGCCGGAAGACCGTCCAGGACATAACACGAGATATGCTCTTTATGGAGGTCCCCTACCTGCAGATGGATATTATGAATGATCTGAGTTAACTCTTTCTGAGTAAGAGGGGAGGAGTCGATGGCAAACACAGGAATAGTTCTGCGTATCGGTTCTGGAGTAAAACCCAGAGCCTGAGCAAACCGTGAATCCACCAAGTTGACCCCCGCCCCACTGTCCAAAAAGACGGAACAGATCTCAGTCTTATTGCCCGCCTCAACGGTAGCGGACAACAAAAACTGAGAAATGCGTATGGAGAAAACGAATACGCCCAGACTGTTATCCTCCGCACAATCTGGGGACTCTAGTTTTCCCGGCGGCTCCTTTGTTTGTGGTATCTTGGGTTCTGAGGGTCAAACCTTTACAAAATGACCCCTCCCCCCACAACGAAAACAAACCTCTGACCTACAGCGGAACTTAGGAGGATTCACCCGTCTAGGGCGCCCCCTATTTGCATTGGTTCGACTGGATCATAACAAACCGATCCCTGCCCTATAGAGGCCTCCGTAAAATTTAATAGTCTCTCCCTGAGTCGTCTGTCGATTCTTATGGACAGAGACATAGCAGCCTCCAGAGACCCAGGGACCTCGTATACCGCCAGCGCGTCTTTTAATTTTCCAGACAACCCCTGGCAGAACTGACTCCTAAGGGCCGAGTCGTTCCATAACGTATCAGTAGCCCACCTATGGAATTCGGAACAATATAGTTCAGCAGACCGGTTCTCTTGCCGAAGTCTACGTAGCTTAGACTCAGCCAGTGAGACCCTGTCCGGGTCATCATATACGAGACCCAGGGCTTCAAAAAACTCCTCCACTGATCGTAAGGCCAGAGAGTCTGATGGTAGGGAGAAAGCCCAAGCCTGCGGATCTCCTTGCAGGAGAGAAATTACAATACCCACCCGTTGTTCCTCACCGCCGGAGGATCTAGGGCGTAACCTGAAGAACAATTTGCAAGCTTCTCTGAAGGTTACAAATAGGTTCTCAGGAGGGAGAGACCAATCAGGTAAAACCACTTTTGGCTCAGGAGTACCTTGGTTTCCCGTAGCAACGGTGGAACCCAAGGATGGCTGCTGCTGCTGCAGCACTGTTGCTTTTAATCCTGCCACTTCAAGGGATAATCCCTGTAATTGTTTCGCCAAAACCGTAACCGGATCCATAGTGGAACAGAAAAATACAAAGCAAAACAGCAAGCAAAAAAAAAAAAAATGTCCCTTTTTTTTTTTTAAAAGGCCAGATATACTGTCACGACCGCTACCCCAGCAGCAGTCGTGTCGCACCAGACGGAGGGGAAGGGGGACCCTTATCTACGGATGGGAATAGTATGGCCACCCCTGATTAACCCTAAGCTGGCACCTGTCTGCCCTGATACCCTAGACGGGGTGTGAACCCGTGCGGCGAGCAGGATGCCTAAACCCTCCGTCACCCTAACAAAAGCCTAGAGTGGGGAAAGGCCGATGGGAGCACTAGTAACCATCACTCATGTCTAGGAGAACAGCAGGGGAAGAGAGCAACAAACAAACTATATAAGAGATAGACTTATCCAGTCACGAGCAGAGAAGGCGATCCCAATCACGACAGTCCACGCCGGACAAGAGCTCCACAGCAACACCATCAAACGATCTCCTTCCAAGGTCAGAGTAGCACTGGAAGTAAGGACTATATCTGGCAATGACTGCAAGTGAAAATGAAACTAATATAGTAGCTGGGAGTGGCAGACAGGACTCACCTGAGAAGGATGCCTACAAACTCCCAGTCAGGACAAAAAGGTTCACAAGGCAAAACCCAGATGACATACCCTGAACCACAGAGCAAACTCACAAGCTATCGCGAGTAGCAAGTCGCTGCGACCTTCTCCTCCCAGACCTGTCTGGATCAGTCACAGTCGTGACAGTGCGGCCGCACAGGGCGCCATAGCAACAGGGGCGCCGGGCGGCCGACAGCTCGCAGTGTAATATGCGGCAGGAAGATGAGCGCTTCCATTGTGGAAGCGCTCATCTCCCGTCTGATCAGAGGCCGGCGCAGGCGCTGGACGCGATGTACGGAGCGGGGGCCGGGGGAGGGACTGGGAGGAGGAGCTGGGGGCCGGCAATAGCGGTGGGGCGGTGCGGTCACTGTACTATAGCCCCGCCCCACTGCTCCCTCCGGTATACTAATATAAAATGTATTATTGAATTAAAAGTTATTAAACATGCCCCCCTCACTCCTAATAGTACCGTATATCCGAATTTCTTCTGTATAATGCCGGCAGGCCGGGCGGCCGGCGCGTCCCTCAGCGATGTCATGTGCCTGCGCCGCCTGCTTTATGAATGAAGCAGGCGGCGCAGACAAGTGACGTCACTGAGGGACGCGCCGGCCGCCCGGCCTGCCTGCCGGCATTATACAGAAGAAATTCGGATATACGGTACTATTAGGAGTGAGGGGGGCATGTTTAATAACTTTAAATGGCGGCGGCGGGCACACGGAATCTGTGGATGGCACAGTTAAGGGGTGGGGGTCTGTGGATGGCACTGTAATGGGCTGGGGGGGCACTGTGGATGGCACTGTTATGGGGTGGGGGGTCTGTGGATGGCACATATATAACAGTGCCAGCCACAGATCCCCCTGTAACAGTGCCAGCCACAGATCCCCCCCCCATAAGTGTCCGTCATCCACAGATCCCCCCATAAGTGTCCGTCATCCACAGATCCCCCCTTAAGTGTGTGTCCGATCCACATTTCTTTCTTTTTTTTTTTCTCTTATACGTTAATAAGGATACAGTGTTATGCAGAGGTGTACTTATAACAATTTTATAGACAAATGATACTATTTACAGTCGCGCGGGGGGCGCAAAATGTTTTCTTCTTCCTAGGGGGGGCATGACTAATAATTGAGAAGCACTGTCCTAGTGGGACCTGAATAGACCCTATAATCTAGGTGAGTCCCTATTCCGGGGCCTGCTCTAGGTACACAGAACAAAACAAAAAAACAGATATGGATTTACAGTATAAAGAGCAATGGACCACCCACACTCATGGATGCTGCGTCTCGTGGGTGGACAATTGCTTACAAAGATTACGTCATAAAAGGTACACAGGCAACCACAGGTGTGATTATCTATGAATCTATATATCATCAAATAGGCGATATCAATGTGTAGCCTTCACACACCAAAATTAATGTGTGATGTTCATACACTAGAAATTGCCGTACACATTTGTACATGCAAATGTATAGTTAAGATATGTATACACGCTAGGCACCAGGAGCTCTGCCTTCTACGTTGGTGACATGCAGTCAGGTGCCAGAGTCCCAACGCGTTTCACCCTAATTGATTGCCGGGTTCCTCAGGGGACTTATTTTAGTACAATGCTGTTTTTGGCATCAGTAAGAGGTAGCAGAGCAGTCAGCAGGGCCCTCAGTTATGATGACACAGTTTGACCAGATCATTTACTGGTCTTATTAAGTTCAATCATTGAATAGCTCTAAATGGTCAGATCTAAAGACCGTATTGGAGGACCTTTGGGAGGCACTAAGTGAGTAAGTCACTCGCCATAGTGGGTATAGAGCATGAGATACAGACTCCCACACAGATATACAGGCTCATGCAAACATAAATGGTTCCCACATAGGTAATCAGAGTGACGACCTCCTAAGACAACCACATATGTGTGTCACTCCAGCCGTAGCCCGTGTACACAAGATAATGGTGCCTCACTGGCCCTGTGTGTGAGGTCGCCAAGCTGATAGAAGAGCAACGTTGACTGAAATAACCACTCGTTACAACCGAGGTCTGCAGCAAAGCATTTGTGAAGCCACTACACGCACAACCTTGAGGCGGATGGGCTACAACAGCAGAAGACCCCACCGGGTACCACTCATCTCCACTACAAATAGGAAAAAGAGACTACAATTTGCACGAGCTCACCAAAATCGGACTGTTGAAGACTGGAAAAATGTTGCCTGGTCTGATGAGTCTCGATTTCTGTTGAGAGACATTCGAATTTGGCGTAAACAGAATGAGAACATGTATCATCCTCTGATGGCTACTTCCAGCAGGATAATGCACCATGTCACAAAGCTCCAATCATTTCAAATTGGTTTCTTGAACATGACAATGAGTTCACTGTACTAAAATGGCCCCCACAGTCACCAGATCTCAACCCAATAGAGCATCTTTGGGATGTGGTGGAACGGGAGCTTCGTGCCCTGGATGTGCATCCCTCAAATCTCCATCAACTGCAAGATGCTATCCTATCAATATGGGCCAACATTTCTAAAGAATGCTATCAGTACCTTGTGGAATCAATGCCACGTAGAATTAAGGCAGTTCTGAAGGCAAAAGGGGGTCCAACACCGCATTAGTATGGTGTTCCTAATAATTCTTTAGGTGAGTGTATATTGTGCAAACATAGTATAATAAACTACATAGACTTAATATGAATGCAATCATTTTAGCCTGCAGTGTTGGAGCAGCATTCGGTGTATAATCTATTTATTAAATATAAAGGACACTAAATAGGCACAATAAGAAGGTACTATACATTGCCAGGCTCTAAAGCCCTTTATAAAATGCTGGAAGGTTTTCATCCAGACCTATCTAGTGAAAGTGACAGTGGTTCATTCTGTGAAGTAGTTGATCCAACTATTATAGAGTAATCAACACCAAAGAAGAGAACAGGCACAGCACGACTGACAAAATATATAAACTTTATTATAATACCCAGAAGGGAGAAATGCAATAAAAACAATAACAGACAATACAAAACAATGGATCACCATTAGGTATCTATTTATGGCATTATTTATTTAATTTACTGTCCATGTACATGGTACTTTTTGCACTTTGCACTTTATTAAGTATGTACTGTATTTGGCTTCTATATTTCGTCCAGGTTGGTGAGGTCATAGACATATGTTCCCCACTAGGGTACTTATTCATTATTTAGTACCTCTTTGGCCTTTTCCAACATTGGTTTAATGCTATATCTTGTCCTTTTGTCATTCCTCCACCCTGTGTGTTATCCACCATTGTTTTGTATTGTCTGTTATTGTTTTTATTGCATTTCTCCCTTCTGGGTATTATAATAAAGTTTATATATTTTGTCAGTCGTGCTGTGCCTGTTCTCTTCTTTGGTGTTGATACTTGGTATATGGCCTAGTACGCATACTCACTCTGTAAGTAACTTACAATTGGTGTTTATTATAGAGTAATGTAAATACTGTATTTTTCCGACCTATAAGATGCCCTTTTTTTACCCCCAAAAGTGAGGGGAAAAGGGCAGTGCGTCTTATAGTCTGAATGCTAATGACAGCTTACATCTTGGAAGCGATCATCAGCATGTGGGAGAAACGGGGAGTGGTGAAGGAAGCCCCGCTCTGCCCTGTGTCCTGACTGCGTACAGCGTAAGGACGCTGTGCACGTAGGTATGCACTATGACCTGATGCTGTGCAACGTCAAGTCACTGTTCAGCACAGGCCGACAGAGACCAGGGTGAGTCATTGATCTGCAGAGTGGTAGCGGCATCCAGAACAAGCAAGGCAAGTTTTATTTTTAATTTTTATTAATTGTCTGATCTTAGGCTGATGGGGGTCTAATGGAGGTCTCATCTGAGGCTGATGGAGGTTGGGGTCTGATTTTGGGGTGTGATCGGAGGTCTGATGTGAACTGGGGATCTGATCTGAGGTCTAATGAAAAAATTTTTTTTTCTTATTTTCCTCCTCTAAATCCTAGGTGTGCCATATAGTCTGAAAAAGACAGTAAATCAAACAAACCCATATATATGGTGACAAAATTGAAAATAAATGAGTATCTAAGTGTAGATAATAGAAACAGCAATTTCAGATATGCAACTGCTGCTTTCAGGCAGGCAAATGGTAGTATCTACAATAGTGTCCTTCAGTAAGAGACAAAGGGGTTTAATTTATCAATTAAAGTTGTTTTGTTTTTATGTCCTTTTTTAAATTTGGATTTGCTTTGCGTGCCTGCACAAAATTTATGAACTGGTGCACTTTAATAATATATGTGGCGGGAGTGCAATGTGGTTTGCACCTTTTTAGATGTAAAAGTAGAACAAGGAGTTGCTTGGCGTGGGTTGCAACTTTTTTGTGACTTCTGCATAAATCGCACATATTAAAGGGCTTCTGTCAGCCCACTAAACCGTTTTTTTTTTTTTTGGTTAGATAATGATCCCTACACTGCGATCTCGGCATACATAAGTAAAATAATAATTTTCGTTCAGTAGAATTTGATAAAACGCTATTTTTATAATATGTAAATTACCTGGCTACCAGCAAGTAGGGCGGCTACTTGCTGGTAGCAGCCGCATCCTCCGATCCTAATGACGCCCCCTCCGCATTGTGATTGACAGGGCCAGGGAACGGAATAGTTCTCTGCTGGCCCTGCCTGTTTTCATTCAATATCTGGCGCCTGCGCCGCCGCCGTACCTGTCTTCAATCTGCGCAGGCGCACTGAGAGGCGGCCACTCACTCGGCCGCTCGCTCCTCAATGCGCCTGCGCCGGGTGTAGATGTGACGTCATCGGCGCAGGCGCATTGAGGATGGAGCGCCGAGTGAGTGGCCGCCTCTCAGTGCGCCTGCGCAGATTGAAGATAGGTACGGCCGCGGCACAGGCGCCAGATATTAAATGAAAACAGGCAGGGCCAGCAGAGAACTATTCCGTTCCCTGGCCCTGTCAATCACAATGCGGAGGGGGCGTCATTACGACTGGAGGATGCGGCTGCTACCAGCAAGTAGCCGCCCTACTTGCTGGTAGCCAGGTAATTTACATATTATAAAAATAGCGTTTTATCAAATTCTACTGAACGAAAATTATTATTTTACTTATGTATGCCGAGATCGCAGTGTAGGGATTATTATTAAACAAAAAAAAATAAAAAACGGTTTAGTGGGCTGACAGAAGCCCTTTAAATGAGCCTTTACAGGTCTGATCTCACTTTTTGCTCTTAAACATGGACCACTGTGAAAAGTGGCGAGGATCACGAGATGCCGTGGAAATGTTGCGATTGCCATGACATGCAACTTTTTATGCCGAAAAACTGACGCATCTTATTTCATAAATGACCCCCAAAGGTCATATACATGCAGAATAAAATTATCCTAGGAGAGCGCTTTAAATTAGTATCTCCCAGCCATGAGAGTCAGAAATTTTGATTCTTCTAATCTACATATTTCTTCTATTCTACATATTTGTAAACTTTTGAGAGACTGATGTTAACAGATGGAGGTAGAGTCTTCCTCTTATGCCGTGTGATCACACTTTTGGCTGTAGAAATCATATGGGAATGGAGGTTGGGAGCAGATGAGGTCAGACTATAGAAATAATTTTGTTCAGAAAATTTGGAACTATGTTTGGAGGGTCTAGCAGGCACAGACCATTTTTTAAGAAACCTAAGACCGCAGATTTATTATTGTTTATATGAAAGCGCCATTATTTATATGGGAAATTACACATCACAGAGGGTGCCGCAGTTGCATAGAAAACAGAGCCTCTAGGTATAACGGCAACGCTCCAATGGCGCCTAGAGGCTTATCTGCATATATTAAAACAACATTTTCTCAGCTGCCAAGTGCACATGTAACAGGTAAGCCAGTGTCATAGGTGCCAATCTGCTGTTATGTGTGCCATACTATTAGTGGCGGATGTATAGCGTTAATAATGGTGGCTGTGTCACAAAGTAGGGGGAGGGAAGGAACACCAGAAAGGCAACAGAAGGAAAATGACCAGGAACTAGGACTCAAGGCTAGGGAAAAGAAAATGGTAACCACCTAGGAAACCCTAAACCTAGCCCTGACTCCTGTCAGTATGAATATACCCTGAAGGTGGCAATATTCTTACACCGTAAACCTAGGCCCTAGTAACTCTGAAAAGCCCTAGGAGTAGTGACAGGGTCTGAGACTACTGATTCCTTCCCTGATGAACGAACCAACGTCTCCCTGCGGCCTTGTAAACAACAAGCAAAGGGGAACAACAGAATACAAATAGAAGTACACTTATCGTCAATAGAAAATGGATGAGCAGGAACTCATATGAGGACCACACACCAGCTCTTCCAACTCCAGGCAGATAATATCAACCGCATGGTAAGAAGTGTGAGTCCAGACTAAATAGAGGAGCAGTAATGACAACAAGCAACACCTGAAACAAGATGTGTGGTTATTACCAACCCCAACACTGCAACAAGTGAGAGCCGAGAGCTGTCAGATAACCTCACATGCAGCCAGTCTCTCAGATCTTCTACCCCCTGTCATGGGAGGGAAAGAGATGAAGACGTTGGATACTAATGGACAATGCAATGTAGGGTTCGTTATGAGCAGAGCGAAACTAACACCACTCCATGGACACACAGTACCACGGGACCTCCCTCTCGGACACCCTGTCAGCTGACGTTCAGCGAATTGAAATGTTGCGGATTGAGTGCTATAATAGTGGACCGTTTTGGCAAGTCCAGGAGACTGTTCTTTGCCACTTCAGAATGTCTAAAATGCGAGGGCAGTCTCCTGGACATAGTCTGCCCCTTTCACATTCCAGATTAGATTAATTATGTGCACCATGCACAACTAGATTATGTGCACCATGCAGGAAGCACGTGTTATTTCCCCGACCACTGACCACCTAGAGTTGGAGATGGCGGGGTGGCAGCCAGCAGGATGTTTGCTTCTTGAAATACTTTAGTAACTGCTCGCCTGTGTGGCTACTCTCACCTAGGCGGATCAGTTCCAACACAACATGGCAATGCTCGCCCTTGATATGTGATAGGAAGGAGGGGAACTGGGAGCGACGTTGTCCCCTGCTGCTGTTAGTGACGGTAGGGTGACCATGGAGGAGGTGGATAAGTGCCTGGTGCAGGCCTTGTTGGTAAGGTACTGCCTCATCGCTGCCGCAAAAAAGCATTGACCCAGTGGGCCATGAAAGAGGAGTGCCCCTTGCCACATAGTGAAAATCACAAGCCGCAGCCAACGTTCTCCACCACATGTTTTTTTGGGAGAAATAATGCCGGTTAGGTATCTTCGAGCGAGGCTGAGTGCACACCATCAGCTCCCAAAAGGTATCAGACCATATCTAAATGGTATGGCAGCAACTCCGCCGCCAGCAACCTGGCCAGGTGGGAATTAGGCTGGCGCTATAGTGGATTGCTGGGTGTGTAAGGTTTCTCCTTGGCTACGCGTTCAGTTATTGATGGCTGATGATGGAGCAGAGCAGGAGAAGTCTGAGTAGGAGAAGCATAAAGTGATGATGACGATATGAAAGACACTGTACTGCCGTGGATGTGGCCTGGTCACCACAAGAGAGATCGGGGAAAGGAGGAAACTCTTGTTGCGGTATCTGGCTGCCATCTCTATTTGCCCACGGAATGGCGTGATGCTGCTTTATGTGATTCAATAGAGCACTGGTGCTTATGTATGTGTTTGACTGACCAGGCCTAATTTTGCTTTTGCAGAACTTCCACAGGCCAAAGCTTCTGCCAGGCATCCGTATCCTTGTGCTTTGCCTAGTAATTACGCGTTAATCAGTCCCTGCTGCACAAGTCCCCTGGCATTGGTGGTTCAGCTCACCAGCCGAGCGGAGCCATAAACCGTACAGGGCAGAGCAGACTTGGCGCTCTCTGTGCTGTTTGTGGCTGAGTCATTGATAGTTTAGCAGGGAGCTGGCAGTGGGGGAAAGTGGGTTAGATGTCAAACCTGTGAAGGGAAGCATACTTAACTGCTTCCTGGCGCTGGCTCCCTGCTTCTTATTTTCCAGGCCTCGGCAGCTCCACTGTGCTCCCTGGATGTAAACTTCCATTTTGATGCTGCTGCTGCAGCCAATCGTTGGCTGCAGCAGTGAACTGTTCTCCTTGCAACATGTGAAATTGATGCAAGGGGAGCAGGTCAACTCTGTAGCCAATTGGCTGCAGAGACGTCTAAACAGAAGTTTAAGGGGGCCCTCATTTTGTGTGGGGCGACGCTTGAAGGATCATCCTGCCGTGAGGGAGACACTTCGGCGCAATATACTGGGGAGGGGGGGAGGCTAAAAAGGTCATAAGTACGATTTAGAGGTGTGGCCTATTGTAAAAAATAAACTACTTGTACCACTGGTGTCTCTCATTACGTTTTTTGTTTTTTTGGGCGTCTTGGACCTTCACTGAATGGCAAACCCAGGAATGTGGATCTTTACACAGAGTATTTCTGGACCTCTGGTATAGAATATCATTTTTATAATAATTAGCGACAACAGGGATCTTATTTAAAGAGTTTCCCAATTTTTTCATTGCAAAATATTTTTTTTTCTCACAAATTTATTATTTAAACTGTATAACATTTACAAGGATAATAGTGATATTAGAGGAGAAAAGGAAATACCCTTCACTACACACACATTCAATTTTCATTGGCCAAATCTTCTCCCGACTTTCCCCTGTGGAAAGAAGGATTGATCAAATTAAATCCAATAATGATTCTATAATTTTGGCAATAGTTAAGCTTTTGGTCGACAGCTGTTTGAAGTGTATGGGCACCTTTTGATGATGTGTTGATTAAATTATGTTTGGAATTATTAAATACCCCCATAAGGAAGGCTTATTCTTTTTTATTTTAATCAAGAAATTATTCTTTACTTTTTTTTCTTACTGAAGCACATAGCGCTTCCTGTCTGTGGAACACAAGGCGCTTCCTGTCTGTGGAACACAAGGCACTTCCTGCCTGTGGAACACAAGGCGCTTCCTGTCTGTGGAACACAAGGCGCTTCCTGTCTGTGGAACACAAGGTGCTTCCTGTCTGTGGAACACAAGGCGCTTCCTGTCTGTGGAACACAAGGCGCTTCCTGTCTGTGGAACACAAGGCGCTTCCTGTCTGTGGAACACAAGGCGCTTCCTGTCTGTGGAACACAAGGCGCTTCCTGTCTGTGGAACACAAGGCGCTTTCTGTCTGTGGAACACAAGGCTCTTCCTGTCTGTGGAACACAAGGCTCTTCCTGTCTGTGGAACACAAGGCTCTTCCTGTCTGTGGAACACAAGGCTCCCCCTGTCTGTGGAACACAAGGCTCTTCCTGTCTGTGGAACACAAGGCTCTTCCTGTCTGTGCACAAACATCCTTTGTTTAGAACACAGTGCAGTTTCTGTGGCTAGCTGTTGGTGTAGACCTGCTTTTAGGCAATTACTCCAAGATGTTTAAGGTACTTTTTAGTTATTTTATTTGGAATGTAAAATTAACTTTGACCAGACATACAGTGTAACCGTGATATCATTTCCTGTTTCCTGTCAGCCGGCATAGAATGTGATAGGCTTATACTGTTTGTATGTTCTCTTTTATATCTGATGAAGTCAGGAGCTTTCACCCCCTGAAACGTGTCACAAGGACTTTTATTATCCTATATATTCAGTAAATAGACCTTGGAGCTCTAGAACATCTGGAGGACTCGTGGTGGAGCACTCAGGACCTATCAGTGGGAGAATCCTCTCCAATATCGATGGTGATAAGTGATCCAGAAAGGTGGAAAGTCGATTTAAAGTAGAGTAAGTGACCCTTATACTGATTTTATAACCTTACCTCGTGGCAGGCTTATACGGCAAGGAACAGCCTGCCGGATCTTTCTGTCTCTGATTGCTGAATTATTTCTTGTTCATATTCATTCACCTCAATAGCTGCATCACCTCCATTGTCCGCTATCATTAGCCCTTAAAGGGGTTATCCAATATCAATAACTGCCCCCCATGTGCCGGGCCCCTCACATGGAATATACTTATCTGGGTCCCCACTCCCTGCACCGCTCCTGGTCCCCGCACCGCCGCTGCTGCTTCTCCCCGTAAATGGATGAAAACATCTTGTGTTGTGGGTGGGGTGGGAGCAGTCAATGGCAGACGGGGATGAGCCTCCCTAGCATCGTAGGGACCCAGATAAGTATATGTGGGGACAGTTATTGTTATTGGATAACCCCTTTATTTATTCCCAGTTAATAAGACGCTATTCCACACTTGACAGCTCCTCCAAAAATGTTTGAGAGGGTCGCTAAAAAAAGGGGAGACCTCCCAAAAGAGTTAGAAAATTTCCTGGGTGCTGGGAAAGCTTTAAGATGGCTCCTGGAGAGCTGCACTAACTGTGTTAAGCATCTGAACTAGTGTCATCAGATGAGGTCCCGACACAATGGGGGCATACGATAAGGCCATGGCTGCTATATGAAAAATTTCCATCTGCGTTGCTACCTCTCCCCTCCCATATCAGTGGCTTCAAAAGTTGCCAATTTTGTACTATTCTTCATGTAAGGGCGGGTTCACATTCTCGTTATGCAATTCTGTTATAGGTTCTGTTATAGCGGAATATAATGGAATTTTAGGACGGAATGCAAAATGGAAGCCTTTAAGAGGCGTTCTGTTTTGCTCCGCCCTAATACATATCTATGGGGAAAAATAGTTATCATGTATAATGGCACCCAACAGAGCTATTATTTTTCCCCATAGTCATGTAATAGGACGGAGCAAAATGGAATACCTCTTAAAGGCTGCCATTTTGCATTCCGTCTAAGGGCTCTTTCACACTTGCGTTGTTGGGTTCCGGCATAGAGTTCCGTCGTCGGGGCTCTATGCCGGAAGAATCCTGATCAGGATTATCCCCATGCATTCTGAATGGAGATAAATCCGTTCAGGATGCATCAGGATGCCTTTAGTTCCGGAACGGAACGTTTTTTGGCCGGAGAAAATACCGCAGCATGCTGCGCTTTTTGCTCCGGCCAAAAATCCTGAACACTTGCCGCAAGGCCGGATCCGGAATTAATGCCCATTGAAAGGCATTAATCCGCATCCGGCCTTAAGCTAAACGTCGCATTACCGGATCCGACGTTTAGCTTTTTCTGAATGGTTACCATGGCTTCCAGGATGCTAAAGTCCTGTTTGCCATGGTAAAGTGTAGTGGGGAGCGGGGGAGCAGTATACTTACCGTCCGTGCGGCTCTCGGGGCGCTTCAGAGTGACGTCAGGGCGCCCCACGCTCATGGATGATGTGTCGCATGGATCACGTCATCCATGCGCATGGGGCGCCCTGACGTCATTCTGGAGCGCCCTGGGAGCCGCACGGACTGTAAGTATACCGCTCCCCCGCTCCCCACTACTACTATGGCAGCCAGGACTTTAATAGCGTCCTGGGTGCCATAGTAACAATGAACGCATTTTGAAGACGGATCCGTCTTCAAATGCTTTCAGTTCACTTGCGTTGTTACGTATCCGGCGGGCACCTCCGGCAAATGGAGTTCACGACGGATCCGGACAACGCAAGTGTGAAAGAGGCCTTAAGATTCCATTATAACTCGGTTATAACGGAACCTATAACGGAATTGCTTAACGCAAATGCGAGCCTGCCCAAAGATGTTCTAAAAATGTGAGTTTGAATTAAATGTTACTTGTTCCTTAGATACAGGACTTCCACTTATAAAGTTTTCTTTATATAACAATGCTGCTTTCCATCAATGACCCCCCGAGGATGGACGAGGACAGAGACCTCATGGCTGCGAGGATATTAGACCTCAGCCTGGAGATCATCTACTTGATAACTGGAGAGGTGAGTGTCTCACATGAGATCACTCTTATCTCTATTAATAATACAGGGAAATGACTGGAAAGGTGAAGGACTCTTAGAATACATGTAGTGATCGGTGTCTCCCCATACACAGGATTACACAGTAGTGAAGAAGTCGTCTGGTGAGTGTGTGACACCCCATGTGTCAGGAGAATGGAGCAGGACCCCGGGAGCCATCACCGAGCCTCCACCTCATTCACTGATACATGAGCAGAAGATCCTAGAACTTACCACCAGGATCACTGAGCTGCTGACCGGAGAGGTGAGCGCTGCTGGGAATGCTGGGACATTATACAATAACGCCAAGGAGATGTCTGGAGGATGACTGTATGATTGTGTGTGTCAGGTTCCTATAAGGTGTCAGGATGTCACTGTCTATTTCTCCATGGAGGAGTGGGAGTATTTAGAAGGACACAAGGATCTGTACAAGGACGTTATGAAGAAGGATCACCAGCCCCTCACATCACCAGGTAAGAGGAGACCTTCCTTCATTATAGAGGAGACCAGGTTTGAGGATCATCTAGATTCACCTACCATCTCATCATCACATATAGACAATGTATTCAGTCACTGGGTTTATTTCCTATAGACGAGTCCAGTAGGAGAAATCCACCAGAGAGATGTCCCAGTCCTCTATATACCGAGGATTGTTTAAAAGAAAAGCAGAATGTCCCACTGGATCATCAGGTGAGATTTCTACAAATTCTCTATAGACTGATGTAATGACTCTTTCTGCCAGACTTCTCCAGCAGAGGATTATATGCCCTATATGTTCTAGTTGTTGATTTGACATCAGTAATGGCTATAAATGATTTCTGTCTATTTCTCCATGGAGGAGTGGGAGTATTTAGAAGGACACAAGGATCTGTACAAGGACGTCATGATGGAGGATCACCAGCCCCTCACATCACCAGGTAAGAGGAGATCTTCCTCCATTATAGATGATTATCTGATCATCACATATAAACAATGGGCTTGATTTATCATAGAGCGGTGGCATCCACCTTGTCATAAATTAGAGTTAGTTCGGCAGTTTGTGCATCTGAACTAAATCCTATTTTTAAAATGTGGCAAGGCTGCTGACCCCACCTCTTTCCTGCCATTGCAGTGCCCCCTTTTCGGGAAAGTAAAAAATGAGGAGGATAAACATAAACATATGTGACAGTACATGACTTTTTCACACCAGAACTGGCAAACAATTACGATAAATCAGGCCCAATGTAGTCAGTGACTCAGTTTATTTCCTATAGATGGAACCAGTAGGAGAAATCCACTAGAGAGATGTCCCAGTCCTCTATATTCCCAGGATTGGTCAGAGGAAAAGCCTATTATCCCACTGGATCATCCGGTGAGATTTCTGCAATTTCACTATAGTCTGATGTAATGACGCTTCCCAGGAATCTTCTCCAGCAGTTCAGTATACGCTCTATATGATTACCGTATGCGGTTTTTGCTCACTGTGGTAGATAGTGGCTGCAAATGGTTTTTGGTTTCGTGAAGGATTTTGTGAGGGTGCTGCCACACGTTCAGATTTTTTGATGCAGTTTTTGAAGCCAAAATCAGGAGTGAATCCTAAAAGGAGAGAAAGTATTAAAACCGACACTACTTCTCCTCTTTTATGTATTCACTCCTAATTTTGGCTTCAAAACCTGAAGGTATGGCTGCACCCTTAGGCCTCTTTCACACGGGCGTTGCGGGAAAAGGTGCGAGTGCGTTGCGGGAACATGCACGATTTTTCCGCAAGTGCAAAACATTGTAATGCGTTTTGCACTCACGTGAGAAAAATCGTGCATGTTTGGTACCCCAACCCGAACTTCTTCACAGAAGTTCGGGCTTGGGATCGGTGTTCTGTAGATTGTATTATTTTCCCTTATAACATGGTTATAAAGGAAAATAATAGCATTCTGAATACAGAATGGATAGTAAAATAGCGCTGGAGGGGTTAAAAAAAATAATAATAATAATTTAACTCCCCTTAATCCACTTGTTCGCGCAGCCGGCTTCTCTTCTGTCTTCTTTTTTGCTGTGTGCAGGAAAAGGACCTGTGGTGACATCACTCCGGTCATCACATGGTCCGTCACATGATCTTTTACCATGGTGATGGATCATGTGATGGACCATGTGATGACCGGAGTGACGTCACCACAGGTCCTTTTCCTGCACACAGCAAAGAAGAAGACAGAAGAGAAGCCGGGCTGCGCGATCACGTGGATTAAGGTGAGTTAAAAATATTTTTTTTTAACCCCTCCAGCCCTATTGTACTATGCATTCTGTATTCAGAATGATATTATTTTCCCTTGTAACCATGTTATAAGGGAAAATAATAATGATCGGGTTCCCATCCCGATCGTCTCCTAGCAACCGTGCGTGAAAATCGCACCACATCCGCACTTGCTTGCGGATGCTTGCGATTTTCACGCAACCCCATTCATTTCTATGGGGCCTGCGTTACGTGAAAAACGCACAAAGAAGAGCATGCTGCGATTTTCACGCAACGCACAAGTGATGCGTGAAAATCATTGCTCATGTGCACAGCCACATAGAAATGAATGGGTCCGGATTCAGTGCGGGTGCAATGCGTTCAACTCACGCATTGCATCCGTGTGAAAGGGGCCTTAGGGTGCCTGCATATTGTGCAGATTTGTGTGCAGAAAACCTGCACCAAAACTGCACAAAAAGCACATAAATGAGCATTATTTATTGCAGTTTTTTGTTGCAAATTTTTAGTTTTGGTAACAACTCCATTGAGCTCAGCACAGAATCACTCAAGCAATTGATGTGCTGTAGATTTTCAAATCTGCATAACATATCAATTTGTGGATGTACATAAATATACAAAATGTACATGAAAATAGGCAAATCTCACTCACTTTGCTGGTCATCCAAAAAAGAAAGAAAAAAGTCCAGCTTCCAATAAAAAGCGTTGCATTCTTTATTCTTCAAAAATCATAAAATCCGGGTGTGACATCGCACAGACAGGACATTGTTATAATCTACACATTTCGGATACCAAATTACGATCATTACTCGCGACTCATGATTTTCAGATTTTTGAAGAACAACGAATGCAATGCTTTTTATTGGAAGCTGGCCTTTTTTCTTTTTTGGATTTTAATTCTGCCTGATCCGGGGTATGGTCCGTCCCTCCATTAAGCGGGAGACACGTGAGCGCAGCTACTTCTTCTCAACTTTGCTGGTCATGTATTATGTTGCGTTTTTATTTCTGCATGGAATACTTACGGAAAAAACTGCTCGTAATCTGCACTGTGGGCAGGCGCCCTAAAGCTTTCCACTTATTGCACATGCTCTTGGCAATTATCTCCAAAATCCCACAGCCCTGATGATCTGCTGTTCCGAATTTGACGGAGCTCGTTACTACAGCACGTCTCCCATCCACTTGAATGCTGCTGTAACCAGCTCCGTCCACGACACAGACAGAGCTGTGTAGATTCGGAGCCAGGACTTCCCCAGAACACCATGATCTGCTGCTCCATTCATACAGGTGGAGGGACCACCTTATCTTCATATTCATTCGGGGCCCCAACGGTCTGATTCCTGCCAATCAGACTCTTTTCCCTTATACTGGTAATAGGGGATAGGTTTGTAATGAGACAGCCCCATGAATGTAAAGTCCTGCAGTGTAAGGGCTCGTTCGTTTTTTTTTTTTGCGGACCGTATGCGGAATCATTCATTTCAATGGGTCCGCAAAAAAAATGGAAGTTACTCTGTGTGCATTCCGTTTCTGTATGTCCGTATTTCCCTTCCACAAAAAAATAGAACATGTCCTATTATTGTCTGTATTAGGCTCCATTCACACGTCCGCAAGTGTTGTCTGCACCCGTTCCGCAATTGTGCGGACCAATTCATTCTCTATAGGGACTGAATGGATGCGGTGAGCACACTATGTGCTCTCCACATCCGCGTTTCCGGAGCGCGGCCCCGATCTTCCGGTCTATAGCTCCGGAAAAAAATTCCCCAATTGCGGAATAGGAATAGGCATTTCTATGGGGGTGCCGGCCGGGTGTATTGCGGAGCCGCAATGCACTACGGACGTATGAATGGACCCTTACAGACAAGGATAGGACTGTTCTATTAGAGGCCAGCTGTTCCGTTCCACAAAATACTGAATGCACATGGACGTCATGCATATTTTTTGCGGATCCGTTTTTGCGGACTGCAAAATACATACGGTCGTGTGCATGAGCCCTAAATCATTAACTCAAAAAAAAACACACACAATGCCAATCAGCTGCTTAAAGAGGACCTTTCATGTTTTTTTATTTTTATTCTAGATAAATACCTTTTACTTGCGGGGTACCATGCCTGTTTTTTTAAACTATCGCTCCTATGCCCCGCTGTGGCCCCCTGTAGTTTTCCCGCTCAGTATGTTAATACTGAGCATCGGTACAGGGAGGAGGAGGAGACGCCAGGGTTCCTCAATGGGTGTCTCCTTCTCCCTGGCTGTGCCGCAATCCAATCACAGTGGAGAGCGTCACAGCCAGGGAGAAGGTGAGCTTTATTTTCTCCGCTGTGATTGGATCGCGGCACAGCCAGGGAGAAGGAGACACCCATTGAGGAACCCTGGCGTCTCCTCCTACCTGTACCGATGCTCAGTATTAACAAACTTGGCGGGAAAACTAAAGGGGAGCACAGAAACGATATTTAAAAAAAACAGGCAGGGTGGCAGCATCTGGGGGGGGGGGGTGTATTTATCTAGAATAAAAATAATAAAAAAAACATGAAAGGTCCACTTTATAATCTGTGATGTTGCTGAATAATGGTGATGGGCACAGCAGGAATGTTTGCTATTTGGATAAATGTTGATCTTGTCTGATCACCACTCGAGGCAATCATTCGACTTGTAGGACACACTGGTTCATCTTCTAGGTGTTTTTAGTTTTTTTCTGGATATAAGATAAACTAAGGTCCTTTTTCAGTTTCCACATGTCCCTAATATGGGACCCTTGCAGGGAAGCTATGATGGAACGATTAGTGGACCTGAAGACCCCACATCAGAGTCAGTGGATGGTAAGAGCCTTTCATAAACCTTGTGTTTTATAAGTTGATGACATAAAACGTTCTATCTGCTCTGCAATGGAGGAGATTATATCACGTAGATATCTGCTCATCTTTTCTGCATCCAGTGCGTTGGAACAGTTTATATTGACATTTACTATCAGCTTCGGAGAAATATTATTTGATATTTGATATTTTTCTCTTTTCGGCCATTTCCTGTTGGAGATATATTGACAGTATGTTTCTTTGTTAATGGAAAGTGTCTTCCTCGTGGTTGTTATTATTAATAATTTCCATCATATCCTTAAGCATTGGGACAATGTGATACAAAATGGGTGAAGAAATGCTGTACAGATAGAATTTCGTTATCTATTGTCCATGGACCCCAGTATTTAGGCAGTACAGGTGTCCACGTTGTAGTCATTACAGGTTTGGGGTCTATACACAGTGACCCAGGGCTCCACAGTAGTGATTGGTGCAGGGATTGTGGCTAGGTCCCATAATGGCTGCTACAATGTTACGGTGATAGCCGAGGTTTTTTAGGGCCACTTATCCCTCTCATTGGCCCTAAAGTGCATTGATAATGATGGGGAGGATGAGGTTGCTGCCAGTGATGATGGTGGTAGTTGTTTGCCCAGGGCATGCACCTAGATGAACCTCTCCTGGCTGATGTTGTGAGGAGGTGCCCCTGATGTTGGTGCTAAATGAAGCCATGGAGTCATGATGATGGTGAATCAGACGCAGCTTGTGGTCTTACTAAATAGTTATCTTCAGGATACAGGTTCACAGGGCACAGTGGCAGCATATAGTATCTCAAGTACAGATAATGGCATGTGTTGGGAGCGGCAGGTCTGGTAGATCTCTATCCTCTCCTAGGATATATTGGTTCCCAACCTCTCTGTACTGCACTATTCACCTACAGTCCTGGTCCATTTCCACAGTCTTGTCTCAGTCCAGTTCAGTCAGGTCTTCTCTCTCTCTCTCTCTGGAAGTCCTATACAGGACCGTCAGGGTATGGTGGGCCCTGGAATAAGCCAGGTGTTGACCTTACAGCAGCAAGCTGTACACAAACTATAGGCTTCAAGATCTCCCAGGAACTACTCTACACACACCACCTTCTTCTGACCTCAACAAGGTCATAACTATCTAGAACAGGATATGCGGTCCACTATCTAGATACTAAGCTCCATCCATAGACAGATCACATCAGCCAGCAATGATGGCACATTCTGGTATAATAGCACAATAGAGTGTAAGGCAATAGCAGCAGATTTTGCATAAGCAGATGGACATGTCAACACTGACCACAGCTTCAGTGGGACACTGAGTATACAGCTGTGGCCAAAAATTTTGAGACTGACACAAGTACTGTATGCTGCTTCAAAGCTTTTGAATATTTTTGTCAGATGTTTCTATGGTATACTGAAGGATGTTTTGAGCCCATTCTTCATTCATGTTGGTGTTCTTATGAAAAAATTTGAGCCCACTCCTTTGGATGAGAAGTCACCCCACACATGAATGGTCTTAGGATGCTTTACTGGATGCATGACACAGGACTCGTGGTAGCGCTCACCTTTTCTCTGGACAATCTTTTTTCCAGATGTTCCAAACATTCTGAAGGGGCGTGGAGAAAATAACTTCACCCCAGTACCCTACAGTGAAGTCCTTGAACTTCCAGCAGAGGGTAAGTATGTCCTTGATTTATGTCTTGGAGAGAAGAGGCTTCTTGACCAAAGGCCATCCTCCATAACGCCTAGTTCACTCATCATGTCTCACAATCAGTGATTGTGAGACAAAACCAGTTGCACGTCAAACACACAGAGCAGGTGTAAAGCTTTCCATTCTACCTTATTTCTGTGTAGTCTCCACTCTCCAATCACTGATGAAAATCACTGACTAAAACACTGCAGTGTGAACTAGGCCTAAACCTTCTCCTCACTGTGTGCTGATACACGCATGATAGTCTTCGAGAGCAGTGGCATTTGGCTTGTAGCCCAGTGTCATGCAAACCCCTTCTGATGGTTTGTATAGACATTGTTTGTCTCCCTAGGCCTAAAATGTCATATCCAATTTCACTTGCAGTACAGATGGATCACTGATTCTTCTAATCAGACGATCCGTCTGTGCAGAGGTTCCCCGTTGTGCACCTCTTGCGGTCATTTTGCCATTGTTCTTTCAACCACTACAACACACAACGTTGAACAGTTGCTGACATCTGAGCTTTAGCGAGTAGCGTTCTGCCAGAGTGATTAACCATGGTCTCTCGGTTCAAGGATTCTGTCCCTCTCAGATTGCAATACGTGGTGATAACTGGCACATCAATGAAGAGAAGGCATCGCACAATCATCCCACATGTCTGGATCTGATTTTTTTAGGTTTCAAAACTTTTCTTTTAATTTTGCTAGGTGGAGCTAGGTGCTGAAAATTTTACGATTTTGTATATAAGCTTCCATGAGTTGTATGACCGTACGGCTTGTCTTTCTTGGTCTTGCAATTTCAATATTTAAGAGTGTAATAGGAAACTTAATGGGTACCTAAATTTTTATTTTATTTTAGAGTGTATGTGAATGACCTGAGACAGTTTCTGCCCTTATTTCCCTGTCTTTTCACAAAGAGAGGCCAGACGCTGCTGCTGCATCTACTCACCCCAGAGCTGGATTATAAATTATAATACGCAGTTTACTATTTTCACCAATACTAATCTATGAAATACCTTCTTCTATGCCAGAGATCAGCAACCTTCAGCACTCCAGCTGTGGTAAAACTACGATTCCCAGCATGCACACTTGCTTGGCTGTTCTCAGAACTCCCATAGAAAGTGAATGGAGCATGCTGGGAGTTGTAGTTTCACAACAGATGGAGTGCTGAAGGTTGCTGTCCCCTGTTCTATATTGTAATTAGGCAGAAGAATCTAATGACATGTTTAGGGATAATGCAAATTCTCCAACAAATGTCACTCACTGAAAGAGATCTTCCAGGTGTTAGATATTGATAACCTGTCAACCATATGGTTCATCATAATCAGATCGATGGGGATCTGTTACATGTTCAGCAGTTCTCAGCAACCCATAATGCTGAAAAAACACAGCCAATGCTCGGTTACATGGGGGGGCTGACACATCCTTCCCTGCTCCTTGACTAGGCCTATGCTCGAATGCTCTGTGGGGCTATATAGAGGACTGTCTCCAGATTACCCCAGGCTATCCAAAGCGTTCTTCAGTACTGAACTCTATGGTATCCCATCCTTTCCTATTTGGGACTCCTAGCTAGCCTAGAAGTATTCCCAAACACTGTGCAGCAACTGGTATCCCGTAGATGAGCCAATACACTGCTATACACACAGTATAATACAATACTAAATATAACCAGGTTCCATAAACAGGACCACACACCAGCTATTAAACATAATGGCTCAATATGACTTTTCTTTTTCTAGGTGAAGACAGAATGAGAGGCTCCGACTCAAATCACCTTTTATCTTCCTCTTCTATTGTAGAAGATAATCCATCTTCTATTGGCAAAACTAGAACTATACATAGATTGGGTAAACTTTTGGCATGTTCTGAATGTGGGCAGCGATTTAAAAAGAAATGTAATCTTTCCATACATGAGAGAATTCACAAAGGTGAAAGGCCATTTACATGTTCAGAATGTGGAAAAGGTTTTTGTCGGAAATCAGTACTTGTGAGACATCAGAGTAGTCACACAGGAGAGAAGCCATTTTCATGTTCAGAATGTGGGAGATGTTTTAACCAGAAACCAGAACTCGTGAGACATAAGAGAACTCACACAGGAGAGAAACCTTTTCCATGCCCTGAATGCGGGAAGTGCTTCAGTCGGAATTCAATTCTTGTAAAACATCTGAGAACTCATACAGGAGAGAAACCACATTCATGTTCAGAATGCGGGAAATCTTTTAACCAGAAATCAGATCTTGAAAAACATCAAAGAGTTCACACAGGGGAGAAGCCATATTTATGTTCAGAGTGTGGGAAATGTTTTAACCAGAAATCAGATCTTGTGAAACATCAAAGAATTCACACAGGAGTGAAGCCATATCCATGTTCAGAATGTGGGAAATGTTTTAGCTATAAATCAGATCTTGGGATTCATCTAAGAATTCACACAGGAGAGAAGCCATATTCATGTCCAGAATGTGGGAAATGTTTTAACCATAAATCACAACTAGTGGTACATTTAAAAAATCACACAGGAGAGAAGCCAAACTCATGTACAATATGTGGGAAACGTTTTCCCAAGGTATCTCAACTTGAGGAACATCAAAGAAATCACACAATAAACTATTTTCAGGTGCAGAATATGGATTCTGTTTTAGTCACAAATCAAATCTTTTGGAACATCTAAAAATTCACACAATGTGCAACCACTTTCATGTGCAGTGTGTGGGCAGCGTTTTGGCCAGAAATTGGTTCTTTTCTCACATCAGATAAGTCACTAAGGTGAGAATTCATTGTAGTGTTCAGATTTATGAAAAGTGGAAGTTGTGAGCTCAATATCAGTGTGTAGGACATGAGAATGCCTTGTGACGTCCAACTATAAGGTGCTGTTCAGTAGTGATGAGCGGCAGGGGCAATATTCGAATTCACGAATATTTGGGCGAATATTCGCCATATATTCGAGAATTCGCGAATTCATGATCTCCAGGCATTATTTTCTTGATTGCGAAAATCGCATAAAATTCGCATAAAATATTCATAAAAAAATTAGCATGAACTGGTATTTAAAAAAAAATCTAATATTCGCGATTACGAATATATTTAGCGATATTCTAAATATTCGCGAATTCTCGAAGTACCGATATTCGCGATTAAAATTTGCAATTCGAATATTCGTGATCAACACTACTGTTCAGCATTAGAAGATTACAGCAGCTTTCCTCAAAAAACAATGCCACGTCTGTCCACAGGTTGTGTGTGGTATTGCAGTTTTGCCGTACTCACTTTAATAGAGCCAAGTTGCCATACCAGACACAACCCATGGACACGTGTGGCACTGTTTGTGAAAGAAATGAGACATGTTTTCCGAATTCTGTAAACCTCTTTTAACTCTTTGCCATAAGATGATGATGTACATATATGTCATAGAATGGCTTTGTGTTGTTTTTTTGTGAATGTTGCATAAATGATGTATAATTTTCATCCCATAAATAGGTTAAAAAGTAATGAAAATGCTTGTCACAGAGCTACGCAGAAAGATAAAAACATTATAGTTCTCAAAATATGGCAACACAGGACCAAATAGTAAACTGCATAAATTTGGTATCACTTTAAGCATTTACACCTACCGAATAAAGGTAATAGTGTTAGAACTATCGGCAGCAGAACAGTAATTAGTAGAGGATCCGAGGAGGGCAGATTACACAGGTTACAGAGAAAGCAGTTGCAAAGGGGAGGCAGCAGCATTCTGGACACACTGCTCTAGCATGTACTACAGGGAGAGATACACGAACATTAGAAAACTGTTAAAATAGGACCCTTGCCTGGCCCCTCTGGAGTGAACTACCCCTTTAAGGTAGAGCTGTAACTATACTTGGCTTCACTGCCTACAGGAAATCTGAGGTAATTCTGATATCTCCTGGTTAAATTTGCTCTTTCCCTCCACCAGCAGTGTACCCTCCTCAGATGGGCTGCGGTGTATAAGCACTATCACACCACTAGCTCACTGGGAGTTGTAGAGAATATGTCAGCAGAAAATTACTTATTGTTAAAATCCTGTTATTTGAAGTATGGTTTTTCTCTAGAATTTTTGCAGATTTTTACAATATTTTTCCATGTGTTAGGCTGGCGGCCCAGGTCAGCTGCTGTCCTAAGCAGACACGGGCATTGCTTCCCCTTATCCTGTCCAGCTGCTGACTAAGGTGCTGATCAGCCTTCCTATTAAAGGGGTTGTCCGGGTTCAGAGCTGAACCCGGACATACACTTATTTTCACCCAGGCAGCCCTCCTGAGGCTAGCATCAGAGCATCTCATGCTCCAATGCGCTCCCTTGCCCTGCGCTAAATCGCACAGGGCAAAGGCTCTTTTGTTTATCATAACACACTGCCGGGCGGAAGCTTCCGCCCGGCAGTGTGTTCGGTGACGTCACCGGCTCTGATGGGTGGGCTTTAGCGCTGCGCTAGCCGTTTTACTGGCTAGGGCAGCGCTAAATCCCTCCCATCAGTGCCGGTGATGTCACCGGGCTTCCTGGCAGCCCCATGGAGAGCCCGGTACGTTACCAGATCTTCAAAAAATGCCTTTGACCTGCGCGATTTAAAGCAAGGCAAAGGAGAGCATCGGAGCATGAACTGCTCCGATGCTCAAGTCACGGGGGCTGCCTGGTTGAAAATGGAGGAATGTCCAGGCTGTGGTTCCACCTCCTTGCCTGAGCTTTAAGGTTTCCTAGTGTCTAGTAACCAGTAAAGGTGTGATCTCTTGTCTGACTATACATGTACTGCACCTCGCCTGACTAGCGATTCTGCCACCTGCCCCAACTTTGGAATTGCTATCTGTAATGCGCACAAACTCAGCCTGCCCTGACCTTGGACTGTGTTCAGACTTTGCCTTTTACGCCTTGGCACGACTAGGTCTAAAATATGTTACGACTTCCTGTCTTCTGAGAGCAGCTTAATGGGCGATAGACACAATGGACAAACGGTAGAGATGAACAAATTTTTTTAAGTTCATTTTGTGTCCAATTTGTCCAATAAAAAAAAAAAATTGATTCATGTCTGAATTGATTTGGAGAGTTTAGATTGTTGCTGATTAATAATATGTTTGTATCTTATAATTAGGGATGAGTGAATCGACTTCAGATGAAACATCCAAAGTGGATTCGCATAAAACTTTGTTTAAATACTATACGCACAGTATTAGAATGTATTGGCTTTGATGAGCCAAAGTTATTACTTCGCAAAGTCTCGCGAGACTTCAGGTAATAACTTCAAAAATGTATTTCTACTATTAAAAACCCTTTCCTGAACTCGGGTTTGGTTCCAATTTACCACTTGGAACCGAAACCAAGTACGGGAAAAGTTTTTTAACAGTAGAAATTCACTTTTGAAGTTATTAACCGAAATCTCGCGAGACTTTGCGAAGTAATAACTTCGGGTCATCTGAGACAATACATTCTAATACTGTAAGGAGAGCTCGCTCGGTACAGTATTCAAACAAAGTTTTATGCGAATTGACTTTGGATGTTTCATCCAAAGTTGATTTGCTCATCTTTAGTTATAATGGGGGGTTGGGTTAATTATTTAGTATATTATTAGATGGTATGTATCTTATGGTTATAAATGCATTATGTACATGGTCTTGTATATTGATGCTGAAAAAACTTGTGAACTACAAAATTTATTTTGTTGTTATTACGATGTGAATTGCAATGACAATAAAGTCTTATCTATATGAATCGAAGTTGTTCCAATTGCCCAGAAGATTGGTATATAATACCCTCTAGTCTCCTATGATTTTTTTGTGAATAGATGTTATCTTTTTGTTATTTATTTATTAAATTTTGCTTTCTCTCCCCCCTCACTAAGCTCTTGAATGCAATGACAGCTATAGCAAATAATGTCAGAGTGGCACTGACCTATATATAGCTATGGGTAAATGTTCAATGCCCTAGTTTAAGAGAATAGTTGCAAATTGATTATTTAATGTAATTTACTTTTTATGTCATGTTATGTATTGTACCCAGCATAGCAAGGTATGGTTGGCACAACCAGGGTTAACCATCCTGGCTCATCCCTTGTTGGAGGTTAGGTGTGGGCTCCACCCCCAACTTCTCGACTGTAGTGTGCAGAGAGAAGAATTGACCTGTGCTCCTCTTGTCAGGCTTCAAATATCAGATATTCACTGATCTCTGCATGATTTATTGGGCAGACTAGATGGGACGAAATGGTTCTTATCTGCCAACACATTCTATGATTTACAGCAATCAACAGAGAAGGAGAGAAACAGAGGAAGATAGAGGAGAACTTACAATCTGCATGGCCAAGCATAGTCAGCAAGGTAAACTGCTACTTCAGCCACTGAGACTTCGCTCCAGTGAGGCACACTGTTAAGACACCCTTTACACCTGGACATGACCTAGCCAATTGTAACTTAAAGACCCTGTATTCAACAGAGGACACTACATTACAGCTATTATTCCAAGACTACTGTTGCCAGCCATAGAATCTAGCAAAAGAGACTTTAGGAAGATAGTCTGTAAAGAGTACCATAACTCTAAGCTTTGCCAGCCTCCATACCTAGCTACCTGGGAAAATAATTGTATTGTGAATAGTTGGAACTGTGATTTGTGCTATCGTTGAATGCACTACAATTCCCATCTTGCACTTAAGGGCTAATGTCCACAAATGTAAGGGCAAATTGCGGTCCGCAACGCACGGACACAGACTGTGGGGCAGCCACATGCGGATCGCCAGCCCATTCACTTGAATGGGGTCTGCGATTCGCATCCGACGGTCCGCTCTGCAAAAAAGTAGTGCATGCACTCATTTTTTGCAGTGCGGAGGCATGGCCAGAAAGACTACGGAAGCACTCCAGGCTTCCGCACCCCATCTCCAGGTTTGCGGACGCATTCAAGTGAATGGATCTGCATCCGTGATGCAGGGTGCACACGGCCGGTGCCCCATGTATTGCGGACCCGCCGTATGCGGGCCGCAATATGGCCACGGCGGGGCAACGGCCGTGTGCATGAGCCTTAAGTCCTTTTATTCTGCTGCAACTGGCCTGGTTACTGACTTATACACTATACGCTAGTCAGTACGTACTACATGTCCTGTCTTGCACCCCTACAAACACTAAACGTCACGGGAACCCCAGCAACCAGGAGGCAGGAGCTCCAGAACAAGGGTGTGCCCTGAGGAAAACCACTGTAATAGACTACTTGTAGCCAGAGCCACTTCTTCTCCCATCCTCCGCTTGGGCTCCTCACTGCATGTTTGACAGGGCTAATATGGTGTTACGCAGGAAAAATACAGCGGCTTGTTGGGACCAAGCATCCAAAAATTATGCCTCAACAGGAGCAGATCCCTGCTTCTGTTTATATACACACATTACTATCAGAAGAAAAAGAGGCTTGTACTGCACAAGCGTCCAAATATTATGCTGTAACGGAGGCAGAATGCCTGCCTGTATTTATAAACAGAGAAGTGTTAATTGTGAGAAGGGTGGCTTTTTCTGCAGAAGTGTCCAGTAATTATGCCTTAAGAGAGTAGAATGCCTGCCCATATTTATACATGCAGAAGTATTAATTGTCAGGAAAAAAAGTGTGTGGCCACAATAGTAGTAGCAGCACGGCATAGAATAGAAAATGCAGTAGATGTGGTGGCAGCATCACCCATACTCATGATGGTAGGCAGGTAGGTAGCAGCAGTGGCTTCATGGCAGCGGCTATACAGTACGGAACATGGTGGTAGACAGGCAGACAATGGCAGAGGTATGATGGCAGCAGCAGTAATAAGATATAGAGAGCAGTGGTATACAGGGGCGCTGTTAGCCAGGGCAGATCTATTTATCGCCCTCTAGCCGGAGGAGTCTGAAAGCCCTCACAGATTCATGCTGCATTCATTTTGACATGGGTGATGTTTTGGACACTGGCAGAGGATAACTTCATCTATTTGGGTGTCACGACGACCCCTGCTGTGCAGAAAACCCTCTCTGAGATGACACTTGAGGCTGGTAAGAGAGTACAAAGAGAGCATACTGGGCAAGTTGGGGCTACTCTTCCAGTCTGCAGGCCCAGAAGTACATGGGGTCAGGGAACTTGCGCTGGAGAAAGGCCAGAGTCCAGGTAGAACTAAACATGGGTGTTGATGTGGTATGTCTTGATTTGCTGTTTTTCTTCAGCCTGGTGCGGCATATGAAAGACTTGCTCCATCATAAATGTTACTGAAGTAGCTGCTGTGGCTTCTGCTGCTTGTGGTAGCGGAGATGGCAGTTGGTGGGTGACTCTGCAGGGGGCAAAGATGAACCTCATACACAGGCGGCAAGTATCTGCTCGCTGAAAGCTGCAGCAAGCTGCGTACACAGTGTTTCCTCCATTTTGCTTTAGTAGCGTGGCTATCCAGTAGTCCCCACACTGCTTCATGTGAGTGATACACCTGTCAGTACATAAGCAGGCAAGCATACAGCTTGTCATTCTGGGCAGCGCGCCCGAGGAGACAGTTCTTTCCAGATCCGCCCCCCCACAGAAGTTTGGTCATCGTGACCAGTGTCATAGTCATTATCATCATCAGCCTCCTCCTCCACCACAGACTCCTCCTCTAGGGGCTGCTCCCCATCTTCCTCCTCCTTGAAACTTTCTCCTTGTGGGTCCCCAACAGCTACAGGGCAGCCAGCAAGGTGTGCAAGCTGTTCTTTTGCTGTTGTCCCTGCCTGAGCATCTGCATCTGTTCGAAGGTAAAAATGAAGGGGATGAGATCGTTCATGCCACAGTTACCCCTACTGACAAATTTTGTGCGTCTCCAAAGGGCTTCAGCACTTGACAGGCATTTTGGATGAGCTGCCACTGCCTGATCTCGAAACAACACATGCTCCCTGCTGAGGTAGTCGAGTGCATGACATATTCATTACCGGCTTTCTGCTGCTCGTACATATGCACTAACATGTCATCCAGAAAAACGGATCCGGTATTTATTTTTTCGCATTTTGGTACCGGATTTGGCATTTATACATTTCAATGGAAATAAATGCCGGATCTGGCATTCCGCCAAGTGTTACGGAATTTTGGCCGGAGAAAATACCGCAGCATGCGGTCTCCTGGACATTGCCAGCATCTTCTGCAAGCCAGTGTAATTTTTCAAAAAGCATTGCATGACTAGGTTAATCACGTGTGCTATGCAGGGAACATGTGTTATTTCCCCCCAGGTTCAGCACAGTCACAATGTTGCAGCCATTGTTGCTGGCCACCTTGCCCAGTTGGAGTTGGCAGGGAGACAACCAGCGGGATGTTTGCTGCTTCATGCACTTTAGCAACAGTTCGGGTGTGTGGTTACTGTTGCCCAGCTCTAACACCGCATGGCAATGCTTGACTTGACACATTTAATAGGAGTGGGAGTGGGAGCGACGCCCAACTGCTGTTGGGGACGGGAGGATGTCCATTAAGGAAGATTCGGAGGAGGCAGATAAGTGCCAAGACAACACTAATGTGATGATGATGATGCAACTCAAACTAAAAGGCTTCTCTGGGGTTCTAAAGAGGAGGAGCAGATGGAATGCTGTGACTCCTGGCTCCAAGACATGGTATCAGATTCAGAGGTGGCCTCCACATGATACTGTTATGACTGACAGAAGGAGTGAGCTGTCTGGTCCACAAACCCATCCTCTTTGTCCTCAATAATTATTTGCACCTTTCGGAAGCCGGGGAAAACTGTGGTCAACTACTACTGTTCGGATGGCTGGTGCTCCTACCCACATTGTCACTCTTGAAGGATGAGACATGGGTCTTTCAATTTGCAATCTTCCATTTTATGGAAGGTTTGGGTGGCCCATTGTGCGTCAATCCCCCCCCCCCCCCCCCCAATTACTGGCACTTTAAGCACGTGCCCTCAGGTGCCTAATTGAAAATATGGTCTTGGCTGTAGAAATTGGAAATACCAATTTAGGATATGTAACTGCTACTATCACTGGCAAATGGCTATATCTATAATGGTGTCTTTCAAAGGTCATATACAATCATATACAAAAAGAAATGGGGTGATGCAGTTAATTAGGACCATCCAGCTATGAAACTCGGTAAAGGTTGCCATATCTTCACATATGGTGATTAGGGTTGAGTGAACCCGAACTGTAAAGTTTGGGTTCGTACCGAACTTTAGGATTTTTGGAACCCGGACCCTAACCCGAACATTTCAGTAAAAGTTCGGGTTCGGTGTTCGGCGCTTTTTGAAAGGCTGCAGAGCAGCCAATCAAGAAGCGGTTAAGTGTCTGACCTTAGAAGCCATCACAGCCATGCCTACTAATAGCATGGCTGTGATTGGCCAGTGCAGAATGTGACCCAGCCTCTATATAAGCTGGAGTCACGTAGCGCTGCACGTCACTCTGCTGTGCTTAGTGTAGGGAGAGGATGCTGCTTAGTGTAGGGAGAGAATAGGACTGAATCTTTGCTCAAAATCTGAATTTAACTCAGCGATCTACATACATTGGGAGACATTTATCACAACTGGTGTAAAGTAGAACTGCTTTAGTTGCCCATAGCAACCAATCAGGTTCCACCTTTCATTTTCCAAAGGAGCTGTAAAAAATGAAAGCTGGAATCTGATTAGTTGCCATGGGCAACTAAGCCAGTTTTCCTTATACCAGTTTTAATAAATCTTCCCCATTTGTGTTTTGTGGGTGCAGGGCACAACTTTTTTATCCTGCCCTGAGCCCAGTGAACGAAAAAAAAAAACTTTAATAAGTCAGTTAGGTGGGCGGCGGCGGCCATTTTATGGAAGCTCAGTACTAGCACTGCATCTGAGCTTTTGGGACATTGGAAATCCCAATTCTTTTGGCAATTTACAACATCTGGTGCATTTGCAGGCTTAATCAATGTGCAATTTAAGCTAGAAATACAGCCTTCAGTTTCTGGGGTTTTAAAAACACACGTTTTTGCCAAAAACTACTATTTTCCTAATCTGCAAGTATTGAATTCAAGTTTAATATATACAGCTTTCATATTCTGTTACCAAAAAAACACTTTTTTGGTAATTTAAAACATCTGGAATAGTCAGTGTGCAATTTAAGCTAGAAATACAACCATCATTTTCTGGGGTTTTAAAAGCACGCTTTTCTTTCCAAAAAACACTATTTTTCAGTCCTTGCAGCACGGCACGTGTGAAATTACAGGCTTATATACTGCTGTCAAATTCAGTTATTAAACAAACACCCGTTTGCGCAAAAAATTTTTAGTTAGCAGCCTTTGCTGCAGATGTCATTGTGAGATACACCCTTTTATACATTTGGGTTATATTCAGATATTTGAAATATCACCATTTGGTGCACAAATCTTTAATTGAGGCCTACTGTGGGTCAGCCTGCGTGAGATACACCCTGTATATACAGGGCTTATATTCTTTTATTAATAAAACACCCTTTTTGGGGCAAAATACACAATATTTCAGGCCTTGCAGCATCTTGACGTTTGAAATTCCTGGGTTATATACTGCTGCCATATTCAGTTATAAAAAAAACACCAGTTTGGGCAAAAAAATAGTTGGCAGCCTTTGCTGCAGATGTCATTGTGAGATACACCCTTTATACATTTGGGTTATAGTCAGATATTTGAAATTCCGCCATTTGGTGCACAAATCTTTAATTGAGGCCTACTGTGGGTCAGGCCGTGTGAGATACACCCTTTACATACAGTGGTTTGATTCAGGTATTTGAAATACAGCCATGCTGGGCAAACAAATGTTTAATTGAGGCCTACTGTGGGTCAGGCCATGTGAGATACACCCTTTACATACAGGGGTTTGATTCAGGAATTTGAAATACAGCCATGTTGGGCAAACAAATGTTTAATTGAGGCCTACTGTGGGTCAGGCCGTGTGAGATACACCCTTTACATACTGTTGTTCTATTCTACTAGTAATTAAACACCCATTTAGGACAAGATCCTAAATTTGAGAAATATGAGGAGAGCGTCAAATAAGGGACGTGGCCCAGGTCGTGGTGCTGCTGGTGGAGCTCCTGTTGCAGGGAGAGAACGTTGTCCATCTGTGCCAGCTACACGCACAAGTGAAAACCCTTCCTCAGGTGCGAGTAGGCGACAGAACCTGCAGCGGTATTTGGTTGGGCCTAATGCGGCTCTGCGAATGGTGAGGCCTGAACAAGTACAGGCAATAGTAGATTAGATTGCTGACAGTGGATCCAGTTCCTTCACATTGTCTCCCATCCAGTCTTCTGCTGAAAGACCACAGTTGGCACCTGCAGCTGATGTCTATCAGTCTTTCACCTCACCCCCTTGCAAATCAGCCAAGCAGTCTGAGCCCCAAGTCATGCAGCAGTCTCTTCTGCTTTTTCATGACTCTGTTAGCAGGGTTTCCCAGGGCCATTAACCTAGCTCTGCCCCAGAAGTGGAAGAGATTGAGTGCACTTATGCCCAACCACTTATCTTTCAAGATGAGTACATGGGAGGACCATCGCAGCACGTCTCGGATGATGACGAAACACAGGTGCCAACTGCTGGGGCTTTCGAAAGTGTGCAGATCGACAAGGAAGGAGGGGGTAAAGACTGGGTGGAAGATGATGTGGAGGACAATGAGGTCCTCGACCCCACATGGAATCAAGGTCATGCGAGTGACCCACCGCAGCAAGGGACCGAGCACACCAAAGCCAGCTCCAAGGAGTTCACTGGCGTGGCAGTTCTTCAGACAATGTGCTGACGACAAGACACGAGTGGTTTGCACGCTGTGCAATCAGAGCCTGAAGCGAGGCATAAACGTTCTCAACCTGAGCACAACCTGCATGGCCAGGCATTTAAGTGCAAAGCAGGAGCTGCAGTGGAGTAGACACCTCAAAAACCAAGAAAGGTCTCTGGCTCCTCCCGCTTCCTCTTCTGCTGCAGTCTCGGCCTCTGCATCCACCTCTGGAGTGACAGTGCCACCTGCCACCCTGCAAACAGAGGATCTGCCAGCAACACCAACACCTGGGTCACCAAGCATCTACACAATGTCCCACGGAAGCTTTCAGCTCTCCATCTCCCAAACACTGAAGAGGAAGTTCCCCCCTACCCACCCGCAATCCCTAGCCCTGAATGCCAGCATTTCTAAATTACTGACCTTCGACAAGCTGTCATTCCGTCTGGTGGAGACGGATAGTTTTTAAGGCCTTATGGCGGTGGCTTTCCCACAGTACGTCGTGCCCAGCCGCCACTACTTTTCCAGTTTATCTAATGTACATCTTTGTTGATCTTTTCTGAGCCCCATGTCAATAGAGGGAGGCTGAGTCTTCCTCTACTGCAGTGGGATCAAATGTATGGCTGCAGAAATCATATGGGAATGGAGGTTGGGACCAGAGAGGTCAGGCTGTAGAAAATATTTTGCTCAGAAAATATGGAATTGTGTTCAGAGGGGCTAGCAGAAACACACCGTCTTTTGAGAGACCCAAGACCCCAGATTTACCACTCACCTTAAGAAGACCTTTACCCATAACCGGTTTTGCAAGTTATGACCCAGAACTTCCCTCAGTATTGATATAGGGTGCATGCAATAGGGGGTTAGCAAGGAGTGACCGTTTCGCAAGTTGCAGAGCAATGTAATAAGTCAATAAATCAGGAAACTATATCCCCCCTTAATTTTTTTTTTTTTTTTAGACAGTCTAGAATATTCTATTTTGGATCTGTTGTCTCCCCAAAGGTACCTAATGAATAAACTCATAACTCTAACAAAATAACTATATGGGACATCACATGGTAGGGTATGAAGCACATAGAGAATCAGTGGCAGTACAAAGGTGGTACACAAATTCTTTCTGCCTAATGATGGCAAATAGGGAAGTGTCACAAATGGTAGGGAAAAGTGCAGCCCTAAGCTCCACCCACACCACTATCCCTACCTACTTTCACAGTCTGTCCTAACTGACGGTGTACAACTGGGTGGCGGTCCCTAGCTTAAGTACGTGCGGTGGTTTACAGGGAGGAACAACAGTGGAGAAAACAACAAGGCTAGGACAGAACACACAGAAGCAAACACTTAAACAGAACACAATATCAAGGTCAATACTCGCTGAGGTCAGAACCAGGAGATCACGTCAATACCAGGGGAAACACAAATACAAGCCAAGGTCAGGATTCAGGAGGTCACGCAGTACAAAGGGGTAACACAGGATCAAGAGTCAAATTCAAGCCGAGCTCGAGTTCACAAAGTCACACATGCTGGCAAACGCTAGTGAGGTTGAAAGACCAATCACAGGCAACCTGTGGCCAGCTGGCTGCCTTATAAATAGATACAAACTAAGAAGACAGGTTGGCATTAGCAGGAGGTGCTCGAACCCACATGCAGTTGTGCATATATATAGGGGAGCAAATCCTGCACTTGTGGCCCGTTGCTAATGGCAATCCCCAGCAAAATGCATACGGTGGAGGATGCCCGCGGCGAACCACAAGTACCACAATAGACATCCTACACAAGGTAACAAGTGCGGATGTCATAATTAATATAACAATATAACAAAACAATAACAAACACAGGTGCACTCTGCAGTCTCACTAAACCCTCAAACTGATTTTAAAATTGAGAGATTAGTCAACATGTTCTACGGTGTAGAACATGTCTAAGCCCGGGCACCACGCCAAGGTTTCTCAAGTAGCCCGGGACCTAACACTCTCCTACCTGAGCCGTATGGGCGATACCAGGAGCCAGTGGGCAAATTGCAGGAGCATAAGGCCGACTCACAAACAGCTCACCAGTTACCTCCAGCATGTAGCCATGCTTGCAATGGGAGGAGGGAGGAGTCTGCGAGTCCCACTCAAGACTGGCTGATATGTCCCAGGCCTAAATAATGCCTTATAAATAGCCCCAACAGATGAGTCACATGATATGGCAAGCATCATGTGACTCGCATCTCATACCTCAATGCAGCTGAGCGCCGATTCATTCCTATCGGCGCTCAGCTCCCCTGCTGCTCGTTGCCTAGTGGATGGAGAATGCCCGCCACGTCTAAGAGGCGCGCGCGGCCGGGTTCTCCCCACCATCACCATGGGAACGAGGACGCCAGGCGCGTCCTCGCTCCACACAGACGGGTGCTAGCGGCGCTGCAAGTAGAGTGCGCGTCGCCGGCTCCCCTTTACAGGAAATCTAAATTTGGATAAATAACTGTGGCTCTTTTTCAGCACTGGTTAATAATTTAAAGGGCTTCTGTCACCCCACTAAAGCCATATTTTTTTTTTGGGCTAGTTAAATTCCTTATACTGCGAAATATGAATATATGATGCTCTTACTCACTTTCCTTCAGCAGTTTCTTCAAAAAATGAACTTTTATAATATGTAAATGAGCTCTCTACCAGCAAGTAGGGCGTCTACTTGCTGGTAGCCGCCGCAAAAAACCGCCCCCTCTTCTTGTTGATTGACAGGGCCAGCAGTGCTCTCCTCCTCCGGCTGGCCCTGTCAGCATTTCAAAAATCCTGCGCCTGTCTTCATTCGGCGCAGGCGCTCTGACATAAGGAGGCTCGCCTCCTCAGCACTCCCTCAGTGCGCCTGCACCGATGACGTCACTGAAAGAGAAGACGTCATCGGCGCAGGCGCACTGAGGGAGTGCTGAGGAGACGAGCCTCCTTATCTCAGAGCGCTTGCCCCGAATGAAGACAGGCGCAGGATTTTTGAAATGCTGACAGGGCCAGCCGGAGGAGGAGAGCACTTCTGGCCCTGTCAATCAACAAGAGGAGGGGGCGTTTTTTTTGCGGCAGCTACCAGCAAGTAGCCGTCCTACTTGCTGGTAGAGAGCTCATTTACATATTATAAAAGTTTGTTTTTTGAAGATACTGCTGAAGGAAAGTGAGTAAGAGCATTATATATTCATATTTCGCAGTATAAGGAATTTAACTAGCCCAAAAAAAAAATTATGACTTTAGTGGGGTGACAGAAGCCCTTGGTTCCCAAATATGTTATTGTTACTGGGGGCCATTTAAAGGGGGAGGAATAGAAGGGAAGGCTAGGAGACTTGTAATTATCAGTTCATAGGCTATTTTATGAGAGCACTGTCTGATTCACTGTCCACAAATGCCTTCAATATGCCTAATCTTTAATAATAATGTTTCCATTACAAGAACTCTATACTGACAGGGAATGTCCCACAGGATTGGCGCATGGCAAATGTGGTGCCAATATTCAAAAAGGGTCCAAAAACAGAGCCTGGAAACTATAGGCCGGTAAGTTTAACATCTGTTGTGGGTAAACTGTTTGAAGGTTTTCTGAGAGATGCTATCTTAGAGCATCTTAACGGAAATAAGCAAATAACGCCATATCAGCATGGCTTCGTGAGGGATCGGTCATGCCAAACTAATTTAATCAGTTTCTATGAGGAGGTAAGTTCTAGACTTGACACCGGCGAATCAATGGATGTCGTATATCTGGACTTCTCCAAAGCATTTGACACTGTACCACATAAAAGGTTAGTATATAAAATGAGAATGCTTGGACTGGGAGAAAACGTCTGTAAGTGGGTAAGTAACTGGCTCAATGATAGAAAACAGAGGGTGGTTATTAATAGTACACACTCAGATTGGGTCACTGTCACTAGTGGAGTATCTCAGGGGTCAGTATTGGGTTCTATTCTCTTCAATATATTTATTAATGATCTTGTAGAAGGCTTGCATAGTAAAATATCAATTTTCGCAGAAGACACTAAACTGTGTAAAGTAATTTACACTGAAGAGGACAGTATACTGTATATATATACACTACAGAGGACAGTATACTGTATATATACTATAGAGGACAGTATACTGTATATATACTACAGAGGACAGTATACTACTACAGAGGGATCTGGATAGATTGCAGGCTTGGGCAGAGAAGTGGCAGATGAGGTTTAACACTGACAAATGTAAAGTTATGCACATGGGAAGGAATAATGCAAGTCACCCGTACATACTAAATGGTAAAACACTCGGTAACACTGACATCGAAAAGGATCTAGGAATTTTAATAAACAGCAAACTAAGCTGCAAAAACCAGTGTCAGGCAGCTGCTGCCAAGGCCAATAAGATAATGGGTTGCATCAGAAGGGGCATAGATGTCCGTGATGAGAACATAGTCCTACCACTTTACACATCACTAGTCAGACCACACATGGAGTGCTGTGTACAGTTCTGGGCTCCTGTGAACAAGGCAGACATAGCAGAGCTGGAGAGGGTCCAGAGGAGGGCAACTAAAGTAATAACTGGAATGGGGTAACTACAGTATCCTGAAAGATTATCAAAATTAGGGTTATTCACGTTAGAAAAAAGACGACTGAGGGGAGATCTAATTACTATTTATAAATATATCAGGGGTCAGTACAGAGATCTCTCCCATCATCTATTTATCCCCAGGACTGTGACTGTGACGAGGGGACATCCTCTGCGTCTGGAGGAAAGAAGGTTTGTACACAAACATAGAAGAGGATTCTTTACGGTAAGAGCAGTGAGACTATGGAGCTCTCTGCCTGAGGAGGTGGTGATGGTGAGTACAATAAAGGAATTCAAGAGGGGCCTGGATGTATTTCTGGAGTGTAATAATATTACAGGATATAGCTACTAGAGAGGGGTCGTTGATCCAGGGAGTTATTCTGATTGCCTGATTGGAGTCGGGAAGGAATTTTTTATTCCCCTAAAGTGAGGAAAATTGGCTTCTACCTCACAGTTTTTTTTTTTGCCTTCCTCTGGATCAACTTGCAGGATGACAGGCCGAACTGGATGGACAAATGTCTTTTTTCAGCCTTATGTACTATGTTACTATGCTAGAACAAATAAGGGAGGGGACTGTGGACAGCCTTTCCTTGTCCCATTCATAATAAAGAATGGGTCTGACAAGGTACTATGAACATGAATCCTAGCAGTAGAGAAACAATATGACATCTATAAAATTTTAATTTTGGATGGCACCATTTTCATAAATCCCAATGTTTCTTTTATTGAAGGCCTTCTTGGCATCCATGATGAGTTACATCAATGGAGCACCAAGGAGTGTCGAGGAGATAGACGCATGGCTGCCACAGAAATGCAGTCTAGATATTAGGAAGAAATCATCAGAAAGAGGTGAGAGGGGAGAAATAATCAATGCAATGGTATGTATTATGCACTTGTGAGAAAAAAATGTTGTCTCAAGTAATGGAATGAATTTCTCTCAAGATGTCAACTAGATGGAGGTCAGAAAAGGTTAATTTAAGTTTACTAATGAGCCTGAACGAAGAGGTACAGGCAATTGTGGCCCAGAACTGCAGGAAGCTGGCAGTGGCGTTAATGCAGAAGACTGAGGATGAACTACAGCACCTAATGCAAATGTTATCAGTTCATTCAAACAAGACAAGATGTTCAGCAGAGTCTGAAATGGCTGATCCTGGGGGCTTTGCTCGTGAAACAGTACTTGGAAAATGTCATAGACCTCAGACAGGGAAGCCTGATTTGGATCCATAACCTGAGCAAACTGACACAAAGCCTATGTAGATAGTGAATCTTCTGGTTTACCACACCTGGAGGACAGTGTATCTGGTTTGGAGTCCATGTGCAACAGCTGGCATGAACAGAACCAATTCATAGTAGCAAAATCAGGAGACAGAGTTCATAGTAAAAAATCAGGGTAGGCATAGTTCATGCAAAAACTATAATCCGAGAAGAAGGTCCATGGCAAGCCGCAAAACAGAAACTAACACATCAACCTGGTTGCTCAGAGAAAGAGCAAATGGGTAGGGGTTCCTAAATAACCATATAGTTAAATACTGGAAGGTTTAATGAGTGTTTACTTGCTGAACTGACTGTGGTCAGTTAACATAGTAATCAGTGAGCAGAGCTGGCAGTGCTAAATTTGAGGATTGTATCTTGAGTAGTGTTGAGCAAACCCGCACTGCAAAGTTCAGGTCCGTACCGAACTTTGCGAGTTCGGGTACCCGGACCCGAACCCGAACTTTGCAGCAAAAGTTCGGGTTCGAGTTCGGTGTTTGGGCATTTAATAAAGCTAGTTGAAAGGCTGCAGGGCAGCCAAACAACAAGCTTTTAAGCTGTGGGCACTTAGAAGCCATCACAGCCATTCCTAGTAATGGCATGGCTGTGATTGGCCAATGCATCATGTGACCCAGCCTCTATACAAGCTGAATCACGTGTAGCACCGCCCATCAGCTCTATGAAATGCAGGGACAGGGAGCAGGCAGCTGAAGTGAGGAAGAGTGTTAGGAATCTCATCTGGCTATTTATTCTGTAGGTGACTGTCACAATATAGGGGGAGGGGAAGAACACCAGAAAGACATCAGAAGGAAAATGACCAGGAATTAGGCCTTAAGGCTAGGGAAAGGGAAACAGGAACCACCTAGGAAACCCTAAACCTAGCCCTGACTCCTGTCAGTATAAATAGACCCTGAAGGTGGGAATATTCATACATCGTAAACCTAGGCCCTAGTAACCCTGAAAATCCCTAGGAGTAGTGACAGGGTCTGAGACTACTGGTTCCTTCCCAGATGAACGAACCAGAGTCTCCCTGAGGCCTAGTAAACAACGAGCAAATGGGAACAACAAAATACAAAGAGAAGTACACTTATCTTCAATAGAAAATGGATGAGAAGGAACTCAGATGTGAACCACACACCAGCTCTTCCAACTCCAGGCAGATAATATCAACCGCATGATAAGAAGTGTGAGTCCAGACTAAATAGAGGAGCAGTAATGACCACAATCTACACAAGAGGTGTGGTCATTACCAACAACAACACTGCAACAAGTGAAAACCGAGAGGCTGTCGGATAACCTCACATGCAGCCAGTCTCTCGGATCTTCTAACCTCATGGGAGGGATCGTGACAGTGACCTATAGTGATTTTTTTGTGGGTGAAATGCACCATATTTGTACCCCTGACACAAAAATATAATAGTTCATCTGTATGTTAGTTTAGTGGGTGACATATACCCATTTTTGGCGTGAGGTACACCTGCACTGCATACGTGACAGGGAAATTAATATTGTTAATCCGTCTGTTAGTTAAGTAGGTGAAATACACTGCTCAAAAAAATAAAGGGAACACAAAAATAACACATCCTAGATCTGAATTAATTAAATATTCTTTTGAAATACTTTGTTCTTTACATAGTTAAATGTGCTGACAATAAAATCACACAAAAATAAAAAAATGGAAATCAAATTTTTCAACCCATGGAGGTCCCGGATTTGGAGTCACACTCAAAATTAAAGTGGAAAAACACACTACAGGCTGATCCAACTTTGATGTAATGTCCTTAAAACAAGTCAAAATGAGGCTCAGTAGTGTGTGTGTGGCCTCCACGTGCCTGTAGGACCTCCCTACAACGCCTGTGCATGCTCCTGATGAGGTGGCGGACGGTCTCCTGAGGGATCTCCTCCCAGACCTGGACTAAAGCATCTGCCAACTCCTGGACAGTCTGTGGTGCAACGTGACGTTGGTGGATAGAGCGAGACATGATGTCCCAGATGTGCTCAATTGGATTCAGGTCTGGGGAACGGGCGGACCAGTCCATAGCATCAATGCCTTCGTCTTGCAGGAACTGCTGACACACTCCAGCCACATGAGGTCTAGCATTGTCTTGCATTAGGAGGAACCCAGGGCCAACCGCACCAGCATATGGTCTCACAAGGGGTCTGAGGATCTTATCTCGGTACCTAATGGCAGTCAGGCTACCTCTGGCGAGCACATGGAGGGCTATGCGGCCCTCCAAAGAAATGCCACCCCACACCATTACTGACCCAATGCCAAACCGGTCATGCTGGAGGATGTTGCAGGCAGCAGAACGTTCTCCACGGCGTCTCCAGACTCTGTCACGTCTGTCACATGTGCTCAGTGTGAACCTGCTTTCATCTGTGAAGAGCACAGGGCGCCAGTGGCGAATTTGCCAATCTTGGTGTTCTCTGGCAAATGCCAAACGTCCTGCACGTTGTTGGGCTGTAAGCACAACCCCCACCTGTGGACGTCGGGCCCTCATTTCACCCTCATGGAGTTTGTTTCTGACCATTTGAGCAGACACATGCACATTTGTGGCCTGCTGGCGGTCATTTTGCAGGACTCTGGCAGTGCTCCTCCTGTTCCTCCTTGCACAAAGGTGGAGGTAGCGGTCCTGCTGCTGGGTTGTTGCCCTCCTACGGCCTCCTCCACGTCTCCTGATGTACTGGCCTGTCTCCTGGTAGCGCCTCCATGCTCTGGACACTACGCTGACAGACACAGCAAACCTTCTTGCCACAGCTCGCATTGATGTGCCATCCTGGATAAGCTGCACTACCTGAGCCACTTGTGTGGGTTGTAGACTCCGTCTCATGCTACCACTAGAGTGAAAGCACCGCCAGCATTCAAAAGTAACCAAAACATCAGCCAGGAAACATAGGAACTGAGAAGTGGTCTGTGGTTACCACCTGCAGAACCACTCTTTTATTGGGGGTGTCTTGCTAATTAGACAAAAACACAGAAATATAGTGGCAATACTGGAGGAGCGGCTCAACCCCTAACACTGTAGCGTGTTTTACATTGGGGGAGCAGCCCCACCGCATGTGGATCGCAGCAAACGACTATCCCCAGCAAAAAATGCATACGGTGGAGGATGTCGGCGCGGTCCACATGCACCACAAGGGCATCCTACACAAAACGGAGCATTGTGCGGATGTAAATACAATCATATAAATCACAGAAAAAATGCACCAAATGGATATGCCACTGACTATACTGGCTAGTCATCAATGCAGATATTAAAAGCTGAGACTTTCGCCAATATATTCCTGTCAGGAAAATATCGGAGCCCATCATTGCACCACGTCACGGTCACTCAGCATGGCAAAGGGTCCTACCACTACGCTACCTATGGTGTGAACAGGGTCTGAAGGTGATGTAATCCAGCTCACAGCCAGGCTTCCACACAAACGCCTAGCAGGACAACTAGTGCAATGTGAACAAAGCCAAGACTGCAAGCCACGCCCATATCAGACCCTGTGATGAAGGTCACCAGGTGCAAAAGAGTGTTTGAATGCCAGGTAACGGCACATACACTACATATAAAACAAGACAAAAACACTGAAATATAGTGGCAATACTGGAGGAGCGGCTCAACCCCTAACACTGTAGCGTGTTTTACATTGGGGGAGCAGCCCCACCGCATGTGGACCGCAGCAAACGACTATCCCCAGCAAAAAATGCATACGGTGGAGGATGTCGGCGCGGTCCACATGCACCACAAGGGCATCCTACACAAAACGGAGCATTGTGCGGATGTAAATACAATCATATAAATCACAGAAAAAATGCACCAAACGGATATGCCACTGACTATACTGGCTAGTCATAAATGCAGATATTAAAAGCTGAGACTTTCGCCAATATATTCCTGTCAGGAAAATATATGATTGTATTTACATCCGCACAATGCTCCGTTTTGTGTAGGATGCCCTTGTGGTGCATGTGGACCGCGCCGACATCCTCCACCGTATGCATTTTTTGCTGGGGATAGTCGTTTGCTGCGGTCCACATGCGGTGGGGCTGCTCCCCCAATGTAAAACACGCTACAGTGTTAGGGGTTGAGCAGCTCCTCCAGTATTGCCACTATATTTCTGTGTTTTTGTCTTGTTTTATATGTAGTGTATGTGCCGTTACCTGGCATTCAAACACTCTTTTGCACCTGGTGACCTCCATCACAGGGTCTGATATGGGTGTGGCTTACAGTCTGGCTTTGTTCACATTGCACTAGTTGTCCTGCTAGGCGTTTGTGTGGAAGCCTGGCTGCGAGCTGGATTACATCACCTTCAGACCCTGTTCACACCATAGGTAGCGTAGTGGTAGGACCCTTTGCCATGCTGAGTGACCGTGACGTGGTGCATGAAGGGCTCCGATATTTTCCTGACAGGAATATATTGGCGAAAGTCTCAGCTTTTAATATCTGCATTTATGACAAGCCAGTATAGTCAGTGGCATATCCGTTTGGTGCATTTTTTCTGTGATTTATGTGTCTTGCTAATTGCCTATAATTTCCACCTGTTGTCTATCCCATTTGCACAACAGCATGTGAAATTGATTGTCACTCAGTGTTGCTTCCTAAGTGGACAATTTGATTTCACAGAAGTGTGATTGACTTGGAGTTACATTGTGTTGTTTAAGTGTTCCCTTTATTTTTTTGAGCAGTGCATATCCATTTTTGGTGTGATGTACACCTGCACTGCATACGTGACAGGGAAATTAATATAGGTAATCCGCCTGTTAGTTCGACCCGTGACATATACCCATTTTTAGTGTGAGGTACACCTGCACTGCATCCGTGACAGGGAAATTAATATAGTTAATCCGTCTGTTAGTTTAGTGGGTGACATATACCCATTTTTGGTGTGAGGTACACCTGCACTGCACACGTGACAGGGAAATTAATATAGTTAATCCGTCTGTTAGTTCGGCCCGTGACATATACCAATTTTTGGTGTGAGGTACACCTGCACTGCATACGTGATAGGGAAATTAATATATTTAATCTGTCTGTTAGTTCAGTGGGTGACCTCAAAAAAAGAGGGGAGCATCAAATAAGGGATCTGGTCGTGGTGCTGCTGGTGTTGGTGGAGCTCATGTTGCAGGGAGAGGACGTGGTCAATCTGTGCCAGCTACACGCCCAAATGAAACACCTTTCTTTAGGTGCACATAGGCGACAGAGCGATCAGCATTATTTTGTAGGCCCGAATGCCTGTTTACGAATGGTGAGGCCAGAACAAGTAGAGGCGGTAGTAGATTGGGTGGCTGACAGTGCCTCAAGTTCCTTCACATTGTCTCCCACCCGGTCCCCTGCTGAAAGAGCAAAGTTGGCACCTACAGCCCATGGGCATCTGTCTTTCACCTCACCCCCTTGCAAATCAGCCAAGCAGTCTGAGCCTCAAGTCATGCAGCAGTCTCTTCTGCTTTTTAAATACTCTGATGGCAGGGTTTCCGTGGGCCATCCACCTAGCCCTACCCTAGAAGTGGAAGAGATTGAGTGCACTGATGCCTAACCATTGATGTTTCAGGATGTGGACATGGGAGGATCACCGCAGCACGTCTCTGATGATGACAAAACAGAGGTGCCAACTGCTGTGGCTTTCTGCAGTTTGCAGACTGAACAGGAGGTCAGGGAGGAAGACTGGGTGGAAGATTATGTGGAGGATGATGAGGTCCTAGACCCCACATGGAATCAAGGTCATGCAGTTCGGAGGAAGAGAAGGTGGTCACACTGCGCCAGCCGCACAGCAAAAGAGTGAGCAGCGTGCAAAATCAGAGTAACCGTCCCCTAGCCAGTATGCCTGCTACTGCCCACTGCACCCAGGGAGTGAGCACACCAAAGCCAGCTCCAAAGAGTTCCCTGGCGTGGCAGTTCTTCAGACAATGTGCTGACGACAAGACGCGAGTGGTTTGCACGCTGTGCAATCGGAGCCTGAAGCGAGGCATAAATGTTCCAAACATGAGCACAACCTGCATGACCAGGCATCTAAGTGTAAAGCACGAGTTGCAGTGGAGTAGACACCTCAAAAACCAAGAAAGATCTCAGGCTCCTCCTGTTCCCTCTTCTGCTGCAGTCTCGGCCTCTTCCGCCCCCTCTAGAGTGACAGTGGCACCTGCCACCCCGCAAACAGAGGATGTGGCAGCAACACCACCACCTCCACCACTGTCACCAAGCATCTCCACACTGTCCCATGGAAGTGTTTAGCTGTCCATCCCCCAAATACTGGAGAGAAAGAGGAAGTACCCCCCTACCCACCTGCGATCCCTGGCCCTGAATGCCAGTATTTCAAAATTCCTGGCCTTTGAAATGCTGTCATTCCGTCTGGTGGAGACAGAGACTTTTAAAAACCTTATGGGGGTGGCTGTCCCACAGTACGTGGTTCCCAGCCGCCACTACTTTTCCAGGTGAGCCATCCCTGCCCTGCACAATCAAGTGGCGGACAAAATCAGGTGTACACTGTGCAATGCCATCTGTGGCAAGGTCCACATAACTACTGATACGTGGACCAGTAAGCGCGAGCAGGGATGCTATATCTCCCTAACTGCACACTGGGTAATTGCAGTGACTGCTGGGCCTGAGGCGGATAGCATTTTGGCACATGTCCTTCTGCAACCGCTTCCTCCTCTACAGCCTCCTTATCCTGTCAGCATAACACCTTCACCACCAACTTCAGCACAGCCAGGGGGAAACGACAGCAGGCTGTTTTGAAACTCATCTGTTTAGGGGAAAAAACCCACACCGCGCAGGAGCTGTGGACGGGCATGGAACAACAGACCGATGAGTGGTTCGTGCCACTGAGCCTCAACCCCGGCCTGGTGGTGTGCGATAATGGGCGAAATCTCATAGTAGCTCTGAGCCTAGCCGGTTTAACGCACATTCCTTGCCTGGCGCAGGTGCTGAATTTGGTGGTGCAGAGGTTCCTGAAAAGTTACCCCGATATGTCAGAGCTGCTGCAGAAAGTGTGGGCCGTGCACATTTTTAGCGTTCTCATCCTGCTGCTGCTCGCTTGTCTGCGCTGCATCGTAACTTCGACCTTCCTGCTCCACCTTGCACATGCTGGAGAGACTGTGCGAGCAGCAGCAGGCGATAGTGGAGTTTCAGCTGCAGCACACAAGGGTGAGTCGCACTGCGGAACAGCACCCCTTCACCACCGTTGAGTGGGCCTCCATGCGGGACGTGTGTGCCGTGTTGCGGTGTTTTGAGTACTCCACCAACATGGCCAATGCTGATGACTATGACTATTTTATTTTATTACTATGACTATTTTACAGCCATTTTAGTGCACCAAAGTTCGGGTCCCCATTGACTTCAATCGGGTTCGAGTTCGGGTCAAGTTTGGGTCCCGAACCCGAACTTTAACCCGAAGTTCGGCCAAACTTGGCGAACCCGATCATCCTTGGGTCCGCTCATCCCTAATTCTGAGCATGACACCCCGTCCTTGACTGTGCTTATGATGACAATATCACTCTTGGATACACGTTTGTGCAAGACTTCCATTTGTTTCTGATTGAACCTCTACCATTCCTTATTAATTAGCCTAAACTCAATGTGTGCCTCATTGTACAAAGTTTCTATGTATGGTTTTTTGCTCTCAAGGGGATTAAAGAAGAAAGCCAGGTATAAAATACACTTATCACCAGGATAAACCATATTAAACCAGGTATACTGCCTAGGAGGGTTGATCCTGCTGATCAAAATGTTATCAGCCTTGTGAAATTCCAATTTAGCATTCTCAGTAATACTTTTATTCTTTATACATTCTTTCCAGTGATGGCTACTTACCTCTGTCATTGACTGACAGGGCCAGGCATCAGCATCAGCATCCTTCTGCCTGGTCCAGTAATTTCCCATTAATCAGAAGAATCAACCCCACCATGCAATATACCTGGTTTAATAGGGTTGATCCTGCACACAGATATTCTTTAAAGGGCTATTCCATTTATAACAAGGATTGGGAAACCCCACAGATCAACAGAAGAGGGGCGCTGTACTTGGTACTCTATCTCCAACGTTCCTATAGAAATGAATAGAGCAGTGGTGTGTATATCAGACCAGCTGCTCTGTCTATTTCAGGGGGGGCCTTCACAGGGTATGGGGCCCCCGTTCTCATGTGGATAGGGGATAACTTGTTATAACCTGAAGACCCCTTTAAGTCTGTCAGTATTGGATATTTTGTGATTGCATTGACCATATCTTCCAATTGAACATATACAACAGGGATACTCAACTGGCGGACCGTCTTGGAATCTTCACTGCGGGTCACAGCTTTCCGGACCCCCTGCATGCCCCACTTTCAACTGTATCTACGTCCTCAGGATGCAGATACAGTTGAACATAATGGTAAAGAATAAAGGCGTCAGTCCCTGCTTTAAAATTCAATAGAACTCTGTAGACTTCCTCCACCCGATGCTGTGCTGTCTGTGGCCCAGTGTTGCATGCACCATGACATCAATGCATTGTTCTGAGTCATCAGTAGTGAAGCAGAAAGCTGGCGGTGGGGGGGTCATGGGGTAGGTGAATATTAAATTGTAGGCATTACGGGGCATCATTCTTCGTGATGGGCAAGTTAAGGAGATATCACTCTGAAGTCTTTGTGGGGGACCATTTAAGGAGCATCACTTTATTGGAGGGTATTTAAAGGAGCATCATAGTGCGAGAAACACTTAAGAGGGTATCATACTGTATGATAGCCACTTAAGGATATATCACTGGGTGGGGGGAGTGTCAGTTAAGGAGCATTACTCTGTGATGGTGGTCCAGGGCATCACTGTGTGAAGGCTGCTTAAGAGAACATCATGCTGTGTGGGGAGAACTTAAGGGAGGGGGGTTCATTCTATGTGGGAACACTGAAGGGATCATTCTGATGCGAGTGGGGCATTATATTGCATTAGTGGCACTAAAATGGCATCATATTGTCGTTGGGGGCACAAAAGGGGCATCACTATTGTGCGGTGGCACATAGGCAACTTGCTTATATTGTGGGGAGGCACTAAGTGGGCAATGTTGCTGTGTGGGTACAGAAAAGATATAGGGTAGAATTTGAGACTTGGCTTATGATTAAAAAATATATAAAAATACTTGCTGCAGAACGATACGCACCACTGGTGTTGTCTCTCCTAACATTTTTAGGCTCGGACCTTCACCCGATGACATAACTTGATATGTGGACCTTTACCAAAAGTACTTGAGTATCTCTGGTATAGAATATTATTTTTTATATCAGTAGTGATAGCAAGGACCTCATTAAAAACCCAACAATATCTATTTAAGGGGCATTCCCATCTTGGACATTGGGGGCATATTGCTAGGATATGCCTACAATATCTGATATGCCCACAATTTATTCCTATGGGGGCGCCAAAAATAGCTGAGTGCTAGTGTAGTGCCCTGAAGCAGGGGTACTTTGAAGTCTGGATATTTGTGCACATTTGCCTGTTTCCCCTATGCAAAGTTATACACTTCTTTATTTCACTTTAAAGAGTTAACTTGCATTGACTTATACTGTTTAATATCAGGTAACTGCATTGTATATGTTGTAATATATATATATATACACTCACCTAAAGAATTATTAGGAACACCATACTAATACGGTGTTGGACCCCCTTTTGCCTTCAGAACTGCCTTAATTCTACGTGGCATTGATTCCACAAGGTGCTGATAGCATTCTTTAGAAATGTTGACCCATATTGATAGGATAGCATCTTGCAGTTGATGGAGATTTGAGGGATGCACATCCAGGGCACGAAGCTCCCGTCACACCACATCCCAAAGATGCTCTATTGGGTTGAGATCTGGTGACTGTGGGGGCCATTTTAGTACAGTGAACTCATTGTCATGTTCAAGAAACCATTTTTCCAGTCTTCAACAGTCCAATTTTGGTGAGCTCGTGCAAATTGTAGCCTCTTTTTCCTATTTGTAGTGGAGATGAGTGGTACCCGGTGGGGTCTTCTGCTGTTGTAGCCCATCCGCCTCAAGGTTGTGCGTGTTGTGGCTTCACAAATGCTTTGCTGCAGACCTCGGTTGTAACGAGTGGTTATTTCAGTCAACGTTGCTCTTCTATCAGCTTGAATCAGTCGGCCCATTCTCCTCTGACCTCTAGCATCCACAAGGCATTTTTGCCCACAGGACTGCCACATACTGGATTTTTTCCCTTTTCACACCATTCTTTGTAAACCCTAGAAATGGTTGTGCGTTAAATTCCAGTAACTGAGCAGATTGTGAAATACTCAGACCGGCCCGTCTGGCACCAACAACCATGCCACGCTCAAAATTTCTTAAATCACCTTTCTTTCCCATTCTGACATTCAATTTGGAGTTCAGGAGATTGTCTTGACCAGGACCACCCCCCTAAATGCATTGAAGCAACTGCCATGTGATTGGTTGACTAGATAATCGCATTAATGAGAAATAGAACAGGTGTTCCTAATAATTCTTTAGGTGAGTCTATATATACTGTTTATTTGCATTGTATTTGCAAGGCTCTGTCGAAAGTGTTAATGAATACTGAGAGACTTGTGGGACTTTGAATGAGAAGCTGATAATTTTTCACAGCTACCATAGGGTTTAACCCCTTAAGGACTTAGGGCATACCGGTATGCCCTATTTCCCGAATCCTTAAGGACTCAGGGCGTACCGGTACGTCCTAAGTTTAAATCACGATTGCGGCGCCGCGGGGGTTAATCTGAACAGGATGCCGGCTGAAATCATTCAGCCGGCATCCTGTCACAACTCCAGGGGGGTCATGTGACCCCCCGTATCTGCGATCGCCGCAAACTGCAGGTCAATTCAGACCTGCGGTTTGCTGCGCTTTCTGCAGTTTCTGATCTCCGCAGTCCCTGACCGCGGGGATCAGAAACTTTAAAATGCCAAAAATGTAGATTTTTCACCCTCCCCCTGCACCCCTGAATGATTTTATGCCGGCAGGTGGTGCGGGGGGGGGGGGTTGCAGGCGGTGCGGGAGGCAGGCGGTGCGGCAGGCGGGATCGCGATCCCCCGCCCGCCTCCTCTTGAAAATTCATTGGCGTCCAGTGGTTATACCAAAGTGTCAGCACATTGCTGACACTCTGGTATAAACGGCTGGCATCTGTGCAGATGTCAGCCGTTTAACCCTTTCCATACCGCAGTCCGGAAAGGGTAATATAGAGCAACCAAAAATCATATGTACCCTAAACTAGTACCAACAAAACTGCCACCCTATCCCGTAGTTTCTAAAATCGGGTCACTTTTTTGGAGTTTCTTCTCTAGGGGTGCATCAGGGGGGCTTCAAATGGGAAATTTCAAGATTTGCTTCTAAACTTCTAAGCCTTGTAACATCCCCAAAAAATAAAATATAATTCCCAAAATGATCCAAACATGAAGTAGACATATGGGGAATGTAAAGTAATAACTATTTTTGGAGGTTTTACTATGTATTATAGAAGTAGAGAAATTGAAACTTGGAAATTTGCAATTTTTTACAAATTTTGGGTAAATTTGGTATTTTTTTATTAATAAAAATGATTTTTTTTTACTTCATTTTACCAGTGTCATGAAGTACACTATGTGACAAAAAAACATTCTCAGAATGGCCTGGATAAGTCAAAGCGTTTTAAAGTTATCAGCACTTAAAGTGAAACTGGTCAGATTTTCAAAAAATGGCCAAGTCCTTAAGGTGAAATAGGGCTGAGTCCTTAAGGGGTTAAAGAAGATTATGTTTTGGAGGGAAAAATCCAGACTTGTTTACCACCAAGCCAGACAGACTGACTGTTTGAATGTCTGGTTTTAGCTCTGTTGTTATGTTTGAAAACCTGTTTTTGTCTGGAAAACTTCTGTGTCATTGTCATTGAGTATTATTGAAGCTCTAATGTAAGTCTATGATAGACGGGAGTTTAAACATTGTAACTGTTTTTGCTCAGTTTCTCCACTCCACCCCTCCCACTAGAAGGGCCTAGTTCTGCCAGACACTGTATATAAGGAGAGCGGTCACCGCCCCTAGGGTTCTGCAGTTAGGGACAAGTGCTTGGGGTTGAAGACTCTGCTATTCTGCACAAGTGACCAGAAGAAGACACGGAGATGGGGATGCTGAGCCCATGGGTCACAAGCCCTGTGACCAAGGAGCCACCTGGACTACTGAGCTACAGACCATGGGCCTCCAGCCCTTGACCAGGGTAGCAGCCTTGCGAGAGAGAGAGAGAAAGAGAGAGAGGGCCAGCTAGCTCAGGCCTTTCCTCAGCATCAAAACTTTCTTCTTCCAGGGAGGAGACTGGAGAAGCCAGCCCTATGCCTCGCCTGTATTGTTTTGCATCTTAATTTCTCCAGTAAAGAAGCACACTGATTAACTGCAGACCCTGATTCTCTCGACTTGCGCTGATGAGCAAAAGGGTTACAATGTTTTGAACTTTTGACTTTCGGGCTCCATATCTCACCGTCCACTATAGCTTTGAACATGAGACTTCCATCATATAGACAATTATCGTGGCTATCTCACACATAAATTGGACTTGTACCTATTTAGCATATGATTAGTTCTGCAGATTCTTGTCACAGCATTGTTAATGTTTTGCTCCTAGTGGTGGAACAATCTTTTTCTTCTTGTATATTACAAATTATAACCTGTTCTCACATTCCCTAATAGTTTAGTGTGTTATTAGGTTGATTCCCAAGTGAAAGGTCACTGGTTGGAATCGAGGAGCAGCCATTAAGAATGTTTCCCAAGAAAGGAGACACAGCATCATCCAACTCATCGATATCGGTATCTCGGCCCAGAAAATTGCCAAACTGCATCATGGGATCGCCATGGCAGTTGAAAGATTACAAAATGAAGTCTGTCCATCCATTACAAAGCCAAGAGGTGAATGACCAGGCAAAATATTGGAGTCAACAAGTCGGCTCATCACAAGGTCTATCAGTTCTGGCGTGACAAACACTACAGTGGAGGTGGCCCATATGCTTTGTAATAGTGAAATCACAGATGTCCATGAAAGCACTGTGTGACGCACATTACACAAGTCTGGAATGGTGGACTAAAAAAAGATATTGGTCATAAGAAGCATCGTCTCGACTTTGCATAAAAGTACGAACAATGGACCGTAGAAGACTGGAAATGGGTGATTTGGAGCGATGAGAGAAAAGTCAATAGATTGGGCTCTGATGGGTGCAAATGGGTCCAAAAGAAACAACTGAAAAGGGGGCTAACAGGTCGAGAAATTAAAGGAATTGTCAAGTTTAACCCAATCGAACACTTGTGAAGAAAAAGCTGTATTCGTACCCAAGTGAGTCGACGAGTACACACCAACATTGGGAATGTGTAGAAGAGACCTGGGAACAGATTTCAGTTAAGACATACTTGAATCTGATCGAGAGCATGCCCAGAAGGATTCAGGCAGTGATGAAAGCTAAAAGTGGATTTACAAAATACTAACAAAATAATAAAATTAAAAATCAGAATTTTAGGAGCAAAACAGTAACAATGCAGTTACATGACAACACTCTGCATAACTAATCATATGCTAAATAGTCGCAAGTCCAATTTATGTATGAGATAGCCAAGATGATTGTCTTTAAAATAATGGTAGGCTCACGTTCGAAGCTGTAGTGGATGGTGAGATATGGAGCCTGAAAGTCAAAAGTTCAAAACATTGTTACCATTTTGCTCATCAGTGTATTTCCCATTGGGGTGCACCACGCCTTACTATTCCTTCTGGAGAGAAGCAACACTGCGTTGTGCACTTCCCTTTCATTTCAATAAGACTGCCAAAAATATCCGAGCACGTCTCTCTATTTTCGACACTCCCTTATAAATGAATGGAGGGCGGCAGCGCATGTGCAGTCCACCATCGGACACTTTAAGGGCTCTGTTCTAAAGTATAGGTGCAGATAAGGTGGCACTCGGTTCATACTCTGGCAACGCTGCTGACTACACTAAACCACCCCAAACCCCTCTAACCCACTCCCCCGCTGCTGACAAAGATAAAAAAAAAGAATGGAAGAATGTCGGGTGACTGTGGTGGGAGGGTCAGTTTGTGCCTGCAGCTCACGCTCAGACAGCACAATGCTAAAACCAGATGTCTGGCCGCCCTAGGTGCTGGACCCAGAGGTGGGTGCCACACCTAACAGAAGTTGGGGGCATATCCTAACAATTTCCAAGATGATACAACCCCTTTAATAATCGGTTTTGGGGTAGTGGATGGATGAACAGCAAGGTCATGCTAATGTTGTTGGTAAGAAGAAAAATCCTATAGTTTTGGCTATAAAAAAAAAATAATGGAGTCATTTATCAAACTGTTGTAAAGTAGAACTGGCTTAGTTGCCCATAGCAACCAGATTCCACCTTTTATTTTACAAAGGCGCTGTGAAAAAGGAATGATGTAATCTGATTGTTTGCTATGAGGAATTTAACCATTTCTACTTTACACCAGTTTGATAAATGACCCCCTAAGCGTTCCTGTCTAATAAGTAAGCAGTCCCTATCTAAAGGACACAGACTTTCTATATATGAAACACATGGTGCTTCCTGTCTGTGGAACACAGACTTCCTATACTTGGAACACAAGGCACTTCCTGTTTGTGGAACTTAGACTTCCTGTGTTTGAAACACATGGCACTTCCTGTATTTGGAACACAAGGCACTTCCTGTTTGTAGAGCTTAGACTTCCTGTGTTTGAAACACATGGCACTTCCTGTATTTGGAACACAAGGCACTTCCTATTTGTGTAACTTAGACTTCCTGTGTTTGGAACACATGGCGCTTCCTGTATTTGGAACACAAGGCACTTCCTATTTGTGGAACTTAGACTTCCTGTGTTTGGAACACATGGCACTTCCTGTTTTTGGAACACAGACTTCCTGTATTTGGGACACACGGCACTTCCTGTCTATGGAACACAAACTTTCTGTATGTGTAACACAGTTCGGTTCCTGCGACCAGATGTTTGTGTAGGAGCCCATTTTAGACCAAAATGGTGTTCTAGATACTGATTGATCATTTGATATAGGTAGAATTAACATTGACCCGGTATATAGCGTTAGCGTGATGTCACTTCCTGTTTCTGGCACTTCCTGTCAGCCGGCATGGAATGTAATAATAAGTTTGTGCTGTTTGTATCTTCTCCTTTATGTCTGATGAAGTTAGGGGCTCTTACCCCCTAAAAAGTGTAACAAGGACTTTTATTATAAACCAGTAATTAGACCTTGGAGCTCTAGACCATCTGGAGGACCTATCGGTGGGAGAATTATCTCCAATATCGATATCAAGAAGCCTGAGGGGGATAAGTGATCCAAGGAGGCGGTAAGTCGATGTGCTGTGTACAGTAAGTCACCCATTATAATGACTTTTATAACCGTACCTCGAGGCTTCTTAGCATCATTTTGCGCTAGATTATTTCTTGCTCATACACCTCAATGGCAGCGTCACCTCCCTTGTAATTAGTAATGTACAATTAATATGTTGTTCCATATTGCCTGCTTTCCCAAAAATGTCTGGCAGGTCCCTGGAAAATAGGGAGACCTCCTGAAAGAGCATATTGTGTGGGTGCTGGCAATGGGTCCCAGCAACTCCTGAAGAACCACCGTTATTGTGTTTGGCGCATGAACTTGTGTCATCAGTTGCGCCCCCAGGCATCCTGAAGGGTTGGGGCTACAGGAAAGAGGGCATTACTGACTGTCCACGTCAGTAAAGGGGGCAAACCGTAAAATGGCGTGGCTGCAAGGTAAAAAATTTCCAGCGGCGTGCTACCTCTTTCTGCCCACATTAGTGGCTTCAAATGTCGCCAATTATGCCCTATTCTTCATATAAGATGTCTTAAAGATGTGCCTTCGATTACAGTAAATCCTCTCTCCTTTCTACGTAAGGTTCTCTGCTCTCAAGGGGATTGAAGAAGAAAGCCGGTTTTAAAATGCAGCTGTCACCAATATCAACCCTGTCAAACCAGGTGTACCTCCTATAAGGGTTGATCCTGCTGGTTCAAAGTTTTCCAGCCCTGTGAAATTCAAATTCAGCATTCTCAGGAATAAAGACTTTTGTTCTTTACGCAAATGAAGGCTTCAGTACACAGAGTTCCTGACGGCTACTTACCCCTTTCCTTGACTGACAGGTCCAAGCATCAGCATCCTTCCGCCTGGTCAAGTCATTCTGCATTAATCAGAAGGATCAATTCCACCATGCAATATGCCTGGTTTGATAGGGTTGATCCTGCTTATATATAATCTTTAAAGGGGTATAATGGAGCGGTGGTGCGTATTTACGACCAGCTGGTCCGTCTATTTCAGGGGGGCCTCCACAGGCTATGGGGCCCCCCTATTCTTGTGTTCTCTTGTGGATAGGGAATAACTTGTTATAACCGGAAAACCCTTTTAGGCACACAAACTTATTTTCTTTCCGTGTCCGTTCCGTTTTTCTTTTCTTTTTTGCGGACCGTATACGGAACCTTTCAATTCAATGGGTCCGCAAAAATAAAAAATGGAAGTTCTTTGTGTGCATTCCATTTCTGTATGTCCGTATTCACGTTCTGCAAAAAAACATGTCCTATTATTTGTCTGCATCACAGACAAGGATAAGACTGTTCTATTAGGGGTCTGCTGTTCTGTTACGCAAAATACAGAATGCACACGGACGTCATCCGTATTTTTCGCGGATCGCAAAATACATCCGGTCGTGTGCATGAGGCCTAAGTCTGTTAGTATTGGATCTTCTGTGATTACATTGACCATATCTTCCGATTCAACATATAGAACAGCAGTACTCAACTGGCGGACCATCTCGGAATGTGGACTGTGGGTGGCAGCTTTCTGGACCCCCTGCATACCCCACTTTCAACTGTATCTGTGTCCTCAGGATGCACATATAGTTGAACACAATGGTGAAGAATGGAGCCTTCAGTCCCTGCTTTACAATTCAATACAACTCTCCGGCTTGTAGACTTGCTCCACCCGGTTCTGTGCTGTCTGTGGCCCAGTGTTGCATGCGTCATGACATTAATGCGTTGCGCTGAGTCAGAATTAAATTGTAGGCATTACGGGGTATCGTTCTTCGCAAGGGGCCAGTTAAGGAGACCTAATTTTGAACTTTTTCTGGGGGCCACTTAAGGGGCATGACTTTATTGGGGGGCATTTAAGGGCGCATCATAGTGTGAGGAACACCTAAGGGGATATCATACTGTATAATGGCCACTAAAGGGCATATCGCTGTCTGGGTGGGGGGGGGGGGGGGAACGGCACTTTAGGAGTATTACCCTGTGACCAGGGCATCACTGTGTGGAGGCTGCTTAAGGGGACATCATGCTTTGTGGGGAGAACTTAAGGGGGGTTCATTCTATATGGGAACACTAAAGGGAGCATTATGATGTGAGTGAGGCTTTATATTGCATTGGGGTACTAAGGGTACTTTCACACTAGTGTTAAAGTTTTCTGGTACTGAGTTCCGTCACAGGTGCTCAATACCGGAAAAAAAACGCATCGGTTTAGTCCTAATGCATTTTGAATGAAGAGCAATCCGTTCAGTATGCATCAGGATGTCTTCCGTTCCGTCCCTTTTACGATGCTGCAGAATTTTCTCCGGCCAAAATTCCGGAACACTTGCTGGATCCGACATTAATTTCCATTGAAATGTATTAATGCCGAATCCGGTACCAAGTGTTCAGGAAATTGCCGTATTGACTGAGCCGGTTTTCTGGTCTGCGCATGCGCAGACCTTTAAAAATGTGAAATAAATAAATACCAGATCTGTTTTTCTGGATGACATCGGAGAGACGGATCCGGTATTTCGGTACATTTGTGATCCGGAAACAAATGATATCCGTTTGCATGCAGATTTCCGGATCCGGCAACGGAACTGCCTGCCGTATCCTCACAACGCTAGTGTGAAAGTTCACTAAAGGGGCATCATATTGTCTAGGCGGGCTCTAAAGGGGCATCACTATTTTGCAGTGACATAAAGGCAACTTCCTTATATTGTGGGGAGGCACTAAGCGGGCAATGTTGCTGTGCGGGTACACAAAAGGTATAGGGTAGGATTAGAGACGTGGTTTATGGTAAAAAATAAAGAAATAAATACTTGCTGCAGAGCGATACGCACCACTGGAGTTGTCTCTCCTAACATTTTTGTGCCTCGGACCTTCACCTGATGGTATACCTTGATATATGGACTGTCAGGATCACCAACTTACATTCAGGATGGGAGCCTGCCGGTTCACGCTACACCTCCCTCTGTCAGCACTTCCTCATCCAAAACGAATCAATTTTAGCTGTCGCAACTCGTCAATGTCATATCTGGCAGATGAGACGCCTTTTATTAAATTCTCGTAAGTACACTATACAACTCACTATGCGGGCTGGCATTCATTGGTTAATACATCAATTTAGGCACCACTTCTTCTAGGGTCATGGAATTGTGAGAACACAAGAAGGCTCTTATTAAAGTGAAGTTTTAATATTACGAAAGGACAGTGTGTACAAACCATGGGGTTATCATAGAAAATACAACTAGTGTTGAGCGCGAATATTCGAATTTCGATTTTTTTTTTTTTCTCGAATATCGCAATTTCGAGATTTCGCGAATATTTAGAATATAGTTCCAAATATTCGCGAAATCGAATATTCTTTTTTTTTTTTTTTCAAAAAAAAATCGTACGATTAATTTAATCGTACGATTTTTTTTTTCTGTATAAGGCAACGATCCTATGACTAATAGTCATAGGAACGTTGCCTTATACAGGGAAAAAAAATAAAAAATACAGGAAAAAAAAAATCGTACGATTAATTTAATCATAGGTTTTTTTATTTTTTATTTATTTATTTTTTTTTTTTTCCTGTTTCCTGAATAAGGCAACGTTCCTATAACTATGGATAGGCTAATATGTGTATTTTACGAAATTTCTTAATATTGCTCTAACTTCGTCTTTTAGAATATTCGTAATATTCTAAAAGACGGAGTTAGAGCAATATTACGAATATTCAATATTACGAAAATAATACGAATATTCATTCGAATATTCGCGAAATCGAATATGGTACCTCCCGCTCATCACTAAATACAACATAACATATACAAACTGTAGTGTTATAGGTAAAAAATTCCACTATTAATTGACTGTTCATAATCCCATCTGTGTTCCTTGAGGATTGCATATCTGATAGCAGCACAGGAGGCCCACTCTCTGACAAACAAACATTTTAGTAGTCCAGAACTCATAGAGGTCTAGAAGTATTGATCAAAGCCTTCACACTAGATCAGGGCTGGCCAACCTGCGGCTCTCCAGCTGTTGTAAAAGCAGCTGTAGGCAGACTGGGCATGCTGGAAGTTGTAGGTTTTCAACAACTGAAGATCCGCAGGTTGGCCATCCCTGCACTAGTTCCTGCACTTGGAATCCGATAACTTTCTCAGTCCAAGTGGAGGTAAGTACCTGCAAGGGACAAAGACAAAAAGGCAGCCCAAATCCAAGCTGCCACCCCAGATGTTCACACGAAGCTCAACAATACCAGGGTTGGGTTCTCCCCGGAGGAAGAGCCCCAAGGGGTTTTGCAGGAGGGTGAGGAACCAGATGGCCACCCCCCTCCCCCCCCAGACCTCAGGGGGTAACCCATAAGGGCGCCACAACCCTGAAAATCCTTGTGACAAACAAAAGTGGAAAGTGAACACACAGTGAACAGAAAAAAATAAATGAAGTGAATGTGTGCTGAAGATCAGTCCAGACATTTGGCCGGAATTATAAAAATACCCCCTCTTTATGCCAGGCAAAGAATAAAGGAACAGTGGGCCCACAATATGAGAAAGGGAAGTGCATGCAAATGTGCCGTCACTCAGTGGGCTCCCACCCCCCAGTGAGTTCGGGCACCCCAGGGTCTCCACTCCTGGGGCACTTCTGCACCTCGGGCTTTCAAACACATCTCATCCCCTGGCTTAAATCCGGCAGGGCCCTTGGTCACCTAGCATAGGGCACAAATGGCCCAAGCCGTACACCCTAGGGATGCTGTGTGGTTCTATCTTCTCATCCTGGCAGTGGCTCTGAACCACCAGGACTTGATAAGAATAGATACTACACTTGATCTTAGCCAAAAGGCCGAGAAGCGAACCATCATAATTAATATTTGAAGTGACCCACATAGTGACCCACATTATAATCAAAAATAGCCCTCATATATACTGTATATGTTCAATCCATAGCCACACACCCAGGGGAACTACCTGGAATAGGCTAGAGGTTAAAATCATGGGTCGATTGGCGTTGTGTTTGGTATGTCCTGGTTGGCCAGTGTATGCCCAGATGATTGCAGATACTATTATATTTTTAGGAGGTTCCTGCCAGGGCTTATGACCTTTTAATGGATTTCTCAACAGAAATATAACTGGGTGAGGGGAGGCGTATGCTTCATAAGGACAGCCTCCTCTCAGTGACATCACCAGCCAGTGGATGGGATGCGTATGCTTCATTATCATAAGGACCACCTCCCCTCTGTGACATCACCAGCCAGTGTATGGGAGTAAAAAAAAATGGGTTTAAATGGCCAGGGAAAGAGGGGCTCATTGTCAGCCATTTGGGGTCCATATCTTGATTGGAGTGACTGCCTGTATTTTTCAGCTGTCCCCACAGTCAGGGTATCACTGTTGTACATCAGTATTTTATCCCTTTTATTTTCATAACTGTTGAATGCATTGTAACTGTTGTGAGGGATTAGCGCTCTTTTGGGGGTCATTCTCACAATTATCTCCACCAACAACCGGATTTCAGGTCCAACGTGAGTTATTTTCGCCACCAGCAAAAACATAAATCATGCAAAATAAAGACCTGCCTGTCTAGGCACTAACTACTACAAAAACATAAGCCTTGACTCACCTATACAGAGCGCTGTTCACACAAGGAACATAAGTGTTGCTTTCTCCAGCCCTATAGTCCCGCAGCCTCTTGGCTGTAACCCTTCAACAGCTTCTGCGAGGATTGTGGCCCAGTAGTCCTCCCAACTCCGTCTCATGACCCTAAGTCTCAGGCGTCATGGCGTCCCCCAAAGTTCCGGCTAGCACCTAGCCCAGTGGCCCCTCAGCCAACCCGGTTGAGACCACTTGTACAGGACCTTCACAAGACTATGTTTCACCAAACACTCTCTCCCCTAACTGACAGTCTGGGCTGGGCTCTTATCCCAGACTGATTGTGGCACCTGGTGCTGCCTCAGATCTGATGATGGCCGGGGAAGACATGGAAACTCATGCCATAAATCTCCCCTAGCAGCTATGAGGCCTGTCACTGCCTCACACTGTATGTATATTTTTGTTTTAATCATTTGCAATTACTTTTTGTATGCACTGCACTATGCATTCAATTTGAAATCTTTAAAGGGAACCTGTCACCTCTACTATGCTACCCTCACTGAGCATTTCTAAATGTTCATTGTGTTACCTTAAGCATATAAATTACACTTTTAATTTAATTTGCAGACAAAGTATTATGCATTTTTGTACTTCCCGCCTTTTATGCAAATTAACATAAGAGTCATATCTTACTTGTGTGACCAGAGGAGAGTCATATTTTCAAGCTCTGACTCATCTCAGGTTAATTTGCATATGTATCAAATCGTTTTTTTTTACACAATAAAAGCACACAGAGCTATGGGGACTGGGTATTGTGGATGTGCTAGTGGCCATCTAGCAACCCATGTCCTCACCTCTATACACAAAATCCAGGTGACAGGTTCCCTTTAAGTCTCTTCCTTGTAATCTTCCGAAGAGAAAAATGTTGCCTATATTTGTTCAGGGGACTTTGGGTCCCACTTAGATAAGCTGTTGTATTGTGATTAGTTGGTGCTGAGAGAGTATTGAAACATAGGCCCCTATTGCCTGGATAAGTATAGCAGGTGGTAACAATTGTACAGTCGTGGCCAAAAGTTTTGAGAATTAGATAAATATTGGAAATTGGAAAAGTTGCTGCTTAAGTTTTTATAATGGCAATTTGCATATACTCCAGAATGTTATGAAGAGTGATCAGATGAATTGCATAGTCCTTCTTTGCCATGAAAATTTACTTAATCCCAAAAAAAACTTTCCACTGCATTTCATTGCTGTCATTAAAGGACCTGCTGAGATCATTTCAGTAATCGTCTTGTTAACTCAGGTGAGAATGTTGACGAGCACAAGGCTGGAGATCATTATGTCAGGCTGATTGGGTTAAAATGGCAGACATGACATGTTAAAAGGAGGGTGATGCTTGAAATCATTGTTCTTCCATTGTTAACCATGGTGACCTGCAAAGAAACGCGTGCAGCCATCATTGCGTTGCATAAAAATGGCTTCACAGGCAAGGATATTGTGGCTACTAAGATTGCACCTCAATCAACAATTTATAGGATCATCAAGAACTTCAAGGAAAGAGGTTCAATTCTTGTTAAGAAGGCTTCAGGACGTCCAAGAAAGTCCAGCAAGCGCCAGGATCGTCTCCTAAAGAGGATTCAGCTGCGGGATCGGAGTGCCACCAGTGCAGAGCTTGCTCAGGAATGGCAGCAGGCAGGTGTGAGCGCATCTGCACGCACAGTGAGGCGAAGACTTTTGGAAGATGGCCTGGTGTCAAGAAGGCCAGCAAAGAAGCCACTTCTCTCCAAAAAAAAATTCAGGGACAGATTGATCTTCTGCAGAAAGTATGGTGAATGGACTGCTGAGGACTGGGGCAAAGTCATATTCTCTGATGAAGCCTCTTTCCGATTATTTGGGGCATCTGGAAAAAGGCTTGTTCGGAGAAGAAAAGGTGAGCGCTACCATCAGTCCTGTATGCCAACAGTAAAGCATCCTGAGACCATTCATGTGTGGGGTTGCTTCTCATCCAAGGGAGTGGGCTCGCTCACAATTTTGCCCAAAAACACAGCCATGAATAAAGAATGGTACCAAAACACCCTCCAACAGCAACTTCTTCCAACAATCCAACAACAGTTTGGTGAAGAAGAATGCATTTTCCAGCACGATGGAGCACCGTGCCATAAGGCAAAAGTGATGACTAAGTGGCTCGGTGACCAAAACGTTGACATTTTGGGTTCATGGCCTGGAAACTCCCCAGATCTTAATCCCATTGAGAACTTGTGGTCAATCCTCAAGAGGCGGTTGGACAAACAAAAACCCACTAATTCTGACAAACTCCAAGAAGTGATTATGAAAGAATGGGTTGCTATCAGTCAGGAATTGGCCCAGAAGTTGATTGAGAGCATGCCCAGTCGAATTGCAGAGGTCCTGAAAAAGAAAGGCCAACACTGCAAATACTGACTCTTTGCATAAATGTCATGTAATTGTCGATAAAAGCCTTTGAAACGTATGAAGTGCATGAAATTATATTTCACTACATATACTTATAATGCAAAATAACAGTTTGGAAAATAAAAGGGATAAAAACAGGACTTAACACGTTACCCGACGGTAAAGTCCGGTTGCTTGGGGAAGCAGAAATACCGCTAGGTCCATCAAGCTAATAACAGTTTGCTCTCCTGCACACGTGCTAAAAAGGATCTGCAAAAAATATTTATTAAAGCAGTATTCACATCTTGGACATTGTGGGCATATCCTAGCAATATGCCCCCAATGTCTGATAGGTGTGGGTCCCACCTCTGGGTCCCGCACCTATACTTAGAACAGAGCACACGAAGAGCCGAATGGTGCACTGTGCATACACTGCTGCCCTCCATTCATTCCTATGGGAGCGCTGAAAATAGCTGAGCGCTGACTCGGCTATTGTCGTAAGCCCCATAGGAGTGAATGAAGTGGTGGCCGCACTTGTGCAGTGCACTTTCCATTCAGTTCAATGGGACTTCCAAAAACAACCGAGTGCACAGCTCTACTATTTTTGGCACTACCATATAAATGAATGGAGGACGGCTGCGCTTGCGCTGTGTGCTCTCCGGCACTTTGCAGGATTCGTTCGAAGTATAGGTGCCGGACCCAGAGGTGGGACCCACACCTATTAGAAATTGGGGGCATATCCTAGCAATATGCCCCCAATCTATGTGATGATACAACCCCTTTAATAATCGGTTTTCTCAAAAACTGATCGTCTGGAATTCTGGGAAGAAAGGGATGCAAATGAGCTCTTAAGAAGCTCTCCCTCTAATGCCACCAGATGTAAGGCAGATATCCTATAAGGCAATATTCAGCTCTTTAAATAGGCCTTGAGACATGACTTGGATATTAAATAATACAGCACCTCATCTGCAGACAGTTGTTTTGGGGTGATTGCCCCTCATCAGTGCAGAGCAGAGAGTACTGGCTTAACTGGGTGAGAGGTCTGTCAGGGTTTGGGGGATACTATCTCTCCTAGGGGAGAGAGTGCCTTAATTGGCAAGAGGAGACTTATAGGCCATTCATGCTCCTCTGGAATTCTGGGAAGAAAGGGATGCAAATGAGATCTTAACAAGCTCTTCCTCTCATGCCACCTGATGTAAGGCAGCTATCCTATAAGTTGCATGAATGGCCTATAAGTCTCATCACGCCGATTTAAGGTATTCTCTCCCCAAGAGAGTACCCACCAAACCCTGCCTCTCACCCAGCAAGCCAGTAGTCTCTGGTTTGCACTGATGAGGGGCAATCACCCCGAAACAGCTGTCTACAGATGAGGTGCTGGCTTATTTAATATCCAGGTCATGTCTCAAGGCCTATTTAAAGAGCTGAACATTAACTTATAGGATAGCTGCCTTACATCTGGTGGCATTAGAGGCAGAGCTTATTAAGCACTCATTTGCATCCCTTTCTTCTAAAAAATTGATAAAATTGTATAACATATTCAAAGAAATAAGCGGTACTGGATGGACAAAAGGCAAGGCCATTCCCTAAAGACACACAAAATTTTCAATGGCTAAACATGCTAATGAATAAAGGGGCCTCCTGCCTTTACCCTGTCTAATGATGTTGTTGGAGAGAACAATCTTATAGTTTTGGCAAAAAGAAAGTGTTTCCTGTCTTATAAGTATAATTAAACACTTCCTGTCTAAGGAACACATACTTCCTATATATGCGACCAGATGTTTGTGTAGGAGCCCATTTTAGACCAAGGCTGTTTTCCCATTAGGTAATTTACTCCATGATGTTCTAGGTACTGATAAATCATTTCATTTAGGTAGAATAAACATTGACCGATATATAGTGTTAGCGTGATGTCACTTCCTGTTTCTGGCACTTCCTGTCAGCCAGCATGGAATATGATAATAAGTTTATACTGTTTGTATGTTTAACGATGTGAGTTTGAATTGCAGTAAATCCTCTTTGTTCCTTAGATACAGGATTTACACTGAAAGTTTTTTTTAGAAGACGATGGTGGTTTCCATCGCTGAACCTCCAAGGATGGGCGAGGACAGAAACCTCATGGCTGCAAGGATATTAGACCTCACCCTAGAGATCATCTACTTGATAACTGGAGAGGTGAGAGCCTCACATGACCTCATTCTTATCTCTATTAATAATACAGGTAAATGACTGGTAAGGTGAAGGACTCTTAGAATACATGTAGTGATCGGTGTCTCCCCATACACAGGATTACAAAATAGTAAAGAAGTCGTCTGGTGAGTGTTTGACACCCCATGTGTCAGGAGAATGGAGCAGGACCCCAGGAGCCATCATCGAGCCTCCACTTTATTCACTGATACACGAGCAGAAGATCCTAGAACTTACCAACAGGATCACTGAGCTTCTGACCAGAGAGGTGAGCGCTGCCGGGAATGCTGGGACATTATACAATAACGCCGAGGAGATGTCTGGAGGATGACTGTATGATTGTGTGTGTCAGGTTCCTATAAGGTGTCAGGATGTCACTGTCTATTTCTCCATGGAGGAGTGGGAGTATTTAGAAGAGCACAAGGATCTGTATAAGGACGTCATTATGAAGGATCACCAGCCCCTCACATCACTGGGTAAGAGGAGATCTTCCTTCATTATAGAGAAACATTGTCAAATCCCCTGTTCTGTTTTCATACATGTTTACACAGTGTGCAGTCTGACATTCAGCATAAACCATTCCTGTCTTCCAAATAAGAGGAAAGAAACGCTGAACTTTACGTGGAGCGCATGGACCACAAAGGGCGCACAAAAACATACCGGTCATGGGCAATGTTTTAGTTTCGGCAGTGTTCAATTTATTCGTAAGACGACGCGTTCTTTCCTCTATACTGTTACCCGATTGGCAGGGTGGCCCCTGCCCAAGGCGATCGGACGAATCTAGGCTGCACCAACCGTTACTCATCCATATTTGACCTTCATTGCGGTTGCGTCCAATTGATGCAACCTCAATAGGTGAGCAAACTATTTTCTTTCAGTAGAAATTTGATTTGCTGAACTTACTCACCCTATGAGCACCTTCTCTATCCCATTGGCCACTATTTGCTTTTCCAAATAAGAGGACTGTTCTTTGTAGTCTAACTTGATTATTGGTAAAACTGAGTATTTGATTGATAAAACTATAAGAATACAAATAGCAAGTATAATTACAGAGAGCATGTACAATAACATTTGCATTAACACTGAAAGCACATGGTAAAATTTCTGCCTAACATAAGATTGCATGTCTAGCTAACAGTAGTAACAACTTCCCTGAGTAACAATTATAACTAGCTGAACAGCTCTGCATAACATAATGTTCCTGAAACAAAGATAGATCTCTCACCAGATATGATTTTACAAGGATGGTGGAGTTTATGAAGGAGATGTGCAGAAGGACAGTTCTGCTGATGTGTCCTGGAGACTGGAGGCTTCTCTTTCCCAGGATGCTTTGCACTCCCACAATGCTTTGCACCACCCACAATGCAGCAGTCTTTGTAACAAGAAAAACAAAGTGTAATACAACTTAACACCGCTAGATGATGCTATAACCACATTAATCACTACAGAAATACCCAAACTCTGGCAGATGTGATCTGTAATGATTCTTTAACTCTGCTGGGCAGAACACTCCCTGTCTAGGGTCAACAGACGCCACTACTAGATCCTTCATTCTTAGCAACCCATTTTGGTCAATGGTGGGATTGAGCTTCTTCAAAGCGCTATCCTTGGAGACTGTTTGACCTTTGCTAAGGTAGTCTATTTCCTTAGCATGACATTCACATTGTATCATTCAAATTATTATGTTCTTGGACCTTTCCAGATTAGGAGCTGTAAAGGCGTGTTTGCAGTGATGCCAACCTTTGCAGGCCTTCTGGCTCACAGGTAATGTCAACTTGTAAGACTGAGCTATCTGAACTACACAGGCTATACCACAAACGAGCAACATCCAGGTGAAGAACCTGTTGAAACAATGGGATTTGAGTTGGTGGTCCAAAGTCACCATACGTAGAACAGATACTTCAGGTCTGATTTCTTCATCTGCATCTGGGTCTACCAATTCAAACATGTGGTATCCGATGCTGCAAGACGTTGAATGATACAGGAATGCAAGACCTGTTAACCATGTGTCCTTAAGGTGGCTCGCTGCGACAGATCTAATCGCGTGGTCTGCAGGATTATGCTGTGTAAGCACGTAGTTCCACTGTTTAGGACAAGCGGATCTCCTGATTCTTAGCACCTGATTGCAGATGTAGACGTAAAAGCGTCTGGTTTCGTTGCAAATATATCCTAGGACTACCTTGCTGTCCTTGAAAAACTCAACTTCCTCGATTTCCAGGTTCATTCCTGTTGTTATAAGTTCAGCAAACTCCTCTGCAAGCACAGCAGCGCAGAGCTCCAGTCTGCGAATCGTGTGTTCGCGGAGTGGCGCCAGTTTGGACCGGCACATGACAAATCTTTTATGGCATCGTTTTTTGATGTCAATGGTTTTTAGGTATGCTACGGCTGCAATCGCCCTGACTGAAGCATCACAGAAGATATACAGTCTTTGCATCTTGACTTCAGTTAATGGCACAGAAGCATATGGTCGTGCCACATGAAGGCTGGACAAAGCTTTGATAGACTTCTTCCAACCTGTCCACAGGTCCTTTTTCTCTGTGGGAAGCGGATCATCCCAATCGGACGTCTCTGTTGTGAAGTCTCTTAACATAATTTTACCTTGGATGGTAACAGGCGCTACGAATCCCAGAGGATCATATAAGCTGTTTATGGTGGACAGAACTCCTCTGCTTGTGAACGGCTTTTCTTCCTTGTTGATTTGGAAGGTGAATGCGTCTGCCTTTAAATCCCAGAGCAAACCGAGGCTCCGCTGCATGGGAAGGGAGTTGCTAGGATCCAAGTCCTTTAGATCAGCGGTCTTCAACCCCCGGGCCGCAGACCAGTACCGGGCCGTGGATAATCTGGTACTGGTTCACGGAGTGTGCTGGTGTTAAAGAGAACCTTTCATGGGTCCAAACATAAACGAAGTAGCAGAACATGTAGGGGTTAATGCAGGGATGTCTCTGAACTTACTATTATTTCTGGGCGCCACTCAGTTGCGCCGCTGTTAATTCTCCCGCGCTGTATGCGAAGTAAAAGCATCGGAACACCAGGGAGGAGACATCAGCTTTTCTCCCTGGGCGGTCCTTCTCCCTGGCTGTAGCGCTGTCCAGTCACAGCCAGAAGAAAAAAAACAATCACCTTCTCCCTGGCTTTGACGCTCTGCGCTGCGATTGGAACGCGCTACAGCCAGGGAGAAGGAATGCCCAGGGAGAAAAGCTGATGTCTCCTCCCTGGTGTTCCGATGCTATTAGTTAGCATACAGCGTGGGAGAATGTAACCGGGGCCACAGCGGGCAAACGGAGCGCCGGACAGAAATAATAGTAAGTGCAGGGACATTAACCCCTACATGTTCTGCTACTTAGTTTATTTTGTTTGGACCCATGAATGGTCCTCTTTTAGATGACTGGGACAGGAACTGTTGGCTCCTGTGCCCCGTTGTTTAGCCGGGTTTATTAATTACTGTTTTTTGAATTTATATGTTTTAAAACGGACCATTCCAAAAACACATTCTCAAACTCGCATCATTAATTATTAACGTAAATACAAACCTATATAAAACACATTTCATATAGTCATTCTCCAATGAATCACTTCATCTAAACCAGCAGCATATTCTATTTGTTAAAAGATCACAAAGTTCACTCCCCTGACGTATCTCCCTCAGCTCACATAGGTTTAAACCAATCGAAAATCCGCCTTTGTCCCACACCTTTCGGTCAGGTGTTCCAGTTCCACCAATAAGATTTTACTACTAACCCACCATTCATTATTTTCCTGATCACGTGATCTACGCCAGCAGATTACAGGTAACTATCAGTGTTTCATTTTATTGTTTCTCAGATCACATGTTACAAAAGAGCCAATGAGATATTACTATTGGCAGTTCATTAATAAATCTCAAACTCAGTCAGCCTCTGTTTCGTTCAATTTGGGCCACTTACTCGGAGATGCACATAAGGTCCGCTAGTCTCATTCATAGGTAGTACTGACTATACGGATCAAAGGTTCTAGATAAACCTGCAGTTAGATTAGCTCTCAAAGTTCTACACTAGACAGGATTTTAAGTTAAATTCAATATTTAAACCATATGGTTAAAAAGTCCCCAACTTGTAATTCCATTCAACCTCATGACGGTTAATTTTCGCTAAGGAATCAACCCTCCCCCCGCCATCTGTAATTAACCTGTTCGACACCAGTAAACATCAAGCCAGTTGGATCTTTTCGGTGAATTCTCTTAGTGTAAAGAGACGCTATGGGCGTCTAATGCCTTATGTTCCGGACATGTCCCTGAATTCTGGTCTTTAATTTTCTCATGGTACGTCCCACATACTGGAGCCCACATGGACACTCCAGCATGTAGACAACCCCTGAGTTTTCACATGTTACCTCACCTTAATTTTTCAACTTAGAACCATTCTTATAGGAGTGCACTTCATTAGTATTTGATCTCATAGGCCCCTTTCACACGGGCGAGACGTGAGCACATTGCACCCGCACTGAATCCGGACCCATTCACTTCTATGGGGCTGTGCACACGAGCAGTGATTTTCACGCATCACTTGTGCGTTGCGTGAAAATCGCAGCAAGCTCTATTTTGTGCGTTTTTCACGCAATGCAGGCCCCATAGAAGTGAATGGGGCTGCGTGAAAATCGCAAGCATCCGCAAGCAAGTGCGGATGTGGTGCGATTTTCACGCACGGTTGCTAGGAGACGATTGGCATGGGGACCCAATCATTATTATTTTCCTTTATAACATGGTTATGTCACGGCGGACGTGCACTCAGTATAAAAGATACCACACCAACCAGGCTCTGAACGAGAGACAGGGGAAGGGTCACCTCCTAGTAATTCCCTAACCTCTTTCCCTGCACTGCTCAGCCCACAGGCAGACCTTGAAGGTAGGTGTGCTGTGTCCTCCAGCCTGGACTGACAAAACCCTGAACTCCCTGAGATGGTGAAGTGGGTAGACAGGAGCAGCCTGCTCGCACAGAACCTGGATGGGATAGATGACACAAACAACCAAACAAGAAATGACACTTATCTTCGGAGAGCAGGAACTGACAGCCAACCTTTCCTCCAAACTTCCCAGACCCAAATGATCAATATAATCCGCTCAGAGCACTTAGCTGGAGGCCATTTAAACTAATGACTCCACCTAGTGCACCTGATGAGAGGCGGATCCAGCACGGCACCAAAACAAATACTAAACACGTGCTGCAATCCTGGCTGACCTCCGCATATCGTCAGAGTGGGGCATGACAGGTTATAAGGGAAAATAATAGCATTCTTAATACAGACTGAATAGTACAATAGGGCTGGAGGGGTTAAAAAAAAAAATTAATAATAATTTAACTCACCTTAATCTACTAGTTCGCACAGCCCGGCTTCTCTTCTGTCTTCATCTTTGCTGTGCACAGGAAAAGGACCTGTGGTGACGTCACATGATCCATCACCATGGTAAAAGACCATGTGATGAGCGCAGTGACGTCATCAAAGGTCCTATTCCTGTGCACAGCAAAGATGAAGACAGAAGAGATGCCGGCTGCGCGAACAAGTGGATTAAGGTGAGTTAAATTATTATTTTTTTAAATGTAACCTCTCCAGCCCTATTGTACTATGCATTCTGTATTAAAGAGGACCTTTCACCGATTATTACACTATGAACTAAGTATACAGATATGTAGAGCGGCGCCCGGGGATCTCACTGCACTTACTATTATCCCTGGGCCCCGCTCCGTTCTCCTGCTATGCCCTCCGGTATCTCCATTCCCTAAGTTATGGTAGGCGGAGTCTGCCCTTGTTCTTCTGTAGTGCTGGCCAATCGCATTGCAGAGCTGACCGCTTGGGAGAAAAAAACCTCCCAGGCTGTGAGCTCTGCGCTGCGATTGGCCAGCGCTAGAGCAGAACAAGGGCAGACTCCGCCTACCATAACTTAGGGACTGAAATCTCTGCCTACTATAACTTAGTGAGCGGAGATACCGGAGGGCATAACGGGAGAATGGAGCGGCGCCCGGGGATAATAGTAAGTGCAGTGAGATCCCCGGGCGCCGCTCTCCATGTATGTATACTTAGTTCATAGTGTAATAATCGGTGAAAGGTCCTCTTTAAGGATGCTATTTTTTTCCCTTATAACCATGTTATAAGGGAAAATAATAAAATCTACACAACACCGATCCCAAACCCGAACTTCTGTGAAGAAGTCCGGGTTCGGGTCTGGGTACCAAACATGCCGATTTTTTTCTCACGCACGTGTAAATGTTTTGCACTCTCGCGAGAAATCGCGCATTTTCCCGCAACGCACCCGCATCTTATCCGGGCCAAAAACATGACGCCCGTGTGAAAGAGGCCTTATTCCCTGACTTTCGGTTCCTGCACGGAAGGCAGAAGCCGCACTGTGTAAACTTTTATGTTTTTTAGACTTCTATTCTTTAGTTTGTAAGTTACTGTGAACTAACTGTTTGTTTTTGTTTTTTTTTAACTTGGAGCTTTCTTAAAAACTACATCTGGTTTGTCTGGTATAATAGATCCCGAAACTGGATAATTATTTTTTTTTTTTTTAGAACTGACCAGTTTTTTCTGAGGACCAGGTTTGAGGAACACCTAGATTCACCTATCATCTGATCATTACATATAGACAATGGGCCAGATTTATCATTAGCTCAAGTCAGAATAATGGAGTGAAAAAGTCCCAAAAAAGTCCCAAACGCTAAAACTGCGCACAAATTTGCGACTTTTTTCTGCTCTGCACTATGCTCGCCAGTTTTCTGAAAGTGGGCGTGTTTTCTTATGTAAATGAATCTCTAGACAGATTTACTATTGGGACTATTTAAAAAAGTCGCAAAAAAATCCCAATTTCACTCCAGTGAGGACCATGCTTATCTTATGAGACTTTTTAATAGAACATGCGACTTTTTCGTAAAGATGTGCGACTTTTGTAAAGCTGCTTACTGACGGATAAACTGCTACCGTCAAACCACATTTATTACAGTCTTAAAGGGCCGATCATAAATCTGACTTGGCTAAAACTGACTTTAGCCATATGTGAAAGTGGAGTGAGCTGTCAGAGGAATGATAAATCTGGCCCAATGTATTCAGTCACTGGGTTTATTTCCTATAGATGAGTCCAGTGGGAGAAATCCACCAGAGAGATGTCCCAGTCCTCTATATTCTCAGGACTGTCCAGAGGAAAAACAGAATATCCTACTGGATCATCAGGTGAGATTTCTCTGAATCCTTTACTGATGGTGGTAATGACACTTTTCAATCGTCTTCTCCAGCCATTCAGTATATGCTTAAGTTGATCATGTGGTTTTTGTTGTTGACTGTGATAGTTAGTTGCAAATGTTTTTTTGTTACACTTTCCACTTATTGTATGTGCACCTGTCAATTATCAGACCCCATAGTCCTGATAATTAGCTATTCCGAATTAGACAAAGCTTTTGGAGAAGGCGATTGTTGGGAATGAACGCTTCTTTTCCGAAAATCGCCTTCATCAGGCTGTGTGAAACAGCTTTAATAAGCTCCACAGCTGATTATCAGGCCTACTCGTCCATGGAGGAGACAGCTGCATTTACAGACAGAAATCCCCTGCACTGTATGGGGTCAAGCGATCAATAATGCCATCGCTCGTCCTCCTACAGAGTCATTGTTTTTGGGCGGCAGAGAGCGGTTTGAACAGCATAATCTGCTGGCCACAAGCGATGATTTTAGGTGTTCGAATGACAGATTGTATGTGGTTTCATTTTTACACAGGCAGATTATTGGGAGCGAACGGTCATCCCTGATAATCTGCCGGACAATGGGGCAGTGTAAAAGGGCCTTAACTACAGCACTGCTCCCATTCACTTGAACAGGAGCAGTGCTGCAGTTAGTCACTATGTCCACTATACATTGGACAAAGCTGTGTAGTTTCAGAGCCAGAGCGATTTTGGAGCCGCATGACCTGGTGAATGGAGCACATTTTTACTCATGATCACTGGGGGCTCCAATGGTCTGATCCATGCCAAACAGACAAGTATCCCCTGTCCTAGTGATAGGGGATGTGTTGGTAATTAGATAACCCTTTTTATGTAAAGTTCTGCTGTGTAAATCACATAGATAACTAAAAATAAAAAAAACGCTTAAAAGCTATGATGATACTAAACAATGGCAATGAGCACCACTGTCCATTTCAGGATCAGCTCCGATTTGTTTCATGCAGCAAAATAGTAAATATTTTTGCTGATGTGTAAAATTTTTGGTGGCATGTTCATCCAGTCTGATCACTTGAGGTTATCTTTCTCCTTTTAGGCCACAATGGTTAATGTTTTGTTTTTAATCTTTTCCTGGATAGAAGATAAACTTTGGTCCTTTTTATTTAGTTTCCACATGTCCTTGATATAGAATCCTCGCAGGAAAGTTATGGTGGAATGACGATTGGACCTGAAAACCTCAAATCAGAGTCCGTGGACGGTAAGAGCCTTTCATAAACCTTGTGTTTCATTCTGATAATTTAGAACTCTTTATTTGCTTTCCGATGGAGGCGATTATATCGCATAGATATCTGCTCATCTTTTCTGAACTCCTCGTCCAGTGAGTCGGAGCAGTTAATATCCATATTTACTATGAGGCTCTGATGATATTATTTGATATGTTTTCTCTTCTCGGCCATTTCAGGCTGGAGATATATTGAATTTACATTTCTTTGTTAATGGGAAAATATTTTCCTCATGGTCATTTTTATAAAAGAGCATCTGTCACGAAAAAGATTAGTATCAAACTTTTCAGTGCTGATCACTACTTTGTATGGCCATCGGTCCCATCTTCATAGCTTCTGGCAATGTGGAGAGATAATTATGTTAATGAACCCCATGTGCAACAATGGCTGTGCCTCTGCACCCAGAGGCTTCCCCATCTTCTATGCCATGCCCACACCTCTATGATGGACAAACCAGGTAGTCCCTGAAGTTTCGCAGGATTACATTCTGTCTATGTGCAGTAAAGTGATGGAGAACGTTTGGGAGATGGGCAGTCTTGATCCCTTTATTGTGCACATACAGTACATGGTCCTAGGACATATTTTTTTTTTTTTTTATCATGAGTGTTTGTTTGAGGTCATGAGATCAGAGATAACAGCTCTACATGACCCCTCAGCTGATGGGACTCATAGTAAACTGTTATTTAAACCTTATATCTCAAAAAGGTATAATTATCTAATTTTTTATAAAGACCAATTATAAAAATGATTTTGAGCAGAATGCAATAATAATAATAATAATTAATAATAATAATAAAAATTGCCCCAATGGAGTTCACAGCTTTTTAATTTTTTTTTTTTTTTTTTATCGCTTATTCATCTAAATATTTTTTAGTTAATTTCTTATTTAATAAGTAGATGAATTTAGTGAACTCTAATACAAATAAGATCACAAGGATAACAGTTTCTGTCTTTATTTCCCTGTCCCGGCACTATTCCTGAAGCATCTACTGGGTGATTTATCTCACCTCAGATCTGGATTATCAAGCGCCATATTATCTAGCTCACTAGATGCTGAAGCAACCGTTGAAATTAATATTTCTGCATTTGAGCTGTAGACACAAAATGGAAAGAAATGTTTAATAAGGCTGTCACTATGCCTTCACGGTCCACCACACTTTCCTCAGTGCTTCTTGGCTAGACCTATACTGGCAGTCCATGTGGGGCTATATAGAGGGTTTTCTCCATACTGTCCCAAACTATCCAAAGCCTGCTTCAGTATTGAATTCTTTGGCACCCCACCTTTACCTGCCTTGTACTAGTTATGCTACAAGTATCTGCACCCTCTGCACAGCAACTTCAGGAGGTACCACATCGCTATCATGTAGCCACATCAATACACTGCTATACACACAGTAGAATTCTATACTAAATATAACCAGGTTCCATCAAGAGGACCACACAGCAGCCATTAAACATTATGGTTTAATGACTTTTCTTTTTCTAGATGAAGAAAGGACGAGACGCTCTGACGCACATCTTGTTTTATCTCCCGCCTATACTGTAGAAGAGAATCAATCACAAATTGGCAAAACTAGAACTGTACAAAGACCGGGTAAAATTTTTGCATGTTCTGAATGTGGAAAGCAATTTGAAAACAAACTTCATCTTTCCGTACATGAGATGATTCACAAAAATGAAAGGCCATTTACATGTTCAGAATGTGGAAAAGTATTTAGTTGGGAATCGCATTTCGTGAGACATCAGAGAAGTCACTCAGGGGACAAGCCATTTTCATGTTCAGAATGTGGCAAAGAATTTAGATGGAAATCACATTTCGTGATGCATCAAAGAATTCACTCGGGAGACAAGCCATTTACATGTTCAGACTGTGGAAAAGGATTTGGTTGGAAATCAGTACTTGTGAGACATCAGAAAAGTCACTCAGGAGAGAGGCCGTTTTCATGTTCAGAATGTGGGAAGTGTTTTAGTGTTAAATCAAGTCTTGTGAAACATTTAAGTATTCATACAGAGGAGAAGCCTAATTTTTGTTCGGAATGTGGGAAATGTTTTAACGATGTATCACAACTAATGGTACATCTAAGAGTTCACACAGGAGAGAAGCCATATTAATGTTCAGAATGTGGGAAATATTTTCCCCAGAAACAAGCACTTGTGAGACATCAGAGAATTCACACAGGAGAGAAGCCGTATTCATGTTCAGAATGTTTTAGTGCTAAATCGATACTCCTGAAACATTTAGGAATTTACACATGGAAGAAGCCATTTTTCACGTGCAGTATGTGGGAAATGTTTTAGTTGTAACTCTAGTCTTGTGTCACATCAGAAAACTTACTCTGATGAGAAGCCAATCTATTATGCAGCTTGTATAAAAAGTGGCTCTCCACTGTAGGACCTCTAAATCAGGATGCCTTGTAATGTATAACTTAAAGGTGTTGTCCAGGATTAGAAGATCACAGATGCTTTCCTCCAAAAACAATGCCATGTCTGTTGTGTGTGATATTTTAGGTCTGCCGTATTCACTTTAATAGATCCAAGTTGCCATACGAGACACAAAATAAATGCACATGTACCAAGGAAAACGACAGCTTGTCCTGCAATCCCACACACAGCTATGTGGAAAGTTAAAAGCGTTATTGCTTATTGGAAGATAAAAATGCTACGGCTCTCAGAATATGACAAAACAAAACCAAATGATTTTTTTTTTCAAATATATTGTGCATAAGTTGTCCAGTAAACTGCATAAATTCAGCATCACTGCAATCATTTAGACCTGCAGAGCAAAGGTAATAGTGTTAGAGCTATCAGCAGCAGAGCAGAGAGTGGAGAGGGGCAGATGATCCAAGGGAAGCAGATTATACAGGTTGTAGAGTAAAAAAGGATTCAGACTTTGCAAGGTGAAAGCAGCAGCATTTTGGACTCGCATATCTAGCATGTGCTACAATGAAGGGTTAGCCTCGCATGTGAAAAGTCTAAAACTAGTAGTTTGCAAACTGAATATTAGACAGTCTGAAAATGAATAAACAAATGAAGATTTGAAGCTGAAATTCAGTGCAATTTTTTTCATTTACTCAAGGGTAACGCGTAAAAATAATTTCTATTGTTAAGTGTCCAAATCCTTTAAAGACTATCGACACCTTTGGGGGCAGTTTCTTTTAAATTTATTTATTACTGTAGCATTGTTCTCATTTCCATCAAAAAATATTTTTTTCAGTTTGTCTTTATTAAACATTTTTAGCCCTTTTCTCTGTACAGCCTTGAGATTTTCTAGTAGCATACTCTGTATTTTCATTGTGTTCCATCAGGCAGCTCAGCTGACAGCTCCTTATCTCTGACCTTATAAACACTCATTACAGCTCAGTTCTTAGGGTACTTTCACACTAGCGGCAAGGAACTCCGGCAGGCTGTTCCGGCGGGTGAACAGCCTGTCAGATCTGTGCTGCCGCTAGTGCACGCGTGCCCCTGGTACTTTTATTCCGGCCGCCTCTTGGCATGTTTGCCGTGCTACTGCTGGAACTCTGGCCCTCCCCCATTATAGTCAATGGGGCCGGAGCGGTAGTCCGGGGGCATGCGTGCACTAGCGGCAGGTCGGATCCGTCCGGCTGCTAGTGTGAAACTAGCCTTATCTTACTGATAAAAACATATTTAAGCCACATTCTTATGACCTTTTAGTAATTTGGAGATAAGGTTTATTCCTTTTTGACAGAACAGCTGAATATTTTTAATAAAGACCAATTGAAAAAATGATTTCTCGCTTATATCCTTGGGGGACACCATGGGTATAGCTGCTTGCTGCCACTAGGAGGCGACACTAGGCTAAAAACTGTTAGCTCCTCCCCCGCCAGCTATACCCCCTCCGGCCAGGAGAGAGCCTTCAGTTTTTTAGCTTAGTGTCGTAGGAGGCAGACCCCCGAGCTCTGCATCCCAGTGGCGGGCTGACCGGTGACGCTTATTCCACCGCTCTGTCCCCCACAAGAAGACAAAGCGGACCAGGAGAGCTTGACCTTCCTGCTCCCCCCAGCCTTGGGACCACCTATTTACGCCCTCCAACCCAGTCTCTGTCACTTGTGCCAGGGACTGAAGAGGTGGCACCGCTGGTACATATCAGATGGAAAAAACTATGGGGGGCAGTAAACTTAGTAAAATATAACTTTTATTAGAATATAGGAGATAAAAGACGGCCCCTACAGACATACAATGAGTAAGACATGTATACACTCAACCTGGTGTGGTGAGTGAACAATTACATAACAAACAAAATGTGGGTGGTGGACTGGACCAATGGTGGCAAGACTGTCAGAAAATTAAGCCAACTAGCCCTATTGCCTCCCTGCTTGTCCTGGTCCGCCCTACAAAGTGTGTCCACGGGACGGGGTCCAAAAAAGCCCCGCAAGGGGTGGCCCAGACTGGAACTCTCTTCCTGTATAGGTAACCCTAATGAGGCCCTAACACAGGGAAGAAAAAAGGAAGCCCGTCCAGGGGAACCACATATGTACAAAAATAATAGAGACGTAACCCCACAATAAAATCCACTACAAGGGGATAGGGTGAGGGATATACTAATGAGCAATAGGGCTAGTTGGCTTAATTTTCTGACACAGTCTTGCCACCATTGGTCCAGTCCACCACTCACATTTTGTTTGTTATGTAATTGTTCACTCACCACACCAGGTTGAGTGTATACATGTCTTACTCGTATGTCTGTAGGGGCCGTCTTTTATCTCCTATATTCTAATAAAAGTGATATTTTACTAAGTTTACTGCCCCCCATAGTTTTTTCCTGATTGATAATTGAGCAGTACTCAGGGAGACACCACTGCCTTTCCTGATTGACCATCTTTAAACATATCAGATGCGCGAAGAACACAGATTAAGGCAGGTAAGTATGCCTGTCTGTGTTTCTGTGTAACGGGGCTGGGCTCTCTATTTGCGATCTGGGACAGCTCGGGTACCTGAGGATCCTCTGCAGGGCATGCCGGCACGGTGGGTTAACTACTCTGCGGCGGCTTCCTCTCTCCACCCAGCGTCTTGTCGGCGGCGGCGCTGCACTGCCGCCGCCGTCTTCCCCCCCTTCTCTTGTTCTGGCCGGGAGCGCGGGCCCTGGCGCTTGATCATGCAGGCCGGCACCCCTTCACTTCCGGATCCCGCCAGCGCAGTAGCGCGGGGGGGCGGTGCTTCGCGCCGTCTTCTTTATTATTCCGCCGGGGCGGCGGGAGGGGGCGGAGCCTAATTTTCCCGCCGCGCTTTTCCTCCTGCCTGTTCCAGCCGTATGTAATCGCTCCTGAGAGGAACGTCGCTCGCCGCAGACTGCCGCCCTGTCTCCTGGGGACACATTCAGCAAGGGTATTGCTCCACTGGTAGGACCAGCGCTGCTCCCCTCCTCTGTACCCTCTCTGGCCCCTGGCTCAGGTCATGTCAGACCTAGCGGATCCCGCGCTCCAAGTCCTTGGCAGGGCTACCCATTATGCCTGCACCTCATGCAACGTGAAGTTTCCTAGGGGCCAGGCAAACCCCCTCTGTGCCTCATGCCAGACCACCCAGAGCGTGCCGCCTCAGTCGCAGTCCACTGACGTGAACCCTTCTGCTGTAAGTATGGAACCGGAGTGGGCCAAATCCCTGTCCTGGGCGGTGACTGACCTATCTAAGATCTCCCAATCCACCCTTTCCTTAATGGGTCGCTTTGCGGAGACGTCGTCACCTGCGCAACCTGCTATCTCCCAGGGCGCATCATCCAGGAGCAGACATCCCAGCAAGCGTCCCAGGCAGGAACGCCTCTCTTCCTCGGATGCATCGCCTTCTCCTCCTCCCCCCGGTTCGCTGTCCAGGGCGTCCTCGTTGGTTGGGTCTAGTCTCGGCAATCCGGGACACCTTTTTCAACTTCAAGAGGAGGGCCCCTCTTCCAGTCACCAGGGAGTTGACAAGCATAACAAGCAGACTCCCAAGTCGTTCCCGGTACATGATGACTTTTCCGTTCTCACCGCTAAAGCGTGGGAACAGCCAGGTTCACGTTTCCGGATCCCCAAGCGGCTGGATCTTCTTTATCAGTTCCCCCGGATTGGGTGAGTAAGTGGTCTTCCCCTCCAAAGTTGGACCCGCCGGTGGCTCTCCTGGCTAAAAATACCGCTATTCCGCTTGCGGATGGCTCTTCTCTGCAGGACTTGGTGGACCGTCGGGTCGAATCGCTGGCGAAGTCTGTTTTTTCTGCCACCGGTTCGGCACTCCGTCCCATTTTCGCTTCTGCGTTGGTGGCTAAGGCGGTTTCTGAATGGGCCCTGCGCTTGCATCAGGATTTAGACTCTGACCTTTCCCGCACAGAACTCCAGGCTCTGGCGGCCCAGATATCCCAGGCGGGGAAGTACCTTTTGCGAGGCGGCTCTGGACGCGGGCTCCATGGTCGCGCGGTCCTCCGCCTTTGCCGTCTACATTCGGCGGGAACTCTGGTTGAAGGCCTGGCAGGCCGATTCTTCCTCCAAGCGTTCCCTTCTCTCCCTTCCTTTCGCTAGGTCTCGTCTTTTTGGGCGAGATCATTTCTGAAGCCACGGGTGGCAAAAGCACCCATCTTCCACAGCCCAAACCCAAGCGTTCTTTCCAACCACGTCCTTCCGCACCTCGCCAGTCCTTTCGTAGCTTCACGGGCACCCGCCCGGCGGCTCCCTCGACCGCGAGGCAGCCCTCCCAGGAGCAACGGCGTAAGCCTTCGTTCAAGCCCCAGCCCGCCTGGCGTTCCTGAGCGCAGCCTCAGTGCTCTTCTTCTGACAAGCAATCCCCTGCATGAAGGTGCGCCCCCACCTTCCTGGGTGGGGGGTCGGCTCCTTCACTTTCAGGAGGTTTGGCAGGCCCACATCTCAGACGCCTGGGTGCTCGAGGTGGTCTCTTCGGGCTACAAGTTAAAGTTCAAATCCATTTTTTTCTGTCCCGTCCCCCCAGGGAGCCGTCTCGTGCGGGCGCCTTCTGTCAAGCGGTTCAAGATCTGCTGGTCAGGGGAGTGATCTCCCCCGTTCCGGCGAAGGAGCGGTTTTTCGGTTTTTACTCCAACCTCTTCATGGTGCCCAAGAAGGAGGGAGCGGTCCGCCCGATGTTGGACCTCAAGAGGTTAAACCGTTACCTTCGAGTGCGCGGTTTTTGCATAGAGTCTCTTCGCTCCGTGATAGCTTCCTTGACGCAAGGGGAATGGTTCACTTCTGTGGATATCCAGGACGCTTACCTGCACGTCCCCATCGCGATCGCCCACCAGCGGTCCACTCGAACCACTACCAGTTTTTCGCCCTGCCATTTGGTCTGGCGACTGCGCCGAGGGGGTTCACCAAGGTGCTCGCTCCGCTTATGGGCCTTCTTCGTTCCAGGGGCATCACCTTGATTCCGTACCTGGACGACATTCTCATCAAAGCATCGTCGTTCCGGCAGTGCGAGGAGAGTCTTCAGATCATCTTGGACACCCTCGCCCGCTTTGGATGGCTAGTGAACCTTCGAAAATCCTTCCTGGTCCCGTCCACTCGGATTCGGTTCCTCGGTATGCTGCTGGACTCCAGGACCGCTTGGGTGTGTCTTCCAGTGGACAAGGTGAAGGACCTTCGCAGCGCGGTGCTCCGTTTGCTTCGTCAGCACACAGTCTCCATCCGGACTTGTATGCGGGTGTTGGGCCTTATGGTGGCCTCGTTCGAGGCGGTACCATTCGCTCAATTTCACACCCGGTCCCTTCAGCGGGCGATCCTCTCGACCTGGGACAAGTCCCAGGAGTCCTTGGATCGTCGGTTTTCCCTTCCTCAACAGGTTCGGTCGGACCTCCATTGGTGGCTCTCCCCAACTCACCTGGAGATAGGGAAGTCTTTCCTTCCGATCAGATGGACGGTCGTTACGACCGACGCCAGTCTTCCGGGTTGGGGAGGAGTCTTCGGCACTCGGACTGCCCAGGGCGTATGGTCTCCGTCGGAGTCCAGACTGTCCATCAATGTCTTGGAGCTTCGTGCAATTTTCCTCTCACTGCGCCATTGGTCTCCCCTCCTGCGGGGCCTTCATGTCAGAGATTTCCTGAGCCGGACGACGATAGACCCCGGGGAATGGTCTCTCCATCCGGAAGTGTTCGACGCTCTCTGTCATCGCTGGGGGCGGCCGGACGTGGATCTGATGGCCTCCGGCCTCAATCACAAGCTTCCGTGCTACTTCGCCCGCGCAAGGGATCCCACAGCTTGCGGAGTGGATGCGCTCGTGGCGCCGTGGGATGGGTTCACGTTCCTCTGTCTTTCCGCCGCTGTCCCTCCTGCCTCGGATTCTCCGCAGGATCAAGTGGGAGGGCGTTCAGACCCTGCTGATCGCTCCGCCTGGCCGCGCCGGGCATGGTACTCGGATCTTGTCCTCCTGTTAGGGGACGTTCCGTACCCGCTCCCTCTCAGACCCGATCTTCTGTCGCAAGGGTCCGTCTTCCACCCGAGTTTAGATACTCTTCGTTTGACGGCGTGGCTCTTGAAACCTTCCTTTTGAAACAGCAGGGTTTTTCTGATGCAGTGGTTTGGACGCTCATTCGGGCCAGGAAACCTACTTCTTCCAGGATATATTATAGGACCTGGAAGTCCTTCCTTAGTTTCTGTGAGGAGCGGGACCTATCTCCCAGATCCTTCTTCCTGCCGGTCGTTTTGGCCTTCCTTCAGTCTGGACTGAAATTGGGCATGGCGCTAAGCTCCTTGAAGGGCCAGGTGTCGGCCCTGTCCATTTTCTTACAGCAATCCTCAGCGGGACTGGGTCCTGTTAGGACCTTCCTTCAGGGCGTTGCGCACTCCGTTCCGCCGTACCGTCCTCCGCTTCATCCGTGGGATCTCAACTTGGTATTGGGAGTTCTGCAGGCTTCCCCTTTCGAACCCTTGTGGGAGGCTTCCCTCCGCCTGCTGTCCTGGAAAGTGGCCTTCCTGGTGGCCATCACATCCATTCGCAGGGTTTCAGAATGGCAGCTCTGTCCTGCTGTGAACCATTCCTGATCTTTCATCAGGACAAGGTGGTCCTCCGTCCGGTCCCTTCCTTTTTACCTAAGGTAGTGTCAGCTTTTCACCTCAATGAGGACATTGTCCTTCTGTCCCTTTGTCCTGGGACCTCCCATTCGCGGGAGGTGTTGTTGCACTGCTTGGATGTGGTGCGGGCTCTGCGGATTTACCTTTCGGCTGTGGCCCCCTTTCGGCACACGGACGCCTTGTTCGTCCTTCCGGAGGGTTCTAGGAAGGGGTTGGCAGCTTCCAAGGTGACTATCTCCCGGTGGATTTGCTCCACTATTTTGGAATGTTACCGCGTTCGGGACAGGACGCCCCCTCCGGGAATCACGGCCCATTCTACCAGGGCACTTGGGTCCTCCTGGGTTCACTTCCATCGGGCGTTGGCGGCTCAGTTGTGTAAAGCCGTGACCTGGTCTTCCCTCCACACTTTTACTAAGTTTTACAGGGTTCACACTCTCGCTTCTGCGGACGCCGCTCTGGGCCGCCTGGTTTTGCAGGCCGCGGTGTGATGACTGTCATGAGGGTCTCTACCTTCTTCACTCTGTTTTGTGTTCCCTCCCCAAGGACTGCTTTAGGACGTCCCATGGTCTGTGTCCCCCAATGATATAAGCGAGAAAACGAGATTTTGTGAAACTCACCTGTAAAATCTGTTTCTCGCTTGATTCATTGGGGGACACAGCACCCACCCCCATTTGGGTCCGTTGACCGTAAAGTTAGTTGGTGTGGTTATATCCTTCTGCTTCTCCTACTGCTTTTGCACAAACTGAAGGCTCTCTCCTGGCCGGAGGGGGTATAGCTGGTGGGGGAGGAGCTAACAGTTTTTAGCCTAGTGTCGCCTCCTAGTGTCAGCAAGTAGCTATACCCATGGTCTGTGTCCCCCAATGAATCAAGCGCGAAACAGATTTTACAGGTGAGTTTCACTAAATCTCTTTTTTTTTTTTTTACCAAAATGAGTAAAATGCATTCATAAATAAATACAATTTGCCTGCTATGGTGTACATAGCTTTCAAAGGAAATGTGTCACCAAAAATGTCATCTGCCAGTTAAAACCAGATAGAGAAAACACATCTCAGTTTTTCTGATGGCAGACTTATTTATTTTATTTTCTGAACATGATTATGGGGGTGGCCATCTTGCCTGAACTGTTCTTAACAACATTAAGAAAGTTGTTTTATGGCAGCCACATGGTTCATGGACACAATGGTCAGGAGGGGGGACATCATTGACTTCTAAGGGGGAGTTTTCTAGGCATGCTCTGTGACCTCTGCAGAGGTCATTGTACAAGGAAAGAATGGAGAACATTTGACAATCACCTATTGTGAATAGTGAATCCTGTCTTATCTATACACATAAGTGATATCCTTACATGGGAGATGGACATTGATTCAGGAATTTGTTCTGGCATGGGGAAGTTTTTTTTTTTTTTTTTCTCCATTCCACTCCATCAATATAGCAGGATTACAAGTTGGGCTTGATGGGCTTGTCTTTTTCCAACCATAACTATGTGTTATGTAGACATATGCTAAATGTGAATCGGTATCTGCAAAGACCTGCCATGACCCAGGGCTCTGTGCAACTTAGATGCCAGTTTCTGCCTTTATTTCCTTTTCCTAGCACTGTTTACAGAGAGAGAAAGCAGCCTCTACTGGGTGATTTATTTCACCCCAGAGCTGGATTATCAAGTGCCATATTATCCAGTTCAAAAGATGCTAAAGCAACCATTGAAATGAATATTTCTGCATTTTAGCTACAGATGCAAAATGGTAGGAAATGTTTAAGTGCTTAGTGCCTATACGGTTCGCCACACTTTCTTCAGTGCTTCTTGACTAGACCTATGCTTGCTACCCATGTGGGACTATGAAAAGGGTTGTCCTAGACTATCCAAAGCCTTCTACAGTATTCAGCTGTATGGCACCCCACCTTTACCTGCCTGGGACTACTAACTGTTTGAAGTATCCCCACCCACTGCACAGCAACTGCAGGAGGTACCACACTGGTATCCTTTAGCCAAACCAATACACTGCTATACACACACACACACACTAGCATTCCATACTAAATATAACCAGGTTCCATCAACAGGGCCACACAGCAGCCATAAACATAATAGTTTAATATGACTTTTCTTTTTCTAGGTGAAGAAAGAACAAAAGGCTCTGACTCAAATCTCCTTTTATCTCGAGCCTATACTATAGAAGATAATCAATCACAAATTGGCAAAACTATAGCTGTACAAAGACAGAAGAAGATTCACAAAAATGAAAGGCCATTTACATGTTCAGAATGTGGAAAAGGATTTACTTGGAAATCACATTTCGTGAGACATCAGAGAATTCACTCAGGAGACAAGCCATTTACATGTTTAGAATGTGGAAAAAGATTTAGGTGGAAATCACTTTTTGTAAGACATCAGAGCAGTCACTCAGGGGACATGCCATTTTCATGTTCAGAATGTGGGAAACATTTTTACCAGAAACAAGAACTTGTGAGACATGAGAGAATTCACACAGGAGAGAAGCCATTTTCATGTTCAGAATGTGGGAGAAGTTTTAGTGTGAAATCAAGTTTTGAGAAACATTTTAGAATTCATACAGGGGAGAAGCCTAATTCATGTTCGGAATGTGGGAAATGTTTTAATGTGAAATCGGGTCTAGTGAAACATCGAAGAATTCACACCGGAGAGAAACCATATTCATGTACAATATGTGGGAAACGTTTTCGCCAGAGTTCACAACATGTGAAACATCTGAGAACTCACACAGGAGAGAGGCCGTATTCATGTACAGAATGTGGGAAAGGTTTTCGTCAGAGTTCACAACTTGTGGGACACCAGAGAATTCACACGGGAGAGAAGCCATATGCATGTTCAGAATGTGGGAAGCGTTTTACTCAGAAATCAACTCTTGTGACACATCTAAGAATGCACACAGGGGAGAAGCCATTTTCATGTGCAGAATGTGGGAAATGTTATAGTCGGAGGTTTGGTCTTGTGTTACATCAGAAAACTCACTCTATTGTGAAGCCATTGTAATGTACACAGTGCATGAAAATTAGCAGGTGTGGCTCTCCCGCGTAGGACCTCTAGATCAAAATGTCTTGTAATATTTAACTTAAAGATGTTGCCCAGGATTAGTTGATCACAGATTATTTTTTTCATCCAAAAACAATGCCATGTACAGAATCTCACAAAAGTGAGTACACCCTTGACATTTTTGTAAATATTTTATTATATCTATTCATGGGACAACACTGAAGATATGACACTTTGATACAATGTAAAGTAGTCAGTGTACAGCTTGTTAAACAGTGTAAATTTGGTGTGCCCTCAAAATAACTCAACACACCGCCATTGATGTCTAAACTGCTGACAACAAAAGTGAGTACACAATTTGCCTTTTTTCCTCCACGGTGTCATGTGACTTGTTAGTGCTACAAGGTCTCAGGTGTAAATGGGGAGCAGGTGTGTTAAATTTGGCATTATTGATCTCACACTCTCTCATAACTGTCACTGGAAGTTCAACATGGCACCTCATGGCAAAGAACTCTCTGAGGATCTGCAGGATAACTGGCTGAACTGGATGGACAGATGTCCTTTTTCAGTCTTATAAACTATGTTACTGTGATCTGAAAAAAGGATTGTTGCTCTACATAAAGATGGCCTAGGTCTGTGAAGGCTAACCTTTGGCACTCCAGCTGTGATAAAACTACGACTCCCAAGAGGTACACTTGCTTGGCTATTTTCAGAACTCCATAGAAATTAATGGAGCATGCTGGGAGTCGTAGTTTCACCACAGCTGGAGTGCCGGAGGTTAGCCATCACTGGCCTAGGCTATTAGAAGATTGTCAACACGCTGAAGCTGAGCTGCATCGTGGTGGCCAAGACCATACAGTGGTTTGACAAGACAGGTTCCATTCAGAACAGGCCTCGCCATGGTCGACGAAAGAAGTTGAGTGCAGGTGCTCAGCGTCATATCCAGAGGTTGTCTTTCCAAAATAGACGTATGAGTGCTACCAGCATTGATCCTGAGGTTAAAGGGGTAGGGGGTTAGCCTTTCCGTACTCCGCACATACGCCGCACACTTGGTCTGCATGGCTGTCATTCCAGAAGAAAGCCTCTTCTAAAAAGGATGCACTAGAAAGCCCGCAAACAATTTGCTGAAGACAAGCAGACTAAGGAGAAGGTGAGACACTGGCGTCTCCTTCTCCTGAAAATACCGGGGCCACAGAGGGCGAACGGAGCGGCGCCCAGGAATAATAATAAGTGCACTTAGATCCCTGGGCGTCACTCTATGTAGCCTGCTACTTAGTTCATATTCTTTGGAGCCATAAAAGGTCCTCTGTAATTACATTCATTGGTGGTGCAGTGCCGCTCCCCCCAATTTTTAGTATCATTAGTGGTGCAGTGGCCACAGGCCCCCCCCCTCATTGTTATATGGTGGCCACAGGGTCCCCTCCCCTTCATTGGTGGCAGTGGCAGATTACACTGCTGGGGCTCTGATCGGTTACCATGGCAGCCAGGACGCTACTGAAGCCCTGGCTGCCATGGTAATCTCCCTGCTGCTGAGTGTACTATGCACAGGGCAGAAGAGAGAGAGAGAGTAAAGTCCTAGTCACCCTAATACAGCTCTATCGGGGTGAATAGGACAAGGGATGAAACGATCCAGGTTATAGCCCCTAAGGGGGAAATGGTTATTAAATAAAAAGTTAAAAAAAACACCAAAATACTAAAAGTTTAAATTGCCCCTTTCCCAATTTTACATATAAAATTTACAAACAATAAATTTTATATTACATATCGCCACATCCAAAAAAGTGTGAGCTATTAAAATATAAAAAAATATTTCCGCTCTGGTGAAGGCCGTAACCAAAAAAAAAATCAAAACCACGCAATTCGCCATTTTTAGTCACCTTGGGCCCCAAAAGATGTCACTGGATATGAGAGGTATGTGGTGCTGTATTCTTCTATATGTAGTGCTGGCTCACTACTGTGACCTGCGTCTCATCTTCTCCATCAAGTCCTTTTTTTTTATTATATGCATTTTAAATTTGGCGACAATTTTTTTTTATTTGACTCCAAATAATCAGGTAACAAGGGCATAACTGAAACGATTAAATCATTTGTTTTATTTTAAAAACTATACACAGAAAGATGCATTAAAACTGACAGGTAAATATACCTGCCAGTCGAACAGATTAGTTGGATAGAAATAAGTAAGAGATGAAAGGGAATAGAATGTCTGTAAGTTCAAAATTACCGTGGTAGAGTCCAGTAAACGATAAAGTCTTTGCAAGGAATAATCCAAGATGGTGGGGTGCCTGTGTCCAGCGGACGATCGTGATGTTATTCGACTGCAGATGGTAGATGAAGGACCCCGGGCCTGAGTGGGTCACTGTGTTTAAACCACTCTGTAGCTGGCACTGGCTATGACACACAAGTCCAGCCTTGGGTAATTGGAACAGGATGCAGTTCTTATCCCAGAGAGGGAAAATCTGGCAGAATCCTTGCTTTGCCAGTTTCTTAGTACCCGTAGGTCAAATTAAGAAATGTAATTCATATTTATAATCGGTAGAACTTTATGAATCACCTGATACCAAATATGACTGGAAGACAATACCGTGTGCCTGAGAACCTTTATATCTCGAAGCGGGAATTTCCGATTTGCTTGCGGATTTCCTGGAAGGTGTGTTAGAATAACCCCAACCCTTTCTGAAGAGATTGTTCATTTCGTATTTTCCTAACCCATGAAATATGAAGAAAATATGGAAAAAATATGAAATCTATGGATTGGAGGTGACTTTAAGGTCATCTTCCTTCTTGTACCAACCAAGTGCGTGATAAGGATCTGTCATTCTCTTCTGAAGTTTCTCACCAGACTTAGGGGTGTTAAGACCCCTGCTGTGCTGGGGCTGCACAGACTAGCGAGAGGGCACTTTTATGGGGTTTTGTCAAGATAATATCAGATTGATGGATACTTAACCTGGCAGGGGGGTGTTCCTAGGGCCAGGAAGAATCTTTTGGCAAGCACTTGCTAACTTTACCTCTGCTCTGTGAGCTATAGCTGGAGGTGAATTAACTTCTGGGTTGAGAAAGTTTTAACTCTTTGTGTGAATGAGATGGCTCTTGTGATTCTGTAATTTTAAAACAGGATGCATTTGCGATTTCTTCGGTAATCGGTATTGCCGAGATCACGAAGTGTCACAACCAGGATAAATTTATTTGGTTCAGATGGTGTTAAGCATGTGTGGTGGGAACCAGGTGAGGCGTACAAAGACAAATCTGTCTTTGTGGTGCGAGAGTCATGGTTTGGAGCTGCAGGAGTCCTGCCGATTGTGGGGAGTTACAGTTCATTAAGGGAACCATGAATGCCAACATGTATTGTGACATACTATATAGTACAGCATGATCCATTCCCTTTGGAAACTGGGCTGCAGGGCAGTATTTCAACATGATAATGACCCCAAACACACCTCCAAGACGACCATTGCCTTGCCAAAGAAACTGAGGGTAAAAGTGCTGGACTGGCCAAGCATGTCTCCAGACCTGAACCCTATTGAGCATCTGTGGGGCATCCTCAAATGGAAGGTGGAGGAGTGCATGGTCTCTACGTCCACCAGCTCTGTGCTGCTGTTATGGAGGAGTGGAAGAGGATTCCAGTGGCAACCTGTGAAGCTCTAGTGAACTCCATGCCCAAGAGAGTTAAGGCAGTGCTGGAAAATAATTGTGGACATGCAAAATGTTGACACTTTGGGCACATTTTGCCTATTTTCACAATTTGCCCATTTCATATGCTGTATGTCCACAGGTCGTGTATCATATTTTAGTTTGGCTGTATTCACTTTGATACATCCAAGTTGCCATACAAAACATAACCCATGGACAGGTATGGCACGGTTTCTGAAAATAACCTTTTTAACCTTTCCCTACTAGATGATAACTTATATACATATGTCACATTCACCTTTTTTTGACCCACATGATGAATGTTCTAACAATAATTTCATTTTTGTTTTCCTCACAAAATAGATTAAAAAGTGATCAAAAAGACATGTAAGGCTACTTTCACACTAGCGTTTTGATGGATCCGGCAGGGTTCAGCAAAAACTCTTCCGTTACTGATAATACAACAATCTGCATACGTTATGAAAGGATCCGGTTGTATTATCTTTAACATACTGTCAGGGATATAAAGCAAATGCTATATATAAAAGAAAGGGTCAAAGGAAAACTTTCAAAGGGAATTGATCCTAGAGGTGGACATATAAAACACCTCAAAAAGAGCTTGCCGTTAATCTAATTATATTGTGCAATCAGTAAAACAAGGTACAAGCGTCTATGCAAAAATATAAATGATTTATTATACAATAACTTAGAATATAATGAAAGCTTAATCAATATAAAATTCATTAATATGCAATAACACACAATGATACGCAGTGCCCTAAATCCGCCACTAGATGGCTCTAACACAAATACCAGCGTTCCATATTACCTCTCAAACATAAAATGTAATACAACGTCTCTACCGCAATTATGAGATATACTATCAGTTACTCTGCTCAAACTATGATCAATCTCTGATATCGGATAGTATTGCGAAACAATTTATAAATTATCAGGCCTGATATTAACAATGGAATGTGAATATTCCAATCAGAGAGTTTCTCCGATATCAATATTAGATCTCTTATTCAGTAATATGCATCTTTATTAAATAGTGATAATATTGATGTAGCACTTTTAACATTATACATCCGCACTAAAGCGGAAATCAGATGACCGTTAATTTCTAACGATAATTTGTTTTCCCTAAGTCCTAACAGCAATACAGATGGGGTTAACTACCCCCCGTGGACTGGTAGGACCAGCGAAATTTTAATGAGCCCAAGCACCAATAATAAAGATTTACACCCCTACAAAAGGAGGGGACACCCCCCAGCCCACTGTCTATAGCAAGAATAACTTACTAAGGTGGGATATTTGTGTGCTGCTGTTAGGACTAAGGAAAAAAAAATATCATTAGAATTTAACGATTCCCTTACGTCCTACCAGCAGCACAGATGGGGAGATAGTCTGTAGTGGGAGATGAAAGTGGATTCAGAGCTCCAGGAGGCAGCTTTACAAATCATGCCCAGAGGAAGGAGACTTCTTGCTGCAAAGGAAGTAGAGATGGCCCTTGTGGAATGGGCCTTCACGAACTCTGGAGGATCCAAAGACTGGGAAACGAAAGATTCTCTCATGGCCTCCTTAATTCAGCAACTAATCGAAGCCTTGGACGCCTTGCGGCCTTTAGACTTACCGGCAAACAGGATAAAGAGGTTCTCATCTATCCTGAACTCCCTGGATCTATTCACATAGATCTGAAAACATCTCGAGATGTCCAAAGGATGTTTGACATGATCCCTGGAGGAGGGAGGAGGTAGAAGGAGAGAATAAGACTGGTAAAGAAATCACCTGGTTAATGTTCTGGAATGATGGAACCTTAGGCCTGAAATATGGAAGAAACCTCAGGAGAACCCGGTCTTGAGGAAAGATGTTATAGGGTTCTAAGGCCGAGAAAGCTGGAAGCTCCGAGACTCTCTTGGCCGAGGTTACCGCCAGTAAGAAGACCAACTTCAGCGTCACAAATTTTAAGTCTACCTCCTCCAAAGGCTCAAAGGGGGGAGATGCTAGCCCCCTGAGCATGACTGATAAGTCCCACTGAGGAATGGACCTCAGTACTGTAGACTTCAATATTTTGACTCCTTTAAGGAAGCGTTTGATGAGCGGGTCCCGAGAATATGGTCTGTTGAGACAGGCCGAGATGGCAGAAATTTGGACCTTCAAAATAGATGGAGCAAGGCCTCTGTCAAGGCCGTCCTGCAGGAATGGAAGTATCGCAGAGAGGGGCGGATCTGCAAAAGCCACCTGGTTTGAAGCACACCACGACGAGAAGATTCTCATGATCCTGGAGTAGGCTTTCTTTGTAGATTCTGCTCTTGAATGCGACAATGTTCTCAGGATCGACTCTGAAAGCCCTTCTATTCTGGGAAGGGACTGATCAACTTCCAGGCTGTCTGGTTGAACTTTGTGCAGATTTGGGCAGAGGTGAGTGTCCCATGACACCAGGGTCTGCTGTGGGGGGAGCCTCCAATAATGTCCCCGACTCATCTGAATGAGCTGGGTAAACCAGGATCTCTTGGGCCAAAACGGTATGATGGCTATCACCGAGGCCTGATCCTGACAGATTTTCATCAATACCCTCGGTATCCTGGAAAACGGAGGGAAGATGTACGCCAGCCTGAACCTCCACGGTATCGACAGAGCATCTATCGCCAGGGGGTTGTCCTCCCTGTAAAGGGAGCAGAAGATCTACCTCTGGCAAACCCCACCTGAGGACTATCTGCCTGAATATCTCCGGATGCAGGGACCATTCCAATGTCGGCAGACTCAGGCGATCCGCGATTTATATTGTAGGAACCTCGGATGTGGGTGGCAGACAGGTGGGAAAGGTTCGACTCTGCCCACCGAAGAACTACCCCGATCTTCGAAAGGAGGGGTAGAGATCTTGTGCCTCCCTGCTTGTTGATGTACAGGACCGCAGTCATGTTGTCTGACTGTACTTTCACCGCCAAGCCCCGGATTCGGGGGGCGAAGTGAAGGAGGGCTAGCCGGATGGCTCGAATCTTGCGGAGATTGGAAGAAAGTAGCCGCTCCTGAGGAGACCAAGTCCCCTGGACTGGGGAATCGTCTAGGTGAGCGCCCCAGCCTACTTGGGACGCGTCCGTTGTCAATATGACCCAGGATGGCTGGGTTATAGACTCTCCCCCTTACCCCCCCCGGGAGATGGAGCCACTATCTCAGGGAGGTTCGAGTCTGACAAGACAGGGAACACAGGGAATTTAGCCCGGTGGGGCTGCCATCCCATTTGTCAAGAACTTTCAATTGTAGAGGGCGGAGGTGCCACAAAGCCCAAGGGACTGCATCCGTAGCCGCTGACATGAGCCCCAACATCTTCATGAGAGTCCGAATGGGAACTCGACGAGGAACAAATAGGAACCTTGCCAGTTCCGGAATCCGAGCTCTTCTTTCTGGAGTCAACTGGAGGGACATCCCAACGGAGTCGACTATGAAGCCTAAATATTTTACCGAAGTAGACGGGCTCACGTTTGATTTCTGCCAGTTGATGATCCACCCTAGGTGGAGCAGAAAGGAGATAGCTATATGAAGATGGTGGGTAAGGACTGGAACCGAAGAGGCTTTTAGGAGCCAATCGTCCAGGTAAGGAATTATGGTCAGCCCTTGAAGCCTTAAAGCTGCCACCACCGAAATCACCACCTTGGTGAAGGTGATGGGAGAAGAGGAAATCCCGAAGGGTAAGGCGACAAACTGGAGGTGCCTGAGGACCCCCGAGACCTGGACCGCGATTCTGAGATACCTCCGGGAAGCAGGATGGATGGGGATGTGAAGATACGCATCCTTGAGGTCCGGGGTAGACATCACGTATCCCGGGTTGAGAACGTGGATCACTGACCTGATAGTTTCCACACGAAACTTTGCCTTCCTTATACAGTTGCAAGAAAAAGTATGTGAACCCTTTGGAAGGATATGGATTTCTGCACAAATTGGTCATAAAATGTGATCTGATCTTCATCTAAGCCACAACAATAGACAATCACAGTCTGCTTAAACTAATAACACACAAAGAATTAAATGTTACCATGTTTTTATTGAACACATCATGTAAACATTCACAGTGCAGGTGGAAAAAGTATATGAACCCCTAGACTAATGACATCTCCAAGATCAAATTGGAGTGAGGTGTCGGTCAACTGGAGTCCAATCAATAAGATGAGATTAGAGGTGTTGGTTACAGCTGCCCTGCCCTATAAAAAAAAAAAAAACACACACCAGTTCTGGGTTTGCTTTTCACAAGAAGCATTGCCTGATGTGAATGATGCCTCGCACGAAAGAGCTCTCAGCAGACCTACAATTAAGAATTGTTGACTTGCATAAAGCTGGAAAGGGTTATAAAAGTATCTCCAAAAGCTTTGCTGTTCATCAGTCCACGGTAAGACAAATTGTCTATAAATGGAGAAAGTTCAGCACTGCTGCTACTCTCCCTAGGAGTGTCCGTCCTGTAAAGATGACTGCAAGTGCACAGCGCAGACTGCTCAATGAGGTGAAGAAGAATCCTAGAGTGTCAGCTAAAGACTTACAAAAGTCTCTGGCATATGCTAACATCCCTGCTGTCCAAAAAAAACATTGCTGCACGTTTACAGTTTGCACAAGAGCACCTGGATGTTCCACAGCAGTACTGGCAAAATATTCTGTGGACAGTTGAAACCAAAGTTGAGTTGTTTGGAAGAAATACACAACACTATGTGTGAGGAAAAAAAGAGGCACAGCACACCATCATCAAAACATCATCCAAACTGTGAAGTATGGAGTTGGGGGCATCATGATTTGGGGCTGCTTTGCTGCGTCAGGGCCTGGACGGATTGCTATCATCGAAGGAAAAATTAATTCCCAAGTGTATCAAGACATTTTGCAGGAGAACTTAAGGCCATCTGTCCACCAGCTGAAGCTCAACAGAAGATGTGTGTTGCAACAGGACAATGACCCAAAGCATAGTAGTGAATCAACAACAGAATAGCTTAAACAGAAGAAAATAGGCCTTCTGGAGTGGCCCAGAGTCCTGACCTTAACCCGATTTGAGATGCTGTGGCATGACCTCTAAAAAGCGATTCACATCAGACATCCCAAGAATATTGTTGAACTGAAACAGTTCTGTAAAGAGGAATGGTCAAGAATTACTCCTGACCGTTCTGCACGTCTGATCGGCAACTACAGGAAATGTTTGGCTGAAGTTATTGCTGCCAAAGGAGGTTCAACCAGTTATTAAATCCAAGGGTTCACATACTTTTTCCACCTGCACAGTGAATGTTTACATGGTGTGTTCAATAAAAACATGGTAACATTTAATTCTTTGTGTGTTATTAGTTTAAGCAGACTGTGGTTGTCTATTGTTGTGACTTAGATGAAGATCAGATCACATTTTATGACCAATTTGTGCAGAAATCCATATCATTCCAAAGGGTTCACATACTTTTTCTTGCAACTGTAAATCGATTGAAAAATCACAAATCGATAATCATCCGGAGATCTCCATTTTTTTGGGGAACTAGAAAAACCGGAGAATAGATCCCTAAGCCCCGCTCTCCTGCCGGAACCTCCTCCAGAGCGCCCTTGAGGATGTAGTCCTGGATGTAGGCCTCCAGAATCGCCTGTTTGGCGGGCAGTAAGCGCTGATTGATGATAAATCTGTCTGGGGGAGGAGATTTGAGATTTATTAGGTAGCCCTCGGATATGACTTTTAGGACCCAAGGGTCTGGAATTTCCTGGGCCCAGACTCCTTGAAATGGGCGAGACGCCCCCTGACGGGCACAAGGGGACAAGGTATTTGAAAATCTTCCGGAAGGATGGCAGGAGTAGCGGGGGTTAACCAAGAGCCTCCGGGAGGCCCATAGTCAGGAGGGCTTAGCCTCTCTAGCTCCTCTGCGAGGACCCTTCGAATTTCTTCGCTGCGCCCCCCAGTCTCTACACGCTCTGGCTTGTTGGCCAGATCTACCACCACGATCTTGTCTGCCCTATCCCCGAATGGGCTGCTGGGGAAGACTCTTCCCCTTCTTATCAGAGATTCATGATTCTGTCTAACTCTGAGCCGAACAAGCCGTCCGGCTCAAAGGGGAGACTGCACAGGTTGTACTTTTGATGCGTTATCCGCGACCTATGGTTTAAGCCATAAGGGCCTGCGGGCTGCAGAGACCAGGGCCATGGACTTGGCTGCCAAATTCAGCTGTAATTGTGCAGTGTAGCACAGAAAGTCAGTCGCTAGGTTGACTGTCTTGAATGCGGCCAGGATGTCGTCCCGAGAAACCCTCTGATCAACGTCCGCCTGAATTTGATTTAGGCGGGAACGGATGAAGGACGAAACTCCCGTGGCCGCGATAGCGGTAGACGCGGAGGCTGTAGCTGCCGAGTGACCTCTTCTTAATGTGCACTCTGCCCTCCTATCAATGGGGTCTTGCAGACTAGACCCATCGTCCGCTGGGACCAGAGTGCGTCTGGACAATTTGGCGATAGCCATGTCGACCTTGGGAATGGAACCCCACGTTTCTACCAAGGAGCTTGCCATGGGAAACATGGTCCTAAATTTCTTAGTCAAGACCGGACCCTTCTCTGGCTTCTTCTATTCCATCCGCATAACGGAAATAAGGGTCTCATCCGCCTCAAAGACATGCTGTGCCCGACCGGTGGGATTGGAGGACTCCCCAGGGTCAACATCATGGTCCCCCGACCTGATGGACTTTTAAAAATGTCTGTGTTTTTTCTGGGGGAAAAAACATGATGTTAACTCCTCTTCATCCGAAGAGGAAGAGACCAAGGAAATCGCAGCGGGCCTCTCAACGGGCGCGGAGGTATCCATTGGAGCCTGAGCAGGAAGCCTCTCATCCAGCAGATTAACCACGCCTTTGATGGATTCGTCCACATATACCTTGACCCACGCGTACATCTCTTGCATGGTGGGTTCCGTGGCCGATTGAGATTTACGGCAACCCTCGCATCTTGAGTAGGGACAATTGTCGTCCAGAAGCGCGCTGCAGTCAAAGCAGGCCAGGTGTTTCCTCTTTGAGATCGATTTACGGGTCTCCGGGTCCTTAGGTGAAGCCATTGGCTGCAAAGAACAAAGAATTAGTAAATTCTGACAAGCTGACAAATATCAAAGAAAAGGGCTTAAGCAGAGGCCCACCGAAGTGGAGCGGCTGAAAAAAGAAAAAAAACGTAATGGAACCAGACAGTCAAAGTACAGAGTACTAATGGGCTCTGGGAGCTAGCTTACAACAAGCGTGTGCTTCCAGAGGAAGACTGAGAGCAAAGTGGCTCCTTAAATAGGCGGAGCTCCGCCCCATGGGCAGAGATCCTGCCCCAGGAGGATCTTGATCTTAGATCCTGAATTTTAACAATACATAAATCTTATTGTATCCATGTATATACATTAATCCCCTCCCCCCCCCCCCCCCCCCCCCCAAAGCAGCCAGAAATAGCCCAAGCAAACAGGCAGACGGGAAGCAAGCTTCCCAGATGAGAAGCCGAGAACCGGAAGTGACGCCGGAAGGGGCCGACGTCACTTCCGGAGATGGCGGAGCCCACCGGAGACACGGCGGAGTGCCGCACTGGCCAACAGCAGCCCGCAGCCTGTAGCAAGGGGGGGAGGTAAGAAAAAAACAAGAGCCCCGTCGTAGTAAAATAAGCGGGGCAAAGTGAAGAAAACAAAACAAAAATATAGGCAAACATAGGTGGAAACCCGCTGATGCCCTACAAAAAAGATAACAAAAAACTTCCCCCAAAGAGAAAGGAGGAGGGGAACCGCCAATGGGCTGGGGGGTGTCCCCTCCTTTTGTAGGGGTGTAAATCTTTTATTATTGGTGCTTGGGCTCATAAAAATTCCGCCGGTCCTACCAGTCCACGGGAGGTAGTTAACCCCATCTGTGCTGCTGGTAGGACGTAAGGGAAAGGCATATAGATTGTGTGAGGGCAAAACTGCAGCATTCTGGACACGCAGATTCAGCATGTGCTACACTGAAGGGATAGACCCACATGAGACATGTCTAAAACTAGGAGCAGATGGCAAACTGAATGTTAGGGGGTCTGAAAATGAATAAAGAAATGGAGATTGTAAACTGAAACTTGGTGACATTTATTTTTTATTTACATTTTGAGCCCCTTTCTCTGTACAGTCTTGAGATTGTCTAGTAGCATATTCCTTAGTTTTACTGTGTTCTGTCAGGCAGCTGAGCTGACGGCTCCTTATCTCTGATCCCTGATCTTATAAACTCTCAATTCTTAAAGGATGTCACTTAAATAAGTTTTTATGACCTTTTAGTTATTTGGAGATTAGGTTTTTTCGATGACCGCCACAAAGGGAAAGTAGGATTCTCACAGCTAGACAAACAGTTAACCCTTTGTGTCAGAACAGCTAAATGTTTTTAATAAAGGTCAATTAAAAAAATGATTTTTAGACCAAAATGAGTACATTGCAATCATAAATAAAAATTGTCTCCAAAGGTGTACATAGGGAAATGTGTCCCCAAAAGTGTTATCTGCTAGTTACAACCTGATAGTGACACACAGCTCTCTCTTTTTTTATTTCTTATTTGTCTGATTGCAGATTTATTTATTCTATTTCCTGAACATGATTATGGGGGCGGCCATCTTGCTTTAGTTCTTAAATCACAGAACCACCACTGGTAAAACGTAACTTTTATTAGATCGTTGAATAAAATATGCAATAGGCCAGTTTGTTTCGGATTCCAAGGGCAGGGTCGGGACTAGAGTCAGAAAGGCTGTCCCTGAATGTTGTCCCTAGGATGCTAGGGCTCTGCTTAAAAATGAAATAGCCGCTCCGATCCCTAAGGATTCCCTGACACAGCTTAAACCAGGCATCCTCAAACTGCGGCCCTTCAGCTGTTGCAAAACTACAACTCCCAGCATGCCCGAACAGCCTACAGGTATCAGCCTACAGCAGGGCATTGTGGGAGTTATAGTTTTACAACAGCTGGAGGGCTGCAGTTTGAGGATGCCTGGCTTAAACCACAACCAGAAGTGTATATTCGTCAATGAATTGCTATCAAGTCCTTGTTAGATATATACGGAAAAATAAAAATGGTAAGTATATAAAATACCAAGGTCAAGTAATAGATTTCACAAATATCAAGATAGAGGTAGTCACAATCGGGTATAATATAAGGTATGTCTCTACACATAGTGGATTATGGGGGTCATTTATGAAACAGAAATATGCCTAAATTAGGCTCATTTCTGGCGCAGATTGTGGCTCAAAGGTCCTTTGCGCTGCAATCTGCGATTTCTCCTTGCTCTCGCCAGGTCTAAAAAAGTGTGCGTGGCGGGGAAAGGGGACGGACCGGCAGGCCCGTCTCATTTACCATTTTCTACGCCTGGTTTAGGCATAGAAAATGGTCTAAATGTAAGACACATTTAGAAGCAGCGGTGGATAAACCGAAGATATGGAGAGGCCGCCGTCTCTTCATAACTCCAGTGGATGCACCGTCAGGGGTTATTAAGACAGGCATCTAAAACGTTGATGTTAATAAATGTGCCCCTATATCCCTAAGATACAGTCAAAAAGGTCTATCCCTGTACGGTGCAAACGTATGTCCCGACGCGTTTACCTACGGCTATCAAGCCATAGTTCATCAGGGAATTGGAGGACATAACATCATTCCACATTGATACTGTATGTAGAAAATAACTTGATTCACATGATAATGCAAGTGAGATGCCCTGTACATGTAGAATCATCATACACAGTGTGATGGTAGTATTAAAACAGGCAGTCCTTCAGGTGCAGAAATATATACACCCAGCAACCCGGGTAATTGTTCGTTCATATGGCAAAACTCAAGCTATGAGACTATACTAGGCATGATGGCACCTTTATAGTATGCTCATATTTTGAAGCACATTGATACTTGCGGATGGTGCTCTGTAGATGAGGTTTGAACCCAGTATCAGTGGAACCTGGAAACCATGCTGAGACGGAGGGTCAGCAAGAGGATGCCTGTGACGTCACATCTCGCGAGATTATGGTCTGAGCTGTGGTTAATGGCATTTTGAAAGCATTAAGAAAATTGCGTTACAGCAGCTCCAAGATCCATAGACACAATGGTCTGGAGGGGACCTCATTGACTTCAATGGGAGAGTTTCCTAAGCATGCTCTTTGACCTGTGCACAGGTCATTGTACAGGGAGGGAATAGATAAGCTCTGACAATCGCCTGTTGTGAATGGTGGATCCTGTCTTATCTATACACAGAGATGATATGGTTACAGTTAGGATTAGAATGACAGATATGCAGATTACTGCAGTAAAGGGATCTGTACAGATCAAGAAGTGGCTTCTGCCGGTGCGAAAACTGCAGGATTTTATGATTTTTGTTTAATTATAGCTAGTGACATGGTAAATAAAAAATAACATGATCCAAATTCTTTTAAAATATGCTAAACATTACACTGTGTGCAGAATTATTAGGCAAATGAGTATTTTGACCACATCATCCTCTTTATGCATGTTGTCTTACTCCAAGCTGTATAGGCTCGAAAGCCTACTACCAATTAAGCATATTAGGTGATGTGCATCTCTGTAATGAGAAGGGGTGTGGTCTAATGACATCAACACCCTATATCAGGTGTGCATAATTATTAGGCAACTTCCTTTCCTTTGGCAAAATGGGTCAAAAGAAGGACTTGACAGGCTCAGAAAAGTGAAAAAATAGTGAGATATCTTGCAGAGGGATGCAGCACTCTTAAAATTGCAAAGCTTCTGAAGCGTGATCATCGAACAATCAAGCGTTTCATTCAAAATAGTCAACAGGGTCGCAAGAAGCGTGTGGAAAAACCAAGGCGCAAAATAACTGCCCATGAACTGAGAAAAGTCAAGCGTGCAGCTGCCAAGATGCCACTTGCCACCAGTTTGGCCATATTTCAGAGCTGCAACATCACTGGAGTGCCCAAAAGCACAAGGTGTGCAATACTCAGAGACATGGCCAAGGTAAGAAAGGCTGAAAGACGACCACCACTGAACAAGACACACAAGCTGAAACGTCAAGACTGGGCCAAGAAATATCTCAAGACTGATTTTTCTAAGGTTTTATGGACTGATGAAATGAGAGTGAGTCTTGATGGGCCAGATGGATGGGCCCGTGGCTGGATTGGTAAAGGGCAGAGAGCTCCAGTCCGACTCGGACGCCAGCAAGGTGGAGGTGGAGTACTGGTTTGGGCTGGTATCATCAAAGATGAGCTTGTGGGGCCTTTTCGGGTTGAGGATGGAGTCAAGCTCAACTCCCAGTCCTACTGCCAGTTTCTGGAAGACACCTTCTTCAAGCAGTGGTACAGGAAGAAGTCTGCATCCTTCAAGAAAAACATGATTTTCATGCAGGACAATGCTCCATCACACGCGTCCAAGTACTCCACAGCGTGGCTGGCAAGAAAGGGTATAAAAGAAGAAAATCTAATGACATGGCCTCCTTGTTCACCTGATCTGAACCCCATTGAGAACCTGTGGTCCATCATCAAATGTGAGATTTACAAGGAGGGAAAACAGTACACCTCACTGAACAGTGTCTGGGAGGCTGTGGTTGCTGCTGCACGCAATGTTGATGGTGAACAGATCAAAACACTGACATAATCCATGGATGGCAGGCTTTTGAGTGTCCTTGCAAAGAAAGGTGGCTATATTGGTCACTGATTTGTTTTTGTTTTGTTTTTGAATGTCAGAAATGTATATTTGTGAATGTTGAGATGTTATATTAGTTTCACTGGTAAAAATAAATAATTGAAATGGGTATATATTTGTTTTTTGTTAAATTGCCTAATAATTATGCACAGTAATAGTCACCTGCACGCACAGATATCCCCCTAAAATAGCTAAAACTAAAAACAAACTAAAAACTACTTCCAAAAATATTCAGCTTTTTGGGTTCATTGAGAACATGGTTGTTGTTCAATAATAAAATTAATCCTCAAAAATACAACTTGCCTAATAATTCTGCACTCCCTGTAAAAACGTGGCTTTATCGGTTGGTCATTTTCTGATATCACATTCCCTGTAAGTTAGTGCTGTGTAACTACACTAAGCTGCAGTGCTTACAGGGAATCTGAGGTAGTCTGAGATATATCTCCTGTCTCCTGATTGGCTTAGTCTTCTGATCTTCTCTTTCACCAGCAGCTTAGCCTCCTCAGATTGGCTGCTATGTATAAACACAAGCCCACCAAGGGCTCTCAATCAATTAAGTGTAGGCATGGCAAATTTTCAGTATAACTAAAACAAATTCTAATCTATGTAGGATATATCGGAATGGCTCACCCTCCAAGTTGCTATGAAAAAGGGTGCTCCCCCTAAAAAGGTTACCCCAAACCTTGAAAGGAGATAAAATATTAAATAGAATAAGAGGGGCACATCTACATCTAGTTCACATCGACCACTACACAGTATTATGTTAAAACAATTTATTAAATATACATACGGTACCTGATAAATTAATAATACACCTAAAATACGTAAATCTATACTGTGAATAAATAAATGAATAAATATATATCAATACAGATAGAATGTGATAATACTAAGGGTTATTGACGTCATGCATCAGATGGTTAATAGTGAATGTCTCTAGTAGGATCGCTGAAGTACAGGATAAGAAAACAGTCACTATATTGGTCCGCAATATGCGATTTTTCCAAGCAGGAAAAAATAAATGAATGCTTTAGTCCTTCAATATAGGAACAATGGACTGTCCTTAGCGTATAAGTACAAGCATTCCTTTTTGTAGAGGTAACTTCGTCTCACAGTTATAGCTCCACTATTGCACTGTGATACAATATGGCAAGTACTCACTGTTTGTAGAGGTGGTAAAGTGTTCGGATAGTTGCGCTTAGCGTGGCGTCCCACGAGTTGTCAGCGCAGATGATTATAACTCCAATCTACTTTATCGTGAGTTGTAAACTTGCATTGAAATAAGCTTGCACAAAAGGGGAGAAACAGTCCGTTTGGTGAACTAGGGTCAATGTGAATATGGCCCTTCTTGAGATTCGCCTTTGCTTTGTGTCTTTTTCGCACGGCAGGACTTTCGTTTCTTTCCAAATTGGTTGCAAACTTGTAGTTAAGATGCGCAAATAATATTGCGGTTTCCGTTCTTATGTTGCGGTTTCTTCCCTTTTGTTGAGACTTGTCTACACTATACGCGTTTCGGAGTTAGCACGACTCCTTCCTCAGTGGTCAAGTCTCATCCGATGTTTGTCTCTTTATATAGGGCTGTATCCATTGTTCATTTGTGGCTATTACGTCACTTAAAGCAGCACCTGAACGTTGACGCCCAACTGGGTTGATCATTTAACCTCTTAGTCACAGTGTTGCAGAAATATATGTGTATAGTATAAAACTGGGCAATAATAGTAGTAATTGCCAAACGTACGGTTTTTTCAGAGTCTTTATCAACCTATGGTAAAAATCACCTAATAATGATTATAAAAAACTATAATTTTTTAAAAAAACTTATATTTTAAACTATTCTAATCATGCGTTTATATTATAAAATCCTCAATATGTACATATGGGAGTATATCTAAAAGCAAAAAGTATATATCTAAATGTTCAAATACTATTTATTCATTCACATTTATTTCATTGCACATTTCCAATGCGATTTTTGCTGCGGTTTTCAAATGCGTTATTTTTAATCACCAGTTGCGCATTCTTTCAGTGCAATGAACTATGCTCCTAAAGTGTTCATACATCTTTACCGTGGTGTTTTATATTTACATGGTAGGTTAATACCATATATTGTAGACATGTGTGTGTGTGTGTGTGTGTGTGTGTGTGTGTGTGTGTATATATATATATATATATATATATATATATATATATATATATATATATAAACTTATAGTTAAAAAGCTAAATTTGTCTGGTTCAAACATAGGGTTAATAGTGCTTCGTTCTCTATGTGTGGGTTGTATTTTGGCTGGTTGTTAATGAGTTGTTTCCACAGGGTGTGGACACATGAATCTCTATAGCTATGTATATGTCTACATCCAGACCATGCGTTATCAGAGCGATCTTGGAGTATATATATCAACCAGTCAATCTGTTTATTTAAATCACACCTTACTATGTATGCTGGTATTTTTTAAATCCTAATAACAACAGATGTATATACATATTTTCCTACAGTTTTTATTTGATTTTGGTTTGTGAGGATCTTAATCTATATTATATCAGGAGCTTTTAGGCAGTAGCGATATGAAGATACATAGTTAGTGTGTAGCCGACAAATAGTTTCTTATATATATAATTTTCTTATATATATAATTTTTTATACTTTCACAAATGACGCGGTGAGTGACTTATTACGCTTTGGCCAAAATGTACACCAATGTCTCATCCAGCATGGAGGCAGGGCAGAATGCTGGATGTAGTGTGCGATCACATTTGTATTCTCCGTTTGTATATGTATTTCGCCATAGTGATCTGTACCTATATGCAGGTTGTGCTGACTCAATTCCCCAAAATTTTTTCAATGCTGATTTGGTTGAGAACAGTTGAGTATGACACATTCTATGCACTACCCCTTTTGTGTTATGCAGAACTATGCAAAATGCTAATCGGTACCTGAAAAGACCTGCCAGGACCCAGGGCTCTGTACAACTTAGATGCCAGTTTCTGCCTTTATTTCCCTGTCCTGGCACTGTTTACACAGAAAGACCAGACACGGCTGCACCATCTACTGGGTGATTTATCTCATCCCAGAGCTGGACTATCAAGTGCATATTATCAAGCTCAATAGATGTTAAAGCAACCATTGAAATAAAAATGTCTTCATTTGAGCTGTAGACACAAACGTTAGTTCATGTTTAATAAGACCATCACAGTGCCCACATAGTCCTCTACACTTTCTTCAGTGCTTCTTGGCTACAACTATTCTGGCAGTCCATGTGAGGCTATGTAGAGAGTTTTCTCTATACTGTCCCAGACTATCCAAAGACTTCCACAGTATTTAGCTGTATGGCACCCCACTTTTACCTGCCTGGGACTACTAACTATGTTTGAGGTATCCCCACCCACGGCACAGCAACTGCAGGAGGTACCACACTGGTATCCTTTAACCAAACCAATATACACTGCTATACACACACACAGTAGAATACCATACTAAATATAACCAGGGCCACAGCAGCCATGAAACATAATGGTTTAATATGACTTTTCTTTTTCTAGGTGAAGAAAGGAAAAGGGGCAGCGACTCAAATCTCATTTTATCTCCCACCTATACTGTTGAAGATAATCAATCACAAATTGGCAAAACTAGAGCTGTACAAAGACTGGGTACAACGTTAGCAAGTTCTGAATGTGGAAAGCAATTTGAAAAGAAACACAATCTTTCCATACATGAAAGGATTCACAAAAAGGAAAGTCCATTTACATGTTCAGAATGTGGAAAAAGATTTAGTCGGAAGTCACATTTCGTGAGACATCAGAGAATTCACTCAGGAGAGAAGCCATTTTCATGTTCAGAATGTGTGAGATGTTTTAGTGACAAATCAGATCTTGTGAAACATTTAAGAATTCATACAGGGGAGAAGCCATACTCCTGTTCAGAATGTGGGAAATGTTATAGTCGGAGGTTTGGTCTTGTGTTACATCAGAGAACTCACTCTGTTGAGAAGCCATTGTAATGTACACAGTGCATGAAAAGTAGCAGGTGTGGCTCTCCTGTGTAGGACCTCTAGATCAGAATGTCTTGTAATATTTATCTTAAAGGTGTTGCCCAGGATTAGATGAGTACACCCTTGACATTTTTGTAAATATTTTATTATATCTTTTCGTGGGACAACACTGAAGATATGACACTTTGATACTATGTACAATAGTCAATGTACAGCTTGTTAAACAGTGTAAATTTGGTGTGCCCTCAAAATAACTCAACATACAGCCATTGATGTCTAAACTGCTGGCAACAAAAGTGAGTACACCCCTAAGTGAAAATGGACAAATTGTGTACAATTTGCCATTTTCCCTCCACGGTGTCATGTGACTTTGTTAGTGTTACAAGGTCTCAGGTGTGAATGGGGAGCAGGTGTGTTAAATTTGGCGTTATCGATTTCACACTCTCTCATAACGGTCACTGGAAGTTCAACATGGCACCTCATGGCAATAAACTTTTTTCGGCCTTATAAACTATGTTACTATGATCTGAAAAAAATAATTGTTGCTATACATAAAGTTGGCCTAGGTCTGTGAAGGCTAACTTTTGGCACTCCAGCTGTGGTAAAACTACTCCTCCCAAGAGGTACACTTGCTTGGCTTTTTTTTTTAGAACTCCATAGAAATTAATGGAGCATGATGGGAGTCGTAGTTTCACCACAGCTGGAGTGCCGGACGTTAGCCATCACTGGCCTAGGCTATTAGAAGATTGTCAACGCTGAAGCTGAGCTGCATCATGGTGGCCAAGACCATACAGTGGTTTAAAAAGACAGATTCCAATCAGAATAGGCCTCACCATGGTCGACGAAAGAAGTTGAGTGCAGGTGCTCAGCGTCGTATCCAGAGGTTGTCTTTCCAAAATAGACGTATGAGTGCTCCCAGCATTGCTGCTGAGTTTAAAGGGGGAGTGGGTCACCCTGTCCATACTCTGCACATACGCCACACACTTGGTCTACATGGCTGTCATTCCAGAAGGAAGCCTCTTCTAAAAAGGATGCACTAAAAAGCCTGCGACCAGTTTGCTGAAGACAAGCAGACTAAGGACATAGATTACATTTATTTGGTTCAGATGGTGTTAAGCGTGTGTTGTGGCAACCAGGTGAGGAGTACAAAGACAAGTGTGTTTTGCCTACAGTCAAGCATGGTGTTGGAAGTGTCATGGTTTGGGGCTGCATGAGTGCTGCCGGTTATGGGGAGATACAGTTTATTGAGGGAACCATGAATGCCAACATGTATTGTGACTTACACTGCCTGTACCAAAAAAAAGGTCACCACCCAAATAAAATGGGTTAAGGTCTGGACTCTGTGGTGGCCAATCCATGTGTGAAAATGATGTCTTATGCTCCCTGAACCACCTTTTCACAATTTGAGCCCGATGTATCCTGGCATTGTCATCTTGGAATATGCCCGTGCCATTAGGGAAGAACAAATCCATTGATGGAATAACCTGGTCATTCAGTATGGTCAGGTAGTCGGTTGACCTCATTCTTGGAGCACATACTGTTGCTGAACCTAGACCTGACCAACTGCAGCAACCCCAGATCATAGCTCTGCCCCCACAGGTTTGTACAGTAGGCACTAGGCATGATGGGTGCATCACTTCATCTGCCTCTCTTCTTACCCTGATGCGCCCATCACTCTGGAACAGGGTAAATCTTGACTCATCAGACCACATGACCTTCTTCCATTGATCCAGAGTCCAATCTTTATGTTCCCTAGAAAATTGAAGCCTTTTATTCTGGTTTGCCTCACTGATTAGTGCTTTTCTTACGGCTACACAGCTGTTCAGTCCCAATCCCTTGAGTTCCCTTCACATTGTGCGTGTGGAAATGCTCTTACTTTCACTATTAAACATAGCCCTGAGTTCTACTGTTGTTTTTCTTCGATTTGATTTCACCAAACGTTTAAGTAATCGCCAATCCCGATCATTCAGAATTTTTTTTCCGGCCACATTTCTTTCTCGAATACCATGGGTCCCCACTATACTTCCAGTTTTTAATAATGCATTGGACAGTTTTTAACCCAATTTTAATAGTTTCTGCAATCTCCTTAGATGTTTTCTCTGTTTGATGCATGCCAATAATTTCACCCTTCTCAAACAGACTAACATCTTTTCCACGACCACAAGATGTGTCTTTCGACATAGTTGTTTAAGAAATGAGAAGCAACTCATTGCATCAGTTGGGGTTAAATAACTTGTTTCCAGCTGAATGATAATCGCCCATGCAGTAATTATCCATTAGGTGGCTCATAACTATTTGCTTAGTTAAATCTAGGTGGCGACTTTTTTTAGGACAGGCAGTGTACTATAGTAGAGCATGATCCATTCCCTTTGGAAACTGGGCTGCAGGGCAGTATTCCAACATGATAATGACCCCCAAACACACCTCCAAGATGACCAGTGCCTTGCCAAAGAAACTGAGGGAAAAGGTGCTGGACTGGCCAAACATGTCTCCAGACCTAAACCCTATTGAGCATCTGTGGGGCATCCTCAAATGGAAGGTGGAGGAGTGCATGGTCTCTACATCCACTAGCTCTGTGCTGTTGTCATGGAGGAGTGGAAGAGGATTCCAATGGCAACCTGTGAAGCTCTAGTGAACTCCATGCCCAAGAGAGTTAAGGCAGTGCTAGAAAATAACGACATGCAAAATGTTGACACTTTGGGCACAATTTGCCCATTTCACATACTGTATGTCCACAGATTCTGTTTGATATTTTAGTTTGGCTATATTCACTTTGATACATCCAAGTTGCCATATGAGACACAACCCAGGTGTGGCACGGTTTCTGAAATTAAAAAAGCAGCCAGTTTTTCTGAATTCTCTACAACCTTTTTAACCTTTTTCCTACAAGATGATGACTTAGGCTACTTTCACACGAGCGTTCGGGTGTCCGCTCGTGCGCTCCGTTTGAAGCGGCTCACGAGCGGCCCCGAACGCATCCGTCTGGCCCTAATGCATTCTCAGTGGAGGCGGATCCACTGAGAATGCATCCGCCTGCCAGCGCTCAGCCTCCGCTCCGCTCAGTGAGCGGACACCTGAACACTGCTTGCAGCGTTCGGGTGTCCGCCTGGCCGTGCGGAGGCGAGCGGATCCGTCCAGACTTCTAATGGAAGTCAATGGGAACGGATCCGCTTGAAGATGACACCATATGGCTCAATCTTCAAGCGGATCCGTTCCCCATTGACTTTCAATGTAAAGTCTGAACGGATCCGCTCAGGCTACTTTCTGACTTAGAAAATTTTCTAAGTAATAATGCAGACGGATCCGTTCTGAACGGATGCAAACGTCTGCATTATCGGAGCGGATCCGTCTGATGAAACATCAGACGGATCCGCTCCGAACGCTCGTGTGAAAGTAGCCTTAGATACATATGTCACATTCACCTTTTTTTGACCCACATGGTAAATGTTCTAACAATAATTTCATTTTTGTTTTCCTCACAAAATAGATTAAAAAGGGATCAAAAAGACATGTAAGGCTACTTTCACACTAGGGTTTTTGCTGGATCCGGGTTCAGCAAAAACGCTTCCGTTACTGATAATACAACCGTCTGCATCAGTTATGAACAGATCCGGTTGTATTATCTTTAACATACCCAAGACGGATCCGTCATGAACTCGATTGAAAGTCAGTGGGGGAAGGATTCAGTTTCTATTGTGTCAGAGAAAACGGATCCGTCCCCATTGACATGCATTGTGGGTCATGACTTGTCTTGCTCCGCATCCCAGGACGGAAAGCAAACTGCAGCATGCTGCAGTTTGATCTCCGTTATGAGAATGGAACAGAATGCATTTTGGAGCATTCTGTTCTGTTCAGTTACGTTTTGTCCTCATTTACAATGAATTGGGACAAAACTGAAGTGTTTTTTTTCCGGTATTGAGACCCAGATCTCAATACTGGAAAATATTAACGCTAGTGTGAAAGTAGCCTAACAATGAAATCCACAGCCTGACCTGCAAAAAAAAACAAAAAAATTCACAGCGCACTGTGGAAAGTTAAAAGTATTATTGCTCTGAGAATATGGCAGAACAAAACCAAATGATTTTTCTTTTCAAATATACTGTGCAAAAGTTGTAAACTGCAATCATTTAGACCTGCAGGATCACTGCAATCATTTAGACCTGCAGAAAAAAAGATTATAGTGTTAGTGCTATCAGCAGCAGAGCAGAGAGTGGAGAGGAGTAAAGGATCCAAGGAAAGCAGATCACACAGGCTATGGAGAGAAAAAGACATATAGACTAAGGGGAAAACAGCAGCATTATGGACACCCAGATTCATCATGTGCTACACTTAGTGTTGAGCGAGCATGCTTGGCTGAACTGCTGTTCAGCTCGAGCATCGCAATGCTCGGCACATGGCAGTGTTTGGTCGAATACTGCAGGTGCTCGAGTATAATTTAATACAATGAAAGTCAAGGGGAGACCCGAGCATCAAACCAGGCACCCCCTGCTCTGAAGAAGAGAGGGTTTCTGGTTCACAAAAAAAGGTTAGAAATTGATGGAAACCCCATCAAAATGGTTTGGAAACAGCATTAAGAGGATGGTTGGATGCGTCTTGGACTCCTATTATCTATGAAATACAATAGACAACTACACAAAGGCTTTATGCCAAAAGCCAGGTATGTGGAAGCCAACAATCTATCCATGAGACAGATAAAAGTCTGCATACCCTACAATGGCAGCCTTGTGCACTATGAGACATTCCAAACCAGCTCTCATCTGACTGAGAGCCAGTAAGCCTCAAAGTTGCTTCATATCTGTTGGATGGCTTGGGTGGACCTGCGCACCTAGTTCAATATCATTAGGGTGACAAAAGTTTTCTGATTGTCCTAACATAATATTCAATAACCTTTCTATACAGTTTTGTCATGTAAAAACTCATTTGCATAAACATGGGCATATGGGAAAGACATGCAGCTGAAAAACCATTTGCATGGAAAATTTGCGACCTACACTACTCATGAACAGCGCCATTTATTGGATTCATAGTCTTGTCATAAGACTATGAAACCAATAGATGGCGCTGTTCATGAGTCATTACAAGCAGGGCAATAGTCCTCAGATACACCCATCAAGCTTATATTACCGCAGATAAAGTGCTAGAAGATGTGTGAATGATAGCAGCAATCCGATATACACCTCAGTATAACGCATGCTATTATAGGCTGAGTGCTACACTGTGTGTGAACTCTGTTGAGCAGGGTGCCTCACTAGCGCCCCAACAAGATGAACAGCACCATCTATTGGGTTCATAGCCTTATGACAAGACTAATAGTCTTGTCATAAGACTATGAAACCAATAGATATCACTGTAAATGACTCTTGACATATGTGACATACAATGTTTTGATAGAATAAAAGCAGTGTATACAGAGTATATAGAGTTTAGAGATCTCTGTATACACTGCTTTTATTCTATTGAAACATTGTGAGTATAATAAACCCCTTTTGTATTTGACCCTGGGTGACAGTGCTTTACTATTGCTGTGACCTTTGGTTTTCCACAGAAGCACGTAAAGTAGTGAAGGAGGCTTTGATTGGCTTTCGATGTTTACCCATGACCATCAGTTAATCATCTGATCTCTAATCTAATCTCCTCACTGTCCAACAACCCAAAAAAACTCTTTGACATTTTCCAATCCCTCCTCAGTCCTAAAGTTCAGGCACCCACCACAGACCTCTCTGCTGAAGACTTAGCCGCCTACTTCACAGAGAAAATAGAACATATCCGTCATAAAATCAGCTCCCCGCCACTAAGTGCTATTCATCCCCCTCCCCCCCTGCATCTCCTCTGGCTCACTGTCCACATTTGACCCAGTCACGGAAGAAGAAGTCTCCAGGCTCCTCTCTTCTTCTCGTCCTACCACTTACACCTCTGATCCCATTCCCTCACACCTACTCCAGTCTCTCTCTCCGGCTGTCACCACTCACCTAACAAAAATCTTCAACCTCTCCCTCTCTTCTGGTATCTTCCCCTCCTCTTTCAAACACTCTATCATTACTCCATTAATTTTAAAAAACATCTCTCGACCCATCCTGCACAACTAACTACAGACCAGACTCCAATCTTCCCTTTATCTCTAAACTCCTGGAGCGTCTGGTCTACTCTCGCCTTACCTGCTATCTCTCTGATCACTCTCTCCTTGATCCACTACAATCTGGTGTCCGCCCCCTGCATGTGACAAATGATCTCCTGACAGAAAAACGGTAGCTACTCTCTGCTCATTCTCCTTGACCTCTCTGCAGCTTTTGACACTGTAGAGCACGATCTCCTGCTCGCCATGCTCCAATCCATCGGCCTAAAGGACACTGCCCTCTCCTGGTGTTCTTATCTCTCTGGTCGCTCTTTCAGTGTATCATTCGCTGGCTTCACTTCCTTACCTCTCTCCCTCGCTGTTGGAGTTCCTCAGGGTTCAGTCCTAGGCCCTCTCCTCTTCTCCCTATACACAGCACCAATTGGACAGACCATCAGCAGATTTGGTTTCCAGTACCATCTCTATGCTGATAACACACAACTATACACTTCATCCCCTGTCATCACACCTGCTGTATTACAGAACACCAGTGACTGTCTCTCTGCCATCTCTAACATTATGTCCTCTCTCTATCTGAATCTTAATCTTTCAAAAACTGAACTTCTTGTGTTCTCTCCATCTACTTACCTACCTTAAACCTGATATCTGTCTCTCGGTGTGCAACACCGTCATCACTCCTAGGCAGCACACCCGCTGTCTCGGGGTGACTTTTTACACTAATCTTTCTTTTACTCCCTATATTCTATCTCTCTCCCGCTCATGCCGCCTGCACCTCAAAAACATCTCCAGTATCCGCCCCTTTCTCACTATGGAAACAACAAAAACTCTCGTTGCCCTGATCCACTCCTGCCTTGATTACTGCAACTCACTATTAATTGGCCTCCCTCTCACCAGACTCTCCCCTCTCTAATCTATTCTTAATGCAGCAGCCAGGGTCACCTATCTCTCCAACCACTACTCTGATGCCTCCGCCCTGTGTCAGTCATTGCACTGGCTACCCATACACTATAGAATCCAATTCAAACTGCTTGTCCTCACCCACAAAGCCCTCCACAGTGCTGCACCACCCTACATCTCTTCCCTCATCTCTGTCTACCACCCTACCCGTGCTCTCCGTTCAGCCAATGACTTATGACTGACTTCCACAAAAATCTGAACCTCTCTCTCCTGGCTCCAACATTTCTCCCGAGCTGCACCGGTTCTCTGGAATGCCCTACCCCAAGAATTCAGGCTTAATCGCAACATGCACAGTTTTAAGCGTTTGCTAAAAACATATATTTTCAGGGTGGCCTATTACCTCCCGTGATCTAACCTCCCCATAGCCCATTTATCATTCCCTGAAGCTGAGCCTCCACTGCACCCAGAAGCACTTCGTATATTGGCTGCTGACCGGCTCATGTGGCTTTATATCTGCTCCCCTATTCTCCCAAGATGGCTGGACTATCGTACATAACAAGCATTTCTACTTTTTGTGTCACCCCTATCCCCTCATAGATTGTAAGCTCTTGCGAGCAGGGCCCTCATTCCTCTTGTTGTAGTAACTGACTTGTCTGTTACTATGTTATTTATGACTGTTTGTACATGAACCCCTGAATTGTAAGGCGCTGCGGATTATGTTAACGCTTTATAAATAAAGATTATTATTATCAGTTCGAATGGCTCTGATTTAATGAATTTTCTTCTGGGACTTTCTGAGACAGCGCGCTCCAACCAAAAACGCAACTAGACTGTATGTGAATACTTACCCACTTCACAATTTGGTACCTGCGACGCTAAATATCATATACAACGTACAAGGGGCTGTTTTTACTATTTTTACTTCTGGGGTGTTACACAACCTAACCTCACCAACTGACACACAAACCCGCCCCAACTGTTCCATCATTTCTGCCAACAACGTATAGAAAACAGGCCTATGCTGATCCTCCCCCGGCGACCTCCTCCTCCAACCCTTTAATGTGTGCAACACCCAAAATGATTTTGTCACATCCGGTGCAGTCCGACACTTACAACCAAAAGCCTCATCTCGTCTGCCTCCGGTGCCAACAGCCGAAAACGATCCTACTGAAAACGAGACAATGCATCCGCAATTAAGTTACTTACCCAGGGCACATGAGTCGCTACTATCCAAGCATTCAATGATAAACAACCCAAGACCAAATGCTGAAGCAAGCACACAACTGGAGGAGACGAAGCCGAAATGTGATTGATGACCTCCACCACATCCAAGTTGTCACAATGGAATTGCGGCTTCCTATCCTGGAAAAAATCCCCCCAAATGGACACCGCCATCACAATGGGAAAAAGCTCCAGCAACACTAAATTCTTCACCCAGCCTTCTTCCTTCCATCACCTCGGCCACTCCCCTATGCACCAACGACCTTGTAAATACACCCCAAAACCGAACCCACACGCCTCATCGGTAAACAAGTCCATCTCTGCCGCCAACACCCCTCTGCCATCCATAAAGACCGACCATTATACCTATCTAAAAGGAAGCCCACACCCTTAAATCATCCAGATTAAGCCGCACCAAATGATGAAGAGCCTGAACCCCGTTGTTGCCTGGGCCAATTTCCTACAAAAAATCCAGCCAGATAGGCAGAATATGGCACACAAAATTCAGTTAGCCGCAATTTTTGTCGGCCACATGCAGCCAACACCTCATGCCGTAAATCATCCACTTTGTCCTCAGGCAACCTGCACTCCATAGCCACAGTATCTATGACGATACCCAAAAAACTCAACCCCGACGTAGGGCCTTCAGTTTTCCCCCACGCCAAGGGAACCTCAAAAAGTTGCGACATGGCTTCAAAAGAATGCAACATCACGGAGCATCCAATTCAAACTTGGCGGCCCAATGAACAAAAAAATCCCCAACCCGACCACTCATGCGCCACCCACTCCAAAAACGTACTGAACATCTCAAGTAAGCGCACGAAACCGAACAACCCATAGACAAACACCGATCCAAAAACAACCCAGCAAGTGCTGACAATACGGGTGTACTGGCAAAAGATGAAGAGCCGCCTCAATATCAACCTTAGCCAACAACGCTCCCCGCCCATAAGTCAGAACCAAACGAACCGCCTCATCGAACGATGTATACACCACCGAACACAACTCCGGCGCAATCCCGTCATTAACCGAACCACCCTTCGGAAATGAAAGGTGATGAATAAGGCAAAATTTATTAGGCTCCCTCTTCGGCACAACCCCCAATGGTGACACCCGCAGATCCTGCATTGGCAAGTCCAAAAAGGGGCCCTGTTCTGCTTCACGTTATTCAACAGTTGTATAACACTAGTCAGACAGCTTAACAATAATTCAAAAGTCAAGAAACGTGAGACATCAGATCTGTATGTATTCTTTTTTCTGAATAACTTTGTAAAACTACAACATAAGCATAAACAAAACATATGTGTCAGTACATAAAACATAATACAGCAGCCTTACTCCATCAGTGAGAGTACTCACAGACAATTCCATCATAAGTCCAGGAATAGATCAAGAGCTCCTCTGCATGCAGTCTGCTAGAACCAGGAGCGGTCATGAAATGGAGGAAATACAGTTCCAGGTTAAAGGTTACTGCCTCTGACTCTGAGAAAAATACACTTCCTGTAAAGTTCTGGCAAGGTAGTAACTAACTTTGACCACTAGATGGCAGCAACATCAAACATAACATTGCACTATAATCACTACAGCACATAACATACATTTACTATGCACAATATGGGCAGAACAGGCCCGCCATGCGACCTAACTCCACCTGTTTTCGCAATTTTTCAGTAACCACCCCTGGATGCTCCTTTGCTGACCTCAAATTCTTCCTCCCTTGCCAAAACTCGCCCTCCACGAATGAAAACACTCCCCAAAACCCATCAAAAAAAACCCTGCTGCCTCCGCACTCGGGTACCTATTTAAAAAGTGCACGATCTAGGTTACCCGAATTGGCCTCTACCCCTTTTCCAGCCACATCACCCCAACCCTTTCCTTTACGACCTTTGAAGCACCTTTGCGCTCCATGATTCCCACCACATGAGGAACACTAGTGCCTAAATTTGCATTTGTCCCCATATCTGCATCCTCCCTCGTTGAACAGGAAACACAATCCCTTTTGCGAGGCCACCGAGCGCTCTGATTGCCCAGAACCCCCGGCGCCCCCTGGAAAGGACTGCTCCACCCTGACTGGAGCCATTAACCTCATCCACAGGCCAATATCCTTATGATCCCACCGAATGCTAGACCGAGCCGCTTTTCATTACCGAAATTGCTTGTCATACCTCAGCCAACCCTGCCCCCTATATACCCGATACTACTCCCCTATCGCGTCCAGGTAACAGAAAAGCGCAGAACAATTCTCCGCCGCCTCCTCCCTAATGACACTGGCCAGGATTACAAACGCCTGCATCCAGTTGGAAAAAGACAGCAGAATCAAACGGTACCGCCGCTTATCCTCATCTTCCTTTTTCCTATCATCCTTCCTTTCCCTATCTAAATTAAACCATTCCAACGGGAGAAATGAAAATATGTCCCCGTACTCCCCTTTCCAAATTTTCTCTTTCACCTTCAGCCTCATGGCCCCCCAAAGGCCCCTCAAAGCAAACATATACCTCCCCTCTTGCAGCGTCGTCCAACCGCGGCTCCCCCCCGTCTATCTCTTTTTACCACCCGCTAACTCCAAAACCCCATCCCTATCGGCCGACCTTTGTAACGATGTCCCCGATGACCCACTGGCCCCTGTACCCACTGCCTCACTTTCCTCCGTCCGTTCTGCCACCACTGCCCCACTACTACCCGGTACTGCTTACCCTTGTAAGCCCCAAGCCGCCAACGGTGACCCCATCCCTGACCCCGTACTCACCAGCACTTTAACTAACTCCCTCAACCTCAATAACAAATCACCCAGCCCACCCACTATGGAGACTCCCGGGAGCCCCCCAACCCCGGGAGCCCTTCCGAGATAAGCAACCGCTATTGAGGACTCCCCTCGTATCTCACCTGGCTGCGTGGACGCTGTGATTCCACAAGCCGGAACAGGCTGTAACGGAATTTGACCGGCACTGATCACTCTTCTGGCTGTCATCAGGTCTTCAGCACTGCCTGTGCCACTACTTGCTGCTGCTGGAGCCTGCACTTCTGCAGTTACGCCACTAGAGGCCACCATTCCCAAAGCTGGAGCCGACTCTGAGCCAGCCACTCGCTGCCCGATCACTGAACTAAGCACAGGTCCTCCATCTTGACCCCGCCGGCTTGCAGAGGGAGCCTGGACTTCTCTCCCAAGCCGGGCAAGGTGAGTCCATTCTGGCACACCTGCTGAACCTGCTCCTGCATCCCCGCCAACATCATCAGATGAGGGGGCATCGCGCCTCCCCCACCTAGGGTCCTGCCTTCCTACAGAATTCCTCCCATCACGTGTTCCTACCTGCAGTGCGTGCCGGAGGGTGCCCGGAGGGGCTTCTAATTTGGCACCGGACCCTCAGGGTGGGCCAGAGGCCTAGTCTTCCGCAGCCGGCTCATGGGGGAAGCCGTACAGGCTGATTCCCCCGGCGGCAGGGCTGCCACTGAAGCCTGCAGCCACTCCTGTCCTCTGCTCTCCGCTGCCACCTGGAGCTGTGCCAGCAGCACTTTAATGGATGACATGCTGGTAGGTGAACAACAGCCACTTAAGATGTACGCAGCAGCTCTGGCAATGGCTGCTGCAGATCCACTGTCCCTACAAAATGGCCCCTTTTCCCGCTCTTGCTACCCTTTTTTAAACCTTACACCCCTTCCCTAATACAACTCTCCCACCTTCCCAACAGCTCACTCCCTCCAAGCCTATGTCATGCCAGACCTCCCCCCAGGCCTGCAGCCCTAGGTCCGGCTTGTGCTGGACAAACAGACTCATAAAAGACACTAGAAGACTTGAAACTTGTTCAGACTTGGATCAAGGCTTCAGGAACCAAGACATGCAGAGACGTAGAGGGTCGTTTATAAAGCTGAAATACGACTAAAAATTATATATATATATATTTCAGATGCAGATTGCAGCACAACAGTTATTTGCTCCACAATCTGCGGCTTTTCCCCACTTATGCCAGGTCTAAATAAGTGGGTGGGGAAGGGGACGGGCCGGCAGCTAAAACTCCGGCCTTAAAAAATGACTACAACAGACTTGCCACTTGTTCAGACTTGGACCAAGGCTTTAGGAACCAAGGCATACAAAGACATAGACTTACAACTTGTCCAGACTTGGACCAAGGCTTCAGAAACCCAGACATACAGAGACATTGGAATTGTTCAGATTTGGATCACAACTTCTATAGCCCCGATATACAGAAGACTAGTCCAAACAGTAACAACTGCAGGGACCAGTGCACACATCTCGCAGCAACTTCTGGAACCTGAACATATCAGAAACAGTAAGCATACATGACAATGACGTCTGGAACCCAAACACACTAATCAGGAACAGGCTTGAGACTTCAGAAGCAAACATTGTTACACTGAAGCAGACATTGTTGCACTGCCAGGGCCTAGCCGTACACTCCAGACAGAATTGAGACAAACAGGCAGAACTCGGAAACTAAATAGCAGGACTAATTAAGCACATAGAGAACAGGTGCACCTTCAGACTGGAGAAGAAAGGCCTCTTTCACACGAGTGTGACGGATTGGCTCCAAATGCGTTCAGGGTGCGTTCAATGACACTCGCACCATTTTGCAAGCAAGTTCAGTCAGTTTTGTCTACGATTGCGTTCAGTTGTTCAGTTTTTTCCACAATGCGTTTTGATGCGTTTTTCACGCGCGTGATCCAAAACTGAAGGTTTACAAATGACGTCTCTTAGCAACGATCAGTGAAAAATGCATTGCATCCTCACTTGCTTGCGGATGCAATGCGTTTCTCACTGACACCCCATTCACTTCTGTGGGGCCAGGGCTGTGTGAAAAACACAGAATATAGAACATGCTGTGTTTTTCACGCAACGCAGAACTGATGCGTGAAAACAAACGCTCATGTACACGGACCTATTAAAATGAATGGGTCAGGATTCAGTGCGGGTGCTATGCGTTGACGTCACGCAGTGCACCCGCATGGAAAACTCGCCCGTGTGAAAGGGGTCTAACCCCTACAGAACCAGATTGGAGAGACACAACTCACAATAGAGCCATTCACTCCCACAAGTAATCTACGGCAACCGGCTCACATGGAATACAATGGTGCACAGTGAACCGACATTGTGACAGTACTCCTCCACAGACATAGACAAGGAAGACAAATAAGTTGCAGAGGTTCATTTCACACCCACAAGTATCTGCAGCCAATATTATTCAGCAACCAGCCCGCATACAACGCCAAACATTGAACCATTGTGTAACACAATGGAGAGATGTCTTTCCAAAAGAGTTATTGGTATGATATACTTGGAGACCAAGGACAGGAATTTCCCAGTGGAATCAAAATCCAATAAGGCTTCATGAGTAAGGCTACTTTCACACTTGCGTTTACATTTTCCGGTATTGAGATCCGTCATAGAATCTCAATAACGGAGAAAAACGCTTTCATTTTGTCCCCATTCACTGTCAGTGGAGACAAAACGGAACTGAACAGAACGGAATGCTCTAAAATGCATTACGTTCCGTTTGGGTGCATAACCATACCGGAAAGCAGCTTGCAGCGGTTTTCTTTCTGTCATGGCATGCGGAGCAAAACGGATCCGGCATGACCCACAATGCAAGTCAATGGGGACAGATCCGTTTTTTCAGACACAATAGAAAACTGATCCGTCCCCCATTGACTTTCAATGGTGTTCATGATGGATCCATCATTGCTATGTTAAAGATAATACAACCGGATCCCTTCATAACGGATGTAGACAGTTCTATTATCAGTAACGGAAGCGTTTTTGCTGATCCCTGTCGGATCAGGCAAAAACGCAAGTGTGAAAGTAGCCTAACGCTGAATCCAGGAATGGCCAGGGTGACAGGATTTGAGAATTCTTTAGAGGAAGAGTTTGCGTTAAGGGTAACCTCTCCTACCAGCCATAGGTAGTGAAGTTTTATGGGACAGTCTCAGAGAAAGTGAGCTTTATTTCCACAGTACAACCACAAATTGTGCTACACCTATCTTCTACAGAGAGCTTGAGCCTTTCAAGTCGCATAATCTGTATTTGAGAGGCAGGTGCGGAAGACTGAAGAGGTCTTGGTAAATTTGAAGCTAGCTGAGGCATGGATGGGAACAATTAGTTTTCCACTGTCTTTCCTGGAATCTGAAATCAATACAGTTGGTTAAATATATGAGGTCATTGAAGGTGGCAGCCAAGTCTTGCCCAGCTAGCTCATCTTTAAGGCTACTTTCACACTTGCGTTCGGAGCGGATCCGTCTGGTGTCTGTACAGACGGATCCGCTCCTATAATGCAAAAGCTTGCATCCGTTCAGAACGGATCCGTTTGCATAACTGTTTTTTTCAGATCTGATTTTTCACTTCGTGAAAACTCAGATCCGACAGTATATTCTAACACAGAGGCGTTCCCATGGTGATGGGGACGCTTCAAGTTAGAATATACTAAAAGAACTGTGTACATGACTGCCCCCTGCTGCCTGGCAGGTGCTGCCAGGCAGCAGGGGGCAGACCCCCCCTGTTTTTAACTCATTGGTGGCCAGTGCGGCCTCATGTCTCCCCCCCTCTAGTTAAAATCACGTTCCGAATCCCCCATCATTGGTGGCCAGTGCAGCCTCACATCTCCCCCCCTAGTTAAAATCACGTTCCGAATCCCCCATCATTGGTGGCCAGTGCGGCCTCACATCTCCCCCCCCCTAGTTAGAATCACATTCCGAATCCCCCATCATTGGTGGCCAGTGCGGCCTCACATCTCCCCACCCCCTAGTTATACCAAAGCCGATCCGGGCCGGTTCTTATTGGGAGCAGCCAAAGAGCAGGATGGGTGGCTGTTCCCCACGTCCAGGCCAGGTTTTGGGCTCGGTTTTAAAAACCCAGCCAGCAGCTCAGCTGGGTGTGGTATGTTCCTCCAAGTGAAAGTGGAGCTGTGAAGGCTCTGTGTCTCTGGGAGCTGCACGAGAGCCACCAGCTGGAAGCCAGGTGCCCTCAAGCCTGCTGTGGATATCCAGGTGACGTGTTTGTTTTGAGTTCTGTGGACTTTGGCCGTGTGAAATAACATGAGGAATTCCTGTGGTGTGAATTAACACCAGGACTCTGCAAAGTGTTTGTGTTATGTTTTTCCTTGGGTGTGAATAAACACTGAACTTTTTGCTTTACTACCGTGTTCTTGCCTCTGTACTGCGTCCGCTTACCCTGCCTACCAGAGCAAATCCCTACAATTGGTGGAGGATGCGGGCAAGCGCAGTGAGGTCATTTATCAAACCGGCTAGATTCAAACCGGTGTCAAGAGACGAAATAGAGGCAGTTATGAAGGCCCTCGTGGAGGCTAACCTGCAACAACGCGAGGCTAATAAGCTAAGACCAACCAGTTGCTGCTACAACATGTAATGGCGTTACAGTCAGCAGGAGCAACCCCAAGCGTACACGATGCCCGGAAAGCAGTACGTGCAGCGATCCCTAAAATGACCCCCGCAGATGACTTCGAGACCTACCTGGCCACCAGGGAAAAGCTGCCCCAAGACCAGTGGGCTGAGGTCGTCGCTCCTTTTCTGACATCAGAGTCCCAGCGGGTGTTTTTCGACTTGCCTGATGATCAAGCAGCCGACTACCCAAAGGTAAAGGGGGAGATTTTGGCAAGACTGGGGGTGAATGTGCTGGTCCGGGCCCAGCGGGGGCATCAGTGGGGGTTCAACCCGGCGGAGCCCGTGAGACCCCAGTATTATAACCTGCTTAACCTGTTACAAAAGTAGCTACAACCTGACGTGTTGAGCCCCACTGCTATGTTGTACCGGTTATTAGCAGACAGGGTCTGGAGGGCTCTGCCACCCCCTCTCCAGCAATGTATTGGCCAGGTCTCCCAGGGAATGCGCTGGAGATGGTCGACCTGGTGGAGCGCTATGAGGCTACCCGGAACTTACAGGGGGGTTCTGTTGGGAGGGGGGCAGTCAGATCCCGTAACCCTCCACCCCGGACCCAACAACCGGTGCCCATCAAACCTGCCTGGGATATAACCCCTGTGGACCCCGCTCCAATAATCTGCTGGCGGTGTCGAGAGCCAGGCCATGTTCGAGCGGACTGTCCACATCAGGGGGAACCCATGGACACGAACTGTGGCTTCTGTCAATCATTATATGCCAGGAAACTGTGTGCAGTGGCTGCTTCGGAGTCTCTGAACCACCTGTGCCAGGTTGAGGTGGGAGACACTCCAGCGGAGGCTCTGTTGGACTCAGGAAGTCTGGTGACCCTGGTACGCTCCGCTGAGTACACCGGCCGTAAGGTTGGAGTCATGTGTATCCATGGGGACTTAAAAGACTATCCTACTGCTATGGTGTCTCTGTCTACGGTTTCTGGCAGGTGGATCTACGAGGTGGCTGTTGCAACCCACCTCCACTATGAACTTCTAGTAGGGAGAGACTTCCCGGGTTTCACGGCACTGTGGCCGGTTCCGAGAGTGACTGATACGCATGATACAGGTGTAACCCTAGCAGAATGGCCCGGCTCAGGGGGGAGACCAGAACCCTGGGAACCTGAGTCCGAAGGTCCCGCAGTAGGGGTCACCGCCACTTCGGTGGAAGAGGAGGAGACAACCCCGCTGAGTGTAATGGTGGGAGACATGGAGGACTTGCTGCCGGGGCCTGAGCTGGCAGACCTCAATGTCTCCGGGGATAACTTTGGTACCGCGCAACACCGGGATACAACCTTGTCCCAAGCCTGGGAAAATGTGCTAATAATAGATGGTGAACCACAACAACCAGGGGCAGAGTCGGTGTTCCCCCGTTTTGTGGTCCATCAGGAGATGTTGTATCGGGTAAATCAGCTGCAAGGTGAATCCGTTGAACAGTTGGTGGTGCCTCAGGCTTATCGTGGTAGAGTTAGCACACCAGCATGTTCTCGGGGGTCATCTGGGAATGCAGAAAACACAGCCCTATAAATAGCCTTTCTGACTAGCTTGTCCTTGAGAGTGGGGCACCTTCTAAATGTGACTAGGGGTCGTTGGTTGGAGAAGTTATTCAAAGAGGGATCCCATTTCAATAAGTCCCAATTCTCATTGATAGCCCGCCTAATTGCTTCTGCGGCAGGGCTATACTTAAAGGAAAAGGCAAAGCGAGGGGGTGTCCTATTCCTTCTTTTTTCCTTGAGTAAAGAATTACAGTCAAGTTTTGCGGCCCTACATAGGGCTGGTGAGACGCTTCTCGATGGATAACCCCGGTCCAGCAGTCTGTCTCTAAGTTCCCCAGCCTGTTCGAGTAACCCGGCATCGGTGTCGTTAATCCTCCATAAACGGCGAATTGTCCGTATGGGACGGCACGCTTCACCGATGTCGGGTGAAAGCTGGTCTGGTGGAGGAGCGAATTAGTCGCCATAGGCTTGGAAAGCCCCTGGTGTGTACAACACCATCTTTTATGGTGACGTGCACATCCAGAAAATCAAGGGACCCACCACCATAGTTGATGGTGAATCTCATGTTCATCTGGTTGCGCGTATTAAGACAATCAATAAATGAATGGCAGGACGCCTCGCTCCCTGACCAGACCAGGAAGATATCATCCACATATCTCAGAAACAGGTGGATAGACTGCAGGAAGGGGTTATCCACCGAGAAAACATATGTCTCTTCAAATACCGCCAGGTACAGGTTCGCAAATGTGCATGAGACTGGTGTGCCCATTGCGGTACCACTGACTATTAAACTGAAAGACGTTATTTGTGAGAACGAGGTCCAGTGCCTCGTGGATAAAGTTTTTAAAAATCGTATCCTTGTCACTTCTACTAAGGACGAGGTTGATGGCTCTGAGTCCTAGGTCATGAGAGATTCTGGTGTATAAGCTTTCAACATCTAAGGACACCAGGCTAAACTCACTCCGCCACTCAAGGTATCCGATTGCCCGGAGAAAGTCGCCTGTGTCCTTGAGATATGTGGGGGTGCTTACTAGTAGTGGTCTAAGGAGCCAATCAACATAGCCGGACAATGGCTCGGTCACTGACCCGATCCCAGCGATGATGGGACGGCCTGGGGGTCGGGTCAGTGACTTGTGAATTTTTGGTACGAAGTACCAAATAGGGATCATGGGGTGTGCAGGAATGAGTCGGTCCTTCATACCTTTCGGTAGAAATCCAGCCAATGTATATTGGTCCACTAGTGCATAAAGCTTGGACGAGATCCAAGGGACGGGGTCCCCCCTGAGCCTAGAATACACTGTGTTATCCTCTAATTGCCTGCCTGCCTCCTCTAGATAATATTCCCTGGGCATCAGGACCACATTCCCTCCCTTGTCGGCCGGCTTAATTACGATATTGTCCTGTTTGTTTAACCACAGGAGGGCGCGAGACTCTTCAACCGAAAGGTTCTGAGGTGCCACTGGATATATCAGCGCACGCATTTCTCTTAATACCCGCTTGTGGAACAGGTCTATCGTCGAGCTGGCCGGCATGGGAGGTAGGAAGGTGGACCTGATGCCCCCTGTGTATTTGTCAAGCTGGCCCTGCCTGTCTGATGGCTCCTCAGACTCCATGCTAGACAGGAAATGGATGCATTCTATCTCCTCCTCACTGAATCTGCCTTTTAAATGAAAATCAGTTTGGGTCATTGTTGCTGGGACTTCTCCGGGTAGAGGGGCAGAGCCCTGCGGAGGGACCTCAGCAAACAACTTCTTCAAATACAATTTGCGGACTGACAGAAATAGGTCAATCTCGAAATCCACTGGGTTGAACTGCTCAGGTAGGCTGAATCCCAGCCCTCGATTGAGGAGTGGGATGCAGCCAGGAGGCAGTTCCAAACCTGTGAGGTTCACCACTATGTCTTTGGCGTGTATGTTTAAAGCAAGGTCCTCATGTATTATTGTTGCCAGGAGACCTGACGCCTCCTCCTCGTCGACTTGCGGACCTCTCTTGACTTGTCTTGAGCGTCTGCCACGCCCCCTTCTCGTGCTTTTTCTAAAGGGGACGGATCATCAAGGGAATTAGCACCATTTCCCTCAGATTGACTCGACTCAGAATCAGTGGCCCAAAAGTTGTGGCATCCGTTTGGGGCGAGTCTTTTTCTTCCCCCAGTCAAATACACGGTCCAGTTCATAGTCGTTTTTGTCCCTGATGAATTTATCTCTCTTTCTGTCTTTGATCTCTGTCTGTGTAGTGAGTAGCTTCTTGTTTAGCCTCTTTTCAAAATTAATAAACTGTGACTCCAAAAGTCTTCTTTGGAGTTCATCTCGTGCTTTACTCAGCTCATCGGTGACGGCTGCATATTCTTGTTTGTCTCGTGCTAATACTAGCTCCATAATTTGTGTGGAAAAACTTTGGTGTGCATCTTTCCATTCCCCCACAAATTGAGGGTCGTCATCGTATTGCATAATGTCTTTGAATAGACGCAGGCCTCTAGGGACCCGTCCACATTCTTTATAGGACTTCAAAGATTTTATGGTCCAAAAGAGTCTCACCTCCTTATCAGCAAGCTGGAAGATCTTAGACTCCAAAGCTTTTGTACTAATAGCATATACATAGTCCCTCTGGTCACATATTGCAAAAAACGTGTCCGCCCCTTCTCGACCCTGTGTGAGAACACATGCGGCTTCTGGTGCGGCTTCCGGTGCGGCTGTGAGGGCCTCAGTGTTGTCGGCGTGCTCTGCCTTTATAGAAGTCATCAAACAGATACTGAAAGTAGAGAGTGAATACGGCGGCACTGCCTTCACTGGTTTGCAGCCCTACGTTACAAAGAGCCGGTTCTGTGGTATAGATTACTTCGTTTTGTGGTGCTCAGCGTTGCTCAGTGAGACCAAAACAATTCATAATATGTAGAGAAGAGAAAAGAGATTGCGGCACTCACCGAAGTAGTAATTATGTTGCAGCTTTATTCAAACTTCATGAGAAGATAGTGCACATATAGGATCCTGGGGCGGACACACTGTAGCAAATAGTAGTGTAACATCCCAGAGTATGTCACTAAACTCTGTCACCCAGCTTCATTATGTTAAGATGTGAATGTGTTAATATCTGATGTAATCTCACTGTGCATTGCCATGTATTTATCTGTATTTTATATATTTGCTGTAATTTCCATGTACACTAGCAGGTGGCAGCAGTATGTAGCAGATAGTCTGTAGGAAAGTTAGTATACCTAGACTGGAATATACCATTCCAGGCTAGCTCCCCCCATCTGAGGAGGAGTGGAATGTTCCCACTCTTACTTCAGAGGGAGGACAGAAGGTTCTAGGCAGTGTGTGCACCAGCCCCCATGTTGGGGTAGGCTGCGTGTGAATTGAAGCGCCCAGAGAAACAGGGATCCCAACCAAGGATTCAGGCCTAACCTGAGGCCTAAAGCAACCTTCCCAGCCTGAGTTCCTTACCTCAGCTGGATGACAAAGAAAGCAGCAACTGCAGAACTTCTAGATCTCCAGGACGAAACCACCATTCCCTGCGAGCCGTCCTGTAAGTACAGATTCCAAATACAAGGAGAAGATAAGTACCTCCATAGCTAGTCAGGCCCAAACCAAGCAGAACCCAAGACAGAGCAGAAGATAGATACCTGCCAGATCTATAGGCGTATGTTGAGATGCAGAATATATAGATATAATTCCTGCCACATATTGCCAACACCTGCTGGGACCCTAGACTATTGCTGTATAATTGTATGGATCTAAAGCTGCCACTTATAACATCAAGTAAAGACAAGTTGGACCCTCTTTTCTGTGTGGAATTCCATCATTCCTCAGTTACTCCTATTTACAGCACTCAATTTATTGCATGTGAGCCAGGATACAGGAGTCCAGCCGTACTAAAGGTAGGAGACACCGTTGACACTACCATATCTGCTATACAGAGATATTATCCCCCTCTGGCATTCCTCACCTGGTACGTGAGCTATAACATCTTAAAGGGCCCTGAGACTATAACCTGCGCAAGCTGCAATTGGCGTCACGAACTAAAAACTATTAATATTGCGCCAGTGTGCATCTGTCCCAATCCGGCTTACTGCATATTTTGGCGTCATTGTGAACAGGATCGGATTGAAATTGTGTGTCCATCCCTAAACAGCAGAACCGCATCTAATTGTGCCAAAAACTGACTTAAACCGCATGCTGCACAGTGTAACAATCAGGGCTGAAGATTGCACCAAAACCGTTTATAAAGTGAGTTGCTTACTTCCATTGCTGTGCCAAGGAAAGCGCTGCACGTGCGCTGCTGCACACAAAGTGTTAATTCGGCATTGTGGAGATTCGCCATATTCGTCCCAAAATGGCACTGCGTCTTCATGCTGAAAGACAAAGAAATCAAGAAACGCCCTCCCAGGAGCGCGAAAAGGAGGAATACGCCCCCCAGAAGCGGGAAAATATTGAGCCTGCCCACCATGAACTTTCTATTGTGCACCGAGGTGATAAAGTCTCCACCCCTTGGGCTGCACCCTCAGAACCTACTATTTGCCAGGAGAAGGAGGAGAACAAGATGGCCTATCCAAGACCAAGGTGGAATGCCATGTCCATCGCTGGGGAAGAAGTGTACCCAGAACAGCCCATGGAGATCCGGGTCTCTCAGCTAGTACAGAGACGCGGACCCTCAGCTCTTGCTGCCCGCCAGGAGGCCGTGGATACCCCTGCGCTGCAGATCCCTGCTGCATCTAACTTACCGGAGCTACCGGAGATGTCTGAGGAGAGTGAAGAAGTCCTGGTTCCTGACAGCGGTGTCCCAGACTTGGTCATCAAGTACCAAGAGGCCGTGGATCCCTCCACCGTGTATAGTGCACCGGCAGAAGTTGAAGAACCTGTCCGGATGGAGGTGGATGTGATACCCGCTCCCGCAGAGGACGTCGCTGACGTCACACCAGCAGCAAAGGAGAAGCCTATGATTCAGATGGCACCTGAATCTGGAGAGGACCAGCGGAGGACACTGGAACCGGCCACCCGGCCACGTCATCAGGTAGGAGCTACCCCGCTCCCTGAGGCCCAGGCCCGGTCCAAGTCCGCTCCACCGCCACATCCAGAAACCCCGTCACCGCCAATCAGCCTGAGGCCTACCAAGCCACAGCCACCTACTGGTGCGGTGGAGGCAGCCAGGGATTCCACTCCACCGCCCAGCTACAGCCAGCTCAGCAGCCTCAACCCCCGAGGTGCCGCATGAGATCACCGCATTTGCCCAGACGGCTTGGGAGTACAAGTCGGCCGTGGAAGAATGGGTAAAGGAAGTCCTTGACCACCCCCAGTCCGGATATCCCGTCCTGACCAGACGCACAGGAACCGTCCTATGGTTCTCTGTTGAAAGAGGTGTGGGTTTTCTCCAGGATAACCACTCAGGAACTGAAGTGTTTGTGGGCCGCAGGTCTGTAAAGCACCACTATTTGCCCCAGGAGAGGCACAATCTATACATTGGGGACCAGGTGGAATACACCCCCATGCGGTCCGTCCAAGGACTATTTGCAGCCGGAGTAACTCTGCTCCAGAAACCTCTCACCCCTGCTGTCACCCCAGAGACCTGGCAGGAAGATCCAGGCTCTGCGGCAAGGACAAGATGTCTACAGGAGACCCCAGACGGCCGGCTGGTCTTCAAAGAGAAAGCGGAACCAGCCCCTGCACCTTTAATTCCAGATCTGTCACCTCCACCAACCCTGAGGGTAGGACAAATGAACAATTCAGTGTTAACATTTAATCCTAAGGTGCAACCATGTTTTATACCCCCCTATGTGCTCCCATGGAAGCAGTCCCAGTCAACTGTTCCAGCACTCCCTGAGCCACTGAAGCCAGAAATTCTTCCCCTTCCTGCACCGGCTGTGGATCCCGGTTTGCAGCAAGCCACAGCTACATTCTCCAGGTTGGCTGTACAACCAATACCCACAGTTACAGGTAGAGGTCGCTGGCGCACTACCGTCGACACCACTCTCAGCCACCAGCAGAGGCAAGATGTTCCTCTCATGAGGTTCAGCAGCTCCAGCAGTGACGAGGAGCTGGACACCTATTTGTAAGGTGTCCCCATCAGAAGAAAATACCACCAGTGACTTTGTTCTGGGAGCCACTTCGTGGACTGCTACCTGACGGGTGAGGACCTGTTGGCATTGTTTGTGTGCTTTTAACCGTTTGTGTTCCAGGTTGCCATTGTTGTCCTCATCCAGATGGTCATGTCAGTAAGGACTCCCCCCATCAGCACTTAACCCCCGCAACTCCAAGTTGGACGTTTTACCCCTTTCTCAGGTTACCTGATAGCCTGCTGCTATTAACATTTTAACCCTTTGGATTACAATTGACTCTTTTGCCCTGTGGATTGCAAAGGAACTTTTATCAGATTCCAGAGGATTCTGCAACTTTAAGCACTTCCTGGAATACGGACTTAAGTTATTGTTGAGCCTATCCTTGCACTTTTGCACTATTTCATAAAATGTTTTATTGCAACATAAAAGCTTGCACTTTATAATTGATGTCATTGTAACCAGATTAGAAATGTTATGTAATGTGAAGATATCCTGCCCATTGTGTGTATTATCTCTCCAGGTGCCACAATGTGAATTTATGCACTGTTTCAAATGATTGCACTTACCATTGCACTTAACAAAAAATGTAGCAACTTACCTAAAGTGTGCCTTTTCACAGCTCTTGTTCTCTCCCCCTTATACGGACTGTCTTCATACGGACGTTGTACACCAATGGCCTACACCCGGTGAAGTATACCCATAGGTACCCAGGGTAGGACCAAATAGTAAGTCCTGACAGGTCTAGTTATAGAGGTACCCCTGCTGCTTCGGGAATCGTTAGAAGCCCTAGGCTGCTCCTTCCCGCTTGTTAAATGTTCCGGATTGTTCCCATCCGGAGGTGTCTCATTTCCAGGAGCGCACAGGATTAAAGACCCTCCTCCTGTGACATTTCCAGAAGACACGGAGACAACGCATACCTCCCCTTCTGAGCCTTTTTGCCTAAGGAATGGTACCTCAAGCCTTAGAGCCACAATTTAGTTTCCTCATAGACATCATAGTGATTGTGCTATAAGCCAAATTTCTTCAGGCTATGATGCAGGGAAGGGACAACAGGATAACGCCACCCTTCTATTTGCGGGCTTTGCATTACACAATGGTGGGATTACGGAGTAAAGACACCCCCATGCTTTCTTTGATGTTTGAAGGATCCAGAACATACAAAGTCAGTCAGCGATGCATGCTTTGTGCAGTTATAGGTTCACTGGTTATACCAAGATAAGGAAACTGTGTGTTGGACACCTTATGCTAGCGGGCAGGAACCTCGAGGAAACCGTTATATGTTTTGTCTTTGTTTGTCATTATATGTAATTCATGCAGCACGTTGTATTAATTGGGTACCCAGAGCTTATTCCTTTACCGCCTATCTTGCGCCGAGGACGGCTTCACTTAAAGTAAGCGGGTATGTAACATCTCAGAGTATGTCACTAAACTCTGTCACCCAGCTTCATTATGTTAAGATGTAAATGTGTTAATATCTGATGTAATCTCACTGTGCATTGCCATGTATTTATCTGTATTTTATATATTTGCTGTAATTTCCATGTACACCAGCAGGTGGCAGCAGTATGTAGCAGATAGTCTGTAGGAAAGTTAGTATACCTAAACTAGAATATACCATTCCAGGCTAGCTCCCCCCATCTGAGGAGGAGTGGAATGTTCCCACTCTTACTTCAAAGGGAGGACAGAAGGTTCTAGGCAGTGTGTGCACCAGCCCCCCTCTTGGGGTTGGGCTGCGTGTGAATAGGAGCGCCCAGAGAAACAGGGATCCCAACCAAGGATTCAGGCCTAACCTGAGGCCTAAAGCAACCTTCCCAGCCTGAGTTCCTTACCTCAGCTGGATGACAAAGAAAGCAGCAACTGCAGAACTTCTAGATCTCCAGGACGAAACCACCATTCCCTGCGAGCAGTCCTGTAAGTACAGATTCCAAATACAAGGAGAAGATAAGTACCTCCATAGCTAGTCAGGCCCAAACCAAGCAGAACCCAAGACAGAGCAGAAGACAGATACCTGCCAGATCTATAGGCGCCAGATACCCGCTCATTTGCGGACGTGTAACGTTAGTTTCTACATCAATATTTTCGCTGATTTCAGTTACGATGCATAGAACTGAATAAAAGAGATAATATTGGAGAAACTCTCTCAAGGGAAAATGTATTCCCTAGTTTGATATCAAGCTTATAATTTATAAGTTTTATTGCAATACTGCCATTATTCAAGATTGGGCATAAAATTTGACATATCTGTCATTTCCTTGATTGAATTTCTGTGCATAATCAATTGATTTCATATCTCTCACAATTTTAGAGCAGTATTGCATAATATTCTTGTGTCGGTTGAGTAGTGTTTTGTTGTTACCATATAGTGGCGAACTCTGGGTACTGAAAATCATTGTATATTATTGAAATTTATGTTAATAAATTCTTGATTGTACTCTAACATAGTAACATAGTACATAAGGCCGAAAAAAGACATTTGTCCATCCAGTTCGGCCTGTTATCCTGCAAGTTGATCCAGAGGAAGGCAAAAAACCCTGTGAGGTAGAAGCCAATTTTCTCCACTTTAGGGGAATAAAAAATTCCTTCCCGACTCCAATCATGCAATCAGAATAACTCCCTGGATCAACGACCCCTCTCTAGTAGCTATAGCCTGTAATATTATTAAGCTCCAGAAATACATCCAGGCCCCTCTTGAATTCCTTTATTGTACTCACCATCACCACCTCCTCAGGCAGAGCTCCATAGTCTCACTGCTCTTACCGTAAAGAATCCTCTTCTATGTTTGTGTACAAACCTTCTTTCCTCCGGACGCAGAGGATGTCCCCTCGTCACAGTTACAGTTCTGGGGATAAATAGATGATGGGATAGATCTCTGTACTGACCCCTGATATATTTATACATAGTAATTAGATCTCCCCTCAGTCGTCTTTTTTCTAAAGTGAATAACCCTAATTTTGATAATCTTTCAGGGTACTGTAGTTGCCCCATTCCAGTTATTACTTTAGTTGCCCTCCTCTGAACCCTCTCCAGCTCTGCTATGTCTGCCTTGTTTACAGGAGCCCAGAACTGTACACAGGTCTCCATGTGTGGTCTGACTAGCGATTTGTAAAGTGGTAGGACTATGTTCATATCATGGGAATCTATGCCCCTTCTGATGCAACCCATTATCTTGTTGGCCTTGGCAGCAGCTGCCTGACACTGGTTTTTGCTGCTTAGTTTGCTGTTTATTAAAATTCCTAGATCCTTTTCCATGTCAGTGTTACCGAGTGTTTTATCATTTAGTATGTACCGGTGACTTGCATTATTCCTTCCCATGTGCATAACCTTACATTTGTCAGTGTTAAACCTCATCTGCCACTTATCTGCCCAAGCCTCCAATCTATCCAGATCCCTCTGTAGTAGTATACTGTCCTCTGTAGTATATATACAGTATACTGTCCTCTTCAGTGTAAATTACTTTACACAGTTTAGTGTCATCTGCGAAAATTGATACTTTACTATGCAAGCCTTCTACAAGATCATTAATAAATATATTGAAGAGAATAGGGCCCAATACTGACCCCTGAGGTACTCCACTAGTGACAGTGACCCAATCTGAGTGTGTACCGTTAAAACCACCCTCTGTTTTCTATCACTCAGCCAGTTACTTACCCACATACAGATGTTTTCTCCCAGTCCGAGCATTCTCATTTTATATACTAACCTTTTATGTGGTACAGTGTCAAATGCTTTGGAGAAGTCCAGATATACGACATCCATTGATTCGCCGCTGTCAAGTCTAGAACTTACCTCCTCATAGAAACTGATTAAATTAGTCTGACATGACCGATCCCTCACGAAGCCATGCTGATATGGCGTTATTTGCTTATTTCCGTTGAGATGCTCTAATATAGCATCTCTCAGAAAACCTTCAAACAGTTTACCCACAACAGATGTTAAACTTACCGGCCTATAGTTTCCAGGCTCTGTTTTTGGCCCCTTTTTGAATATTGGCACCACATATGCCACGCGCCAATCCTGTGGGACATTCCCTGTCAGTATAGAGTCTGCAAATATCAGAAATAAGGGTCTGGCTATGACATTACTTAATTCCTTTAGGATACGGGGGTGTATGTCATCCGGTCCTGGCGATTTGTCTATTTTAATCTTTTTAAGTCGCTGATGTACTTCTTCCTGGGTCAGACAGGACACTTTTAATGGGGAATTTATTTTTGCATTCTGCATGTCATCTGACAATTTATTTTCCTCAGTGAATACATTGGAGGAAAAAAAATTTAACAGCTTTGCTTTCTCCTCGTCGCTCTCTGCGACTCCCCCCTCATTACTCTTTAAAGGGCCAACACCTTCAGATTTATACTTTTTAACATTTATATAATTGAAGAACATTTTAGGGTTAGTTTTACTCTCTTTGGCAATTAATCTCTCGGTCTCTAGTTTGGCCACTTTTATTTGTTTTTTACATGTTCTATTTTTTTCCTTATAGTTTTTCAGTGCTTCCGTGCTACCCTCCTGTTTTAGTGTTTTATATGCTTTCTTTTTGTCATTTATTGCTTTCTTTACAGTTCTATTTATCCACATTGGTTTCTTTTTGTTCCTTAACCTTTTATTACCATACGGTATGCACCTCTCACAATGAGTTTTTAGGATGTTTTTAAAGATATCCCATTTTGTGTCTGTATTTGTGAGGACTTTGTCCCAGTTAGTTTGGCCTATGGCCTCTCTTAGTTGGCTAAATTTAGCTTTTTTGAAGTTTGGTATTTTTGTTCCTCCCTGTAGAAACGCTATTTTGAATGATAATTGGAAGGTTATTACTTTATGGTCACTATTTCCCAGGTGTCCCCCAACCTGCACGTCTGTTGTTCTGTCAGGCCTATTGGTTAATACTAAGTCCAGTATGGCCGTCCCTCTAGTCGGGTCCTGAACCAGTTGGGAGAGGTAATTGTCTTTGGTTATTGCCACGAACCTGTTTCCCTTATGAGATATACAAGTTTCAGTTTCCCAGTCTATATCTGGGTAGTTGAAGTCCCCCATAATAACCACCTCATTATGATTTGCCGCCTCGTCTATCTCGTTTAGTAGTAGATTTTCTGTGGACTCTGGTATATTAGGTGGTTTATAGTAAACTCCTATTAGTAATTTATTGTTGTTTTTAGCTCCATGTATCTCTACCCACAGTGACTCCACATGTTCATGTCCCTCACTTATATCTTCTCGGACTGTGGGCTTTAGACAGGACTTTATATAAAGGCAGACCCCTCCCCCTCTCCGGTTTTGACGATCCTTTCTAAACAGACTGTAACCTTGTACATTAACCGCCCAGTCATAGCTATCATCCAGCCATGTCTCAGTTATTCCCACTATGTCATAGTCCTCCTCACACATCACTAATTCCAGTTCACCAGTTTTATTAGTCAGGCTTCTGGCATTAGTATACATATATTTGAGAGGTTTATGTATATTTTTTACCCTACACCTTTCCTTCTGAACTGTTCTAGTCCCTCCTTTCATTCCTCCCCCATTCTTATTACCTTGCCCCCGGTCTTGAGCCACTTGTTAATCTCCCTAATCTCCCAAAAATTCAGCTATAAAACATATATTAAAAGTCTCTGTAGTGCCCAGAGACTACAGAGACTTTTAATATATGTTTTATAGCTGAATTTTTGCTTTTATTAAATAACTTTTATCTGACCCTTTGGTGCGCATCCGTCCTACTTGCCAGTCTTTCTTGGAAGCTGTGGTTCATTACCATCCAGGTGTAGAAGTGTTTCATCTGCCGGATCGTTTTTGGGATTTCTTATGCCTAAGCGTCCTGATCCTCGCCTGTTCTATTTGCCCAGCTGTCTGTGAAGACTTCGCAGAGAATCTTTCCATGCACTTTACCAGTGAATTTCTGTGAGTAGAACCTTTTGGCAGGCGTATAAAGTGTCACTATATACTACGCTATAGTTCTCTTCTTTTAGCAGAGTCCTATTGAAGATATCATCTAGTTTTCTACACGCAATCATTAACTGGAAATCCTGTGAGTATAATCTATTCACATGGTGCGTTAAGTGCTTGGAATTTGCTACACCATAGTGCGCTTTTTCATTACACCACAGGTCTCCATACCAGTGTCGGATTGTGAGGTTGGTCTGTGGTCACATTGGTTGAAGATCTACATATAAGGAACTTTTATTCACACAAATAAGATTTCTCTTCTGCAGCGCAATCCTTCCATATACCTTTATACAGCGGACTTTTCCCACATTGTCTTTGGATTTGCAGCGCTAAAGAGGACGAGTATTTTCTACATAGACTTCATTTTATTTTATTTTTGATTGTACTCTAAATTATTTTATAATAAATCATTTATATTTTGCATAGACGATTGTACCCTGTTTTCTACTGATTGCCCAAAATAATTAGGTTCTCGATCGAACTCTTGGAGATGTTTATGACCATCTCACAGATCAATATCATTTGAATAATTTTTCTTTTGATCCATTCGTTTTTTTTTATATAAAGCATTTGGTCTTTATATAACCCGACATGCCTAGCCACACTAGCAACTTGGCCAGGTGACATCGCTCCCGCCTCTATGTTCTCACGTCGTTGGTCCTGCGACAATGTTTGCCTCTGCTTCCTCATCCTCCACCTTGTCCTTAGCCTTCACTGCAGGGACAATTCACAGTGCCCCACCAGCATACCACATGTGCAGGGGAGAAACTGCTCCGCGTCCTGGCTTTCTTTACGACAACTAAAAATCGGAACCATTGTGACCAAAAACGGGAAGAACATGGTGTTGGCGCTGCATCAAGGAGGGCTGAGCCATGTGCCCTGCATGGCGCATGTGTTCAATCTGGTTGTAAAGCTCTTCCTGAAGTCTTCTGCCCATCTACAAGACATCCTGAAAATGCCCAGGAAACTTTGCATGCACTTCCGCCACCCATACACCGCAAAGCACACCCTCCTTGAGCTGCAACGGCAGAATGGCATCCCCCAACATAGGCTGATATGCGACGTTTCCACTCATTGGAATTCCACCCTTCATATGTTGGACCGACTATCTTAACAGAGAAAGGCTATAAACTATTTCTTGATAATACAGGTGGACAGAGGTACTCCCCTGTGTAATCTCGATGTTAGCCAGTGGCAGCTCATGTGTGACACCTGCAGTTTGCTCGGGCTCTTTGAGGAGGCCACTTTGTCAGTCTCCAGGACTACGGGATGAACAACGTCATTCCACTGATTCATGTCCTGGAACAGATGCTGCTAAATCTGTCTGGCCAGGGGACAGGAGACGTGGCTGAACTAGAGGAGGAGGAAGACATTCGAGCACAAGCAAATGAATAGATAAATGGGTGGTTTTTCTACACAGGTGACAGGAGAGGAAGAGCAGGAGCAGCAGCAGCCAGAGGAGCTAAAGGGCGATAAGGAAGACGAGGCAGAGGACCCAGACACATCGTGGCATTATGCAGTGGAGATGGAGGCAGGGAGTCCCTCCGAGTCAATGGCCCGATGCATGCTCACTTGCATGTGTAGTGACAGCTAAATTGTCACCATTTGCCAGAGAGATGACTAATGGCTCTTCACCATGTTAGACCCTCACTATCGGTCCAAAATGGAGGCCTTTTTTACACCTGCTGAGAGGGAGGAAAAACTGAACTACTATTGAGACATCCTATGTAGTCAGCTGGCAGCTGCCTATGTGCACCATCGCCCATCCTCACGCATGTCTGACCGGGTGGCCCTCTGCTCTCACGTTCCACTGCCATGGTTGCTGGGGGTGGGGGGCCATGAGCAGCACCAGCTTCATCAGCAGCAACTTAAGTCTAGAGTAGCTGTTTTCTTCACCCGCCTACTGAAGAAACTACTCACCAGCAGCAGCCGGTAGACATAGAGCAGAACCTGAACCAGCAGGTTGTGGCATACTTGAAGTGCACCCTACCACCTCACATTGAAGATACCCTGGACTACTGGACAGCCAAACTCAATTTGTGTCCGCAGCTGGCCGAGTTTGCCCTGGACAAGCTTTCCTGCCCGGCCAGCAGTGTGGCATCAAAGCAGGTGTTTACTGTGGGGAGGGGGCCATCGTTATCCAAAGGGGAACTCGCCTGTCCACCCAAAATGTAGAGAAACTGACCTTTGTGAAAATGAATCAGGCGTGGATCAGCCAGGATTTTCAAACACCAATGCCTGATGCATCAGACTAGATCATCCATGGTGCCACACCAACACTTTGACAAAATAGACCTGTTTCTTCTGGCTACCTGCTTCAGCTACTATTCTGATGCTGCCACCCACCTAATGCCACACCTGCTGACAGGTGCTCCTACTGTCAGCCACCACCTTCAGCTGGTACTGGTATTTCCCCCCACCTACCCACTCTGTCACTGGGCCACTGTGTGGTCTCCTCATGCTGCTGCCACCTCACCACTTTGTGGTCTCCTCATGCTGCTGCCACCCCAACACTATGTCTCTGGGCCACTTGTGGTCTCCTCATGCTGCTGCCACATCAACACTATTTCTCTGGGCCACTCTGTGGTCTCCTTATGCTGTTGCCACATCACCACTCTGTGGTCTCTTCGTGCTGCTGCCACTTCACTATTCTGTGGTCTTCTCATGCTGCTGCCACTTCACCACTCTGTGGTCTCCTCATGCTGCTGCCACCTCAACACTATGTCTCAGGGTCACTCTGTGATCTCCTCATGCTGTTGCCACAACCCCACTCTGTGGTCTCCTCACGCGGCTGCCACATAACCACTATGTCACTGGGCCACTCTGTGGCCTCCTCATGCTGCTGTCACATCACCATTTTGTGGCCTCCTCGTGCTGCTGCCACATCACCACTATGTCACTGGGCCACTCTATGGTCACATCATGCTGCTGCCACTTCACCACTCTGTGGTCTCCTCATGCTGTTGTCACATCCCCACTATGTCACTGGGCCACTCTGTGGTCTCCCCATGGTGCTGCCACATCACCACTCTGTGGTCTCCTGATGCTGCTGACACTTCACTCTGTGGTCTCCTGATGCTGCTTCTTCACCACTCTGTGGTCTCCTCATGCTGCTGCCACCTCAAAACTGTGTGTCTGAGCCACTCTGTAGTCTCCTTATGCTGCTGCCACATCACCACTCTGTGGTCTCCTCATGCTGCTGACACTTCACCACTCTGTGGTCTCCTCATGCTGCTTCTTCGCCACTCTGTGGACTCCTTATGCTGCTGCCACTTCAACACTATGTCTCTGAGCCACTCTGTGGTCTCCTCATGCTGCTGCCACATCACAACTATGTTATTGGGCCACTCTGTGGACTTCTTATGCTGTTCCCACCCTCTTCATGACTCGGCTACTATTTTGCCTTTTTTGCCTGGTTGACATCATTTATTTGACCCTTCTTCTGATCTGTCAGAAGGAAGGAAAAATGAGACGCACAATGGATCCTGTCTATGTAGCAGCTGTAAGTCCTGTATGGTCCCATCAGAATTGGCTTATGATATGGTAGCCAAAAGCAGGAGTGCACAGAAGACATGCAAATATTCCGTTCACGTGTCATCTATGTTATGGATTCACTCCTGTTTTTTGGGCTTTAGTATTACTGATGAATTACTGACCAAATGCTGACCGAGTGAAGGCGGATGCTCAACAGATAGGATCAGTTTTTTGGGGGTTATTGTTCGGACGGATCAGAGGTGTTATGCAAGCGGGTGTGGGCCCACTGTGCCACTGACTGGGTATACTCTGAAGGGGCGTAACCAAGCAGCTACCTGGTATTCACTAGAGCCTCTGATAGTAGGGATAGGCTTGGGCAGTAGGGTAGCTGCCAGGTGCCACTCCAGATTAGTCCCCAAGTCAGTGGCAGCTGACCAGGGGGTCAGAGTGCTCGGTGCAAGCACCAAGGGGACTTACGAGGCCTGGAGGTGCAGTCAGGGCAGGCAGCAATCAAGCGAAGTCAGCAAACAAGATCCGAGGTCAGGGGCAGGCGGCAAACAAGCAAAGTCCAGGAGTACAATAGCAGGATTCGGTACACAGGAAGGCAGACAAGATAAACACCTTTACACAGGAACTAGACAGGCTAGACACTGAGGTTGTTCAGGCAACTTCCTGTAGTAGGAAGTGCCTTTAGATACCCGCTGCAATCCGGCCATTGGCTGCTGAAACAGAGGGTATGTATGTGTTGCCACATAGGAAGGTGAGACACACCCACGCAAGCTTCAGCACCAGTGCAAGTCTCCAGCAGCAAGGAAACACTGGCATGGTTCACATGTAGCAGAGTTAAGTTAGTTGCTGCCCGTGTTTGTCAGCTGGGCGGCAGGAGGGAAAAGAGGGAGCCCAGCACCCGTGCCTGCTAAGAGGGGCAGCGGCGCCGGCACAGGCCGCTAGGCTAACAAGAGGAAAGGCAAAATAATCAGTGACGTCAACACAAACTTACTGCTGACACCCTCTCCACTCTGTCGGGGGGGGGGGGGGGGGGCTCTACTTGTATAAGCGTTTAATAGAACAGGTTCTGTAAACATCTATGTGGAATCAGCTGACGATGGTGTAAGAGGAGTGCTCTTCTTCTTGACGCTTAACCCTATAAGGTTGAGTTCATGCTTGAGTTTGGTCAGTTTTGGCCCCGTAACTGCCCAAATAAGTGAAGTGTGCAGTGATTCTAATAGTGACGCCTGTCATCTACAAGTCATACTGACTCACAGTATTGTTTCACTACCACAGCAGACTCCCTATAGGTGTTACTGCAAGGCACAGTGTTCTACACCACTATAAAGGCTCTCTGCAGCCAGGAAACAGACGTTTTTAAACGCGATTCGCTACAAGTAAATTCAGATGAAATCAAATATTTTCGGAAAATTCGGCGAACCGCCTCAATAGAATTTTTTAGAAATTCATCTCATCTCTAGAAGTTATGTGTTGGATAAATCATGTTTTGAAATATTGAATACTGCCATAATGAAGTCTTTATCATTCTTATTCTTTCAATTAAACAATTATTTTATTTTAATTTACTTTTTAAAGCCACATGGCATATCTTGTATGTGGAACACAAGGTACTTCCTGTCTGTGGAACTCAGATATCCTGTATTTGGAACACACACACCACTTCCTGTCTGTGGAACACAAATATCCTGTATTTGGAACACATGGCATTTCCTGTCTGTGGAACACAAACTTCCTGTGTTTGAAACACATGATACTTCTTGCAGCCAGCTACTTGTGTTGCAGCCCATTTTGGATCAGGACTCTTCTCCTGTTAGGTAATTGCTCCAGGATGTTTTAGCAACTGTTTAATCAGTTAATTTGGTAGGTATAATTAACATTGACCTGATGAGGTTTCTTCCAGTTTCTAGCCCTTCCTGTTTGCAGAAATATACCATGATAATATGTTGTATATTCCCTTTTATGTCTGAAGTCAGGAGCTCTTATTCCCAAAACTTGTTACAAGGACTAATGTTATAAACCTGTATATTCAGTAAATAGACCTTGGAGCTCTAGTACATTTGGAGGACTGGTGGTGGAGAACTGAGAACCTATCGGTGGGAGAATCATCTCCAATATGGATAATAAGGACATTGGACCCTGAGGGTGATAAGTGATCCAGGAAGGAGGTAAGTCAATATGTTGTCTTCTTCCCTGTAAAGTACAGTAAGTCACCTTTTATACTAATTTCGTAACTGTAATTCTTAGCAGGAGTATACATAGACATCATTGGGCCCCGTAGCGAGAATCTATATTGGGCCCCCATCCCCTATTTATAGTCACTTCCACTACCCGTTCCTGGCCAGCAATGTACTGATATGTCAGGTATGAGCTATAAATTACAGCTCGTACCTCACATATCAGTACACTGCTGTATACAACATATATCTTAACACACTGCATCTATTATACCTCGTACCTCACAAATCAGTACACTGCTGTACCTCATCTCTTATATTCTAAAAATTAGTTTCTGTCTGTTCTTTATGCGTGACCAAACGACTGTAGCGATCTTCACCAAATTTGGCACACAGGTACATCAGGTGTCCGGGAAGGTTTTAGACCAGCTCTCAGCTCTCTAGGACGTACCGTTCCTGAGATATTTCTAAAAAATTACCTGCATTAGCCAATACAAGCCTGCAAGTCTTTCTCTTCATATCCCAACTGCCATACACACGGTCACATGTCCCTTATCAGCCAATAGAAGCTCGCAGGCCCTTAGTCTCCACAAACACACAGTTTTACTCCAGGTTTCCATAACAACCCAGCCATTTTTCTTCACTGCCGTAGGTCAGCTTTAGGCTAGGGCTACACGACGACGTGTCGCGAGACAATAAATCTCACGACACATAGGGCACAACTACACTGGGACATTGATGTGGCACAACAATTTTTATAATGATAGTCTATGGTTTTGCACTGTGACATGCTGCGACTGTGACGCGACAGTCACAGAAAAATCCACTGTGTCGCATCGCAGCATGCCGTAGTGCAAAACCGTAGCCTACCATTATAAAAATTGTTGCGAGACATTGGTGCAGCTGCTGTGGAGGTCACTGTTAAAGGGGCGTTCACTGTAAATGTTACTGTTAAGGGGGCAGGCCGCTCTGGAGGTCACTGTTAAAGTGGTGGGCACTGTGGAGGTCAGTGTTAAGGGGGCAGGGGCCACAATTGAAAAGGAAGCTGCTGTGGAGGTCACTGTTAACTCAGCAGGGTACTGTGAGGTCACTGTTAAGGGAGCGGGGTACTGTGGAGGTCACTGTTAAGGGAGCGGGGTACTGTGGAGGTCACTGTTAATGGAACAGGGTACTGTGGAAGTCACTGTTAAAGGCACAGGTGCTGTGGAGGTTTCTCTTCAGGGGAAGGGTGCTGTATAGGTCACTGTTAAGGGGGCGGGCCCCTGAGGAGGTCAATGTAAAGGGAGTGGGGTGCTGTGAAACTCACTGTTAAAGGGGCGGGATGCTGTGTAGGTCAAAGTTAAGGGGATGGGCTCCTGTGGAGGTCCCATTTTAATGAAGCGGGGCACTGTGGGGGGGTCAGTGTTAAGGGGTGGGGTGCTGTAGAGGTCACTGTTATGGGGGATACTGTGGATATATTTTAATGACACACACAAACATTAAATGAAATAGATGAAATATACCCGTGGTCCTTCTGCTAGTCTCATATATATACACTCACCTAAAGAATTATTAGGAACACCATACTAATACGGTGTTGGACCCCCTTTTGCCTTCAGAACTGCCTTAATTCTACGTGGCATTGATTCCACAAGGTGCTGATAGCATTCTTTAGAAATGTTGGCCCATATTGATAGGATAGCATCTTGCAGTTGATGGAGATTTGAGGGATGCACATCCAGGGCACGAAGCTCCCGTTCCACCACATCCCAAAGATGCTCTATTGGGTTGAGATCTGGTGACTGTGGGGGACATTTTAGTACAGTGAACTCATTGTCATGTTCAAGAAACCAATTTGAAATGATTCGAGCTTTGTGACATGGTGCATTATCCTGCTGGAAGTAGCCATCAGAGGATGGATACATGTTCTCATTCTGTTTACGCCAAATTTGGACTCTACCATTTGAATGTCTCAACAGAAATCGAGACTCATCAGACCAGGCAACTTTTTTCCAGTCTTCAACAGTCCAATTTTGGTGAGCTCGTGCAAATTGTAGCCTGTTTTTCCTATTTGTAGTGGAGATTAGTGGTACCCGGTGGGGTCTTCTGCTGTTGTAGCCCATCCGCCTCAAGGTTGTGCGTGTTGTGGCTTCACAAATGCTTTGCTGCATACCTCGGTTGTAACGAGTGGTTATTTCAGTCAACGTTGCTCTTGTATCAGCTTGAATCAGTCAGCCCATTCTCCTCTGACCTCTAGCATCCACAAGGCATTTTTGCCCACAGGACGGCCGCATACTGGATGTTTTTCCCTTTTCACACCATTCTTTGTAAACCCTAGAAATGGTTGTGCGTGAAAATCCCAGTAACTGAGCAGATTGTGAAATACTCAGAACGGCCCGTCTGGCACCAACAACCATGCCACGCTCAAAATTGCTTAAATCACCTTTCTTTCCCATTCTGACATTCAGTTTGGAGTTCAGGAGATTGTCTTGACCAGGACCACCCCCCTAAATGCATTGAAGCAACTGCCATGTGATTGGTTGACTATAAAATTGCATTAATGAGAAATAGAACAGGTGTTCCTAATAATTCTTTAGGTGAGTGTGTGTGTGTGTGTGTGTATATATATATATATAAAAAATTGTCTAGTGTGTGTGTGTGTATATATAAATATATATATATTTATATATATATAGCAGTGTACTGATGTGAGAAGTACAAGGTATAATAGATGCAGTGTATACAGATATACACTACTCACATAAAGTTAATGATATTTGGCTTGTGGGTGAAATTTCAAGATAAACTTAAAATGCCCATTAAACCTTTACAAGTGAATTTAATGTGACCTTCTCTAAACTTTTGAATGCAGATGTCCAACTCTTCAATGTTACAATTTTTTTGGACAACTTGCTGTTCTCTAACAAGGGCAAAATTCACAGAAATTTTTGATCCATGAATCACCCAATAATTGTCCTGGTTAAATTAAAATTGGTATTTTAACAACCCTCTCATCATGCTGTTCACATTTTTACATCATGAGACCAAGACGACACCTAACAATTGATCAACAGTATCTCGCCATTGCGAGGTTTCAAGCAGGATGTTCTCAGATGGAAGGACCACTGAGCTTAGAGTGTCACAGAGTGTTATCAGCAGGTGCAACAGAGATACTGAGAGACTGGAAGAGTCACAGAAAGGCAGAAAAGTGGACACATTCCACACTGATGACTGCTTCATCGTGAACAATGCCCTGCAGAACAGGATGATGAATGCCACACAACTACAGGCACATTTAAGGGACGTGAGAGGCACCCAAGTGTCATGTCAGACCATTTAAAACCATTTCCATCAGCCTGATCTGCGTGCTAGACGACCTGCAAGGGTACCTGACCACTGGCGTCATCGTCTTGCATGGGCCAGGGAGCATCTACGCCGGACGAGAGACCAGTGGGCCTCAGTGCTGTTTACTTCTTATGAAAGTCGATTCACGATGAGTAGAAATGATGGCCGAGACGTCAAGGAGAGCGCTATGCATCAGCCACTGTTGTCACCAGATGAGCCTTTGGTGGTGGTGGTGGTGTTACAGTGTGGGCGGGTGTGTCTAGTCAATACAGAACTGCCCTAAACTTTGTGAATGGTACAGTGACAAGCCCATACTACTTGAAGAACATCATTAATCCAGTCATTGTGTCTCTGCATGAACAACACAGGCCTAATTTCATCTTCATGGAGGAAATTGTGCCAGCTCATCGAGGTCGCATCATTAGGGAAAGGCCGCTGGAGACTGGGGGACCTCAAATGGAGTGGCTTGCACTTTCTCCAGACCTGAATCCCATAGAAAACCTATGGGATCAGCTGATTCATTGTGTAGAGGCTCGTAACTCTGTACCCCAGAACCTGAATGACCTGAGGGCCGCCTTCAAGAAGAGTGGGATGCCATGCCTCAGCAGACAATAAGTTGACTTGTGAACAGCAGGAGACATAATTTGCAAGCTGTAATTGATGCTCAAGGCCACAGGACAAGTTATTAAGACAGTAACATTTTTTGTGGGCAGTAACATTTTTTGTGGGGGTGTGCCCACCACTGGTGTTGGATTTTGTTTCAATAAATTGTTTGAGATGAGGAAATCACCATTGCTGCTTCTACTTAAATGCCTGACTTTCATTATATAATATCACTGTAGCGGGAACTTTTTAAGTTTTCCATAAATTTCACCCGAAAGCCAAATATCCCTAAGTTTTTGCTTGCACAGTAAAATATTAAGTTCTGCAGATGACACTAAACTGTATAAAGTAATTAACACGATAGAGGACAGTATACTGTATATTTGTGTGTATATATATTACTACAGATGACAGTGTTCTGCTACAGATAGATCTGGATAGACTGGAGGCTTGGTCAGAAAAGTGGCAGATGAGGTTCAACACTGACAAATGTAAGGTTATGCACATGGGAAGGAATAATGCAAGTCACCCGTACATACTAAATGGTAAAACACTGGGTAACACTGACATGGAAAAGGATCTAGGAATTTTAGTAGACAGCAAACCAAGCTGCAGAAAACAGTGTCAGGCAGCTGCTGCCAAGGCCAATAAGATAATGGGTTGCATCAAAAGGGGCATAGATGCCAATGATGAGAACATAGTTTACAAATCACTGGTCAGAGTACTGTGTAAGATTATCAACATTAGGGATATTAACAAAAAAAAAAAAAAAAAAGACGACTGAGGGGAGATCTAATAACTATGTATAAATATATCAGGGGTCAGTACAGAGATCTATCCCATCCTCTATTCATCCCCAGGACTGTGATGTATTTCTGGAGTGTAATAATAATACAGTTTATAGTTACTAGACATGGGTCGTTGATTCAAGGAATTATTCTGACTGGATGGACGATGTCTTTTTTCAGCCTTACAAACTATGTTACTATGTTATTGTGTGAGGTACATGAGGTAGTGCTATTTGTAACTTTCAGCAGTACTATATATGAGTGAGATATAAGTAAAAATAGGAAATTGGGTGCAAACGAAAAGAAATGAGGAGCCAATCCACTTCATTTTAGCTTCATTCTATCTCTGAGCGCTGGATTATTTCTTGCTCCATTCCTACACCTCAATAGTAGAGTCACCTTCATTGTACATTATAAGTAGTCCTTTATAATAGTGAGACACTAATCCATAATTTGCAGCTTTTTGTGGATGCCCTGGAGACTCCCAAAAAAAGGAAAGACCCCTGGTGCGGAGACCTGGAGCTGACCTAATTGTGTTTGGATTAGGGAGTTGCATCATCAGAAACTGACCAGGAACCTAAATACTAGGGATCGACCGATATTGATTTTTTTTAGAGCCGATACCGATAACCTGTGAACTTTCAGGCCGATAGCTGATAACTTATACCGATATTCTGTGCATTTAAATTTTTGAAAAATAAATAATAATAATTCTGTTCCGGCGTTCACCACATTATTTTTTTTTTTATTATATATTTTAATAGTTTGGACTTTTCGGATGTGGTAATATGTGATATGTTTATTTATTTATTGCTTATATATTTTATATGTAAAATTTTAAAAGGGGGTAATTTATACTTAATATTTAGGTGTTTTTTTTTTTAAAACATTTTTTTACTTTTTATTTAATAACTATCCCTTGTCCTGTTCACAATCATAGAGCTCTATCAGGGTGAATAGGACTTCACACTCTTCCTGCTGCCCTGTGCATAGTTGACACGAGGGTGTCAAGAGCCACGCCTGACTCCGTTATACCCGGGGTCAGGAAGTCGCAGCGGGTGGCTGCGCGCTCTATGTCTTAAAACAGTGTTGTTTCTCAATGGTAGCTTTCTGGGTTTGCCTTGCAATCTTTTTTGGCTCACTCAGGGATCCGTAGCTTCTCCTCCTCAGCTGTGTCTTGTCCAGCAATCCCAACCTCCTTATATTCCCCTCTCACACTTCTCTGGTTGTCAGATATAGAGCTTCCTGCCTGGACTTCTATACTGACCCACTGGAGCTGTGTAGTTGTGTTCCCTGGTTGTTGTTCCAGAGCGTTACCCTCCAGATCCCTGTTGGGCTTTTGTTGTCTGCCGTGGTCGCCCACCTGGGATTATATGTTTGTCTGTGTTGTCTGTCCTCTCCTTGGTGTTTTCCTTTTAGTGTCAGTGGTGCGGACTAGTGATCCCACCGCCCCGTTCACTACATAGGGCTCATCTTAGGGAAAGCCAGGGTTTAGGCACGTGATCGGCGTACGGGTGAGGAACCCGTCTAGGGACATCAGAGCAGTCAGGTGCCAGCCTCAAGGTGAGTCAGGGGTCACCACCTTTCCCTCTCCCTTGGACAGGGCCTTCCCATTTCCCTCCCTTTGCGTGACGCCGGTCATTACAATAGTACACACAGCAGCAGGGAGCTGACTATGGCAGCCAGGGCTTCAGTAGCGTCCTGGCTGCCATGGTAACCGATTGGAGCCCCAGAACAACACTGCTGGGGCTCCGATCGCAACTGCAACTGCACTACTAATGAGGAAATAGGGAGGGGACCCTGTGGCCACTGCCACCAATGACTTTAATAGTGGGGTGGTTGGGGGGGGCGCACTGCGCCACCAATGATTTGAATACTGGTGGTACATTATAAGTAGTCCTTTATAATAGTGAGACACTAATCCATAATTTGCAGCTTTTTGTGGATGCCCTGGAGACTCCCAAAAAAAGGAAAGACCCCTGGTGCGGAGACCTGGAGCTGACCTAATTGTGTTTGGATTAGGGAGTTGCATCATCAGAAACTGACCAGGAACCTAAATACTAGGGATCGACCGATATTGATTTTTTTAGAGCCGATGTCGGCGCAGAATCACATAGCCGACAGGGAGCTACAATCAGAGGCAGCAGTTAACCCCTCAGGTGATCGCAGCTTCCTGTCATTTAGGCTGGGCACCACCTCCTGTATTTGTATTACACGCTATCATTGGTGGCGCAGTGCGCCCGCCCCTCCTCTAACTCCGATAATCGGTCGATCCCTACCAAATACTCAGAGAGGGTGGTGCAGCAGCAGGGCTTAAAGGAAAAGGGGGATGACACACTGACTGCATCAGCAAAAGTGAGGAAGCATGTGTGAAGGGTTTGTGTCTTCAAGCTTTAAAAATTCTGATAGCAACATCTCCTTTCCTTGTCAGTAGCTTAACACGTTGCCAAATTATCATTCCAATAAGTATCTGCTCGTCAGAGGAGGTGAATGCTGCATGTAAATGAAGCTATCATCTCCTCTGCTGCCATCGCTCATACCCATACACATTCATTGTTTCTGGACAGCAGATTGCTATTTAGACAGCACAATCTACTGCCCAGAAACAATGATTTTGGTGACCTTCACCAGCAATGTTTCCATCTTTTCATTGGGTGATCGGTGTCACGTTTACAAAAGGAAATTTCCGGGAACGATCTTTCCTAGAAATGTTCCTTCCCATAAATTGTCCCAATCATTGGCCCATGTAAAGTGGTCTTAGGCTACTTTCAGAGCTGTGGCACAGCCTGCCGGAGTTCTCCGGATCCGGGATAGTCATGGGCGGATTGGCCATAGACCTTCCCAATTTCCCAGTGGGCCGATGCCCATGGGGGTGCCTGAGCCCTCCTCACGGCCAGCCAGTGAAAGTTTTTGGGGATGTATTTTGTGCTGGCGGCAGTATTTTATGATGGACTGTGGTATTTGGCTCTGTTGAGATGGTACAATGTGTCAGAATATGGTATTGCTGGCCTTCCTATATCTGTTGGCCCATCCTTCCATCAATTTGGACCCAACAACAAAACAGGGCCACTTTTAGTATTTTTTCCAGGTCCACTTTGAGATCCCAGTACACCCCCTAGGATAGTGCCACATGTCTGCGAAACCCCATAGATTATAATGGGATCTAGCTGGAATTCAGCTGCTCCCCAGCATAATTATCAGGATTAGGCTGAATTTTTTTTTAGTCCTCCTTGTTCTATTGATACAGGACTCCCACACATAAAGTTTTCTTTGGAAGACAATGGTCCTTCTCATTAATGACCCACCAAGTATGGACCAGCACAGAAACCACATGGCTACGAGGATATTAGACCTCACCCTAGAGATCATCTACCTGATAACTGGAGAGGTGAGAGTCTCACATGAGATCACTCTTTTCTCTATTAATAATACAAGTAAATGACTGGAAATTTGAAGGACTCTTAGAATACATGTAGTGATTGGTGTCTCCCCATACACAGGATTACACAGTAGTGAAGAAGTCGTCTGGTGAGTGTGTGACACCCCATGTGTCAGGAGAATGGAGCAGGACCCCGGGAGCCATCACCGAGCCTCCACCTCATTCACTGATACATGAGCAGAAGATCCTAGAACTTACCAACAGGATCACTGAGCTGCTGACCGGAGAGGTGAGCGCTGCTGGGAATCCTGGGACATTATACAATAACGCCACGGAGATGTCTGGAGGATGACTGTATGATTGTGTGCGTCAGGTTCCTATAAGGTGTCACGATGTCACTGTCTATTTCTCCATGGAGGAGTGGGAGTATTTAGAAGGACACAAAGATCTGTACAAGGACGTCGTGATAAAGGATCACCAGCCCCTCATATCATTGGGTAAGAGGAGACCAGGTTTGAGAATCATCACCTAGATTCACCCATCATCTGATCATCACATATAGACAATTAATTTGGTCACTGGGTTTATTTCCTATAGATGAGTCCAGTAAGAAAAATCTACCACAGAGATGTCCCAGTCCTCTCTATTCCCAGGACTGTCCTGAGGAAAACCAGAATGTCCCTTTGGATCATCAGGTGAGATTTCTGAAAATCCTGTATAGACTCATATACTGACTTTTTCTACTAGACTTCTCCAGTAGCAGAGTATATGCTCCATATGATCTTGTTGTTGTCTGGTAGGTGGTGTCTACAAAGGGTTTCTGGTTTCATATATATTAATAATAATAATAATAATAATAATAGTGCCAAACTTCTCTTCTTTTGCACATGTACTTGGCAATTAACAGTGCTCTCCAGTATCTTTACATTTATTGCCTAACCTCAGGACATGCAGTCAATATCAGGTCAGTGGGGTCCAACACCCCGCATCCCCTTTAATCAGCTGTTCCAAACTATTTCCGGAAGCAGAAATGCACAATTTACTCCACTGTGTAGTGTGAGGAGCTGATTACTGTAGTGTTACTCCCATTCACTTGAACGGGAACAGCACTGCAATCCCCAGCTCTCTCCACTACACAGTGAACAGAGTTATGTCGTTCCATCGCTGGAGCTACTCAAGAACAGCGTGACATTCCCCTTCATTCAAACGAGTGAATGGCAAGGGTCCCACCTATCACATACTTATCCCTCATCCTGTGGATAAGGGACAACTCCTTTAAGGTAAAGTTTTGCAGTGTAACCGATTGACTAAATAAAAGCACAATGCCAATCAGCTGCTTCTAAAGCTAAGAGAATAGTGCCATCCCTTAAGAGTCATCATGAGTAACAGAGAGAAAAGAGCAAATCGATTGTAAAGTAATCAAATTATTTTAGAATTTTCAAAAAAATCTGTCTTCCAAATGAAGCCAGCATTTCAGCGGTTAATTTTATACAAATCGCTCAAAATGGCTTCTGACATTTTACATATGACAGTACGGTAGTGGATCAACAAGGCAGGGAACCTGAAGACGGCAGATCACATGACCCCGGATGGGACCCTTGGCCGACGAGCTCCTCCATGATGCTTTTTAATCAGCCTCAGCCAATCAGGAGGGACGATATAGACATGTGTTATAGGCACTATGTGGAACATTTATTAAGACCGGCGTTTTTGACGCCGGTCGTAATAAAGCCCTATAGCTGGAGGAGGATCCGCCGAAATTATGAAGAGGCCTCTCCGTAACTTCTGCACATCCAGTGCCAGTTCTAAATGTAAGGCATTTACATAGCTTTGTGAGTGCTTGTTTTTTGCGGGTTAAGTTGTACTTTCTAATATGATGTTGTGGAAAGCTGGAAAAAGAATTCCAAATTGGGTGAAAAAAAACACACAATTCCACCACAGTTTTATGGGTTTCATTTCTGCAATGTTCCTTAGGCAGTACAAATGACGTTGCCTTCATCACTGCGATACCACATTTTTATAGTTTTTCTTGTGTTTTAAATTGTTTTATTGAAAAACAAAAACAACTTAAATTTCGATAACTTTTTTTGGGTTTACATCTACAGAGCTGTGTGAGGACTTTTTATTTATTTTTTTTGCAAGCCAATCTGTGGTTTTTATTTGCAGCATTTTTTTGTATGTATGCCGTTTTTATTTTTTTCTACAACTTTTTGGGAAGCTAAAGCATCAAAAATCTCAAAATTTCCATTATGATGTTCACCTTACAGGCATTTTGGGATGCAGTGATGCTATTTATGTATACTTTAATCATGGGAAAAGGGGGTGATTTGAGTGCTTTCAAAACTTCCTTTTTTTTTTTTTTTTTTAGCTCCCCCCTTTCCTAGGGGAATAGAATTGACAATCATTAGGTTTCTCATTAATGTGAATTGGTACATTGGTGAATGGGAAATTTATTGTATACCAATGTAGCGCTGCCACCTGCAGGCCAACGTTGGAATATACCTGTAAGGCTACATGCACACGAACGTTGTTTGTTTCCGTGTCCGTTCCGTTTTTTTTGCGGATAGGATGTGGACCCATTAATTTCAATGGGTCCGCAAAAAATGCGGACAGCACACCGTGTGCTGTCCGCATCAGTATGTCCGTTCCGTAGCCCCGCAAAAAAAAATTGAACATGTCCTATATTTGTCCATTTTAGGCATTGTTACAATGGATCCGCAAAAAAAAACGGATGGCATACGGATGTCATCCAGGTTTTTTTGTGGATCCGCAATTTGCGGACCGCAAAACACATACGGTCGTGTGCATGTAGCCTAATAGGCCTGGTAGCTTTATAGAGGCTCCAGCCTAATACATACAATTAATGGCTTCCCATAATCCTAATGGTCACAATTGACTATGGTTTCTGAGGGGTTAAATTTTCCCTGGGTGGCTCAGAAAAAAAACCTGGTTGCTCTGGTGCCCACTGCGCTTGCGAGCGAATAAATTGTCATATATTAGACACATTCTCCAGACAGGGGGTATCATAGACTTATCAGGCACGCATGATCAATGGTTGCAGAGAGAGACAGTTTTCTCTGACTTTGTACCAACTATTGGTTAGCTTGCACTAAGACAGGTTTTTATGCCAGAATTGGGGTGCAATTTTGGGGCAAAATGGCACATCTTAGACCCCCTATCTGGAAGCTCCTCCCCATTTCTACTAAGCTTTGCCCTAATGTTGAGCATGTCGGAACTAGAAAACCAAGATGTGCCACTCTTTGGACAGACTTTTTGTGTAGGCACATTAGTAAGTCGGGACCACAGTGAGCAGTTTTTTTTTTACAAGGAAGTCACTAAAAAATACAAGTGTGATCGCCCTCTGTCTGGAGATAAGAAGGTTCAATCTCTAGTATTTATAAAAGGCTTCTTTACTGTAAAAGCTGTGATGTTACTGAATAATGGTGAGAAACACCGCTGTCCACTTTAGGATCGGCTCAGGTCATTTCATGCGGCAAAGGAGCAAATACTCCTGATAATGGGTAAAATAACTGATACAATGCTGATCCTGTCCACTGATGTCCACTCGAGACAACCATTCTTCTTTAAGGGCAAATTGGTTCATGTCTTTTAGGTGTTTTTGATATTTTCCAGGATATATTGAAGGAAGGTACAATTTTCATTTTTATCTCAAGTCCTTAATATTTGATCCTTACAGGAACATTATGGTGGAATAGCCAGTGGACCTGAGAACCCTGTGAATGGTAAGAGCCTTTCAAAATATTTTCCTTTATTCTTCCCTAATAAAATGGGGACTGAGTTTACTTAACACGTTCTATCTGCTTTCCAATGGAGGAGATAATATCGCATAGATATCTGCTCATCTTTTCTGAACTCCTCATTAAGTGAGTCGGATCAGTTAATATCCACATTTACTATAAACCTCGGAGAAATATTATTTGATATTTTTTGTTCTTCTCGGCTACTTTAGGTTTGAGATATATTGACTGTACATTTCTTTATTAATGGGAAAATGTCTTCCTCATGGTCATTATTCTTAATAATTTACATCCCATCTTATCTCTAAGTACTGGGACAGTGTAAAACAAAATGGATAAAGAAATACTGTACAGATGTAATAACGATCAGAAAACAGATTTCAGGGCAGTTTCAGAGTCAAGGTTGCACGATGCCATAAGACAGAGAGGCCTTCCAACCTCTAGTATATGGACTGCAGGTTTTGGGGTCCATGTACTAGTATCTTGTGGGTCCATATCCTGGTCTGTAGAAAGTGTAGGCGTCCATGTACACATTTTCTGGTGGTACTGGGGTTTATGTACTGATCTCTAGGAGTTAATAGGGTCCATGTACCAGTCACAAGTGTTTATTAGGACAGAGGTTTACAATTTTGCATGACAGTTGCTTATACTAAAAGAGAATAAGCGTAGTATAGTATAAAAACATAATAGCATGAGAAAGTGACATAAGATTAACATGTCTTGAAACATATATGGACATTCATAGGTTTGTTGTTAAAGACACTTGTGGAGTCTGCAGCCGGTGGATTCCAGTCAGTATTCACGAGGTGCAGTTATAGCTCCTTATTGCTATAGGGTTGTGTCTTGTTAATGGCAAAATTGGAGGGAGTAAGTATATGGCATATCAGGGAATTATATGAAAAGGCTATATGGCAAAGCAAAGACAGTAGGATTGCCTAGGAGGAAAGTGGATGGGAAAATAGAGGAGTGACAAGGAAGAGAAAGAGAGGGACAAAGACGAGAAGATGGAGTGTAAGAAGTGAGTTTATAGTGTTACAGATAAGGGGGGGCGGAGGGTGGGGAAATCAGAGGCATAAAATGAGAGAGAGTAACTTCACATTATTTAAAGTAGCTGTTAATTTTTGTTGGTGTTTAAGTTGGATATTTTCCTTCTGGAATCGGGTTTTGATCTCATCTTCTGTTGGATCTTGAAGACTTGCTTTTTGTGGACACCGACCAAGGTTCCAGTTGTGGTAATGGTGGTAGCTGTTTAGCGGAGCTGTCCAAAGGCAGCCAGGAGTCCACAGGTATGGGATCAGTCCCTAGAAGCTTCCGAAGGGGAAAAGCCAGCGGTATAATATTCTCTGGTCTCTTAGATAGTCAGTTAAAGGCTTTAGCATTCTTCTTTTATTTAGCGTGGACGGGGCAATATCCTGGTACATATGGATTTTCGTACCTTCGAAGCGTAGCTCTTTTTTCTCCCTTATCGCTTGCAGTAGGGCCTCGGTATTTCTGAAGCTGAGTAAACCGCATATCACATCCCGCGGTGGTTCGCCCTTCTTTGGGACCGGACGCAGGGATCTGTGGATCCTTTCAATTGTAATATTTTGCGCTTTATTTTTCCCAAGTATATCTGTGAAAAGCTGTGAGGCAACGGCTTGCAATTCAGTCGCCTCTACGGTTTCTGGCAAACCTTTAAGCCTGATATTTTTTCTCCTGCTCCGGTTCTCCTGGTCTTCGATTAGAAGGAGAGCATTATTAAGAGAGTTCGTTTGAGCTTCCAGGAGATCGGAAACTGCAGATGCTCTGTCTGTAAGAAGGGATTGGTTTCCTTCCAGGGTCTCAACCCTGTGACCCAGGGACCTCATATCTTCTCTCATTTCTCTCACCTCTTGTAATAAAGGCACTAGTGCTTGAGCTAGAGAGTCTTTAAGGAAGGATCTCGTGAGGTTAGTGTTATTTTCATCAGGTTGTGCATCGTCAACCTCTTCTCTCCCTCCTTCGGCTCCTGCGAATTCCTTTCCGTCCTCCTCCTCCGAGTCCGGTATCGAGGGTTGCGGCGCCATTTTGTTTAAGCGCGCTGGTGAAAGCACTAGCTTTTTTCTGATAAAACGGTCCATCTCCGTCTGTCCCTTTTTTGTGTTTAGGGGTTGCCTGATGGTCTCTAGGCTTGTCCCTTCCGATTTTGACCATTTTCGTCTGTGTATGAGTGTCCTTTTATAAGAAAGCACGGATCTGGGTAGCAGGAGCTCTGTCTCAGACCTCCATCTCGCTCAGCGATCAGGCTCCGCCCCATAGCAAAGCATTTTTGAAAAAGAAATTATGTTTTTGTTTGTCCATTTTCTGAATGCCATATTTTTTTTATTTTTCTGCCGATCATCTTGTGCAGGGGCTCGTTTTTTGCAGAAAGAGATGAGGTTTTTATTGGTACCATTTTTGGGTACATACGGTTTTTTGATCATTCATTATTACACTTTATGGGGCAAGGTGACCAAAAAATTGGTTGTTTTGGAACTGTTTTTATTTATTTATTTTTACAGTTCATCTGAGAGGTTAGGTCATGTGACAGTTTTATAGAGCAGTTCGTTACGGATTTGGCAATACCTAATATGTGTACTTTTTCTTATTTAAGTTTTACACAATAATACCATTTCTGAAACAAAAAATAAAATATGATGTTTTAGTGTCTCAATAGTCCGGGATGAGGTGACGGTTTGATTGGTACTATTTTGGGGGGCATACACCTTTTTAATCGCTTGGTGTTGCACTTTTTGTGATGTAAGGTTACAAATGGCTTTTTTGGCACTATTTTTTTATTTTTTATTTTTTTTACGGTGTTCACCAGAGGGGTTAAGTCATGTGATATTTTTATCGGACATGTTGTTACGGACACGGCAATACCTAATATGTACACTTTTCTTTATTTGTTTCACTTTAAAACAATAATAGCATATTTGAAAAAAAAATGATGTTTTAGTGTCTCCATGTTCTGAGAGCTATAGTTTTTTTTATATTTTTTTTAGCGATTTTCTTATGTAGGGTCTTATTTTTTGTGGGATGAGGTGACGGTTTTATTGGTACCATTTGGTTTGACATACGCCTTTTTGATCGCTCAGTGTTGCACTTTTTGTGATGTAAAGTGACAAAAATGGCTTTTTTTGACACAGATGAAATTTTTTATGGTGTTTATCGGACAGGGTGGATCATGTGATTTATTTATAGAGCCAGTCGTTACGGACGCGGTGATACCTAATATGTCTATTTTTTTTTCTTCATTTTTTTTATAGGAAAAGGCAATTTATTTTTTTAATTTACATTTTTATTTTTACTTTTATTATTGTCACACTATTTTTTATCAAGTATCACTTAGATCTTGAAGATCCAGTGGCGCTGATGGCTGTACTATACTTTGCAATGCTCTTGCATTGCAAAGTATAGTACTATCAGATTTCCTGTAGATGGCAACACCGGACGCCTTTGCAAAGCACCATGGCAACCATCGCGGCAGCGCCGATGGTTGAGAGAGGGAGCCCCCTCCTTCTATTAACCCCAAGAATGCTGCTGCCGCGGCATCTAAGGGGTTGTACCAGGGTGTCAGCATACTGCTGACACTCGCTGCTAATGGCGGCTCAGGAACGGAGCCACCACCATCAAATACAGCAGGTGGACCGCATCGGGGGCAGGGGACACAGATAGGGGCAGGATATATGGATGGGTGGGGGACCGCATCAGGGGCACAGTTGGGGGCAGGATATATGGATGGGAGAGGACCGCATCAGAGGCAAGCGGGGACAGATGGCGGAACGGGAGAGCGCCTGCCCGGCAAAGAGGCAGGGCTCACAGGGGGGGTTGGAGGCGCACAGGGGGGCACAGATGGGGCCCACAGATCGGGGGGGGGGGGCATGAGGACAAATTACCTGATTTCAGGCTCTGATCTGCAGAGTGCAGATCAGAGCCCGGAACAGGCACTTTTACACTGCCACGATCCGATTGGTTAGTCTTTACAGACTAACCAATCAGATTGATTGCCGGCAAGGGACCACTCTAATTGGTCCCTTGCCGGCATTACGGAACTGTATGCTGTCCGTGACAGCAGCAGGGCAGGGGCAGAAACTTTAATCCAAGCGTTTTGCAGCGTTTGAATTAAAGAGCTGCCATGACGTCTATACACGTGCTAGCTGCACGGGGTATGTGCAGATAGGACGTATAAAGCCGTATGGCAGTCGGGAAGGGGTTAATGTACCATTTAGTGTATTGAAAATGGGGTAAAATGAAAAAAATGACATTCTCCACACATGATAAATATTTTTATATTTTAATAGTCTGACATTTTTGGCTATATCAATTATGTTTTTATTATTGTTTATTTTTTCATTTAAAATTGGAAAAGCGATTATTTTAATTTTAATTATTTTAATATTTGAAAATATTTTGAGGACAGAGGCCTTTGAAACCTAGTTGAATAGTAAAACCGGCCCTCAAAAAGACTTGGAGATATTGGTGAATAGTGATGAATGAAAATCTGCCGGGACGGTTCGCGAACGCGATCACGAAAACGCAATCAAATGTTCGTGAACCGCAAGTTCGCGGCGGGTCCCATTCATTTTAATGGCAGGCGAACCTGAAAAAACATCAGCTCATATTTGCAGCCAAGAAATAATTACAAGAAGTGCACAAATAGTCCCACAACATGGACAGTGACATACCAGATGTATTATTCGAATTTGCGATCTCCATTCATTATTTTTTTCAATGCGAATTATCCGCAATGTAATTTCCGCGTACACGCATGCACAAATGCACTATACAGTACCCAAATGCACTATACAGTACCCAAATGCACTATAACTTCAATCAGTTTTTTTGGGGGGCGACTGGTATAGAACACCAGTAGAAATGACTTCCAATAACGCGGACCCATTTTGCGGAAATGTAAATGGAAAAGATATCCCTCAAAATAAAAATAAATTAAATTATTAAAGTTAAGCAAAAAGCATAGATGGGGTCGGCAATAACAAGTGCTCGGCGGCACTATCAGAAACCATATGTCCTACCACAATCCGGGGGTTTCCAGTGCACTTCCATGAATCCCGGAGGGAAAGAAAAAAACATATATCCCTGGGCTAGATGATGATGTGGTATTGAAGGACAGGGTGGGCAAAGAAATGTCCCTTATATTGCCCTACGGGGTTGCTATTCTGTCCCTGATAGCCTAACCACAGACCACCCGCCCTGATAAGAGCAACCCCGTCCGGAACCTTTCCCTATATAAATATGGCCCTAGTAAGCCCCTAGGCCCCTGACTTCCAGGTGATCACTATATAGATCTATGTGTTTTTGACTCATTATAAAAGTATATTATTAGTATATCGCACCCCTCTGTGTATCACACCTATTGATAGCACACCTATACTAGTCCTTAAAAGGACTTTTGGGGCCCTATTAGCTAGCGTCTGGTGTCCCTAACAGCCTGTCCCTGCTCCACACAGCAACCTCTCCCTACACTGGCAAAAGACTGAATGTAAAATGGCAGCCAGATCAGGTTTATTTATAAGGTAGGGGGTGTGTCCATGTGCTGAAACGTCTCAATTGGCTGTCCTGTACCACCTGATGGATGTGTCATGTGTCAAAGTTCTTCACAATGTAAAAGAATATGGCGAACACGCAAAGTTCGCCGCGAAACGACCGCCGGGCGAACCGCAAGGCCATCTCTATTGGTGAACAGTAAACCTTAGCAACCACTACCAACCAAAGCAAGGCAACGACAAGGCTAATTCAATCTATGGGATCAAAAGGTTCATATTTTGTGGTTAGGGGACCAGTACTCATTTTTGTTAAAAAAAATGGTTTTTTAGAAGAGAAGTAGCACAATTGGTGTGGTATTCATGAGGTGTGGGACAATAGAAGAATGGAGGAGGAAGTGACTTTTTGTACTGCTACTTTATCACATAGAAATGATAAGATGTCACTTCTTTCCTTTTCCAGGTGAAGAATGTACGAGAGGCTCCGACTCACATCTGCTGTTATCTCCCTCTTATAATATAGAAGATAATCAATCACGGCTTGGTACAAATAGAACTGTACATAGACTGGGTAAAATTTATACATGTTCTAAATGCGGAAAGCAATTTAAAACGAAACGTAACCTTTCCATACATGAAAGAATTCACAGGCCATTTAAATGTTCAGAATGCGGAAAATGTTTTACTCAGAAATCAAGTCTCGTGACACATCAGAGAATTCACACAGGAGAGAAGCCTTTTCCATGTTCAGAATGTGGGAAATGTTTTAACCTTAACTCAGAGCTTGTGAGACATCAAAGGGTTCACACAGGAGAGAAGCCATATTTATGCTCAGAATGTGGGAAATGTTTTAGCCAGAGATATAATCTTGTGAAACATTTAAGAACTCACACTGGCGAGAAGCCAAATTCATGTTTAGAATGTGGGAAATGTTTTATCCTTAACTCAGAGCTTGTGATCCATCAGAGAACTCACACAGGGGAGAAGCCATTTTCATGCTCAGAATGTGGGAAATGTTTTAGCCAGAAATATAGTCTTGTGGGACATCTGAGAACTCACACAGGAGTTAAGCCTTATTCCTGTTTAGAATGTAGGAAACGTTTTAGTAAAAAGAAAAATCTGGTTGTTCATCTGCGAACTCACACAGGGAAGAAGCTGCATTCATGTTCAGATTGTGGGAAATGTTTTAACCATGAATCAGATCTCGTGAAACATCGACAAACTCACACAGGAGAAAAGCCAAATTTGTGTTCAGAATGTGGCAAATGTTTTAACCAGGAATCTGACCTCCTGAAACATCTAAAAACTCACACAGGAGAAAAGCCATACTCATGTACAGTATGTGGGAAATGTTTTCGTCAGAGAACAAATCTTGCGGCACATCTGAGGACCCACACAGGAGAGAAGCCGTTTTCGTGTTTAGAATGTGGAAAATGTTTTAGGCAGAGATATAGTCTTGATGGACATCAGAGAACTCACACAGGAGAGATGCCATTTTCATGTTCTGAATGTGGGAAATTTTTCAGTCACAAATCAAGTCTTGCAAAACATCTAAGAATTCACACAGGAATGAAGCCATTTTCATGTCCTGAATGTGGGAAGTGCTTTAGTCACAAATCAGGTCTTGTGAAACATCTGAGAACTCACACAGGGATGAAGCCATTTTCATGTACAATATGTGGGAAATGCTTTAGCCAAAAATCAGGCCTTGTGTCACATCAGAGAAGTCACACAGGTGAGAAACCATTTTCATGTACACTATGTGGGAAATGTTTCAGCCAGAAATCAGGTCTGGTGGCGCATCAGAAAACTCACACAGTTGAGATGCCGCTGTAACGTTCTGATTGTATGAAATGAGACAGGTGTGAAGCTCCAGTTTAAGGCCTCCTGCACGCAAACGTGTGCGCCCCATGGCCGTGCTGCAGGCCGCAATGCATGAACACCGACCGTGGGGCAGCCGCAGTGGATTGTGGACCCATTCACTTTAATGGGTCCACGATCCACCCGTTCCACAAAAAGATAGGACGTGTTCTATCTTTTTGCGGAACGGAAGCACAGGACAAAACCTACGGAGTGCTTCCGTGGGTTTACGTTCCATGCTTCTGTCCCGCACCATTCCGCATCTCTGGATTTGCGGACCCGTTGAAGTGAATGGGTCCGGATCCGTTATACGGAATGCCCATGGAACTGTGTCTGTGCAAATGCAGTCCGCAATACGGCAACGGGCAGCGCACGTTTGTGTGCAGGACGCCTAAGACTGATAGACAGAAAGGGGGGATTACCTCTTGAAGGAATTCAGTCATAATTGATAAGAAGAATATTGCAGCATGATGTACTATTCTTCCGTTATAAATGACATATAGTGTGGTGGAACCCGATGGACCTCATTGTGAATGGGGTCAGTTGGGAGCAGCTGATGTCCACTATATATGAATGAGACAGCACTCCATTTTATTAGTATATCTGCTCCTCTGACAGCACAGGAAAATGGAAAAATTGGTGGGAATATGGAAAATTGAGAATAATTTCCCCCAGTAAACTGTTGGTATTAAAACACTACTCCAGTCTTGGTGCAGTATTATCAGGGGTCAAACCCTGCTTCTCCTCTGTTCAAGCCCCCCTCTTCTCTTAGATATATTGTCCAGACACGTTCCCTGCCACAATGTGTCCACCCACCCCTTCTACATCACATTCAAGCCATAAGGCTCCATTCACACGTCCGCAATTGTGCGGAACCGGTGCGGACCCATTCATTCTCTATGGGGCCGGAAAGGATGCGGACAGCACACAGTGTACTATCTGCATCCGCATTTCCGGAGCTCGCCGACGATCTTCCGGTCCACGGCTCTCGAAATAAATAGAACATGTCCTATTCTTGTCCACAATTGCGGACAAGAATAGGCATTTCTATGGGGGTGCCGGCCGGGTGTATTGCGGATCCGCAATACACTACGGACGTGTGAATGGACCCTAAGGCTGCGTTCACACGGGCGAGATTTCCGCGCGGGTGCAATGCGGTAGGTGAAAGCATTGCACTCGCACTGAATCCGGACCCATTCATTTCAATGGGGCTGTTCAGATGAGCGATGATTTTCACGCATCACTTGTGCGTTGCGTGAAAATCGCAGCATGCTCTATATTCTGCGTTTTTCACGCAACGCAGGCCCCATAGAAGTGAATGGGGTTGCGTGAAAATCGCAAGCATCCGCAAGCAAGTGCGGATGCGGTGCGATTTTCACGCATGGTTGCTAGGTGACAGTCTATTCACTGTATTATTTTCCCTTATAACATGGTTATAAGGGAAAATAATAGCATTCTGAATACAGAATGCTTAGTAAAATAGCGCTGGAGGGGTTAAAAAAAATAAACAAATTAACTCACCTTCTCCTCTTGATCCCGTAGTTCCCAGTCTCTTCTGATGAGCTGTCGGCTAAAGGACCTTTGGTGACGTCAGATCACATGCTCCAATCACATGGTCCATCACCGTGGTGATGGACCATGTGATTGGAGCATGTGATCTGACGTCACCACAGGTCCTAGCCTGTAGATTATCATTAAAGAAGTAAAGAAGAGACCGGGAACTACGCGGAGGAGGTGAGTTAATTTTTTTATTTTTTTTTAACCCTCAATTGATCACCTACTATGCATTCTGTATTCAGAATGCTATTATTTCCCCTTATAACCATGTTATAAGGGAAAATAATACAATCTACACTACAACTAACCCAAACCTGAACTTCTGTGAAGAGGTTCGGGTCTGGGTACCACGTTCGTTTTATTATCACGCGTGTGCAAAAAACATTGCACCCGCGCGATAAAAACTGAACATCGGAACGCAATCGCAGTCAAAACTGACTGCAATTGCATTCCTACTCGCGCGGGTTTGCCGCAATACACCTGGACGCATCCGGACCTAATCCGGACACGCTCGTGTGAACCCAGCCTAACTCTGCCCCATTTTCCCTGCTCCCAGCATGAGGGTGCGCCTCGGCTCCTTCCTGCAAGAGTGACACCCTCTGGGCACCTTACTGGCTCATTTGTATATAAAATAAACTGGATTTTCAGAGGATAAAAAACATCTATTGCTGGAAAAAAGGCACACCTGGAAATAAGGTACTAAGTGCTATTAGGCCACGGCTTTAATTCAATAGCGATTATCCTGGTGACAGATTTCCTTTAAACTACAGCTGTAGTCCAAATGAATGTATTAAGTTAAATGCAACCTTGTGGACTGCAGCAATTTAATAGATAGAATGAATCAGTCGTGCTACAAAATGTCATAGTGTAGCCTAAGCCTAAGGCCTCTTTCACACTACCGTTTTTTTTTTTCCGTTTTGCGGTCCGTTTTTTGCGTTCCGTATACGGTCCGTATACGGAACCATTCATTTCAATGGTTCCGCAAAAAAAACGGAATGTGTTCCGTATGCATTCCGTTTCCGTATTTCCGTTTTTCCGTTCCGTTGAAAGATAGAACATGTCCTATATTTTGCAGCAAATCACGTTCCGTGGCTCCATTAAAGTCAATGGGTCCACAAAAAAACCGGAACACATACGGAAATGCATCCGTATGTCTTCCGTTTCCGTTCCGTTTTTTTCTGAACCATCTATTGAAAATGTTATGCCCAGCCCAATTTTCTCTATGTAATTACTGTATACTGTATATGCCATACGGAAAAACGGAACGGAAAAACGGAACCGAAACGGAAACACAACGGAAACAAAAAAAACGGAAAAACGGATCCGTGAAAAACGGAACGCAAAACACTGAAATGGACATACTGTAGTGTGAAAGAGGCCTTAAGCTGTAGCCTGCTCTCCCTGCATTTATTGGAGGCCATTTGGCACCAGGAGAGGTAAAATACAGCGTGGACTACATGTGGAACCTGCATTCCCTGAATTGAATGGAGGCCGGTATGACACCAGAAGAGGTAGTATTTAGTGTTAGGTTCCTGTCCTAAAGAGATCACCTTGACGCTGGTGGACAGGCACAAACAATTTTGTACAAAATATATTTGCCAAGAATCTCACATTTATAATGTAGCATTAGTACTAATACATTTTCTATAGTGCGTATGGCATGATCGTATTTACTTTATTATTTGTGTTTGCAGAGTGCTGTTGCATTGTTTGTTTTTTGCTATTGAAAACGCATGCATGCTTGGATGAACTTGGGGAACCTTTTATTGATAATTGATAGGTTGCGGTCGTATTTACTGACGAGGGAAGTATCCAAAAATTCGATTCAGCTGCTTCGCCAAATTTTACAAAAAAATTAGCTTTTTCAAATTACTTCATCACGAAGTGCATTTCTTTGTAAGTAGTGGGTGCAATGACAGGGAACGGCGATTGTGACACTTCCCGTCATTGTACCCCTCAGATGCCGCGTTCATTGCTGATCACGGCATCTGACATTGATATTACAGTGTAACATAAATATATATTTTTTTAAATCATAGTTAAAAGATCTAGCGCAAAATCTTTCACGGCCCACGGTGACATCATATGTCACTGTGCAAGATCTTCAATCAAGATGGCGGCAGCTGGCTCTTCACGCTCAAACAGATGAAGTAAGTATGAAGCAGAAGGAAATTTGGTTTCGCAGTAAATTAAATTTTCCCTGAAATTGAGATCGAATTCCACTCCGTCCGGATCATTTGCTCAAAACTAGTTGTATTAATCACCTAGGCAGGATAACAATGCAACTGTCCTTATTCTTTCGTCCCCAGTTATACAGCAAATGGAGATAGATGGAATGGACAAGCTGCACCCCTGGACACTTGGATGGACACCCTCCGAGACCCAGTCCACGATATCCCAAGTTGGGACCTTTAGTTCCCCTGCCCCGTACCAAGATTTACCTACTGTCTCCCAACCTATTTGGTTGGCCCACAGCTTTAGTAGCACCTGCTGGTATATTTTGCAATCACAGCTGATGCTTATCCAATGGACACTACGACTATGGATCTAACTCCAACCAGCAACAACCACCTCATTTCCTAGTCAGTGTCCTATGTACCCCAGTGCCGCCCCCAGGTTTGAGCTTGTTCCCAGGGAACACCTCCCCAGTGCTAACTGTGCATTAGAAAATGTACTTTCCTAAGGCCGAGCCCCTCACCTGAGACTACATGTGAGACCCGCTGTGGGGACATCGCCACTCCCATCCACATAATGGGAGTAGTGGCTGGGAAAACAATGGCTTAATCGAGGCCCCCGAGACACTAACGAGGCTAATGGAATGATTGCTTTACTCTAATTACCAATCTCGTGCCTGGCCTTATGTGGACATAAAGTCCGACTAGAACGTCTCATGGCTCCGGCTGAGCATGGCGTCTGTATGCGTGGACTAAAGGGACCATTACACAAGACGATTATCGTGTCAATTTTCGTTCAATTGTACGAAACTGTACGATTATAGTGCACTGTAAAAGCTGTAAACGAGCAAGAAACTGGCGACAGTCGGTAGAATTGTCGCTGTTCCGATCGTTTGTGTAGGCACAAAAATAATCCTCTGGATAGATCATCAGCATCTGATCGGCGGGGGTCTGACACCCGGGATCAGCTATTTGAGAAGGCTAAGCTCTGTTCACTTGAATAGAGCTTAGCCCCGTCCAGGCCAGTGATACTAGGGCCTGCGTTAAACAGCAAGAGACGTCACTGGGCCTGCGATAAACAGCGAGAAGGCTGCGGCGCTACTGCCAGCGCCGCTGCCTTCTCAAACAGCTGATCAGCAGGGGTCCCCGAGTTTAAACAAACTGCAGAACCCCTTTAAAGATGTTCTTCGTGTAAACAGCAATTGTCTAATGCACGCACGATGTTGACCATTCCACCCTAATTGTGTTTCAAGCATGCCACTCTAAATTTGGTTAGGCAGACATACGTGCGAACATTTACAATTCGAATTTTTGCCCGCAAGTTCACTTGTCATTGGTTCCTTTATCAACTAATCGGAGTATGTGGGAGGGGAAGAAAGGGAACGTTACAATTAAACTTTCCCGCTTGAAAGGCATTGCGAATATGGACTCGAACAACGGTGAATGCGAAGGGTGCCTCCTCCTCCTTTCTTTGGATTTCCACAAGCTCCATGTCGATGAGATACTCCACCATTGCTTTGGCAATGCGATGTTTATCCCACCAGCTCATCTTCCAAAGTGTGGTCTCAGCTGATTAAAGGCAGAACCGTCTAGTACATTTAAACAGAAGATAAAGGTGAAGATATTAAAGGTGGAGGGGGCTGAGGGTGTGAAGAAGGTGGAACACAAAAGGCGTGCACTCATATTTCACAGTTCATACCTGACACTGCTCTCACAGCACATCGCGTGTCTAGTTTACCAACTACGAGGTTTCGATCGATAATCATCATGTCTAAAAGTTCATTGTTGAATCGTTCACTACATCCAGTAACGACTCGTTCATCACTCTATCTTACCGATAATCGCTTTGTGATTACCTTTAGGCGCCCCTCCCAATCCACTAACAAAGTTTAATATGCACCTTAAAATACCAGAAAATGAATATATCTGATAAACCACAACAATAAAACTCAAAATAACTGGTGCTTTGTGCTGGCAAAGTTCGCATCACTATTCTATTTGGAAATACTGAATACTCTCATAAGAGAGCCTTCGAATATGAGGCATATGTCTGTAAGTTTATAGTATTAAAATAGTATGTATGTGTGCATAGTTTGTCCATGAAACTCAAAGAACTTACGGCATTTGGAACACAAGATACTTCCTGTCTGTGGAACACAAAGCACTTCCTGCATTTGGAACACAAGATACTTCCTGTCAGTGGAACATAAGGTACTTCCTTCATTTGGAACACAAAGCACTTCCTGCATTTGGAACACAAGAGACTTCCTGTCAGTGGAACACATGGCACTTCCTGCATTTGGAACACAATATACTTCCTGCCAGTGGAATGCAATGTACTTCCTGTTAGTGGAGATCAAGGCACTTCCTTTATTTGGAACACAGGGCACTTCCTGTCTGTATAACAGAAACTTCCTGCCAGTGGACACATTACACTTCTAGCTCTTTGTGTACGAGCTCATTTGGACCAAGATTGTGGCCTCATTAGGTAATTACTCCAGGGTGTTCCAGATACTGTCTAATTGTTTTTTCTTCCTGCGTGCAGGCATGTAAACTGATTTCTGTTTGTATGTTCTCCTTTATGTCTGATGAAGTCAGGAGCTCTTATCCCCAAAACGTGTTAAAAGGACTTTTATTATAATCCTATATATTCAATAAGTAGACCTTGGAGCTCTAGTATGTTTGGAGGACTGGTGAAGGAGAACTGAGAACCTATCGGTGGGAGAATCCTCTCCAATATGGATAATGAGGACATTGGACCCTGAGGGTGATAAGTGATCCAAGGAGGAGGTAAGTCGATGTGCTGTCTACTATCTGTCCACAGGATAGGTTATATATAATGGATCACAGGGGATCCAATCTCAGATTTCCTGCAAACCTGAGAATGAGGGGTACCCAAGACTGCCCTCTGAAGACCGTCACTTCTATGGGGTTGATGAAGCAAGCTTGGCTTTCATTAGTCTGGGAAAGTTGGATGGCAACCTATGTGGACACTCTTAACCACTTGTGCGGCGGATGTCTGGGTACACCCGGAAGTAGAGGCAGTGCCTTCGGACAGAGGAGCACCACCTCCACTTCTGGGTATACCCAGATGTCAGCGGCGAGTACGCAGTATCTGAGGTAGAAGCCACAGATCCTCAACCCTTGTGCCGATACTTGGCTCAATGGCCCGGGAGTGAGATTGACAGGGCCAAGTGAAGTGTTCGACCCTGTCAGTCAAGTGAGAGGGAAGTCTCTGGAGCAGCTCGGCCCGCCCCTTCAAGGCTGCTGTGTTTTTTTAGTTTTTTTGTTTTTCTCACATATAAGCCATAATTTATTTATTTTTTCCATCGAAATAACCATATTAGGGCTTGTTTTTTTGTGGGATGACTTGTATTTTTAATTACACCATTTTTGGTACCTCTTATGTATTAGATAACTTTCAAAACTTTTTTTAGGGCGACGGTGTGAAAAAGAACACAATTCGACCATTGTTTGTAGGGCTTTGTTTTTATGGTGTTAACTTTAAGGTAAAAATGACATTAACTTTATTCTGGGGTTAGTATGATCATGAAGATGCCAAATTTATATAGTTTTAGTTTGTGGACGGGGGTGGGGGGCCTAATTTCTTGCAGGACAAGGTTCTGTTTTTTATTGATATCATTTTGGGGCCTTTTGACTGCATTCAGAAACGTGTAACCTCTGAACAGCTAGACAGAGGAGGACAACTCAAGGACTCCTTAAAGAGCTAGGAGACCTGCATATAAAGGTCCTGAGTACACAGCCCTTCTCCTGTGGCACAGGTGTGCGCTATCTCTTCACCTAAGACATTATCATGGGATCCAGCAGTGGATCTTGGTATACAGGACCTTGTATGTACAGGACACCTATTCAGTACCTCATGCATCCCTGATCTATCCCTACAGGTCATACCTGTCAATCATCATGTCACTGGGACACAGAGGGGACAGTACATGGTGCTCAGCGATGCCCATTACCAATGGATTATCCTGCAGCCACACAGTCAGCGCTATGAGGGCACCATGCGTGAGGCCCACAGTCTTTGTGCTAAGGTCTCTTCCCATGGGACAGTTGGGATTTATGTCTCTGACATACGGCAGTAGGTTGCTCTCTACAGTACTTTGGATTTGTGCATGCTTGGTGGCCACGTGGGAGCATAGCCTAAAAAAAGTCATTAGTATATGGAGCCATGATCAATAGAAGCAGAGATATAGAAATAGGAAACAAGATATAAAAGTTACAATAGACAGACATATGTAGCAGTGTCAGGTTACTGGTATAGCAGTGCTGTAGGGCCAGCGTAGCAGAGCTAGTTGGCTCGTGTAACGGTGATGCATAGAACAAGCTGAAAAATCAGGCAGCCGTCTGAGCCCGATTTAGATACTGTCATTGGATGATGTCTTCAGAGTGCACTTGGTTTCTGCAGTAGCATGTAGGGCAGGAGGATGGACAGAGCAGGTCAGAGGAGGATAGGAGTCACGAGACACTATGCTTTATGTAAAATGTTTTTCCACACCCTCCTTCTCTTCTCTCAGGTTTCTGAGGTAGAGGACCTTCACAGATGAAGTTTATGATGGAGAAGGACAGAAAAAGCATGGCTGTGAGGATATTAGACCTCACCCTGGAGATCATCTACTTGATAACTGGAGAGGTGAGAGTCTCACGTGACATCACTCTTATCTCTATTAATAATACAGGTAAATGACTGGAAAGGTGAAGGACTCTTAGAATACATGTAGTGATCGGTGTCTCCCCATACACAGGATTACACAGTAGTGAAGAAGTCGTCTGGTGAGTGTGTGACACCCCATGTGTCAGGAGAATGGAGCAGGACCCCAGGAGCCATCACCGAGCCTCCACCTCATTCACTGATACATGAACAGAAGATCCTAGAACTTACCACCAGGATCACTGAGCTGCTGACCGGAGAGGTGAGCGCTGCTGGGAATGCTGGGACATTATACAATAACGCCAAGGAGATGTCTGGAGGATGACTGTATGATTGTGTGTGTCAGGTTCCTATAAGGTGTCAGGATGTCACTGTCTATTTCTCCATGGAGGAGTGGGAGTATTTAGAAGGATACAAGGATCTGTACAAGGATGTCATGATGGAGGATCACCAGCCCCTCACATCACCGGGTAAGAGGAGATTTTCCCTCATTATAGAGGAGACCAGGTTTGAGGATCACCTAGATTCACCCATCATCTCATCATCACATATAGACAATGTATTCAGTCACTGGGTTTATCTCTTATAGATGAGTCCAGTGGTAGAAATCCACCAGAGAGATGTCCCAGTCCTCTATATTCCCAGGATTGTCTTGAGGAAAAGCAAAATGTCCCACTGGATCATCAGGTGAGATTTCTATAAATCCTCTGCAGATTAATGTAATGCAGCTCACTACTAGACTTCTCCAGCAGAGGACTTTAATGGGTAGGTAGAGGGTTTATAAAAGATTGTGATAATATTCCACCTTCTTGAGCATGAACTTGGCAATTAATATTCATTGTGGATGGGTGTAAAGTTCTTCAGTATAAATCATTGACCTAATTACAGCACAATGTCAATCAGCTGCTTGTAAGTCTATCAGAATGCTGTCTTGTATTGAAAGAGTTATTGACTCGTGGGTTACAGAGGCCTGGAAAACGTTAGAAAGAGTAAAATCAAGAACATTTATTTAGTCTGGAGGAGACGTCTACAGGGAGACATGACAAAACTGTACAAATATATACAGTAACTGTAAGGATCACTGTGAGCAGATTTCACTGGGTGGTCACCCCAAAAGATCTGCTCTGAAGGAAAGAAGGTTCAATCTCCAGCATTGATGAAAGGCTTCTTTACAGTAAAAGCCTTGATGCTACTGAATACTGGTAATGAGCACCACTGTCCAGGATCGGCTCAGATCATTTCATGCAGGAAAATGGCAAATAGTTCAGGTAATGGATAAGCACAGAGTCTCATTGTTTTGCTTCTCCTTTTGGATCATCTATCAAGGTCCAATTTCTTAACCAAATGGAAGAAGTGTCATCTGACTTTTTGAATGCTAAAGGCATTTATGGGGGACAGGAATCCAGATAATTTTTATTATCTGGACTAATGTTGAGTGAATAGATTCATATGAATCAAATTCATTTAAACATCAGACGTTTTGGGCAGCGAGGTGCTGGCCCTGCTCTCTCAAGAGACTCCCTACCCCCCCCCCCACCTTGATTGACAGAGCCAGACATCTTGCCTGGTCCTGTCGATCTCGTACCTTGACCAGATGCTCTGCCGCTGCTCCCCGAGCAGCGCAAATTCTGACAGTGCATGCACCGCTAAACATCTGGGTGTACTCAGACATGAGTGGTGCATGCGCAGTCATCTCAGCGAGCAGCAGTACGGCCTCTGTGCTTGGGCTGCTACTGGGAGCAACAGGGCAGGAGCGAGATGTCTAGCCCTGTCAGACCAGGGGGAGAGGAGAGTCTCTTGAGCACCAAGGCCAGCCCTTCGGCGCTCCAGCTGCTCAAGGAGGCCAGTTTTTAAACTAATTCAATTTGTACAAGTGGATTCACTCATCACTAATCTGGACATTATCAACAGATCATCAGATATTACACTGCGTGCAGAATTATTAGGCAAATGAGTATTTTGACCACATCATCCTCTTTATGCATGTTGTCTTACTCCAAGCTGTATAGGCTCGAAAGCCTACTACCAATTAAGCATATTAGGTGATGTGCATCTCTGTAATGAGAAGGGGTGTGGTCTAATGACATCAACACCCTATATTAGGTGTGCAAAATGGGTCAAAAGAAGGACTTGACAGGCTCAGAAAAGTCTAAAATAGTGAGATATCTTGCAGAGGGATGCAGCACTCTTAAAATTGCAAAGCTTCTGAAGCGTGATCATCGAACAATCAAGCGTTTCATTCAAAATAGTCAACAGGGTCGCAAGAAGCGTGTGGAAAAACCAAGGCGCAAAATAACTGCCCATGAACTGAGAAAAGTCAAGCGTGCAGCTGCCAAGATGCCACTTGCCACCAGTTTGGCCATATTTCAGAGCTGCAACATCACTGGAGTGCCCAAAAGCACAAGGTGTGCAATACTCAGAGACATGGCCAAGGTAAGAAAGGCTGAAAGATGACCACCACTGAACAAGACACACAAGCTGAAACGTCAAGACTGGGCCAAGAAATATCTCAAGACTGATTTTTCTAAGGTTTTATGGACTGATGAAATGAGAGTGAGTCTTGATGGGCCAGATGGATGGGCCCGTGGCTGGATTGGTAAAGGGCAGAGAGCTCCAGTCCGACTCAGACGCCAGCAAGGTGGAGGTGGAGTACTGGTTTGGGCTGGTATCATCAAAGATGAGCTTGTGGGGCCTTTTCGGGTTGAGGATGGAGTCAAGCTCAACTCCCAGTCCTACTGCCAGTTTCTGGAAGACACCTTCTTCAAGCAGTGGTACAGGAAGAAGTCTGCATCCTTCAAGAAAAACATGATTTTCATGCAGGACAATGCTCCATCACACGCGTCCAAGTACTCCACAGCGTGGCTGGCAAGAAAGGGTATAAAAGAAGAAAATCTAATGACATGGCCTCCTTGTTCACCTGATCTGAACCCCATTGAGAACCTGTGGTCCATCATCAAATGTTAGATTTACAAGGAGGGAAAACAGTACACCTCTCTGAACAGTGTCTGGGAGGCTGTGGTTGCTGCTGCACGCAATGTTGATGGTGAACAGATCAAAACACTGACAGACTCCATGGATGGCAGGCTTTTGAGTGTCCTTGCAAAGAAAGGTGGCTATATTGGTCACTGATTTGTTTTTGTTTTGTTTATGAATGTCAGAAATGTATATTTGTGAATGTTGAGATGTTATATTGGTTTCACTGGTAAAAAGAAATAATTGAAATGGGTATATATTTGTTTTTTGTTAAGTTGCCTAATAATTATGCACAGTAATAGTCACCTGCACACACAGATATCCCCCTAAAATAGCTAAAACTAAAAACTACTTCCAAAAATATTCAGCTTTGATATTAATGAGTTTTTTGGGTTCATTGAGAACATGGTTGTTGTTCAATAATAAAATTAATCCTCAAAAATACAACTTGCCTAATAATTCTGCACTCCCTGTATAACAATAATAACAGATTTTATGCAATTTGTGCTCTAATAAACATGGGAAAGAGGATGGAAATCCCATTCCTGGATGGATTAGACCAGGGGCGTTGCTAGGGTCTCAAAAGATCCGGGGCACAAGCCCCAATAAATATGTTACCCCCCCCCACCGCACTTTGCTGTACTTGCTATACACCAGCACTTACCTGTCACGTCCAGGGCCTCCAGGTGACGTCTCCTCTCTGTCATCATCTTCTCTGTAGATCTTCTCTCTCATCATCTTCTCCACTCGGTCTGGACAACTTCTCTCAGCCGCCTCGTCTTTGCAGAGTGTGACACACAGACATCTTAGCTTCCTCACATTCTATCATTATCCCCCAACTGGAGTCCCCACAGTGTTATCCTGCTGCTTGCTGTGCCCCCCCCTAGGGGTGTAGATATAGGGGGTGCAGAGGTAGCAGTCACTACCGGGCCCAGGAGCCTGAAGGGTCCCAAAGACACTTGTGCTGCATAAGAAGACACACAAAGCACTGAGGGAAGGGGGGCCCAAGCTGAACTCTTGCACCGGGGCCCATGAGCCTTTAGTTACGCCCCTGCCCCCCCCCCCCCCAATACCCCCAAATACTATCCTGAAGAAACATTACTGCCCCCCATAGTAATAGTGCTCCTCATAGTCCCACCAATAGTAATTCCCTTCTAGAGTGTCCTCATTAGTTACACTGCCCCAACCGTGATAATGCTCCTCATAAATGCCCCCATTATTAGAAGAGCCCTCCCATATTAATAATACCCTCACAGAGCCCCCCAGTAGAAATAAGGCCCTCTATTGTTCCCCCAGTGGTAATAAAGCTCCCTACAGACCCCTCAGTAGTAATAAGGCCCCCATAGTGCGCTTAGTAGAAATAAGGCGGATCTATAAGACCCTCCTATAGAGCCCCCAGTAGTAATAAGACCGGCTATAATGTCCCCTGGATCTGCAGTGCCCCCTGCACTTATAATCCTCCCTCCACCATACAGTCCCATATAAATAACATCACCTCCTCCCCAGCCGCCTCCAACGCACAGTCCCATGTAAACATCACCCCCTAAGGCTTCTTTCACACTTGCGTTCGTGCGGATCTGTCCTGTACTTGTACAGGACGGATCCGCACCGATAATACAAATGAATGCATCCGTTCAGGACCGATTCGTTTGTATTAGATTTGAATTTCTAAGTCCCAATACGGATCCGTCCTGACTTACATTGAAAGTCAATGGGGGACGGATCCGTTTACAATTGCACCATTTTGTGGCAATGCAAAGGGATCCGTCCCCATTTACTTACATTGTAAGTCAGGACGGATCAGTTTGGCTCCGCAAGGCCATGCGGACACAAAAACGTTGCTTGCAGCATTTTGGGGTCCGCCTCCAAAACGGAACGGGGGGCCGTACTGAGCTGAACGAATGCATTCTGAATGGATCCGCATCCATTCAGAATGCATTGGGGTTAAACTGATGCATTTGGGGCTGCTTGTGAGAGCCTTGAAACGGATCTCACAAGCGGATCCCCAAACCCAAGTGTGAACGTAGCCTAAACATTAAGTCCCATGTACATAAACATCATTCCCCCCACCATCCACTTTCAACATACAGTCCCATGTAAATAACATCACTCCCTTCCCCAGACACCTCAAGCACACAGTTCCATGTCAATAACATCCCTCCCTTCAGCCCTAACATACATCCCAGTTAAATAACGACAACTCCCAGCATTACTCTGCCTCTCCCTTCACTTACTTTTTCTCATGTACAGACATCACCATTAGGCTCCTTCTCCTCTTCACTCCGGTCCAATCCTGCACTGGTCACATGATGGTGACATCATCCAGGTCATCCTATCACAGCCTGTTTTGCTGATCACATGACCTGTGATGTCACCACAGGTCCTTCATCTCTTCCCAGTGTATTAGATTCAATTGTATTGCCTTTCTGTGTACGCCATACAGTTGTATCTAGCAGGCAGGCAGGACATTCAGGGCCTGGGACAAAACATCAGGGGCCCAGGCCCCAAATGTTTTAACCTAGCGACGCCCCTGGATTAGACACTTATATTCCTTGCTGGATCTCATTTGGCAGGGATTAAAAGTCCCCGCTACCCGAGCTATGATGATCTCCTGGGAAGAAAGGGTCGGTGGCTGTAAAACAAAAAATCTAAGTGACAACATAAAAGTCCTAGAGATTTAATATTGCAGACAGTATACACTTGGTTCTTGGACGTTCTGCAGTTGCCCCCCCCCCCCCGCCCCCTCCGATGTGCTGTCGTGTAGATAACAAAAAAGTACAAAAATTATATACTGGGTGAACTTGATCGACTTATGTCTTTTTTTCAACCGTATCAACTACGTACCTATGTATACTGGTAATTGGTTTCTTCATAGTCTCCACCACGACCGCAGCCATAATTCTCTGTCTGATTCCATTGGTTTGAGTTTATATATGTTTCTTGTCTTCTCCCTTTGGATTCCTGGTAAATCGTTGAAGGTGGATGGTCTTTTTTACCTTTCTGTGTGTCTTTCCTCTCCCTTCAGGACGCGGCAGTCTCATGGAGACTTCCAAGAAACCCAGTTAATGGTAAGTGTCTACTTTTCAGATTCACATTCCTCAGGTCACCACCATTGCATTCAACAACTAATCCTTTAAAACTCCCCATTAGTGAGACTCTATTATACTTCATGTAAGATGTGAGTTTACTCCAAGTTCTCATTTGTCTTCCCTCATATTCCTCAGGTACAGGCCTCTCACAGGTAAACATTTCTTTGGAAGTTTTTCATGACCCACCTAGGATGGAGAAGGACAGTAACAACATGGCTGCGAGGATATTAGACCTCACCCTGGAGATCATCTACTTGATAACAGGAGAGGTGAGAGTCTCACATGACATCACTCTTACCTCTATTAATAATACAGGTAATGACTGGAAAGGTGAAGGACTCTTAGAATACATGTAGTGATCGGTGTCTCCCCATACACAGGATTACACAGTAGTGAAGAAGTCGTCTGATGAGTGTGTGACACCCCATGTGTCAGGAGAATGGAGCAGGACCCCGGGAGCCATCACTGAGCCTCCACCTCATTCACTGATACATGAGCAGAAGATCCTAGAACTTACCACCAGGATCACTGAGATGCTGACCAGAGAGGTGAGCGCTGCTGGGAATGCTGGGACATTATACAATAACGCCAAAGAGGTGTCTGGAAGATGACTGTATGATTGTGTGTGTCAGGTTCCTATAAGGTGTCAGGATGTCACTGTCTATTTCTCCATGGAGGAGTGGGAGTATTTAGAAGGACACAAGGATCTGTACAAGGATGTCCTGATGAAGGATCACCAGCCCCTCACATCGCCAGGTAAGAGGAGATCTTCCTTCATTATAGAGGAAAAAATGTTTGAGGATCACCTAGATTTCACCCATCTTCTGATCATCACATACAGACAATGTATTCAGTCACTGGGTTCATTTCTTATAGATGAGTCCAGTAGGAGAAATCCACCAGAGAGATGTCCCAGTCCTCTATATTCCCAGGATTCTGCACAGGAAAAGCAGAATGTCCCACTGGATCATCAGGTGAGATTTCTACAAATCCTCTATCCTCTCACCCTCTTACAGGCTTCTCCAGCAGTGGAGAATATGATCTACACATTGGAATCACATTATTATGACCATTTTGTACTTTCAATGTCGGATGAGTAAATCTCATAATGGAAGTCCCGTGTGCTCTGCTGGCTCGGTGGGTATATAAGGTGTGATAGGCTTTCTGCACACACATCGCTTGTTGCTGTTGTTGCCCATTTGCTTCAGCTGCTTCTAAGGCTGTCATGTATTGAAAGAGTCATAGACTCTTAAGAACATTAAGAACATCATTTTATAAATATTACAATGTCTCACTGCTCAACGATGATAATGTATAATATCAAAAGTGCTGCCTCTCCAAATAGTCTTTACTGTAATCCAGAGTGATAGATGCCTCACTAATGCAAGTGCTGGGAGATAGAATAGCATGCATAAACATAATGCTATAACAATGCTGGCATGGACTGCAACAGTCACATTACACTTCAAATAGATGGTATTACCACCGCAACAGGGTCAAATGGTAAACTCTAGCATGATCTCATTGTTGCTTTGAAAAGGATGAAATCTGCACAAAAAAAACGCTTCTGAAATGAAAAATCAAGTTTTACATGTGTAACGCCCCAGAGTGGCATTGCCACCTTTTCACCCCGCTACTGTCTTTATTGGTTAACCTCATGTCATCATATGTATTTATTTCAGGTCCAAACACTGCATTTCCAATTTTGTAACTGTTATGTTCAAATGTAATGTGCCTTGTTCACCAGCAGGTGGCAGTGTAAATGGCAGAGCTATAGTTAGGCAGAATGGAGCTTTCTATTCCATTTTAACCCCCCTCTGTGGAGGAGTGGGCGAGTCCCACTTCCTGCAGGAAGGGTGGGGACCAGTTTCTAGAGCAGTCTAGCTTACCCCCTGCTAGGGGAAGGAAGCAAGGGCTGGGCACGTCGTCGTTGGACGTGCCCCAGCTAAGCAAAGAAAGTCAGCTAGAGCACCTTCAGCTGGACATGGAGGCCACAGCTTAAAGCCTCAGAAGCCAGGAGGAGTTTTCCCTGGACAAATCTAGAGATAGACCAGACTACCAAGTGTTAGTACAGCATAAAGAATAAGTTAAGTTATACAGCAAGTCTGTCAGTACAGCAGAGCCAGAGAGCAGCAGATGTAGCAGAGATGAGTTTGCCTGCCAGAGTTTAATGCTAAAACCTGCTGGAACCAAGATAAAGTCTGTAAGCTGTTTGGAAAAATGTTTATGCAAAGTAAAGCTGCTTTTCAACTTCATCACAAGGTCTGGCCTCAATTTATTCTTCATACCCAAGTTAACTTTTTCCCTTTTTCTGCTTCGGAGCCAATGCCTGGGGTCCAGCGTATCTAGGCAGGAGCACTGTGACACAACAATACTTAAAGGGACATTGTAGGCCACCCTATACCACTCGGCCATTCCTATACCTGGGTCGCATTACATATAGGGCCCCAGGGGGTGGCGCCTTTCGCACATGGGATTTTTCTAATCTCATACACTTTGCTTGTACTGTATTGGGCTTCAATTTTTTTCTACACGAGAATCTGCTAGGGGAAACGTTGCATAATCCTCGTAAGAGGTACAAGGCAGATTTACAACTCTATTACAAGCTTACTATGGTAGGCCTGGGAGCCTTCACAATGAAGGCTGCTAGAGAAACCGATCAGAACCACAGGATTTTGCCACGGAGGATCTGATTGGAGGATGGAGGTAGCCCTCTCCCTTTGTCAAGTCCAACAGATGCTGAAGTCACTATTGCCAGTGATATATAAGGGGGTAAATCTCTGATCATGGACATAATACAGCAATCAACTACCAGCTATAGCGTCTTCTCAGCTCCTGAGCGAGCACCGTGTTGAAAGCAAGCCATCCGGTGTGCAGTGATTGTCGCCAAGGTGTTGAAAAGGAATGGCTTTCATTGCACATATAGCCATAATAGAATAATAGGTCACGAAAATATAACCAGCACCCATGCTAAGCATCTCCCTGACCCTGACTTTCATCCTCGAGGCGTCTTCTAAGACATACAAGGCTTGACCTCTTGTCTGATCACCACTTGAGGACACCCTTCTCTTTTAATGTCCATTGGTTCATGCTTTCTAGGAGGTTTGACCATTTACCAGGATATATTATAAACTAGTGATTTTTATTTTTTATTTTTTATTTTTTATTACACCCTTATTCTTATGCAGGAAAATTATGATGGACCAACGAGTGGACCAGAAAAACCTGTATCGGAGTCAGTGAATGGTAAGAGCCTTTCATAACTTTTGTTTTATTCAGTTCTTTTCGAATAAA